>NW_026294458.1:8562406-9162406 GCF_007827085.1 Peromyscus californicus insignis | reverse complement strand
CCATTCATCACCTTTGGCTCTCATAATCTTTGTATCCTGTCTTCCCCACTGATCTGTGAGCCTTGGAATGATTCAGCTCCTGTTTTTTCTGTGTGATGGGCAGCATGGACCTCTGTTTACATTCTTGGTGACTATAGTCTTGGAACTGTCTGGGGTGTCATTAATTTGCCTTGCAGTGCCTACAGGCTACTTAAAACCAAAACCCCTGGAATTTCAGGACTGGCAAACACACCCAACCACATGACTGCCAAGTCATTTCACTTGGGAATGTCCCTGTTTCTGACCCCTGAACTTTCTCTTGCCTTCACCTTGACTGAATTGCTGTATTTTCTGTTTTTTGTGTTTTTGTTTTTGTTTTTGTTTGACATGTTTTGTAAAAATATAAAACAAAATAAAAACCAACTAATCTGGTCTCTGGTGAAAGGCATTTTTCTGTTTTCCTAGGTTGTGGCCTATGTGTCCTCTGGTTTAAGGTCTCTGTCTATTTTATCTTGTCTGTTGTCTTATTTACTCAGAACTCTGTTAGAATGGACTGCTTCCATTCCTGCAACACTTCCATAGGGGAATGTTCTGGCAAATCAAACTGGTAATGGTTATCACTAGATGACAAAGCAGCTGTTAACTGTCACTTCTAGTTCTTCAGGTGAGCAAACACCTTTGCTATCTATAACTGCAAGTATAGGGCTAACATCTCGGGGATTTCTGTGTGTATTCTCTTTTAATAACTTAGTACATTTTTGTTTATATCACTATGTTTCATGTTATTACTAATAATATACTGAAGCTGGGCATGATTTCACATGCCTTTAATACCATCACTCAGGAGGGAGGCAGAGGCAGGCGATTTCTGTGAGTTCCAGAAAGCGTGGTCTATAAATAAAGTTCCAGAACAGTCAGATTTGTTATACAGAGAAACTCTGTTTCAAAAAACCAATATATATTGAGAGAGAGAGACAGACAGACAGTCAGAGAGAGAGAGAGAGAGAGAGAGAGAGAGAGAGAGAGAGAGAGAGAGAGAGAGAAAATTTTAAAAGACAGATTTTTGGGAAAAATATTTGAACTAGTGAAAATTTTATATTGTAAATTTGTTTCATTCTAAGCTAAAAAATTAAAGATAAAGGAGCTAAAGAAATAACTTAACAGTTAGGAACACTTGATGCTCTTCTGAGGACCTGAGTTGGACTCCCAACACTCACTACCCACTTTTGGCTGCTCAGAACTGCTTGTATTTCAAAACCCAAGAGATCTGACACCTCTTCTGGCCTTTGCCGCCATCCATATACATGGCATACAGTCACTAAGTGGAACAAACAGACATTGAAAAATAAAATTAAAGAAGCTATCAGAAAGACAAGGAAAGATTTTTCCATGCTCATGGATTGATAGCATTAATATTGTAAAAATTGTCACCCTATGAAAGCAAATCTAGAGATTCAATGAAGTCCATGAAATTTCTGATAAAATCCTTTCACAGAAATTGAAAAGTAATCTTAAGTTTCATATGAAAACACAAAACAGATTATCCTGGAGAAAAAAAGAAGAAATTTTTGGAGGTATAGCCATTTCAGATTTAAAGTTATGTTACAGAGTTACAGCAACAAAAACTGTATGGCACTGGCAGAGAAAAAGACACAATGATAAATATAGTAGAATTGAAAACACACATATAAGCCCACACAAATATAGTCATCTGAGTTTTGTCACAGAGGCCAACAATACACCTAGGTGAAAAGACAGCATATTCAAGAAATGGTTCTGGTCAAACTTGGATAACTACTTATAGAATAATTAAACCAGACCTTTGCCTCTTGTATAAAACTCAACTGCAAATGGATCAATGGATCAGGGACCTCAACATGAGATCTGGTACTTTAAGTCTGATAGAGAGAAAGTAGGGAATATGCTCAGATACATTGGCACAGTAAAGGACTTTTTGAACAGGATTCTCATTATAAAGGCATTAAGACCAATAATTAATAAATGGGGTCTCACAAAACTCAAATGTTGCTGTACTGTAAATGACACTATCATTTGAGTGAATGGGGAATGTATCTTTACCAGCTGTACATTTGAAAAAAAGGTTAGTCTCTAGAACATATATAAAGAACTCAAAAATCTGAACAATTGACACTGTTAATCTGGCCAAGCACCTGAAACTAGACAGGTTATGGGCCCTATGGGCAAACCTACTATTATTATTCTGATTAATAGATATGAAAATAGAATGACTTCTAATGACATTTGAGCAGTACATCACTCACACCTCATCAGAGAAACTTCTTGCAGTAGATGGAGATTAAAACAGAGATACACAACTGGACAATGTGTGGATGGTGAGAGGCTTCTGAGCACTCAGCCCTAAATGACATGTTTTTATCAAACTCCTCACCTTAGGGATCTATAGGAGGAGGTGGAAAGATCATAAGTCTCAGTGGGCCCTAAGGAAACCATCTTCCAGACACAACAAGGATGATTCATGTAAACCCACAAAGACTGTGACAACACAGAAGAGACCTGAACAAGTTCAAGCCAGATAAAATTCCAACATGGAGAAGGGGATGTGGGGAGAAGCACAAAGTCCCAACTCCGACCAGGAAACTATTTACAACTGACACCTGCTTGGAGAGGGAAAAATCAGTTTTCTGGGTATGGCATGACACTGGGTGTGGTGAACCACACTCCAGGGCAGGTCTCAGAATTCTTTCAGTGGTACTAAATTTCTATACTTTGACTCCTGGGAGTTAGAAGTATTTTTAATGATTCTAACTATGAGACACTCAGATGGTTCTAATTAAGTGCCATCCTTTCTTCCCATCACCTGGGCAACTAAAGATCATGAAAAGTGGAGAGGCTCCAGAGCAGGGAGCACTGGGTTAGGTGAGTCTTCTTTTTAACCTAGTCTCAAGGTCCCATCCTTGGCCACAAGGGGACTCTATGCCTTCTCTCTGATTCCTTAGCAGAGAGGCCCACTCCATAAAGACCCAAAGGAGTGGTACCTGTAAACAGAGGAACCTAATGACAACACAGTGAACCCAGGACTTACACAGGAAGAAGCAGAGTGGGGTTGGGGAATGGAGAGAGGAGTTCAAGGGCCTCAGAGTGACTCCTGGGGACTTTACCTGGGTTCTCACTGAGTGTGGAAGAGGCTGTTCAAAGGAATAAAGCAACACCTGTTTATCCAGTCTCTAGGCAATGCGGCCACAGGGATGGGCTATGGCCCTGCTGAATTGGTCCCTCTGCTCTGAGAGAGAATATAGCTAAGAGTCCACCTGAACATACCTGACCAGGTTCCAAGAGATCCGGGCCTGACAGTCTCCCAAGGCCAGTGTGTGTATGGGAACTGGAGTGCTTTACTAAGTACATTGTAAAGGAAGCAGAACCTAATCGGCTCAAATAACCACACACCAAGTGGCCTAGTTCACGTCCTCTGTTCACACAGGAGCCACTTGGCTCACTCCATCTCACCAGGTAGGAAGTCCTAATCCTAGAAATTCGGGAACCCAGTGTGTTCCACATGATTTCCTTCAGGTAACTTTGAAAAATGGAAAAAGAACACAAATTACACAATGCAGTCAGCAAGGCTCAGGTCTCCTGTTTCTCCCCTCTCTTTCTTGGATGTTCTTGCTATTCCTGTACTTTCTTATGTATACTTTTCAGCATCATTTCCTTGAACACAGTGTACTTTCTTAAAGGGAGTTCTCTTCCCCTGGCAGACTCTCTGCACAGTGTCTTTCCCACTCCTTTGGGGAGGAAGGCAAGCTCATCTTGACCATCCAGCAAAGCCAGGAGTTGTCACTCTCTTCTAGAATGCACTACACTGCCTGTTAGAGCAACATGTGTTTGTGCTTGATCTGTGTCATCCACTGGCACTTCTCCATGGCTGGGTCCTATGTCCACCACCATGTTCTCAAGGCCTAATGCAGCACTGGGCTTCAGATACCACATAGACACCTCTTTGGTCTGTTTGAAAGCCAAGGTTAAATCTAGATATGCTCAGACATACAAAACAGGCTACCAGGCTATACTGATGTTTCTTCTTCATACTGTTTTCCCTGCTTTTTTTGTTGTTTTCTAAAGAATCTATCACTGCTTTTTATATTCAGAAACATATAAGCAATCTCCATTTTTAAAGTGTTATAGAAGTACAGAACTCCAGAGAAACTCTTGCACTAAGCCCCAGGCTAGTGTCTTGGATGCCCTGCTCCTGAGAACAGCTACCCACATCGTGGTGGAGACCAGAGTGGAGAACTGGATGCTGGCACTTCTGTAATTGGCATTGAAAGTGAGCAGTATATCCATGTGAATGGATGCCAAGGACACAGTGCACAGAAAGAACAAAATGACAATAAATATAACCAGCCCTATCTAGTTTTCCATGAAATTCAGAATTTGGCTAGGCAGAAAAAAACAGTTCTCTTAGAGGAAAGCAGAATGAAAAGCAAAAGTAAATGGAGGACAAAAGGGATGATTAATTCAGGGGGTCCCAAAGGTCTGTGTGCACTTAGCCTCAGGGATTAATGGAGGGAAAATCCACATCCCATCACATCACCATCCTTATGTGAACAGCTCAGTGACATTTAATACATCCACTGTGCTGTGCTACCATCACTACCAGTGTCACTGTGCTCTACATCTTGAAGATTCGTTTCATCTACTCATTTGAAGTTTGTTATTGCTCATAGCTACAACCAAAGGAACATATAGAAATATAATCCATGGCTCCTCTGCTTGAATTTTTTCTGTTTGTGCTCCTGTGTTTCTCATGTGGTGAACAGTGAGCAGTTTATTATCTTGAAACTAAAACCAAGACCAGTGATCCCTGCTCTTAGAGGAAGTGAGAAAACAAACAAGCTGATCCCCTTGGTCTGTTCTGACATCTGTGTTCTTCAGTCTCATCTGTGCCCGGCTTTCTTCACCTGGGCCTGGAGTTTGGGGGCATTGGAGGCAACCAACACCTCTTTCTAGGAAGACCCTAGTGACAGAAGAGAAATCTCTCCTAGGGTTGGCAATTCTTTAGGCATCAGGATGTAACAATCTTAATTTCCTTTTATTTCAGCCCCTGTTTATTGTTGGTTTGTTGTTAGTGTCAGTTCCTGAGCTAGCACACTTGTGTTCCCATGGGAGAATGCATCAACATGTTTTTGCTACTAGGTACTCCTTCTTTCCCTCAGCATCTATTTACTATCAAAACCCTTTTGATAACAAGATTGAGAGACTAGTTCAAAATAAAGGTTGAAGTTTTCCCATTACCTTTCTGATCCATGCAGATAGCATCCTCTGCCAGGGACTGTTCACCCCAGGTCAACCTTTTCTAGGTAAAGCTAAGGAAAGCCTGCCAGTCCAAGGTAGGCTCCTCTTCCTGAATGGGGAGTTTCTCAGGACACAAAATGCTTCTACATTGCTTTGCTTCAGTTCAAATGACCATGGGTGGGCTTTGGTTATCAATTTCCTAAGTAAAACCTTAATTTAGTTCACTGTGAATAATGGCATCTTTCCTTTCTTAATATTTTTATTGATCCTTTGAGAATTTCCTATGTTACCTTTCAATCATACTCACACTTATCCCCCAACTCCTCCCAGAGAAATCCTCATTCCTTACCCCCTAAATTTTATTTTTATTTTTAATCCACCAAATCTCATTAGTGCTGTCTATATACCCTTGGGTGTGTGGCCATCCACTAGAGCATGATCGACCTACTAGGAGTTACACCTTAAAGAAAACTCTCCCCTAGCAGTTATCAATTACCAGTAGCTGCTCAGCTAGGGGCAGGATTTGTGACCATCTAATACTGACATGTTGGGATTTTTCTCCCTTGAGCTTGCACAGATCTTCTCTGTGCTGTCATAACCACTATGAGTTCATATGTACAACTGCTCTGTTCAGTCCAGAAAAACAAACAAGCAAGCAAACAAACATTTTCCTTGTGGTCAACCACCACCTCTGGCTCTAACAATCTTTCTATCCCTTTTGCAATGATCCCTGATCCTTGGGTAGAGGGATATGAAACAGACATCACATTTAGCTCTGAACTCTAGTAGTCTCTGCATCTGGACCAGTTGTCTCTGTTAATTGTCATCTACTGCAAACAGAAGCTTCTCTGATGAAGGTTGAAACATGCACCAAAACCTGTGGATATAAGGATATATCACTTAGTAGTTGATTTAATACTAGACACACTTAGCAGAATAGCAACAGTAGCTTCTCCAGTAGGGACAGTGACCAGCCTAGCCACAGGTTCTTGTTCTGGATAAAGGTGCTAGGAATGAGTTACAGCATGTTGAGTCTAGATCCAAACAGAAAGTGATGTGCTATTCCTACGACATCTGTTCCACTATTGCAGCAGTGGACATACCTTTCCAGGGAGTCACTATTGTATCTCATGGAGATCACAGCCAGATAAGACTGATGATTATGTTGATCCTCTGGTAGCATTAATAGCCCAATGAAAGCTATCCAGTATGAGATGAAGCTTCCAGGTAAGTACCAGCTTGAGTTCTCCATCTTGTAAGATTCAAGTATGTAATATCTTCAGCAATAGGGTTTTACCATCAAGTTCTGGGATAGTCTGTAGTGTTTGAGGGTATATAAGACCTCACTGGCCCGAAGAGGTTACCCATTCCTAGAACTAGACATTTTTGCCTGTGGTGTCTAGTATGGGCATTGGCATCCAGTTATAGTGTAATTCCATTTAATTATCTATCTATCTATCTATCTATCTATCTATCTATCTATCTATCTATCTATCTATCTAATCTGTCTGTCTGTCTCTCCCTGTGTGTGTATGCTGTGTATATGTGTATGAGATCTTTAGTGCTTTTTTATCTCTCCCCTTATTCCTTCTTCTTTCTTGATTCCCTGTCCCCTACTCTGATTTAAATCTTCCCATTTCATTATTCTACTTTAACCCTTTATTGTGTTCTATTCCCCTCCCTTGACAGACCCCCAGCAAAGGCCCCTTACTGATTTCTTGAATTCTGTGGTTACTCTAAATGACACACATATGAAAGAAGATGCATTTTTCATACGAGAGAGAACATGTGATCCTGGTCTTTCTGGATCTGGTTTACCTCACTCAGCTCAATCCATATGAATCCCACAATTTCATTTTCTTAACAACTGAGTAATACTCCATGTCTAAATGTAGCACATTTTCATTATCACAAGCTGATGGATATCTCGACCATTTCCATTTCCTGGTTATTGTGAATAGAGCAGTATTAAACACTGATAAGCAGGTATCTCTGTAGTAGGATACAGAGTCGTTTGGGTATATGCTCAAGAATATGATAAGTGGATTATATCATAGATCTAGTTCTATCTTTTTGAGGAACACACACGCTAATTTTCCTTGTGTACATCCATGCACACTCTCACCAGCAGCAAATAAGTGAACCCTTTTCTCTACATCCTTGCCAACAGTTGTTGTCTCAATGTGTTTGAAGGAGTTTAAAATTCTATGTAGGAATTGCTGAAGCTGTCAGGCCCAGTTACAAGCTAGTAACTTCAGCTGGTCTGGAGAACATCTAGGAAGCTTAGTGAGATAGTCTCAAAAACAAAAACACAGAAATGGCTGGGGATGCAGCTCTGTAGTAGACTGTTTACCTACTATGTGCAGCACCCCAGGTTCTATCCCTAGTGCTGACTAAATGAAAGATAAAAAGAATTTGATGTGCAATTGCTTTCTTTCCCATTTTGGCAAAAAACCTTTGTTTTTATTTGATCTTGGTTTGGATTGTTGTGCACTAACCCTTTCTGCCAATGCCTACCTCCAGGCAGTTAAAACTCCTTCATTTCCTTCTCTCAGTTTTTATGGAGGTCTCTCAGATTTGTGCTTTATCTCACTGGCTATCATTTTGTCTGAGTTTCATGATTTATGGCAAGAAATGAAGCTTTAGAGGCAAAGTGTCCACATGTATATTTTAAGAACCTCCTTCCATGTGTATGTTCCCAAAATTATAGTGATTCTCAATAGAGATGGATGGTTCTCTTTCTTCCTCAGTACAATCTCAAATCCTGCCCATTTGCTGGAAGGATTGTAGCAGGCAGACAATAAGCATTTGTTTAATATTAATTGAATTGGAATAAATACTCTTACAAGACCACAACATTTTTCATAATTAAAAAATATATGTTTGGTATTGTTGTGAGAGAAAACTCAGCAAACAAAAATATTACTGCTCTCACAAGTACTATAGACAGTCAGCATAGATCCTGACACAGACTTGCATGCACCCATAGTCACATTTTTATTCGTGTATTTATGTATGTATGCAAGATGAATCTTGTTATGTAGAGCAAGCTAACCTAGAATTCCTATCTCAAACCATCCTACTGCCTACAACCTGCAATGGTTATAATTATAATCATCTGCCATCAAGCTCTGCTTACATCTTTCGATCACTTTGAAGAAATACTTCGTATATGGCTTTTAAAATGTATTTTAAGTTCATCTCAGATAGAATTTGTAGAAAATCTTGTTTCCTACTTCAGCTCATTCATTTGTTTCTTAGTTATAAAACTTGTAGCCATTCACTGAAAAGTCAGAAAACATGGAAAGGCATAAAGCGTCAAATTCCTACTGGAAAACACTTTGAGAGTGTGTTGGTGTGGGTCCATTCAGATTAGTCTCTGCAAGAAATCATGTCTTTAAACAAGAGTGAGATCTTCTTGTCCTGAGCCTGTGGGACACTATTCCCTTCTGTTGGCACCTGTCAGGGCCCTTCTCCAAAGCCATTAGGACCACGTGTATACCTGGCATCTATACCAGTTCCCTCTTAAAAATGTACTCTGTCCATGTGTTTCCATGTGCTGGCCTTGTGATAGCTCTATGATTAAATGCCGAAAGCAAGATTTCTGGGTCACAGGGAGGGTGTTTACAACCTTGGAGACATAAGGGGGCAAAGTCAGGATGCCTGAAAGGCTGGATCATGTGCCTCTGAACCTCAGATTCTGAAGAAGTGATACTTTCTGTGCTTGCTCACTCCTGTTCAGAACAGAGCCTTGGGCTGTGACTACAGAGCTCTACCCAAGTTGCCCACTTCTAAGTGCCCAGATCACCTACTGCCTGGTTATGAAGATCTTTGGGCTATGACTCTCCAGGATTCTAGTATTCAAGATTGATCTTGGGTGAGCACAGGCAGCATCAGACCCTACGAATGTGACTGAAAGTAGGGATGAGGTATGGGGGGGGGGAACTCTGTTGCCCCTAACTATGAAATACACAACTACTCATCTACACTCCCAATACTGGCCCCTGTCCCTCCAATGACACACCTGACCCTGTTTGCCATGCCTTGCTGGTCATGGGCTTGGTTTCACTTCTCCTTATTTCTCTTTTTCTGTGACTGTGAGATCTTGTTTCAGCCAAAACAGGACTAATTTTAGCTTGTGGATTCTCAAGGGTGGCCACCTGCAGTCCTAGTGGGCTCAGTAAAGCAGCTGGGTCCATCCTTCCCTCCCCATCCCAACCCTGAGCTCAAACTGCTTTCTTACCATATGCTACACTTCGGGCATTGCTGCTTTACCAAGTCCAGAACCTAGCTTCCTGGCCACCTCCATCATATAGGAAATCTATGGTTTCCCAGATAGCTTATATTTATGGCTTGACATTCAATTGCTTATTGCTCAGAATGGGAATTTGAAACTCCAGTGAATGGAAATTATCAACCTAGGACCACCACAAAAAAAAATGCAGGCCTATGTAAGATCTCAGGAGAAGATAGTAGTAGTTGTAGATTAATGAGGATCTCCATTGGTCGGGAACACTCTAGTCATTTTCTCTATTAATTTCCAAACCCACACTGTCATGGAGAGATTTATAACCATACCTTAGTACAAACAGGGAAACTGAGGTACACAGAGGGGAAGTTAATTACTCAGGGTGAAGGGCCAATGAAGACTGAACAAGTAGCAGTCATCTGTGTGTGTCAACTGGAGTCTTTTACAGAAAGAAGAGATCTCTGGGCTTTGCTAGACTCTGCTGCTGTCTCTCCCCACTCAGCTTTTGGTGGATGACTGGTCATAGTACCTATTGGTGGATGACTGGTCCTAGTACCTATTGGTGGATGACTGGTCACAGTACCTATTGGTGGATGACTGGTCATAGTACCTATTGGTGGATGACTGGTCATAGTACCTATTGGTGGATGACTGGTCATAGTACCTATTGGTGGATGACTGGTCCTAGTACCTATTGGTGGATGACTGGTCATAGTACCTATTGGTGGATGACTGGTCACAGTACCTATTGGTGGATGACTGGTCATAGTACCTATTGGTGGATGACTGGTCACAGTACCTATTGGTGGATGACTGGTCATAGTACCTATTGGTGGATGACTGGTCACAGTACCTATTGGTGGATGACTGGTCATAGTACCTATTGGTGGATGACTGGTCCTAGTACCTATTGGTGGATGACTGGTCATAGTACCTATTGGTGGATGACTGGTCACAGTACCTATTGGTGGATGACTGGTCATAGTACCTATTGGTGGATGACTGGTCACAGTACCTATTGGTGGATGACTGGTCATAGAACCTATAGTTCAGTTTCTGCTCAATGTCTGCTGTCATGGCTGACTGGGGTTAGGCTTTGGAATGATGGATAGAAATTCCTCTTTGTGAATACGCCCATTGCCTGAAAGAAGGCAGCATAACTTTGATGACTGTTTCCCTGGTCCATGATGAAAGACTCTGGGCTGGAAGACAAGAGCACATTCTGTCTTATTCTGGGTATTTCACTGCAGTAGGATAGATATCCTAGAAGCCTGTATTGGCTTCACAGAATTCATGAATGCCTGTTCTGATTTCTAGTGTTCCTATGTTTTGTAAATGGCATAAAAGACAATAATGCTTGGGGTACTTATGCCTTTCAGTATGGTATATGTGGCCAGAGTGAAGTTGTTTATGGCTTCTACTCTAGGTCTTGGCCTCTGGAGCCTGCTACCACCAGTATCCTGGGCTGTAAACTCTGTGACCCTCTGGTCCCTGTCCCAAGACTGAATTCATATTCAAGGTCTACCTCTCATCATCATCAAACCTCTTATACACTGAATTCTGCCCTAGGCCTGCCTCAAATTACCCCTGCTCAGTCCTTCTGTGCACATTTTAACTGTCTGTGTTGAATTATCTTTCCATGTAGTGATAGGGCTCCCATCTCCACTCTCCTCTCTTTCCTGCCCCATGTGTGAGCTGGTTCTATGGATCACCCAGCCATAATACAGAATGTTTCAGGACTTTCTGTGTGGAGAGTAGGGTGGTAGACCAGGCATAGTGGGAGACATGACAATGTGGGATAGAGGTGGAGTGGCCAGAATGCTCCAGTGATGTTGAATTCACTGCTTCAGCTGCAGATCGAGAAGGTGCATAGTACTCACCCTCTATTCCTCTGGTCATGCCAGTCACCCAAGATGCCCTGTATCCCTTTGCCTTGTTGTCTTAGGGTGAAACTCCTGGGCCCTGCTCTAGCCTGTTGCTGCCACCACATGTGACCTATAGTATACCATTCGCATTGTAGGTTTGTCCTGTAGTGCAAGCTTCAGCAGCATAACATCTCTCCAAAATGTGACCTGGATGAAACACGTGTGAGCATAAGCTGGGGACATTGGATGATGTCCATAGTTAGGTTGAGAGCCAAACTTCTGCAGACCCATGGGTGGGCACATCTGGTGGAAAGTAAAGTGGGGGTACTTCTCATACAACTGGAGTGATATCCTGAACGAAAAGAAGGGTGGGTCGTGGAAAATGGATGCTTTGCTGGTTACATGTTTGGTTGTTACTCTTGTGCTTCTGCAACCTCAGCTGGAAATGGACCAACCTCTCTGCCCCATCTGGGGTCCCTGTAGGCCTGATCCAGTGAAGCTGGCCTGATGAAACTAAGAATCTCAGAGGCCAAAATTAGCTGGGAAACCCCACCCAGTCCAAGGCCTAGCACCAGGTGCTTTCACCTCTGTTGGTTGTGTTAGGGCAGGGCCCAGGTTGCAGTTCCAGCTGGAAAATGGGTTCATGGCCCTGCACTAAGCCACTTCCTGCCCATGGTACCCTTTCCCAGGCCTTAGGTAATCAGAATGTTGAGACAATGGTTGACTGATTTTAGAAGCAGAATCCTCTGTTCTTGTAGGCCTTGACCCTTCCTTAAGGATCCTATTCTGGGGTCTGGGCACAGAACTAAGGCCAACATTGAGATCACCAAGATACATAAAGCTCATAAAATCCCTGAATGGCCAGGCTGGCAAGAACTAGAGGAAGGGCCCTGTGGATCAAATACAAAGCTGCCCTAAGACCTTATGTTCTTCACAGAGGTTGGACCAACTATAACAATGTGGAACCTTGGAGCTCTGTGTCTATTATTATAATGAGAATCTCACTGTTTTTCATCTGATCTCCTCTCCCTTCCATGCAGGAAATGATTCTCCATTATCATCATTCCAGCTGCGCATGAAGAAAACTGAGGCTAAGCACAGGCAACAGCAGCAGGCGTCTAAGCTCCTGCTTGCTTTTGGCAATTGGAATATTAACCCTTGAGAATCTCTAGTTGGTATGTTTATTCCACCCCCTACATACTACACATACTTAATTTCTCCACAAAATGGTTCCCTGTCTCCTACATAACATTATGCATTTATCCCTTACATTTATTTATTTCTCTCTAAGGTTTCTGTACTCTAAGCCTGATGACACCTGCTTGGCCTAACGTTGCTGTAGGCTTGGCACGTAACAGGTACTCAGGAATGACATCCTAACCTCTGGCTCTGCTCTGGGAGTGCTCCATTTAAAGACTTGGTCTACCTGAGAACAGGGTCACCTGGCTGACTCCTTCCATATTGTCACTGCTCTTGAATATCAAAGGCCACACAGAATTTCTGAGCTTGTTGGGGATTTGCCTACGTATTTCCTTTGTTTTCTACACAAATCAAGGCACATGCTTGGGGGATGTGGACGTTGGCCTTCCTTCCGTCAGTGGCCAGGGATCTTGACCCCTGTTTCTTCTTCTGTCTTTTAGTCTCAGCAATAAAGAGAGGAGAACAGGAGGACTGCCAATGTGAAACAAGCCCGAGTTATGCATGAGGCCCAAAATCAGGGGAAAATAGATGGTGCCAGGACATCAGGTAGAAACTGAGAATGTCTGAAAACTAAAGAACACGGGTCACACTGCTTAAAGGCCACTAGTCCTAGGTGACTTTATGGAAGACTTCTGTGGACTTCCCAGAAAAACAAAAAGGTTTGTGATCCTCAATGACAATGTGACTTTTCAGGTCCATAAGTGACCTTGGCCAGGTAATCATACATCATGTTTCTGCGCTTGTGTCTCTACGCCTTGACTGAAGGAGTGCAATGTCCCTAGATCACCTCACAGAGGACCTCATGCACAATCTTTGGAATATCTGGTTCTTAGGGATTTCACAGAAGAGTTGTTGGAAAAGACACTGATGCTGTCCAGAGGTGCAGATACAGGTTCATTTTCTGTGCCAATTAAAGAATTAAAAGACAGAAAAGTATTGTATACTGAGGAGTCCCAGCAGAGCCATATGACACTGGGAGATTGCCATCCCTTCTCAGGGTTCTCATTGCTTAAAGGATTGAAGAGCAGGCACAACAGAAGCTTGCAGACAGCCTACCAGAGTTTAAAAGGAAAACATCAGGGCAATCATCTGTACATCTTGAAGCTGCCTGAAGGAGAATGGAGGAGACAAGCTGGCACAAAGATCAGCCACATTGAAGCAGGGAATAAAAAGAGCAATAAGTCCAAAACATTAGTTGAGGGTGTTAAAGCATTCTAAGGCTCCAAAAGGAAAAAGGCAGAAGAGAAGAAAAGGGACAGTTATGTCTTTCTGACTCACTAAGGCCAACCCAGATGAACCATATGACAGCATCTAGGGACTGCACTAGGGGAAGGAAGCCTGGGAAAGAAAAGTACATTGTTTTAAAGGTGAGCCAGCCTCAACAGAGCTTATCAGCTCCCTTCAAAACAAAGACATCACTTAAAGGTAAAGTCCACTCCTTACAATACTGCTTAAAGGTAGTTTGGGAGTCATAGAATCTCAGGTATGGTGACTGAGCAGATTTAGAAACATTTTATATACATCTCATTTAGGAACAACACAGAAAATTTGATTGTCGGTCATCACAGATGGTTCCTGCATGGATGTGGGAACTCACCCTGCTGTGAAGAATAGAGCCTGCAGTTTGAGTGAAACATCAAGCACCTGGACAACAGTTGGGATGTCACCAGCAGCAGAAGATACGGCTTGGTATTTCTGTTCTTATGTACTGGGAAATTCTTTTCAGAGATTTCTACTCAGAGGTAACTGGGATCTTGATTCACCAATCAGAAAAACAATTAAGGACTAGGCAGTATAAAATAAAAGTTGAGATTTACTAAGAAAATGACAGAAGCATATACCCAAGTTGTGAGTGTGGAATTCTCAAGAAAGAGTCACAGTGGAGCATGGCAGCACATTCCTGTACTCCCAGATATGTTGGAAGCTAAAGCTGAAAAAGTTCAAGACCAACTTAAGCAATGTAGCAAAACACTGTCTAAAAATAAAAGTAAAGCACAGGGCTGAAGATGAAACTCAGAGATAAAGCAGCA
The DNA here is from genome assembly GCF_007827085.1 of Peromyscus californicus insignis. Classification (NCBI taxonomy): domain Eukaryota; kingdom Metazoa; phylum Chordata; class Mammalia; order Rodentia; family Cricetidae; genus Peromyscus; species Peromyscus californicus. Next base: position 9,147,812 of record NW_026294458.1, on the reverse strand, counting down.
TATGCAGGGCCCAGGGTCCAAACACAAATGACGAGAGTGTGATTAGGTTTAACACCTTACTGGTATCTACATAGGTTGTGTTTGTTTGTTTGTTTGTTTTTAGCTTTTGGATGTTTAAAGGGGAAAACTTATTCCTACACTTGTGCAATAAAGTAAAAATCTTTTCATATGTTTATTTTCCTCCAAGGAGGTTTTGTTTTGTAAAACAGATTAAGAGGCAGTTGTTGTGATGCATTGTCCAGTTTTGAACAAAGACAAAAGCAAGTGAAAATTGTCACAGCAACATTTGCTATGTTTAGTCATAAAGCAATTATGATATGATTTTATTATAGACATGTTTCATAACCCTGTTTATAAGACTGTTTTTAGTTTCTAAAGCATTTTATTTAAACAAATCAATAGCATTTTACTTAAAACTTTATAAGAAATTACATCTCAATGAACTTTCATGTAGTTCACATAGCCAGTCTGAAGTCATTGAGCAACAAATGCATTTTATGCACTTACCACTAAAAAACTAAAAACCAATTACAGAGTTAAAACCAGGTAAACAAGTAGCTTTATATCTTTTCTTGACTCATGTCCATTACATGCATTCAGTCCTTCCTCACTGCCTGGTATCTACCCTTTCCTGATGATTTAATGTGCCCACATATACATTTGCTTACATATATAATATATAAATGTTAATAATATAAATATAAAGAATATACTATAGGCTGGGATTCACATATAAGAGAGAATGTGGGGTTTTTTCCTTCAGAGATTGTGTGCCTCACTTACTTAGAAAATTATACATTTTAAGTACATAAATTTCGCTGGAAATTTTCTGATATCATTCTTCTTCAGAGACAAATTGTATTCTATTTTATATATGTGCTAGGTTTTCATTATCCATTTATCTGTTAATAGACAACTATTTTGGCTTCATTTTATTGCTGTAATAAACAAATCATCAATAAACACGAGAGTGCATATATTTCTATGGTAGGTATACTCAGGAGGGAAATAACTAGGTAATATATCAGTTCTATTTTTATTTTTTAAGATTCATTTTAAAATATATTTTAATTGAAATAGAATTACATCAATTTAACCCTCCCTTTCATCCATCAGACTCAGTGACATGCTGTCTCAAAGTAGTTTAATTTGCTTTATCCCAATGGCCAAGGGTATCGAACATTTTAAGAAAATAGTTATTGATCAGTTGCACTTCTCTCTTTGAAAAGCATTAAGTCCATTAGTTCATTCGTTGAGTGGAAGACTTATTTTCTTGACATATAATTCTGCAATTCTTTGCAAATTCTGGATATTATTCCCTCGTCTGAAGAATAACTGGCAAAGATTTTCTCCCATTCTGTGCATTGTTTGTTCTGATGATAACTTCCTTTGCTAGTAGAAACCTGTTATTTTCACATAGTCTCTTCTGTTCACATCTGAGTTTAATTCTTGAAAGTTCTTGCCTACTACAATATCTTGCAACAGTATTCCCTATGGTTTTTTGAAACTTTAGCATCTCAGGCTTTAAATTAAGGTTTTTGATACATTTTTAATTGATTTTGGTATGAGGTGAAAGATATGAGTCTAATGTCATTATTCTGTAGATAGATATCCAGTGTTGACATCACAGTTTGTTAAACTCAGAAAATATGAATAACTTAATAAATTCATTACAAGTAATGAGACCAAATCTGTAATCAAAAGCCCCCCTTCAAAGAAAAGCACAGGAACAGATGGATTCACTGCTAAAATCTAGCAAAGTTTCAAGAAGATCACCTACCAATTCTTTTTGTAACTTGGTCCACAAAATAGAACAGTAACAGATTCACTCTATGAAACCAGTATTATTTGGATTCCAAACTGGATAAAGATACAACAGCAACAAAACTATAGACCAATTACTTTGGTGAACCTTCCAAAATTCTCAACAAAATACTTGCAAACCTAATTCAGGAAAAGGTTAAGTATTGTTCACACACCTGGAAGTCTATACTTCCAGAGGGTGATAAACCACAAGCCTCTCTCCAGGTCTCTGAGTTCAGCCTCCTGTTTTCTGGGCTATTTACTTCCAATTCCTCCTTCTGTTCTCTGTGCCTGTTCCTGGCAGAGGAGGAGGCCCAGGGTCTTGCTGCAGGGATAGCTTCTTTCTCTGGGTCAGATTCCCACAAACACAGGCAGTTCATGCAACTCCCTTTTGAGTTTTATTGATGGAATATGGGGAGATAAAATCTCACAGTAGATCTGTACTACACCTCTGAACAGTGCCCCCTCAGACATGAGCAGATAATAAAAACATATCACAGCAACATGTAGTCTATTCTATTGAGGGCACTGAAATTGAGACATGTAGGAGAGATGTTTTGTATAAGCTTGCACAGTGGAACTTGGGGACTCAAGGGAAAATTAGAGAAAAGAGTTTTCCGGGTTAAGTCTTCCTGTTGTTGGATGACACTATATGGAATAAGTCAGATGGCACTGCCTATTATACTGGATGCCAATTCTTTTTTTTAATTAAGAGATTTTCTGTTCATTCTACTTGTCAACCACAGATTCCCCTATCCTCCCTCCTCCCACCAATTCTCATACTGAGACTCCCAGATGCTTGAAAATTAAATATAATAAACGATAAAGGAATAGATTTTCTTCTCTGTATGATCATAGATAGTTTATTGAGATTTTCAAAAATATATAAGAAAAAACTTAAGAAACTTGATATCATGAAAATATATAACCCAATTAAAATGGGGTACAGATATAAACGGAGAATTCTCAATAGAGGAAACAAATAAACAAAAAACAAAGCTGGATGGTGGTGGTGCACACTTTTAATCCCGGCACTTGGGAGGCAGAGGCAGGAGGATCTCAGTGAGTTTGAGGCCAGCCTGGTTTACAAAGTGAGTTCCAGGACAGGCAGGACTGTTAAACAGAGAAAATTTGTCTTGAAAATAAACCCAAAAAACAAAGCAAACAAAAACAAAAACCACACAAAGTCACATCTTTTGGGGGATTGAATTACTTCACATCCTTCAGTGCCTAAATTTTGCAACAGACATCCTATAGATGCTTCAGTTATCTCCAGAAAGCAAGCAGTTTTTACAAAAGCAAAACTAGTGGGTTGTTCCCAGAATCCATTGTCTTGCAAGAAGAATAGAGGCAGTGAAATTTATAACGATCAGCAACTGCCAAGACTAGAGGTTGCTCTCCACAAACTGACAGCAAGCCCCCAATGCTGAAGACAACATCCATACAACCCATTGAACACAGAGAGGTTGATTTGGTGCAGACAGAACATTTGCCCCCATGTTCTAGTGTCTTTGACATGGAAAAGTACTCTGAAGGCTACCAAAAGAGAAACTTAAACAAGAACCCAACTGTAAAACCTTTGATCCAGTCTGTTATTCCTGAAAAATATGCTAGGGTAATAAATCTTGTAGTAGTAACTAATCAATGTCTGTTTTGACTTAAGGCCCACTCCATGATATGGAACCCATACCTGACACTGCTTGGCTGACCAAGGACCAGAGACTAGGTAGCCCAGGGACCTAGGGTAATACAAAATACTACTGATCTAAAAAAAGTAATAGTAAAATGACTCCTAACCACGTTCTGCTATCCTCATAGACTGGTGCCTTATTCAGCCATCATCAGAGAAGCTTTCACCTGCAGAAGATGGGAACAAATACAGAGACCCATGGCCAGTCATAACGCAGAAAGAAAGAGTACACAGCTTGGAATGCACAGCTCTAAATAAGATGTCTCCATCAAATCTCTTCCTCTTAGAACTCAGGGAGCCCTGTTGAAGAAGAGACAGAGGACTGGGGGAGATGGAGGGGACTGAGGACACCAGGATAACATGGCCATCTGAAACAACTGAGAAAAGCTCATATGGGCTCACACAGGCTGAAGCAGCAATCACAGGTCCTACATGGGTCTGTACTAGGTCCTCTGTATATATAACTATAGCTTTTAATTTAGTACTTTCATTTGACTCCTGAATGTGTAAAAAGAGGGTCTCTGATTCCCGTGTCTTCTCTTGGGACCCTTTAATCTTTCTATTGGCTTGTCTTGTCCAATGTAAATATAATGCTTTGTTTCTCATATTTTATTTTGTTGTTATCTCTTAGAAGCCTGTTCTTTACTAATGAGAGATAGAAAGGAAGTGGATCTGGATGGAAAAGTAGGTGGGGAGGAACCAGGATAAGTAGAGGGAAGGGAAACTCTATTCAGATTATATTGTATGAGAAATGAATCTATGTTTAATAACAGAGAAGAACTTTAAAAAATATTTTATATTCAGAAAGAAAGTCTGTGAGGGCAAAACTTGTAGAAAAAGCACCTTCAAGTAATGTTTTTTGTAAAGTCTACTAGGCAGGACAGGGAATCAATCTAGAACTGTTTCTCATCAGACTGGCTGTCTTCCCCAGGGTTCTTTTCACGAATTACCTGTCAGTTCTATCTACTGTGAGAGGTCTATGAATCTTGTTAAGGTAAGGTAGCTCTTATGCATGTATTCTTTGCTAAGTATGGAGGGCTAGATAGTTTCCATCTGCCTTCCAGGCCACTATCAATAGTGTGGAGAAAGTTCTAGATCTGACACATGGGCCTGGTTTTCTTGGCCTGGAGATTTTAAGAAGAACGTGGGTTTAGGATGACTTATGGGGTAACTTTTTGTGACCTTTGGGTTAGAGCAGAGGAAGGAGATCAAAGACCTGGAACCCTCACACAGTGTGTGATGGGGGATCTTGGTTCAGGCATTATTTGTTGAGAATCCAAGATGTAGAGGAGGTGTTTGTTTCCTCAAACTATTTCTCTTGTTCTTGGGGCTAAAAGCTATAGCACTTGTTTATCACCTCTTCTAGTACCTTCTAGCACCTCCATGGCCTTAATGTCATACATATATTTGTTGCTTCCCACAGTGAATTCCCGTCTCCTCCTAACTTATACTTTCTGTGCTGCTCCATATCACTTTCTCTTTCAACTTTCCTAGTGCTGTCATTAAAGGTGTGTGATCCCAAGTGCTAGTGTGTGCCACCACTGCCTGAATCTGTTTCTTTTTAGACTTGATTAATCTCCTGTGTGGCTTCAAACTCACAGAAATCCAGATGGATCTCTGTCTCTGCCTCCTAAGTGCTATGATTAAAGGTGTGTGACACCACTGCCTGACCTCTATGGCTAACTCTGTCCCATGATCTTCAGGCAAGCTTTATTTGAAACACAATGTATCACCAATTTCTTTCCCTCACAACATCTTGTCAAGTGTCTCCTATGGCCTCTGTCCTCTCAGCTCTCCAGGACTTCTTGAATTCCAGTATGGACACAGTGGATACAGTTCTGAAGTACCCATCTCTGCATCCACCACTTCTGCTGTATCCATCCCTGTTTCTACCAGTTCTGCTGTACCCACCTCTGTATCTACCACTTCTGCTGTACCCACCTCTGTATCCACCTGTTCTGCTGTATCCATCCCTGGATACACCAGTTCTGCTGTATCCACCTCTGTATCCACCTGTTCTGCTGTACCCACCTCTCTATCCACCAGTTCTGCTGTATCCATCCCTGTATCCACCATTTCTGCTGTACCCACCTCTGTATCCACCAGTTCTGCTGTACTCACCTCTGTATCCACCAGTTCTGCTGTATCCATGCCCGTATCCACCAGTTCTGCTGTATCCATCCCTGTATCCACCAGTTCTGCTGTACCCACTTCTGTAGTCACCAGTTCTGCTGTATCCATCCCTGTATCCACCAGTTCTGCTGTACCCACCTCTGTATCCACCAGTTCTGCTGTATTCATCCCTGTATCCACCAGTTCTGCTGTGCCCACCTCTGTATCCACCAGTTCTGCTGAATCTGTCTCTGCTTTGGTATGATTACTTTTAGTCTAAAGAGTTTGTTAAAACCCTAACCAGTATCTTCTGGAATTTCTGCAGAGGGTGAGGGGTGTTGCTTATTATTGCCTCAGTCCACCTGGTCAGATTCTCTCCTATTGTAGAATCTAGTTAGAGTTTATCTTTTATTTACCACACTGAAGATTTTGTGCATTGGATCTGGTCATCTTTACACTCAGGGATTCTTGATTCTAAGCAGGTGCCCTATGAGGAACCCTAATCCACAGCAATGTCCTTCACTCACCAATGCACTGGCTATGTCTCATTCAGAGTCATCTCCTCATTTCTCCTCCTGACGAAAATTCTCCAGCCATGATTTGCTGAGGGTTGTGTGCCTGGTCTTTCTTGGAAACAGGAGAATTCTTATACATCTTATCTGCTTCCTTTTCCTGATAGTGGGTCATATAACCCATGGGAATTGGCCAAATTTTCTGACATTTGGCTTCCTAGCCACAGTTTTGTATATTCCAGGTCTTTCTATTTTCATCGGTCATCTTTCTCAGCACCATGTGTCTCCACTTCTCCATGATATATAGCCTTAGTTTACCTTAGTTTACAAAGCTTATCAGACAGACTAAATGCCATGAGAAGTTGCAAGAAGAGAGGACTTCTGAGAGACCATGGCACCCAGGAATACACTTTGTTGAACCTTAGTTATGCTTAGGTTCAGTCCCCTATCTCTGGGCTCAGAAATTGAGGCCTTCTGGCAACCAGCTGATGGAACCATGGGTGTCTACACAGAGAAGTAAGAGTTTAGTGCCCAAGGATCAAGAGCTACAAGAAAGCAAGACCCTAAACAGAGAGACGGTGTACAGATAAAAACAAAACCTGGAAAGTTACTCCAAAGTTTGTGGTGAGCAGTGAAGAAGAGAAAAGAAAAATCACTCACACCTTGTAGTCACCTTGGATCTCTGCTATGCACCTAATACTGTAGTGGTGCATGTGTGTGCAAAATATCCTGAAGAATTTGGAAGGATGTTGATTCCTTATTGGCAAAAAATGACTTTGTTAACAGTTTACTATTTTGGAATGTGGTCTCATGAAAAAAAAAAGAAAAAAGAAGAAAACATCACCTTTAGGATTCAGGAAAGATGGCTCAGGGGTTAAGAACACTTGTTGCTCTTTGCAGAGGACCCTGATTCTGTTCCCAGCACTCACATGGTAGCTCATAACCATCTGTAACTCTAGTTCCAAGAGATCCATGCAACTCTTCTGATCTCCTTGGGCACCAGGCACCTGTGCATATATACATGCAGGCAAAACACTCAAACACATAAAAAAATAAATCTTTTATAAAAATCACCTTTAAGCTTTTTCATACATTTTGTGGAATAAGCAATTGACTGGAGAAGAAGGAGCCAAGTAAAGTCCTTAGAAGCAACTCAGGGAGGTTATGAAGAAGGGCTCTGGAATATCTCAGAAAGAGGCATTCTGCTCTTGTATCTCCTGCCTGGTGAGGAACATGTAAAGTGATCAGGGAACCCAGTCTGGTGATAGGATGCTAAGAACACCAACAATGTTAACCATTTCACATTGTATTAGTTTGCTTCTATTGTGCTATGGTAAAATACCATAACCAAAACTAGCTTGAGGAGGAAAGTGTTTATTTCAACATAGATCCCCCAGACAATAGTCCATTACCAGTAGAAGCCATGGTAGTAACTAAAAGGGTCCTCGTGAAGGATGTGGGTCCCGGAATACTCTTAATGGTATCATCCTTTCTATGGTACTCTGTTTGCACATGATCTGGCAGCTGCATGTCCTATGAGATGTCTCATATTGGAGCATCAGGGCCATGTAGCTGGTGATCAGGTACTTGTTGTTGCTTTGGTTGGCAGAGGTGCCATCTGCTTTCCAGGCCATTGTAGCAGTACCTGTGTAGAAAGCATTGACCAAATACCCAGTGTAACATTATCCTGGAGCTCCTCAGGGTAGGGTGAAAGTTCAGGCGGGGGCTATGGGCTAGCATATAGAGCAATGGAGGAGGGGTTGAGAGGACCAATGTGTGTTGGTTCCAATATTACAGCAGGGTACAGGCCCCATTGATGAAGATGAGCTCTTAATGAACTATAGTCAGTGAATAAGAGATTTAATGTACTGGAGTGAAGTTATTATCCTTTGTCTCCAGTCTTGGCTTTACCATCCAGCACAAGTGTCATCTCCTCTGTTTCTTTTCCAGGCTGGCTGGAGAATCCATGGAAACTCATATGTCCTCTGGGCATCCATGGTTCAGGACATTCTCTGCCAGATCCTGTGTTCTTGATCACCATGAAGTGCCTCTGTTCTACTTTCTCCTCCATTTTGGTGACTGGTTTCTTACCAGTATATTTCTCTGGGCCCCTCATTTCAGTCTCTGCCAACAGAGCCATAGCTGTGCTACATTACAGCATGAGATTGACTCTGGCTGGCTCTCAGGAGTACTATAGATCAAAAGTTTACATGGCACTTGAAATGATCCTGAGTTGAAACTCTACTAAGGGTTTGTTGACATCTAAATGTCTTAGAGGATTCAGTACTAGATACACAGGATTGCCTCAGGAGGGCCTGGATCATTATCCACTGACCCCTTCTGTCTCTTCTAAAGGGCCTTTTAAAGGAAAGCCAAGGGGTGGGGCAAAACACCTCCCCCCAGAACAGCCAAGTGCAGACTCTTTCCAATCACCTGGTAACAATACACATGTTCAAGCAATCCTCTGATGCAGTCCTGCTGGATAAAGCAAACTCAGGTCTCACTAGGAAACCTTTGTGGGCCTCCACAAATTTCAAAGCTCCTTTTGGTTTCCTACACTCAAGGACAAATATAACAACAGCATCATAAATAACCAAAGAAATGCATGCATGTCATTTGGGAGCAGCTTGACAAGACCCCACTTGTTACTTTTACATTGAAGTGTTGGTATTTTCTGTTTAGGAATAGTAATCGTATTTCCTTATGTCTTCTTTTCAAAATATAACCAAAAGATGAAATACATGAATTAACTTTAAAGTATCTTCTGTGTTAAGTAGATCAAGTCATTTGAAAATGAATTATTACTTTGCCAAAATATGAGACATGCAGTTCACAAACTTTTCCATGGTTCCTTAGTGGTGGCAACTTATTTATCTCCCACTTGCTAAATGTTCTTCTGGCTGTGTGCCTCAGTTGTAAGTGAACATTTCAAATTGTGCCCATGTGAAAAGTGTAGCTTTGGCTCCAGGGTTAACTTATTTGTAAGTATCTGCCTTCATCATGAAGTTGTGCTCCAAATTCTCCAAATTTTCTACTCCCTACTATGGCTAATTACCAGTTCTATGAAGGGAACTTTTTGCTTCCCAGATTGAAAAGGACTTCATCTCATGGCTGATCTTCAATGACAATGAGCTCCTCTGGATCATAATCTCCATCAGAAGAAAGAAATGATCTGTGTCCTTAGTGGGTTGAGCAAATGGGATGATGGAGAGGTGACATCTCACAGTGCAAGTTCCTTTGACTCTTTGATATGAGCCTTTAGAGACATGACTGGGTGTCGTGTTATGCTAGAAATATGGGCTGATACATGATTAGTAATATGAATAGCAAAGTGTGGGAGAGTTGCCTGGAGTGAGCTTGTATGGCAGAGACTTGGGTATAGTGAAGAGCTAAGAGAAGGGATAGTTGATTGAGGAAGGCCCCACTCATGATGATGCCTTGAGGGATTCCTGACAGTGAAGCCACTTCTCTACTGGATACCAAAATTCCCTGATTTCTGCACTGGGAACCTTAAAAGCCATTTCAAATTAAACATTAAATAAGAAAAAAATGAAAGAGAAGGGTTTCTGGGTCATAATGGGTATATTATTTATCATTCATTGGGTTCAGAGTGAAGGGCTAGAACAGTGAGTGATTCTCAACTTTCCTAATGTGGAGATCCTTTAACACAGTTCCTCATGTTGTGGTGACCCCCCAACCATAAAATTATTTTCATTGCTACTTCATAACTGTAATTCTACTACTGTTATGAGTTATAATATAAATGTCTGTGTTTTCCAATGGTCTTAGGCAACCCCTGAGAAAGAGTTGTTTGACCCTTGAAAGGGGGTGAGACCCACAGATTGAGAAATCCTGGACTAGAATAAGTAAGTATAGGAGAGAAAATTTCTTCTTAGGGTCCATAACTCCAGCCCACATTGTAATGCAAATATTAGAAAAGTAGGAAGACTCTACAGGGGAAACTATTGTTTCTACTATAATCCCTTAATGGGTGATCTAGAAACTATTGACCGTATAAGATCTCCAGTGGTCACATGGTCAGGTACCAGAGTCTTATAGCTGCTGGATATGTATTTGTTGTGTTTGGAAAGCTGTGTGGCTTTCTCATTCTATGTGACAAAGGTACCACCTGCTTTACAGGCCACAGTCATGATAATTTGGTAGAAGTCACTGATCTGATACATATAGTAATCTTGTTGACTTGGAGTTCCTCAAAAGATAGTAGGGACAGAGTGATAGAGGTATGTTTTTGAGCTCACCAATAATGTGACAATGATGAAGGGTCAGAGGTGAAGGGTCAGAGGTATGCTTGTGGCTCCTGAGCTCAGTGTGTGAAAAGGTTCCATTTGGAGCTCTGGGTTGACAAACTCATCATATGGAATGTAGGCTAAATTTCCTTTAATTGTTCCCCATGTACTGAAGATTTCTTGGCCAAGATACCTGTATGTAACTTCCTAAGACTATCTTAAGCCTTGGCCTTCTTTTTATACCACTCACCATGTCTAAGTATAACAAGAAAAAAGAACAACAACAAAGCAGAAATGTATTTGAACCTTTAGAAAAACAAGGAAAACAGACACCGACTTAAGGTGGCCAGCTCAGCCACTCTGCCAAACATCCAATACTGTGACACAGGTTCATTAAAACAATGTGTGAGCTTTGCTCAAGGTCATGGATGCAGCAGCCTTTGGTTGCAGTTGTGCTGGGGGAATGCTTAAATGTAACTGTCTTCCTGAGAGGATGTTGAGCTCACTGAAAATGAGCGGTACTGGAGGTCTTTCATTGAAAATGCTACCAGTCCTTGGAATTATCCTCTTTCAAAGTAAACTGATCCTTTTCAATAACTGTATAGAAGAGCAACTTTTCATGGAGTAAGAAGCAGTGAGCTGTTACCACCAACAACTTAGGAAGATATTGGGCAGCTACAGGAACAAAAGAATCCTAGGATCAGCAGCTCTCCTCCTTTACCTTCTGACTGGATGGGAACCAGAGTGACCTGTGGACCCCACAGTTTTCAACAGCCTAGAACATACTCATGTATCATGACTATTTTAAGCTATCTTTCAATTTCCTACACACAGAGAAATGAAGCTGTAATTACTGAAGCTGAGTAGAGGGACTGCTCAGTGAGACACAAAATAAAACTAAGAACATATACAGTAAAAAAAAATATGAGAGCAATCAACAAGCACCTTTTAATATTAAATGTAAATATTCATACTGTCAACTCTTCAATCAAAAGACACAGGTTAGTTGTGTAGATTAAGAAACAGAATCCATCCTTGTGATGTATACATATAAAGAAACAAGAAGGAATAATGCCAGTGTGAAAAACACTATGGGTCTAAGATATTTATGGGTATATGATGACAACATTACTCTTTTCTGAAATGTTGTCCATAATTTCAATCTAGAGTTGATTTTTCTGAACATTTTAGTTATTATCAATGCATAACTGTGGTGGAATATATACACATAAAGACAACCTGTCAAGATCCACTTCAAGATATTATGTAAAGGAAGACTTATGCTGTCAAAGGTCAATTGAAATAATTTAATAAATTATTCAGTGACTAATCAATAGAAACATTGACATGCCTCTGTTCCTTATGTTTTGTATTCTCTGTAATAAAACCATGCAACAACAGGATGAGTCTTGTCTCTGGGTAGCAGATGGGACTCAGCAGGTTCTGGCTTTGCCCTCAGCAGAGCTACTACTTTGGTGGCGGTGTTCTAATAGCCTAGAACACGCTGAGATACAATGATACCCAACTTCATTTCAATCTCTTTCTTCCACAAAGTAATCCCCTCCAACTTTGGGTCACAGAAAGTATTTCTGTGAACTAGAATAAGACAAATACTGTGAGATACAAGTTTCCAAAATTTCTTCTATATCAGAGGCTGAGGTTTGGAATGTTCTGGCCAGGATCAAACATTACTTTTACCTTCCCTATCACTCTGTCTCATCTTTGAGGATGTCTCCTGATTTTCAGAGTGTGTCACTGAGCTGACAGGTTGACCAGGATCTCTGGTGCAGGCAACTGCCATGTCCCTTGTTAACAACAGACAATGTTTTACACAGGACCTGAATATGATGGACCAACCAAGCTGGATAAGCACTAGACCAAGGAAGGCAGATCTGTGTTAATGATCACTCCTGACATCAGTTTGAGGTCCACACCAGATGAAGTTACACATGAAAGGACATGGGCTAGTGAAGAAGCATGTGGACCAGCTGAGACTTCCTGAACACCTGGCCTTGTTGACAGTTCTCAGGCCACACTCACTCTGCTTTGGCCTTTCATGACTTGAGTCTCGTCCTGAAATCAATTTTGAAACAGCTTCTATTAATCAGAGTTCCTGAGTGTTAATCTTGGGGTCATTCCCAAATTGACTTGAATCTTATACTCACATAGACTGACCATGTCCAGGCTCCAATCTTTAACAACTTTATTCATACTCTATCCATAGCATGATTTAATTTTCCTTTTCTGATCACAGTTTCCCCTCCCCCATCTCCTCTCAGATCCTCATCTCCACACCCATTCATCTCTAAACTCACTCTCTCTCTCTCTCTCTCTCTCTCTCTCTCTCTCTCTCTCTCTCTCTCTCTCTCTTTCTCTCTCTCCTAGAAAACAAACAGGCAAATAAAAAAACTGAATTTTTTAAAGAAATCAATTAAAAAGCACAACACACACAAAAGTCATAAAAACACATAATCAGAAACCATAAAACACAAGCAAAGCAAAGGACCTGTGAGATAAGGAATAGCCAAATCAATATGAGACGAAATATCCTCAAAATCACCAGTGAGTTTGTTTTGTGTTGGTCATCTACTGCTGGACACAAGGCCAAGCCTTGCATGTGGTTTATATACCCCCCAGTGAGACTCCATTGGTGAAAATTACTTTCTTCTTTGCAAGCAGTTGTCAACTGGAGATAGCTTTTTTTGTTAGTTATGGTAAATTATGTTTGTTTTCTCCTATCAGTGCTGGGACCATTTCTGGATTGAACCTGTGCAGTTGCTGTGCTGAACTATTAGAACACTTGACAAGCCCTGGAATTTGATCCCAGAAGTTTTCATATATCAAGGTTTACATTCTTCTGGGACTGATCCTGCTCAAATGTCATCCTGAAGGCTCTGGGGAGATCTGTCATATCAGGACAGTTTCTTCTCTCAACACGTCCCTGTCACTAGTTCCTATCAGGACTTCCCCCACCCCCAAGAATTCCAGTTGTGGGATATAGATATGCCCACTTTTTGACTTATGAATCACAAGCCACATGGCAGTCAAGGTGTCAAGCTTGTCCTTGGAAAGGTAAAAGGGCCTGTTTTCTCATGGGAAGCACTTCTTTGTCCCTTTCTCATTTTCTCTTCAGTATATTGATATCCTCAGTCCAATCACTTCCCTCACTCTGTTAGAGTATTTCTGCCAAGACTGGGAAAAAAATTGAACCCAGGAGACTCACCAGTATACAGCCTCCTACCCTCTGACACCCCACCGTGAGTCTGGGCATAAGCCAATGTTGAATTAAATCATGCTCTGCCACATTGACAACCAAAAGACATCTGACCACTGGGCATTAGGACTAGTCTACTGAGATCACAGCTGTTTTGTGTCTCTATTAAACTTTTAACACATCATAAAGAAGAGAAAATTCATATATCAGGAGCACCAAAACGGGAGATGTTGTTAAGGGTCATATTAAAATAAAATAATAGGAATCCTGTGATAAGTGATGTGAGGCATGCCTATGTGACGATGGGTGTGTCCCCAAGGAATAAGTTAAATTCTGTGCTTACAATGTTACAACAAAGTGATGAAAATGTGTTCCTATAGGTAGTAGCTGGTGGATGAGAGTGGAGCTGGCATTGAATCCAATATGGTCAGGGACACAACCTCAACTTTGAATCACCACCATGAACTAAAGTCAGTTGCTGTACAACATAATCCACTGAATACCCCTTTAAGGCAGAAACTACGGTTTGAATTGGTATGGCTAGTATCTAGTAGTATTGCCTTCTTTCTGCTCATACCACTGTTTTAAATATTCCCTGATCTTTTAGGCCAAGTTACCAGGCTGATTCCTCAACAATAAACTTAGTACGGACCCTGGTCCTGTGTCCCTAAGACCTGGGAATTATAGAACAATGGTGTTAAACAAGGTCTGTATTGCTAGGGGGTTGACCTAGTCCCCTAGTAGGGGCCTGTGATAACTTCAGGATACAGGTGCACCCTGAACTATTAAGCCTTGAGCTAGGGAAAAAAATGAGACCTGGTTGGATGGGGATTCTAGGGACAGTCTTGTTCTCTGTAGGGTACCCAGATATTTAGTCATGCCTGGAGCCTTCAGCCCTGATGTTGTATGACAAATCCCAGAATCAAGTTCTGAAGTAGAGACTTGTCATTGTCTCTCACATTCAGCACTGAATGCCTTTGTTAACATTTGGGCTGGAAATCATGTCTTGTTTGCCTTAGTTCATGTTCACATAAAGGCTGACTGCAGCCTTCATGAACTCCAAATACACTCTATCTTCAGCCTGATTTTACTTGTTTGTATTGATTGTAATAAACTTCCAATTTCCCAGTACTATCTATTCATTTTGACTTGAGTAATAGAAACTGAGATCACAGATAATAGACGTGTCCCAGTCCACACACTGTAATTCTAAGGCAAGATGACTAAGTGCCAATAGATTGTTAGAAATGGAGGGGACATGTTATTAGGTATATATATATATATATATATATATATATATATATATATATATATATATATTAGGTATATTAGGTGAGATTATGGAAGTCTATGACATTCACACTGTATAACTGCATGGTATGATCAGAGATCCAGAGGAGGGCTGGGAAAATGTGTCTGTGTGGAGATGGTACTCCCTGGGGTGATGATGCAGGTTATAACCCTGGTTGCAGACTCCAGGGTGCCAGGACATCCCCACACCACTCTGAATCCCAGTGAAATATACACTAAAACAAATAAGTTAGAGTAGAATTACAAGCTGAGAATGGATATTTTATTATGCATTTCAGGAGCAGGGAGAAGGGCTATGTAGTCAAGAGCAGTAAGGTATACTTGTGCATCATTCAAATCCCAGCCTGTGTGGGTGAGATGAATGTTGAAAGGTCTAGAAACACACTCCAGGGGACAATCTCTTCTCCACAGTGTCCCCTTCATGAGTGACCAGGCAGCTGACACTGCTTTTAGATTTCCATGCTTCTTCTGTCAAGTGCAGGTAGCTGTTAGCCACGTACTTGTCACCCTGTTTCCAAGGTCTAGTGGTGTCTACACCCTGGGTGATAGGTGTACCATCTGCCTTCCAGGCCACTGTCACAACACCTGGGTAAAAGTCAGTCATCACACACACCAGTGTGGCCTTTTTGGTCTTAAGCTCCTCAGAGGATGGTGGAAACAGAGTGACTGAAGGTGTAGCCTTGGGTTGACCTGCAGGGTAGAGAAAGAGAAGGTCAGAATCTTAGTCTTCCAATAGGAATCCTGGAGGTAGCATTTTAAGTGTCTTGAGTTTAGTGACGGTGTTTGAACACACAGAGTACAGAAAATGGGGTATGCATTTCTTCTATATACTCCCTATGTTCTTAGGAATTATGCTCCCCATATTTGTGCAGTAGTTCACTTGATACCTCCCTGCACTTTGACCTTCAACAAAGATAACTGACCTTCACTTTCCTGCCCTTGTAACCTTGTTTCTATTTTTTTAATATGTCTGCAGTCTGTCTGCCCCACTCCAAAGACAGTTCTGATGTAAAACCTCTGCTGAGTCTAAACTTTAAACCTAGGAGTTTAAAGTCAGTGTCTTGTAGGTCCCTGGCCTCTGCTCAGTGTAGCATGGATCTGGGTGAACTGTTTCTCATTCTGCAAACTGAGGTGAGATCCCCTTCTCTGGATGAGTTGTGTAATTTTCATGGATCAGGACCAGAGCTATGTGAACGCAGTTGCTCTGTTTCCTAATCAGTGTCTTAGAGAGACCCAGGAACCCGCTTCCTGACTGCATCTCCAGTCTCTCTTCTCTTGACTTCCTGTGTCCAGAGCTCCCTTACCTTTCTTCTCCTTACTAAAATTCCTGAGTTCTAGATTGGTTACTGCTGTATTCATGGCTTTCCATGGGAGCTTGGGGATCATTTTTCCTGCCTATCCTAGAAACTGAATCCCAAGTTCCACTCTCCAGCTTGTCTGACCTCTGACATGTTATTCACCAGCCTCAGCGCTGAGTGTTCTATGTTCTCCTAATTCAACAGCTGCCTCTCCCTCTATGCCTCTAGCCTTCCTTCCCCATGAGATAGTAACTCACTTTAGCCCTCACAAAGTTCATTAAAGATAGACACTCACAGAGAATGGCACAGCGGAGTACTTTTCAGAGCACTGCATATCTCAACAGAATGACAGACACATATTAACACTTTATCTTTTTTTGCCCTCGTCTTTGAGATTAGACAAGAAAATTGACAGGGAACCATCTGAGGTGAGCTGCAGGAACTAGAGAAGCAAGAGATTATTTACTTAGAATGAAGTTTAAGCATGAAGTAGAATAGAGAATGAGAAATATTTAAACAAAAAAATCATCTCAAACCTTAGAGGTTATAGTAATAGAAGAGGAAAGAGTCACTTACCTAGGACAGTCAATGTGGTGCCTCCGCCAAACACCCAACACTGTGATATAGGCTCCTACAAAAACCCTCCATGCACCTTACCCTCCACTTTCAGCTGACATATGCAGTCTCTGGTGATTCTGGGATACACAGTGCCCTCTGAAAGATCGTGCTTCCCAGGATCCCAAATGTCCTCTGAGCCAGCCTTACCAGAAAGTCATTCATAAAATTTCCACACTTACTTTAGAAGAAGCTCTTTACAGGATAAGAATGAACAGAGAGGAGCCCTTGGTAACAGGTCAAGGAAGCTACTAACTGCATGGAGTCTATGCAAAGTCTTGGGCCCACTAACTCAGTCTCTGTAGCTCCTGCCTGGTGAAGAAGAAAAACAGAGGTCTGAGACCCTGCAGAAGACAGCAGGTGGAGAGCACACACAACCATCAGTTTCAATCCACATCTCATCTTCCTACACATGGTAGAATCATTACCAATAATGCATTACTAAATAATATATGGTCATGTCATGCAATCATTTAATGACAACTTGACTATTACCTGATATCAAGAAATAATCAATAACTTCTTTTGGAGTTAGATATGCTGTCTAGGCATTCTTTCTGTAAACCCGGAAGTATATATAATCATATCACACAAGATACAAGTTCTGGAATGTGCTTTTGTTACACAATATAAGGGAAGAGTTTAATGTTATAGTTGAATCAAAATCCAGTTGAAATGAGTGTTAGAGGTTCCTAGGTGGGATTATGAGAACATTACTATTTCTGTGTTTCCTAATTTTTGTGTCCAAATTTGTCAATGAAAACTTGAAGCAAAAGGATGAGGAAGTGAGTCTCTGGGCAATATCTGGGTACGGATGAGTGCTGGCACTGACCCTAGCAAGGAACACTACTGTGAGGACACTCAGGGTCTTCACTTACAATTATTGGGCACAAACTTTATCATGCCCTAACATCAGAAAGCTGCCATGAAGCACAAATCCCAAAGGTTTTTCCTAGCTCAGAAACTAGGGACTTGGGGCCTGAGGTCAAGCTCAGTGTTGTCAACTGTCACTCTGCCTCATTGTTGAAGAATATTTCTGGCTTGGCAGACTATGCTACTGTACTGTATTAATCCACCAGAGTTCTGAATGTATTCAGTGTCCATACTGTTTATGAGCTACCAAGGATGATGTCTCCAAGCCCTGAACAACTAAATCCTTGCTGACTTGGACAGAGGCTGGGTCACTGAATGTTGATTGTGAATTCCAAAGACCTTGATTGACACCAATCTGAAGTGCACACTGGTGTGCTGATGCACATGAGAGGACTTGGGCCAGTGAAGAGGGTGCCTGATACACCTAACTCTACCCAAGCAACTGGCTTGAGTTTACCTCTCAGGTCACACTCAGTCTTCCTTGAAGTCTCACCCAACATGACCTTGAGTAGTCTGGAATTTAACTCTGAGACCACTTCCTATGAACAATTAATTGGAACCCCTTCAGGAATTGAGTTAGATCCATTTCCCATTGGATGAAGTTATTATGCTTGAGTGGTTATCCCACCTCATGCCCCTGTATAGAGGACCATGAGCACCAATGTTTTGAATTATATACAGAATTGTGGGATTTCCTATGTAATATTAAGTTAGTTGTTTAGCCTGAAACATGATATCTTACTTCAGCTGCATTCTAAATGAGTGTCCCTGCATCACAGGGCTCAGAGAAGAGTGTAGAGCAAGGGAAAGGTCACTCTTAGGGTGATACCCTGTGCATGTTTCAAAGGAGAACTAATTTCTCACTGGGAACCTAAATCCAACCCCCCCACACACACACATTGTAGATTCAAAGGCTTCAAAATTAAACATATAAGGAGAACAAATGTGATAAGGCAGTACTTCTGATCAATGATATTTTATTGAATATTCAGTGGGTAAAAGAGAAAGGTTGAGATTGGTAGCACAGAGAAGAGACCCCATTCTGGGTCCCCTAGGCTAAGGAAAGGCTGGGCTCCTAGAAACAGTCTGCAGGGGACACACTCTTTTCTACAACGTTCCCTTCATGTGTAACTTGGCAGGACAAGTGATTGTGAGATCTCCACTGGTCTGCTGTCAAAGTGAGGAAGCTGTTGGCCATGTACTTGTTGTTATGTTTGGAGGGATTTGTAGTCTGCACACCCTGGGTGATAGGTACACCATTTGCCTTCCAGGTCACGGTTACACTGCCCGGGTAGAAGTCGTTAATCATACACACCACTGTGGCTTGGTTTGTCTTGAGCTCCTCAGAGGAAGGTGGAAACACTGTGATTGTGGGAGTGGACTTTGGCTGACCTGTGTGAATAAAGGAAGGGGATTGAGTCAGGAGACAAAATACAAAATATCAAAATCTCAGTGACTCTTCACTTCGGTCATCTTATTCACCTGGAACTTTCTCTTCTTTGTCATCTGCCCCCTTGAGCCTCCATGAGTACAGCCTTCTTAGTAGCCTTTTCCTGGATACTCTCCCAAGTGAAGTGACCTGGACACTGTCTACAGGCATGACTGTGCTCTCTCCACCCTATTGAATATAATCTAACTTGGAATTTGCCCCATATCAGATTACCCTCCCCAGCCCACCTGCTCTTTATTCCTGAGGTGGTCAGATCTCTCTGGAGAACAGGTTATATTACACCTTGCTTTGAAGAATGATTTTCATTAAGTGAGGAGGCCCCTTCTTTGTCCCCAGCACCCGGGGACACTGAACCTCCTGTTATCTTGGACCACAGAGTTTCTACATCAACCCACGCAGCTTTTCCACCAGGTAGTGTGCTCCACTCAGAGAAGATCTGAGGCTACTCCAGGGCTCTGATGCCTCCTGCACATTTTGACCTGACCACTATTCCTTCTATACTCACCATGTTCTAGAGGTTTCTTCACTCAGATGGAAGAGCATTGCAGTCACTGGCTCACAGCAACAGCCTGCTTCCCTGACAGTCAGTGAGCATTCTGAAACCCCAAGTTTGTTCCTCATTCCTGACCTCCTAAGTTTAACATGCCATTTGAAGAAGATAGAAAGCAGACAATGGAAACACAAGACACCATAACCCAGGGATATGCAGCTTTCTAGACAGAATCTTCCATAATCCTTAGATGAGCAGGATCTGGTTTCCCTACTACTCAGTGCTGTTTCTCTGTCTAGAGGACCTCAGCAGCTCAGTAGAAGATCAGAGAACTGAAGACTATGACAAGCCTACTCCTTCACTATGCCTCTGCGGTCCCCACTTAGGTAATCTAAGTCCCTGGAAGCTGGACGTACATCTCTAGATCCAACCCTTGACACCCTATAAAGATACTGTGGGCTCTGACAAAGTCCTAGTACCTCTTCTTTGACCCAGTCAATGGTCCCCAATGATTAATCTGGCTGAGAACAAGGATGGAGCCCTTGACACCTGCCTGACCCTAACTAAAGCCCGTGAGATCACAGCATATTTATTAGAATCTGAGGCCAGATGCTTCTGATCTCCTGGCCCTTCCTGCAGATTACTCTAAAATACTTATCTCCCCTAGCCACCATGGAGAAGGCTAAGGATGCAGTCCTTAAGTCTGGGGAGGGCAGATGAGAAGAGGTTTCCAGAGGGAAAAACCAGACCTTTCCAAGACAACAAGGGTTGAACTGAATGAGAAGGAGCATTAAAGCCACTTACCTAGGACGGTGAGCTTGGTTCCTCCGCCGAAAACATACCACAGTGACTGAGACTCAAACCAAAACCTGTGAGGCCAGCACCTGTCCCTGTTCTCTGGCAGCTGGGCTGGACCAAAATACTAGCTGGCTGTAATGGGTGGAGCTGTGACCTAACTTGAGGAGAGGTAGATGATAATCCTTTTCTCTGGCTTTTGTCCTTGTCTGGCAGGCCCCTCCATGGAGCTGTTTCTACACTGTGTGTACCCTGCCCTATCTCTGATACTGTCTGTGCTGACAGCAATACAGAAGATCCCAAAGAATCCCAACTGACACATTATTTCAGGTGTCTTTGTTGTGTGCCATAGAGTCCAATGACTTTTAGCCTCATTTTACAGACTGAGATGGTTTTCCTCACAAATTCATATAGTCACACTTGGCCATCTTCTTCTTTGGAACCGTGGACCCAAATGTACATTTGGCCTTAAGAAACTTCCACAGAGAGAATTCTCTTTGAATTTCTTACACACAGAGACATAGCTTATATGTACTTTATTTTTATGGGGTGTTTCAGAATACAGTATCTGTTCACATTCTATTTATCTATACGCATACATACATACCAAACTGTACATATACATGGCCACAAAGTACCCATCTACTTGGTTTTTTTTACATTAGAACATCGGTAGACTACTCTGACTTTCATCTTCATAGTTTTCTGAAACTTCTCACACAAAAGACAAAAATAATCTCCTCTCAAACTATTCTGTAGTTCAACAGCACCCCGTGTATCTCAAAGAACCCTCTCTTTCTCATCACTTTCCTCTCCTTTGTTTCTGAAACTTCCCACATTGTGACTACTGTCTTTCCTTTCCCTTTGGTCTGCAAATGGTTGTTCACTCTGAGACCATCACCAGGGTAGTACCTGCCCTGTCCCCTTCATATTATTACTCTAGATGGCTTGCATTATGCACTCTGCAAAGCCACAGCTGCCCAGAACTCTGTGTGTGTCCTGTTCTTTTTGGCTCCAAATTCAGTTATATTGTTTCTTCTTGAATGTTCTATAGGAACATCAAATTCAACAGTTCCCCAACCAAATTTATGTCCCTGTAATTTGATCCTCTACAATGCCTTCTTTTCAGCAATTTCTCTCCAATATAGAGCTTGAAGTCATCCCAGGATGTTTTCCTTTCATTGAATCAACATATATTTTTTTTGTTATTCTACACAGCATAGCATGCTATTAAAATACTCAGAACACAAAGACCAACACACAGCTCACACCAGAAGCTCATGATGACAAGAATCCTTAGGTATTGTTGAAATTTGCTTCTATCTCTCCATAATTTTTAAATTAAAACAACCAACTTCATGTGTATATATGTATGCATGTGGCTTTCTGTATGTAAACTTAGTACCCCTGGAGACCAGAAGAGGGTGTCATTCTTCTGGAGCTAGAATTATAGGGCATTGTTTGACATCCAATGTGGGTCCTGGGAACTAAAGTTGGGCTTCTGTGAGAGTGGTAAACTCCCTTAACCTTTGAACCTTCTCTCCATCTCCCCAAGATTATTAATTTACATTGGAAGATTACCCATTGTGTTGAGGCTACAATTTTATTTTTTCCTCCATGTTCTTTACCTTATTTAAATTCCATCCAAATGACAACTTCCACTGGTTTAAGACTTGTACATAAGTACTTTTTTAATATATGAGCAGCATAAATCTAACCCTTCTTTCTTAGTAAATAATGCATACATTCTTCCTTTAATATTGGAAAGAAACTTCCTCAGTCAGTAATTCTTTTAAAAATTACAATATTCTTTATACTTAATGCAAATCATTTGAATCAGAAACAAGGACAAACTCCCACTTATTCTTTCAACATTTACAGTATTTCAAAGATTCTGAATATTCAGATCCACTGAAATAAGCTTGGGGATATGAATGCATAGTAAAATGCCAATCAACAGAGCAATCTGAAAGAATCAGCTAAGGAATCACTGAACTAACATGAGAAGTAAGTGGCTGAATGAAAAAGCAGCTTATAAAGTCTACAGAGATCCTTTAATGATGTATTAACATTATAGAAAATACTCTAGAAATAAACAACATAGAATGTCATATAAACATGATGTGCTTTGTAAATAAATTACTTGGCTTTTTAACATAAAGGTGAGTCATCAGAGTACAATCTTGTTCCTTGATGAAAATGCTGAGTATTGTAAGATCATTTCTTTTCAAATTAATCATATACTGCACCAAAATTGTAGACTTCTTGAGAAACAGGGAATTAATTATAAAATCAAGCAGTAAGAACAGTGGAGAATAGGCATGGGTAGTTGGTGCATAGACCAACATGACAGTTTCTACCTCATTAAATAGAGAAGTGTATAGGAGGGCAGATGGAGAGAGAATTATTAACTTTAAAGACCTTTTGAAAAGTCATGTGGAAACCTACTACTATAGAAGTTTCATAAAATATGCAAATATATGAAAGTAATTTAACTAGAGTTACCTAAAAATGGGGGAGACAATGCCCCAACTAGACATATTATGCCACAGAGTAAAACTCACAGGACTAGCAATTGACTATATTTTGTTGAGTCATTGGTCAAAGAATCCCTACCCCCCTGCAACATCACAGATCACTACCAAGGCTATTGGTTCCTCTCTACAATCTGATGGTATCGAAGTCCTGTTATCGAAGACAATGCTTCTTATGTCATTGAGCAGAGAAAAACTGAGTTTGGTGCCTAACTAGAAGCTGCACCTCTACTAATTAGTATTCATTATGCTGGAAGGTGTGTTGCATGCTATAGAGGAGAAAGGTAATCATTGATGTCACTTAACTACAAACTATATGGAATACAACAGCAACCTGCCTGTCAGATATACTGGTGCAATAGTGACACAGATATTATGGGAGTGATCAACTATCCTGGTTGGAATTAAGGCCCTCTCCATGAGATGGAACCCATACCTGGTACTATGAAAGTGGCCATAAACCTGAGATTACACAGGTCATGAGCCTAGGGGAAAATCTACTATTATTTTTTTGTTAAAGAAGAAGCAGTAAAATGAAGTTTTGCAATTGATAACCACTTGTAAAGAGGAAATCAATTTTCTCCAAGGGAGTGACAGTGAGCATCAACCACACTCAGGGCAAGCCCATACCCAAGATTCACTGGCCAACACAAAATGAGCTTCATGTTTTCTGTATGCTTTTTCTGTTTTGTTTCAGTGTTTTTGTCTTAATGGTTTGTTTGCTTGCTTTTGTTTTTGTATTTTTTTCTTAGAAAGAAAATAACTTGAAATTGAGTGGATAGGGAAGTGGGAGGGTCTGAGAATACTTGGGGTAGGGGAAAGAATACCATTAAAATATATTTAAATAATAATAAGAATGCAATTGGGAGCATTCAGTATGCTAGGGTTGTAATTTTGAAAAGATTTTCTTACGTTTCTAGATGTTTCAGAAACATGCAATTTTAATAAACTATTATCCATATGTTTTAATAGCAATAAAAATAACCTTTACTGGGTAGTAACTTTATGTCACATTCTGCTGCTGGGTAACATGATTTTGAAGCTTTCCATTAGATTGCTTATGATGGATGTACTATGATGTGCTCTTATGCAGCATTTATATGATTTCCTATTTTCTGTCATTACTAATAATGTTGAGCTCACTCTTCCTGCATATAAGTATTTGGTTACAGGTTTCATTATGTTCCTTGCTTAGGAATAAATCATAGAGTAGAATTGTACCATGAAGATAAATAACATTTCTTTTACAACTCATTCCTGTTCCTGAATTGGCTATGCATTTAAACCCTCTAGACAGTCTTTAAGAATGCTAATTCTTTCCATGATAATTCCAATAATCCTTACTTTAAATCTAATCACTTTACTTCCTCAGGGATCTTGGCCTGGGGTTAAGTGTACCTGAGCCCCTTTCACATCTCTGGGCTGTTGTGTGATATTTTGTTCTTGCTTATAGACAAAAGGGGGAATGTTTTGTAATATTTTGCTTGTGTTCTGACGAATAACGTTTGCCTGGAGATCAGAGGGTGGAGCTAGCCACTGGTTAACCATAGAGGTCAGGGGATGGTGGCACACACCTTTAACGACAGCACTTGGGAGGCTCACACCTTTAATCCCAGCACAATCAGGAGGCAGAGACAGGAATATAAGGTGGATAGAGACAAGATCTCGCCTCCATTTGGTCTGAGGATTCATAGAGGTAAAAAGTCTCTAGTGACTGACACTCTGCTTCTTTGTTCTTTCAGCTTTCACCTTCAATATCTGACTCCAAGTGATTATTGATAAGACTAATTAGGATCACACTTCAACAGGCTGTGCTCTAGGTACAATGTCTCTCTATCAGTTTCTTTGGTTTC
The DNA here is from genome assembly GCF_007827085.1 of Peromyscus californicus insignis. Classification (NCBI taxonomy): domain Eukaryota; kingdom Metazoa; phylum Chordata; class Mammalia; order Rodentia; family Cricetidae; genus Peromyscus; species Peromyscus californicus. The sequence continues at coordinate 9,123,015 of NW_026294458.1, read as the reverse complement.
TGCCTCCATCCTCAAATATGACCATACAGTTTGCTATTGGAACCAACTTTTCCAAGAAACAGTTCAACTTTGGTGGTCACCTCTTGTACTGGCTGGTTTTGTGTCAACTTAACACAAGCTAGAGTCATCGGAGAGGAGGAAGCCTCAGTTGAAAAATTGTCCCCATGAGATCCAGTTGTAATGACATTTTCTCAATTAGTGATCAGTGGAGGAGGCCCAGCCCTTTGTGGGTGGAGCCATCCTTGGGCTGGAGGTCCTGGGTTCTAGAAAGTAGGCCAAACAAGCAGTGGGAAGCAGGCCAGCAAACAGCTCCCCTCCAGGTTCCTGCCCTTTTGGGTTCTTGTCCTGATTTCCTTCAGTGATGAACAGCAATGTGAAAGTGTAAGCTGAATAAACCCTTTTCTCCCCAATTTGCTCTTTGCTCATGGTGTTTTGTTGCAGCAATAGAAACCCTAAGACATCTACATAAACCCTTCTGATGCCTCTCTCACACCTCAAAGCAACAGCTCTAACATTAGACTTCTTGATCCACTAGCTCTTCCCAACAGCTCCCTGCTGTACTTGGTGTCCTGTTCTCCCCATTCCAATCATTGCTTGTTTTATGGGGTGTTCCCAGCACCACCCAGTACTCAAACTCTGTAATGCTAACATTCTTTTCCCTTTTGTTGCTCATAAAATTGAAAATTGGTTTTACTCTACAATGGGATAGGCCCCTTTGCTTCAGACACACTTCCTCCTCATTACCAGGCCTTGACCCCAGTAACCATTGATGAGTACTTTAGCAAATGAAAGTCTTATCCTTGGGGACAGACCAAGTCAAGCACCATTCCTTTTCTATAGCTTAACTGTCTTTCCCAAAATATAAGCCAGTAATGGTAATTTAACTACATGCTAGAGTACATGTCACTGTGTGCCTAGCCTTGGGCTCCATATCAGTCACCTTTCTCCAGAAAGAAAGGGCATATTAACACAATACTCTCTTGCAATTCATTGATGTTGAATTCCTGGGAGTAATGGCACTGCCCAAGGATGCAATGACAGCCAAGGAGCCCGTGGCCCTTGGCACTGTGCAACATGCAGCCCAGTAAAGGGACGTTTATTCTACATTATCATCTGGAACCCATAGCATGGCAGAATCCCTGGCTAACTAACATAATGATAGTGCATAGCTTAAAGGAAATAGATGAAGGAGGATGGGCAAGAGGAAGATAGAAGAGAGAGTATGAAGTTCAGCATGAGGAGGGGAAGGAGGAGAGGGGAGAAGGAAAAGGGAGAGAGAAGAGAAGGAGAGAGGAGAGGGAAGGAGGGGGTAGAGAGAAAAACAGCAACATCCTGTGCAGCAGTGGACACTACCCCTGTGCTGTGCACCTGGCTTTCTGTAGGTGGTTTCTCTCTGCTCAGAAGACTCGGGTGAATGAAGTACTATCACTGGCTGATGAGATTCAAACCCAAGATTACTAATATTGTAGCATGTTAATAAAAACTAAAGTTATTGTAAACAAATCTACAATTAACAAAATGCTAACACTAAGCCAGAGTCTACCCAGACATTCCTCACAGACAGGTCCTTCTCACCCTCCCTTGACATTACTTTTCCTCCACGGGCCATTGCCTGACATAAGCACACATACCTGTTCTTCAAGCTCTGCAGACTAAGGGACTGCTTCCTGCCCATGCTCCTAGGCCTGCATCCTGCTCCAAGGTGCTGTCAACTGATACAACAGACCATGGTTGTCATGGACACACTCACCAACAGAGTAGAAAGTATTTCTTAGGTAATGGCCTAATTCTTTTGGAGTCTCACTCCCCATATCCTGGTCTTCACCTGTGCTCAGGGTCACAAGTACCTCTTGCCCAACCAGTGGGTGGGATTTCTGGAGGAGATCCATAAGACTTGCTGGTGATGGCTGCCCCAGTACACAGAGGTCCACATGGCTTTTGGCCCCACCCTCAGCCTGCCCCTCCAGGCCCTGTGATTAATATTCTCTAGAGGTCTATCCTGGGGCATGGGGATGGTTATAAACTGTCTTATTGTGGTTGGGATCCAGAGCTCAACTCCTCCCCTGGGCATCAGTCAGACGGGTCCTGTCCCTAGGGACCTGTGTAGAACAAAGCTGACCAGCACAATTTTCTGGTTCCCCAAGGGGTACTCTAGAGCTCTGAAGCTTCTCCCAGGTGCCCAGAGGTTGCAATGAGTTCCTCCAATGGCTCGGGAAGACAAAAGCCACTGAAAGCTTGAGCTCAGGGTTCTGGGGAGTGCTGGACTTCTCAGATCAGTCCCTAAGGTGGCCCATGGACTCTGTACTCAGGTCAAGTGTGATCAATCCCTCCTTGTATAGAATGTCTCTGCCTGTTCAGCTCCTGTCTGACCCTCTCATGAGTCTGACAAGAGCCCATCAGACTGTGACTCTATATAACTCAGGGGAGCAGTAATAGTGAGATCATGTTGAAACTATCAGCCCCAGACTTCAGGGTTTTGTGTGTGTGTGAAATGGAATGGTGTTCTGCACAGGAGGGTTGTGACCGTTAATGGCTGATGGTATCTGCTGGCTCCATGCTGCTGTCTAGTGTATCTGGCTTTGCTGTGAAACAATCTTGTTTTACACTATGAATATGTATTACTCTCATTGGCAAATAAAAGCTGATTGGCCAGTAGCCAGGCAAAAAGTTTGGGCACAGTGATCAAACTAAGGATACAGGGAGAAAGAAGGTGGAGTCAGGAGTCAGGAGGAGACGTGGAGAAGCAAAATGAATGTGCCATGCCATGCTAATAAAGTTACCACCACATGGCAGAGTGTAAATAAGGAATATGCGTTAATTTAAAATGTAGGAGCTGGTTATAATAAGCCTGAGCTATTGACTGAGCATTTACAATTAATATAAACCTCTGTGTGGTAATTTGGAAGTGGATCCTGGGATGGGAAAACTCCACCTACATGGCTTCCTTGTTTGCTCTCCTCTGACTTTAGGCTTCTAAGGAACTTTTCAGGAATCCCCTTGCAAGTGTCCTTGTTCTGTAGACATCAACAAGAATCCAAAGAAAATAAAGACAAAATTCACTATTGCTCTAGGGGTTGGGGTACAAAGTGAGCTAGAATCCAATAGGGATCATGTTCCATAAATTTTCAGCTCCCCTACTATCAATAATTTTGTTCCCATATCCTCAGTGTGCCAAAAACTGAAATGCGCTAGGCATTGCTAGTGGAGGAAGGGGATGATCATGTGCTTTCGGTTGGACTCGAGTTTGAATCCCAGGAATATGACACACAGTTCAATGAGAATGGTGACACTTTAACACTGGCTGTGTGCCTTGTCTGTAAACCTGGGTCTAAGATTACCTGCTCTTTCAGGTATGCAAGTTAATGAATGTATACTCTGGCAAATTCTCTAAATTATGATGCCACAGAATTAAGAGGTGGCAGGACTGGGATTGTCCAACGATGACATTTTTCTCTCATTCTAGGTGGTATGGCAATGCTTGGTACATGGGAAAATATAATTCCCAGAGCCTGGTATATAATAGATATTTAATTACATGTAGTTGAATATGGACATATTGAATGGAGCTTTCTTCTGTTGTATTTGTCTACTGGAATCTTTTGGTTTCTCCATGTCTCCTTTTTCAGATGTCACCAACTTCCTACATCCAGAGAAAAAAATCTCTATTGTTCCATTCCTAGAATGTCAGTGAAGATTCGTCCTCTTGCTTTTCAAGTCCTTTTACTACCACTAACAACTTTTGTAGTACAGGAGATTGAACACAAAGCCTCAGGAATAAGTGCTAATCCATTGAGCTATTGCATAAGCTCTTGAACACACTTTTATAACATAAATTTTTAATTGACAAAAATAATTATACACAATTAATGGAATATATGTGATATTTCAATTCTTGTCTACAATTTACAACTATCAAACCAAGGTTATTGGCAAATCCACCTACATTTACTATTTTTTTTGTCTTGGGAAGACTCAAAATCCTTTGTATAGAGCCAGGAATATAGTATTTACACTAAGCCCTAGCCAAATGCAAGCCTGAAGCAAGACAATAACCTGAGACCAGGAGTTCAAAGCCAGCCGTGGCACCATAGAGACATCTCATCTCTTAAAAATGAAAAAGCACTCGACTGAAGGCTTGGCAATTAAGAGTATGTACTTCTCTTGAGGAAGACCTGGATTTGTTACATGAGGCCACTCAAAATCACCTGTAACTCCAGTCTAGGACATCTGATGCCCTCTTCAGGCCTCCACAAGCACCTGCACTCACATGGTGAAGATATACACACTCAAGCTTACATATACACACACATTAAACACATCTGCTCAAGTTCAGAGCTGCAGTTCTTGATACTTTTGTTACATTTTCAGTTTGGATATTTTGTTTCAACAGTTCTAGCAATAACGGCTCAGAAGACAGCAAGGTGAATTTCCTGGCCCTTTAAGGAGTTTCTCCACCCATTTTTTGATCAGATACATGGTTACTCTTTGTATTTTCTGCTGTATTTGTTGAAAATCATTATATTTATTTTCATGGAGTTCAGGGATTGAAAAATCGCCCAGAATTTCACTTACAGGCATTGTGACTTCCAGGAAGAAACTGTCCATGGTTCTTACATTTTCAAATGTCTTTAGCAAAGGCATGATTACCTTTGTTCTGTGTTTACCTTTCTGAGGTTGTTTGAAGTGTTACCAACCATGGAAGGTAGAGACACAATATGACCAATGTGGAAAATATGGGGTCCTCAAACTCAACTTTGCAGATACCACCTGGGGTTGTCTTCTCATATTCTTGTGGAATAGGTAAAAAAATGCTGATGCTTATATTGCTGATACTTATACAAGCTGTTCTTGGTGTTTGATCTAGAGGTCCATATCCACTGTCAGCATCTCCAGAACTGAGGCAGCTTGCAAGTAGAGAATGGTCCCACATCTTTCACAGTTCCCCATAATGATAATATTGGGGAAAAGAAAATATAAATTTAATGGTGGTAACGAGGGATTAATAGGTTGATCCTTTTTCCAGATCAGCTTTCCAGGATCTTCAGGCTATATGTTGCCACTGCACAAAATTGCTTAGTCAGCTCTGAGAGCCAGGCCTGGTGCTAAAGTCTAGATCATACCAATAAATGCCACATATCCTTGACTTTCTAAATTAACATGGTTTTGGTCAGCTATGTGTGTGGGTACCATCACTGGTAATAGGGTGTCCTGTGAGGTCTCTGATCTAGTCCAGTTTCTCTCCATTTTGTCACAGGTCCTCTCTTGCCTCTGCCATTGGACTCCTCTGATCCTGAGTATAGGAGTCTGGGTTTGCTGTGCCCCATGTCAGCACCCTCATGTGGATGTGACTATCTCATAATTTAAAGTCCAGAATTCAGAGTGTCCCCTCGGAGACAGTCTTGGGAACAGAAAGAACTGTCCCCAAGTGTAGCAATACTAGCTGCTCTCCTCCAAGGTTCTGCATTTATTATGGTCTCGGGGTAGGCATTTCATCACAGGCCACAAGCCACATCCTCATGGGGTAGCCACAGAAATGTATTCAGGAAGGATACTGGGACTTTCCACATCATGTAGTTTAAGATTTGGCTGCCTAGACTGTGCTCTTCTGGACTGAAATGGGATGAGGGCTGAATCCATTCAGACCTACACAGAAGGATCCAGTTAAGCTGACTGCATGTTCAAGACCTTTGTCACCTTTTCTTCCAGATTATCTAGGTGTCTCCTGCTCAGGAGCTTCTGTCCAGCTCAAATCTGAGACAGGCATCTCTGAGTTCCTGCTGAAAAGTACCTAACTACTCTCCACCCACAGCTCTCAAAGACTTTCCCTACAGCTCTTGTACCTTCCTCCTTGGAGGCCTGCTGTTGCCCTTCCTGCTTCTCAGACTCCCCAAACTCAAATATATACAATATATCAAACATTATTATAAATATGTGTATTTACATATAATTGATTGATTTGTGAAATGGTATGTGTGTGTGTACATACACATGTGCATCACTGTTCCTATGTGGATGTCAGAGGACAACTACTAGCAGGAGTTTATTCTCTTCTACTATGCAAGTCTCTGGGATGGAACTCAGGTCAGATCTCAGCCTTTCCAGAAAGCATCTTTATCTTTACTCACTGAGCCATCTTGCTTGCCTATATCACCAAATCTTTTCATATCACATTTATTTCCTTTTTTGGGAAAATTGGAGCAAAGAATGACAAAGTATCATGGACATAAGAAAGGTGTTGAATCTCTCTGAATATTTATTTAAGGGTTGGCTCTGTATATTCCAAGTGTGTGATGGCGAATCTTGGTTATCAACTTGTCTGATTATAAAATCAACTAAAGTACAAACTGCAGGGTACTCCTGTGGGGAATTCTCTTGATCTGATTATTTGAAACAGCACCCCCTTCCCCTAAATCTGGACCATGCCTACTTTTGGCAACCCAGAAAAAAATGAAATGGAAGAAGGAAGGAAAAGTTGGGTTTTACCTGCATGACCTCACTCCTGCTGGCAAGTTTATCTATTCCACAGTGCATTAATTATGCATTAAAGAAACCTCAGAGAGGTGCCAAAATATGTCAGCTACACGATGAAGTAACCTCAGAGTGGGTACCAAAATTCATTAATGTCTTAAGGAATGAGAGAGAGAGAGAGAGAGAGAGAGAGAGAGAGAGAGAGAGAGAGAGAGAGAGAGAGAGAGAGGACTTCCTCTTGGAATAGCTAACCAACAATGAAGCAAAATTTTAATTATCCACTTCTTTCCCTGTCTTCCATCTGACTGCTCCTATTGTCTGTCTGTTATCTGTTTGTGTGTTGCCTGTCTTTGTACCTGTTTGTTGTTTGTTACCTTTCTATTGTGCCTGTCTATATTGCCTACCTGTTGTTTGTCTACTGTGCCCGTGTGTTCTTTGTTGCCCCTGTGTGACTTGTGTCTGCCCCTGAATGTTGGAAGAAATATGTGGATTCAGGCTGGTAACATCTGATCATGAGGTCAAATGCTATTCTGGGTCAGCTGGGAGTCAGTAAAGTAACTTTTCCCACTGTAAAACTCTGTTAAGGTTTCTGGAGAAAATAATTCCTCATTTCTGTCCCAGACCGTGTTTTCTGACCTTTGTATGAGTCTTGATAATCTCTGCTACATATACATCAGAGATATTAGACCTTGGAAATAACATAAACTATTGCCACCTTTACAAGCTTAATGGACTGTGGCTGAGGTGGTCTTTTTAAATGTATTTTCAGATTATAATTGTATCATTTTTCTAATTTCTTTCCATCATTTATTATATTGTACATTCCTAAGCACAAATATATTCTGTTCAGTCTGTATAATGTTGCTTATATATCTTTTGTATGCATTTAATGATGAATTAGTATGCACAGCACCCCTCAAATGTGAGATGTATACAGGAAAGTAGAAATGTATTCCTAAGTGGCCAGGCAGGAGATAATAATATTGACACTCACTTCAGTTGTATGGAATCCTTTAGAACAGAATTAATGCTTACAAGTGAATGGTATGAGCCATCACTATAGGGAAGCCCATTGTCTTCTATTCCTTTCACAGAGAAATAGCCAAAAAAAACAAAAATACAAATTCACAAAGTTTGGACAAAAGTATGTATGTGTGTCTTTAATTCCCTCTGCTTCAAAAACTCCCCCTTTGATCATAACATTGTGGGGACATTGAGCTGTCTGAAAAACTGGAGGTATTGCCAGGGATTTGACCCCTCATAGAAACTGTCAGTCATTCCTGGACATGAAAAGATTCTGAAGAGCTTGAGGAGACACATGAATTTCTACAATAAGGAAGAATAATTAGCAGTTTCATTTATTATATTATAATCATGAACATATAAGCAGTTTGCTGAAGCTTAGTAACTTGAAAGCTCTAAGGTAATCTAAACCCTGTGTCTCCATCCTTGCATCATCATCTTTTTTTACACATATGTCCTATGGGTAGAAACAGGTTTCCTCCCGTAATTCACACACACACACACACACACACACACACACACACACACACACACACATTCACACATGTGCCTCACACATAAACAAGTGCCATACTGTGCAGGTGGACATCAGAGGACACTTTCTAGAAGTAAGTTCTCCCTTCTACCCTGTGGATTCCAGAGATCAAACTCATGTTGTCAGACATGGTAGAAAGCACCTTTGCCTGATGAATCTTCTCTAGGACACCTTGTTGATTACTTTTATAATTTTACCTATAAGATTGTAAAATTTTCCCTTTAAGACATTTATCAAATCACTGCTTATTTGTAGGTAGTTACAACATTTATGTCTTATATAATAATCTGCAAATGGTGACTTCAGAAATAAAAGGTCTCAAGTTGACTGATGACTCATTCTGTGGGCTCTAATAATCTTCTTCTCCAAGTTGTGTGATTTATTGCCCAATAAGCTCATGAACAAAGTGTCTCTGGTGGCAGAGAAGGATAGTCAAGGAGACACCAATGTAGATGTAACCAACCGTCTTATTAAATAAGAAACACAGAACCAACGCAAAGAAGAAAGCCAAGAGATCAGAGCTAAAAGCCTTATCCTGCAGCTAGCCTCTTAAGCCAAGAGACTTCTTCAAAAGAGACCTACTTCCTGTGTGTTTGCCTTTATATAGTCTTTCTGTTCTGCCTTCTCATTGGTTGTAAACCCAAACACATGACTGCCTCATCACTGCCTGTCTGTAGAGACTTCCAGGTCTTCTATGGTTGGGATTGAGATTAAAGGCGTGTGTCTCCAATGCTGGCTGTATCCTTGAACACACAGAGATCTACCTAGCTCTGTCTACCAAGTGCTGGGATTAAAGGCATGCACCACCACCGCCATGCTCTTGCTATGGCTCTAATAGCTCTGACCCCTGGGGCAACTTTATTTATTAATATACAATTAAAGCACATTTCAGTACAAATAAAATACCACCATACACCAACATGTATTCTGATCACCATTGACTTGGCCATACCCTTACTCCTGTGCTGTCATTAGCACGCTGTTCTCTATGGGCTGCAGGTTGATGGCCTCATATTGTGACTGGCTAGCTCTTGTTCTCATTGTCACTAATTTCACATTGGATGATGTTTGATTTTCTTGCTTTAAATGCTCCTATCAAAATCATTGCATATGTGTTGCTAAAGTTTTTCTGCCTGGCCCACAGTCAGGGCAAATCTCTCTCACCCGCCAGTCCCAAGCCGCTCAAACCCGATCAAGTAAACACAGAGACTTATATTGCTTACAAACTGTATGGCTGTGGCAGGCTTCTTGCTAACTGTTCTTACAGCTTAAATTAATCCATTTCTATTAATCTATACCTTGCCACGTGGCTTGTGGCTTACCGGTACTTTACATCTTCCTTGTCCTGATGGCGGCTGGCAGTGTCTCCCCTCCCAGCTTCCTGTTCTCTCAATTTTCTTCTCTGTTAGTCCCGCCTATACTTCCTGCCTGGCCACTGCCAATCAGTGATTTATTCATTGACCAATCAGCAACACATTTGACATACAGACCATCCCACAGCACTTTCTTATTTAGACAAAAAGGGGGAGATGTAGTGGGTAGCCATTCCAGCTTTGATCTGGAAGTTCCAACCCCCATTGAGACTTCGGCAACTGTCACGCCTACAAGGCGGGGCCAAGGGAGGCACCGGGGGACCCGAGATCTGGATCGGCGGGCGCTCTCTCTGTTGCGGGACCCTGGACTGGAGAGGTGGACTGAGCAGAGCTCCAGAGAACACCGCTGGACTGTGATACACCTTCCCCAGACTCCGCGACCTACCTATTCCTTAATTTGTAAGTTACGCCATTAAATAAATCTCCTTTTAACTACGTGGAGTGGCCTTAATAATTTCACCAATACATATGGACTTAAAGATCCCTCACCCACAGTCATGGTATTCCAATTATCTTTTCTGAACACAGAACCAGTTCCACTGCCATTCAAGCACCATAACGTATCTGAACTTAGTCACCCTTTACATTTTGAAGTATCTGTCTCATCTGGGAAACGAACTTAGAAAACTCAGTAAAAAAGAGATATCTATATCAGACACCCGTGTCCCTTAGCTTCTTTTCCTGTTGCTTTGATACCCAACAAAAGCAACTTACAAGGTTTGTTTCAGCTCCTGTTTCCAGGTTACAGTCCAGCATAGCAGGTAAGTCACAGTGGAAGAGAGCTAGTCGTACTGCACTCACACTTAGGAATGGAGAGCAATGAATTCAGGCAAGTCAGTGCACATCTTCTTTTCACCACTCTTGCATAGTCTGGAATCTCCTGGCTAGGGTATGTTGCTATACATACCCTATCTCAATTAATGTAATTAAAATAATCACTCACGGTCAGCCCCAGAGCCCCACCCCATACAATTCTAAATTCTGACAAACTGACAACACTAGCCATTACTCCATGTATATTGAAAGCCACCATCTCATGTATGATATTACTTCTCCTACATTAAACTTGATTACTGCAAGAATTAAGGTTTTGAAATGAGATTAATATGTTCCTTTTTACTATAATTTTAAAATTTTTGTCATTTTCATAAGTCCACATCACATTTACCACCTTCTATCTTCTATCATCTTCCTTTCTATCCCATTGACCCAATTCTATATTCCCATTCTGTTTTTAAGTCTTTGGGTGTATGTGTGCAATACTTGTACAGGTAGCCATGGGCGTAGAATTTGCATGATGTCCCAACATCATCCCTAGATACAATGTTGGTTTTACATCTCTGCATCTTGAAAAAAATGATGATATACTACAGAGATCAGAGTTCCAGAAGGAATATATTTCCCGAGGGAGCTGAACAAGACTGCACTGTCTTCTATGTGTAGCACTTAAGTAACTTCATGCTAAGGAATCATCAAATAAAAAAACAGGCTATTGGCTAGTGACTGACTTATACCACCACAGATGCATGTGGAAGATGCACTAGGACTGGGTCGAAGAGTTTTTTGTAATGAGAAATCCTTTCTTGATCAACAGTTTGTCACAAAATATATACAGTCCTTATTAACAGGTTTGGTAGAATAAAGATTTGCTTAATCCAATCTGGCATGATCAGTTCATGGATCAAAACTAGCAAACTTTTTTTCCTGATTTCAGAGAGAATATGAAATCTGTAAAGAAGAAAATACCAATTTTAACCAAATCTGTTTTTTCATATTTTGAGAGAAATATCTTGAAATGTATATTTTCAAATAATTTTTTCTACTCCTTATATCCCAGTGTCATCCATGATAAAATGCCTTCTACAACAGTTAAGTGCACATTTCAGTATTTAGGTTGTATGAAGTATTTAGGTTAGAAGTGGAAAAATAAACAATGAAGACAAATCTGTATCTTCTATGGCCCTTGAAAGAAATTAATTCCTGGCCTCAGCTCAAGTAAGACAAAGGCAACAGCTGTTATGAAGACTCTTGTTATAGTAGGTAGAGCATGGTTAACCTTGTCATCTTTATTTGGGGATTGTGTGACACATGGGAATGTGCATGGCCTAGATACGGACAAGTTTGGGCTGTGGTAGAATTTATATGTAAATGTTTTATCTTTATTTCCCAGATTGGAGACATCAGTATTTCTGGTTGTGGGGATGACATTTTTTTTCAAGATGAGAATATATAGGACACAACTCCCATTTTGTAGCTCACACCTAAGTATTTCCTGATAGAGTGTAGATTTGTCTGCTCATGCCAGGATGGATCTAACTCACTTCCATAACCGGGAGTACTGAATACGTGAGGATGTTTTTCTTTTTTACAATTGGACAATTAATAATTGGAAGCAGAAGGAGCATTTGGATATTCACACTAGTTGCATCATCACCTTCTGGGTATAGTGATGTCTTCAAGATCCTTGATATTTCATATGAAAGATAATTGGTCTTCATCATTTGGTTTCTTGAATAACAAGTCTGAGAGATAATTGAACTATAGGGAGGCTTATAAACAGTGAGGACAAGGCAGTGGGAAGAAGGAAAAGTACTCCTAGGATAACACTTTTGGGAATATCCTAAATTGAGGTACCTGGTACAAGAACCTTGAGTTTCTATCTTTAGAAAATCATTAAACAGAACATTTCTGTGGAGGTCATGAATGCAGGGAGGCAAGTACTAACTGTGCATTCTACTAAGAGCACCTCTATTAGATGACAGAAGTAAAAGATTTAGTAGATGGTTTTTATCTATCAGAGATCCCTTTATATCCACTATTCTGAATTCCTCTCTTCAATGTATTGGACTATCATAAAGTCCTAGGATTTCAGGAGCAAAGATGAGTTGAGTTCTTGAAGGAAGTTACCCATAGAACTTGCAGAGGAGGCTCACACATCACAATAAGGAAGTGTGGAGACCTGGAACATGCATGGATGTATCATTCATTTTTCTCTTCACTGATGTGCCCTTTTCCTCATCATTCTTCACCTAAACAAACATTGGGAAAGTGTATCCCTGACAGCAGTGAACTTGCCCAATCCACTCACTATTGAGCCTTCTAGAGGACTAGAAGGAAAAGGCAGCTTGGAAGTCTCAGGTGTGGATGAGGTAGGCCCAGACATGTTCATGGGTTTGGCTCTGGTCCTCCTGTAGCTACAGGAAGATGATGCAAATTACAGAGAAAGAAATTTTGAGTCACTTCTCCATCTGCCTAAATCACTGTGGAACAAATCACTATTACTCTCATCATATGATGACAAACAGTAATAGTCACCCTCATCCTCAGACAGGACTCCACTGATGGTCAAGGTGGCTGTTGTCCCTGAACTGGACCCAGAGAATCGATCAGGGATCCCTGATGGTCGCTCACTATCTTTGTATATCAGTGGCAAAATGATCTGGTCTGGCTTTTGCTGAAACCAGTGAGCATATTTTTTTGGCAATTGTTCCCCAGAGCAAGTGATTTTGACAGTCTCTCCTGCAGTGACTGATGCTGAAGGTGGTTGGCTCAGCTCATAGGAGGCCACAGAACCTGTAACAAAGAGAAAGTAGAAATGTCAAATATAAAGACTCATCTTCATGATTTCCATTTGAGTTCAGGGTCACCGGTGAGCCTGGGGAGAGGGCTGAGAAGTTCACCTGCATAGAGAAAGAAAAGATGAAGAAGGAGAGGTGCCCAGGCCATGATGAAGACGCCTTAGCACTCTGTGTTCTGAAATCACAGCATATCTGAGCCCCTGCAGGCTTCTCTTATTGCCTCTCTAGTCCGTGGGGGCAGTGTGTGGTGTTTATGCAAATTTATTCCATCCCTGAGGCTCGCCATGGAGGGTTAGTGGGGAGCTTACCTTACTAGAATGGAGTCCTTTTTCATCAGGGTGTGGCCTTACTCATTTCTTATATAACACGTTTGGTAAGTTTGCTATCCCCTGCTTTTGTGGATCCCTCAAAATTCCTTGTTTCAGATATGTAGGCTTCCTCCTACACTGTCCCTGTTCTCACAGTAGAGTAGCAGCTGTCATGAGGAATTCATTCTTGTCAGTTTTGTGTCAGTGTTTAACATGATCTGGTTTAAGGTCCATACTGAGAATGTGGTTCATCAGACCTATCTGGCTAGTATCCTTCAGTCCCTCTCTTGTCAGTGAATGTCCTTAGGGCTACAGTTGTGCAGAGCTCTGCCAGCTGGAAAGAATCTGTCTGACCTAAAGAAAGCCCTGTTACCAGAGCTGTGATCTGAAGCAGGGTGAGAGTCCACATTTGTCTCCAGAATCTAAAGATCTTATCCAGGAACAGACACACAATGCCCCTCCCTGATCTGATTACATATGAGTGCAGGTGCTGCATCCTGACATCAGATGTCTCAGGAGATGAGGTGAAAAAAAAGGGGGGGGGAAGTGCAGAAGGTTTCTAGAAATGCTCAGGAGAGAACAAGTCACTGCTGGACTCCCTGGAGAGTGGCAACAAGACAAAGACAGCCATCTTGGGTGAAGGGAAGAGACCCAGGGAACCCATCCTCTCACACTGGGTATCCAGGGTGGTCTCCCTAGAGACTCAGTGGTGGGGGAGTTTGCCCAAGATAGTACCTGGGACCAGACTTTTTCAATGCATTTTCTACATGGTTCCCATAATCCTGCCAGTATCCTTTGGGCTTATAATATAAGTCTGACCCAATGTAAACTCTACAGCTCAGAGTGGACACTTTTCCTCTGTTGACCTCTAGGGCTGCCCTCCCCACAGGTCCCTAGCAGATCTTTGCTGCAGCTCTGCCACCCCCTGCTGGCCGAGCAGCCTCATAACAGGAACTTCTCTTTCAATTGACCACAAACCCTATCTGTTGACAGTGTGGTGGGGGAGGGGAGGTAGCAGGTGTACCCACACTGGCATGCTTAGAGGACATAGTCACACTGTTCAAGAGGGTTGTGACAGTGGAAATCCTGTAAGCTTCTCTAAATGTCCTTTTCTGGTGCTTTGTTTTAATTCATGGATTGTAGAGGAACTTCACATGTTCCAGTGTGGAAACATTTTTACAGGATTTTTATAGTTTTACTGAACAAGTAAAGTCATCAATCAAGGCAACTTTAAAATACACTGGTGGGTACACAGGAGAGGGAGGTACAATGAGATGGGGGAGCTATTCTGTAGGTCTGAGATACCATCTGTTGTCATCATTAGCTCTTGGATAGGCAAAAACCAGTGTTCTGCTAAGTTAACAGCTTCTAAGAGGTTTCCATTTATTATCACGAGGTTTTAGTTCACATACAGAGTGGAGCAAGGAGTGGCTGTTCCAGAAGGCTAACACTAACCCAGGACAAAGAAATTAGCCCCTGAAACTATAAATATCCCATCTCTCCACAGTACTGAAGTTCCAATGGGTCTATCAGTCTCCGCAAAGTCTCTTCCAAACCCTCACCAGTCTACAAAACATGAATGACTTTAAACTCAGGCAAGATCTTGTACTGTTTTAGAGAAATCAGGAACTATTGTCACCTAAGTGCTAATGGGTCAACTTTCTGCCATTGATATTGCTGTGCCCAGATGTCATCAACACTGTCATCTGCTATTGTCATTAGGACATCATATCCTTCATAGCTCAGTCAGCAGTTTCTACCCCTGTATTGACTGCTTTTTTCATAAAACCAGAAATTCTCTAGTTTGTCAGTTAAGTCCTGTTATTTCCACAGAGAGAACACACTCCCTTTGAGCTCTTCTCCTTGGATTCTCAAAGAAGAAAGTGCTTCCAGGGGGTTTCAGAACACTGACTCTCCTCCAATACCATATCAATATTCAAAATATGAATGCCCTTCACATGTTTGCAGCACATGACTTTCAAAACCAAGAACCTAGTTTTTAGTTTATAATGAATACCTGTACTTTAAAGGATGCAAGAGAAGAAATAAAGACAGGGTTACACACAGAACAGAGACAGGAGTTTCCATGTCCAGCAATTGGCATATGTGTCCCAAATTCATGCCTGCAATCCTATGGTGCAGGGTGGGGTCAAGACATAGAGATATAAGTAAAATGGCACAGTGGCTGAATGGCTGAGATTGTGTCTCACACAAATCACTCCTGTCCCCAGCATCTCCTGGCTGTTATGACGAGTCCAATGCAACCTGCAGTTGGTGTCTCTGGAACTGAGCCCAGATTGGAGAAAGAAAATCTGTGGGCAATTGGATATTTGCTGTGTTAGGCAGCTCGGGCATGCCTCTTGCTGGTATTTCTGTACTATTACTTCTTTTCTCTCTGCTGAGCATGGGAGTTACAGGACTCTTATGCCCTCTTCTACTGTGGAGGGTACCGTCCCTAAACCAACTATAAGACCTTTAAGCCCAGAGAAATGGTAGATCATTTTCTTCACTATGAAATCTTACATGTTCAGGGTCCTGACAAATTGTGTGAACTTGTGGTAGAGGCTGGTATGAGCACCTCAAAAGGTTTCATATGGTATGAAAAAGGAAACAGAGACTCTGAGGTCTAGAGGCAATGGTGTAGATACTCCAGAGCTCTGCTTCTTGGGTAGGCAGTAAAAGCTATAAGGAAGCCCCAACTAAATGCTTTCTTTTATAAGAGACCATAGTCCTGTGGTCTCTTCAGAGCAACAAAACTGTGACCAATGCAGCATGTAAATGTCAATAATAAATGACACAGTAGTTGGAAACACACATAGTATAAAATGCATATTTAATTGGTGGTTAATTCCTCATTCAAACCATGGATCCTCCCTCTTATTGCTCTGGCCATGATTACATTATGATCTCTGTAGTGTAAGCAAATCATGGCCAGACAAATAAGAGGGAGGATCCATGGTTTGAATGAGGAATTAACCACCAATTAAATATGCATTTTATACTATGTGTGTTTCCAACTACTGTGTCATTTATTATTGACATTTACATGCTGCATTGGTCACAGTTTTGTTGCTCTGAAGAGACCACAGGACTATGGTCTCTTATAAAAGAAAGCATTTAGTTGGGGCTTCCTTATAGTTTCAGAGATTTAGTCCATTATTATCATGGTGTGGAAGCACACAGGCAGACATGGTGCTGGAGAAGTAGCTGAGCACGTTATATCTGGTTCTTCAGAGAGTAGGAAGAAAAAGACTCTGGGCCTGTGGTGGAAACCTCAAAGTCCAGGCCATACCTCTTAATCCTTTTCAACTAGTACCACTTCCTGGTAACTGATTATTCAAATGTATGAGTGTAGGGGGCCATTCTTACTCAAATCATCACAGTTGTCTATATGCATAAGTTAGTCAAACAATGAAGGAACATGCAATAACCATTTTTATCTTTAAACTTTTCATTATTTGAGAATCCCATACATGAGTACTATATTTACATTATTTCTACCCCAACTTCTCCCCCTGTAACTCTTCTGTGCCCCCAACTCCCTCTCAAATTCATAATCTTGTCTATAGTTATTGCTGTGCATCCATGTACATGTATGTAAAAACATGTTGAGTCCATCTAGTGTTGCTTGTGTATACACACAAGCATGAATGGCAAGCTGAAATTGGGTAACCTACTAGGGAGCTTAAGCTTGAAGAAAATTAATTCTAGCCCCCTCAGCAGCCATAATTGCCTTTAGCTCTTCAAATTCAGTGGACTTCTGAAATTTCTTCCATCTACATTGTTTTATTGGTGATATCATTATGCAAGTCTTCTTCAGGCAGCCATATTGTTGGGATTTCATGGGTGGAGCTTCCCTGTCATGTCTTGAAGGCTCTTACAATCTTCCCATCCTTTCTTCTGTCATCTTCTATGATCCATATGGGTTAGGAATGTGTTGTAGGTGTACCAATTGTGGTTGGGCAGCCCATAGTCACTTATTCTCTGAGTTTGACCATCTGTTGTTTAAAAAAAAAGACATTTCTTAGAGGAGGGGTGTGAGCTACACTTATCCTTGGGTGTAATGATATGTCTTTAGAAAATGGAAATTATACTGGCTTAGGAAATTGGAAGAAGTATTCTGGGGTCAGAAATGTTCCCAGGATTAGGAGTTGTAGTTAGTATTTCCCTCCTGCTGAAATTTAGGGGAAAATATTTGAGAAAGAACAAAATTTCCAGGGAAAATTACAGCCATTGCATGTGTGACTGACAAAGTAAAACCAAAAACAGCCCCAAGAATAAACAATATAATAAGAGAGAAAAGAACCTGCAAGCTGCATGAATTTCACAGTGAGAATCCATTTCCATGGCTGCTTTGCTGTGAGACTAACTCATTGCACAGATAAGTCATATGCTGATCTGAAACTAGGCTGAATGGCTACCAACAGAAGTAGATTCTCCTCTTGGGTACATAACCACATCTGCCATGGGCATTTGGCTAGGTTTACAGAATTAAGCATGAATTTAATTCTATTGAGCTTGTCTTATGTCCAAATTGAGATCAGTTGGTTACCTGAAGATAAAAATAACACTATTTCATCACTTTGACATCTTACCAATCTAATCATCGCTGCAGTTCATTTGCTTTTTAATGGATTAGGTGTACTGATTATTCCTATCCCTTGATAGCTTGCAAAATACGCCATGCTGAATAGGCTTCCCTTTGAGTTTCTATTAAATCCCTCCAAATCCTGTGTCAGAAATGTGTGGTGTTTTCAGCAATAGGGCCTTGTCTTCAAATACTGAGAGAGTTAAGGGCAACAGCAATAGCCTGTATTGTTTTAGAGCATATCTTGAACTCCTTTGACCAACAGCTTGAGAGGACGTTTCTCATGTACAATATTGGGGTTTTTGTTAGATGGTCTGTGGTCTTGTGTGGATAATCAACAATTACTGCACAAAGTTTCTTCGTCTTCAACACATTTGTCATTTAGTACTAAATTATTTAAACTCTGTGAGTGTGTGGTGAGATATGGAGATCCTATACTTCAAGATTGCTGGGATTTTTGTTGTCTTAGTCTGTGAAGGCCTTGTGTACATAATCATAGATAGCTACTGTGGGTTTATGACTTTGATATCATGTCATATGTAGAAAATAGAATTTCAAAGCATTCCCTCCCATCCCTGGCTCTTATATTGTTTCCATTCTCACCCAAATTTTTCCTGAGCTTTGTTGTGGAGGAGTATTGATAAATATGTTCCATTTAGGGATAAGCAGTCAGTCTATTATTGCCAACACTATGAACAGTTATGTGTCTCTATGTTGACTCCTGCCTACTGCAAAAGAGACTTCTTGACAAAAATTGATTTTGTGGGTATAAACATACATATTTGAGAAGGAGTTTGACAGTCTGGTCACTTAACAACATAACAATAGCAGGCTCTTATCTAGAGCTCATGACCCCTCTTTATTGCAGTTGCAGACATTTGACCAGGATTACATTACAGTACCAGGGGTGAAAATAAAATTCAAAAGATTTTAAACATTAAAATATTATATATCAAAAGTCAAGAAAGACAACTACAACAGTACATTTTTCAAAAATGCAAAATTTAATAGTTAACACTGCAATGAGGACTGAAGGACCAAATCTGAGCTGTGCAGACTGGAGACTACAGACACAGAGTGCCTAATACTCTATCAGACAACATGCCAGAGCTGCCCAACGGTATACAAGGTCATTGCATCTTCCTTTCCTCCATTCTGTATCCACTTCCATCTTCAAAGTCCCATTTCTTAAACTTATTTTAATGTTCATCAATAATTTTTATTAGAATACATTAATAGTACAAAATAATTTGTTTCTTTTGTGTATAAGGACACTTTGATCATATCTGTTCACAATATTTCTGCTCTTTTGCCCCTTTTCCCTTCCATACCACTAAAACCCACCATCTTATTTTCATGACTACTTTTCCCTACTAAGTTCCACACTTAAGACAAAAATGTAGTGGAATTGTGTTGGCAAAATTGCCCAATTTCCCTTCAAGTAGTGATTCTGTTGTGTTCCAATATTTGTTTCTCACTTAGTCTCATTTCTGTCATATGGATCTAGATCCTGGAGTCTTGGAGAAGAGAAAGTGATGAGGGGGAGATATATGTTTATACCTGTGTTTTATTAACTTTCCTCTGTGGTCTGTACTTTGAACGGCTTTGTAGAACAGAGCCAGAATGTAGGTGGGTAATGTCGTTAATTCATATGTTTTGTATGTGTATCTATGTGTTCATGCACAGACATGTGTGTGCTTGTTGTGTCCAGAGATTGATGCATACCATTTTCCCCCAATCTCTCTACCACAGAATCTTTCCCTAAACATTGAGCTCACTGATTTGGCTAGGTAGCTTGGCCAATAGTCCCTGAGAACTGTTTCTTTCTACATTACTGGGATTACAGGAAAGCAGTTGACCTGAGCAAAGCTCCATTTTTATTTCAAATAGTATTTTATTCTGAGATCATTGAATGTAATATTAATGCAGAACTATAATTAAATCAAAATGCATTTTAAAATTACACTTCCAATTATTTATGTGTTTGTGTATGTGTTAACTCATTTTCTCATCCCACGCAGTCCATTTAGACTTTCCCGGTTTCTGTGGGAAGTCTAGGTCATACACTGATATCCACAGATTCAGAGCTGGAATCCTCAGATCAGAGAGGCCATTTGGCATTTGTCTTTTAGGTCAACATAATATTTTTACCAATTTACTTGAAAATGCCATAATAAATGAAATACTTATTTATGAAAGTCTCATAAATTAAATCAAAAGTCTATATTGAATATTTAGGAAATAAGCTATATGAGAAACTTAAAAAAAAATTTCCAGGGTTGACAATATGTCTTAACAAGGAAAGGTGCTTTATGTCTGACCCTGATGACCTTGTTTGATTTCTGGTAGAAAATCACTCCTACAAGATGTTCTCTGACATCCACATTTATATTACAGCATGTGCTTGCTCACATGTATATCAGCACACATGCACACACATGTTTTTTGCCTGAGCTTGTTTTGCCCCACAAGGCTCCACAATATGGTGTTTTGGCCAAAGGTGTGGTTACTAGGTGGCTTATAATTCAAGGCCTAATTACAGGATGCTTTGCCGTAAGGCGTGGCTACTAGATATTTTGAGAATTAAGGAAGTGTTTACACTTGTCTGTACTTTGTACCTTAAACCATGATGTCCTTGAGATGGAGAGGTCTTTTGCCTCTCGGCTTGCTGGTGTATAAAAAGCCCATAAGGAATAAACTTAGAGTGACTGGGGTATTAGCCCAGAGACTTCCCAATGCTATTCTGTGTCTCTGTCTTTTTCTTCGTCTACATCTCTATTTTTCATATCTATTATTTCTTTTTTTCTTTATTAAGAAATTTTCTACTCACTCCACATACTATCCACAATCCCCCCTCCTCCCACTTCCCTCCTCCCACCCCCCAGTACTCTTTCCCAAGCCACCCCACAACCCCATATGCCCCAAATCGAGGTCTCAGCAGAGCCCAGCACACTGAGCCTAGGCAGGTCCAAGCCCCTTCCCAATGCACCAAGACTGTGCAAGGTGTCACACCACAGGCATCGGATTCCAGAAACCTGCCCATAGACCAGGGACAGATCCCGATCCCCCTAAACAGTTTGAGCCAAACAACTGTCTTCTGTGTCCAGAGGGCCTAGTCCAGTCCCATGGGGGCTCCAAAGCCACCAGTCCATAGTTCATGGGCTTCCACTAGTGTGGCCGGTCATCTCTGCACGTCCTCCCATCATGATCTCGACATCCCTCGCCTGCAGTATCTCTCCTTTCTCTCATCAATTGGATTCCCGGATCTCAACCTGGTGCCTGGCCATGGATCTCTGTATCTGCCTCCATCTGTCACTGGACAAAGGCTCTTTGATGACAGCTAGGTTGTTTGCTAGGCTGATCACCAGAGTAGACTGGTCCAGGCACCCTCTGGACCACTGCCAGCAGACCAAGGTGGGGTCAACCTTGTGGATTCCTGAGAACCTCCCCAGCACCCTGCCTCTTCCTATTCCCATGATGTCCTCATCTATCATGGTATCTTCCTCCCTGCCCTCCCACTCTGTCCCTGTTCCAGCTTGACCCTCCCATTTCCCTATGTTCTCATCCCCCACTCCTCACCCTCTGCCACCCCACACACACACCCAGTTCACTCAAGTAGATCTCATCCACTTCTCCTTCACAGGATCATCCATGTGTCCCTCCTAGGGTCTTTTCCTGTTAGCTAGCCTCTCTGGAGTCGTGGGTTGTAGTCTAGCCATCCCTTCCCTCCCATTTAGTATCCACTTATGAGTGAGTACATACTATGTTTGTCCTTCTGAGTCTGGGTTACCTCACTCAAGATGACATCTATTATTTTTTAATCTTCACTCTCCCTTCCCTTCAAGGATTATTTGATTGTTAGGCAGGACCAGGCAACTGTTAAGCATAGAAAACCTTCAAAGTTGTTGGATAGAGGAATCCATAAGACTTCAAAAACAAAACAGGCTGTTGCCATTGTTTTTGATGACCTCCCAGAAGTTGAAGGTAAGACTATATTGTGAAGGTACTACATAGTTCAGACATAGGACTTGGAAAATAATCTGGAACTCACCTGGACTGCTCCTCCCTGAGGACTGGTAGTCATAGTATGCAGACAGTACACAAACTACCAATGGAGACAAACAATCAATAGTCCTACACAGCTGAACTACCTACATCCTGCAGTAATAACCAGAATGTCAACACTTGGAAGCAACCAACAGCCATCTAATTGGACTGAAGGCCTATGCAATAGGAGAGAATGTATGCTTAGTACTTAAAACCTAGTCAATTACCCATAGCTGATGAGGTTATGGATTAAAGAAAAGAACACATTGACACTTTTGCAAACCAGTATAGTTTCTAATCACATTGTTTTGTTTTGTTTTGATTTTTTTTGGAGACAGGGTTTCTTTGTGTAGCTTTGTGCCTTCCCTGGAACTTGCTTTGTAGACCAGGCTGGCCTAGAACTTACAGAGATCTGCCTGCCTCTGCCTCCTGAGTGCTAATTACATTCTTAATAATTATCCTTATATCCACTGACATATATAGGACTTAGACCTCCTCAAAACAGCTTTTTTTTTAAATTTTTGCAACAGAGGCTATTACAGAAATATACAACTGGTCAACCATGATGTGCTCAGCCCCAGCTGATACATTCACAGCACACTCCTATAATTAAGGCTCAGAGAATATCCTGAAGGAGCGGGCAGAATGATGGTAAAAGTCAGAGTACAGAGCATCTGCTGAAAAATAATGTCTTTTAAATATAACAAGAAAGTTGAACTCACAAAATTTCAAAACACAGTCACCAAGTCAAGACCAGAACAAAGCCAGGCAATGGTGGTGCATACCACCAATCCCAGCACTCAGGAGGCAGAGGTAGGTGGATCTCTGTGAGTTCAAGGCCAGCCTGGTCTACAGAGCAAGTTCCAGGACAGCCAAGGCTGCACAGAGAAACCCCTATCTCCCCAAACAATACAGCAACAACAAAAGACTAGAACAATGACAAAACCAGTTAACATGAATAGAAGGAACCTCTTGAGGAAGAGCTACAGGCAATTATGGGTATGGACAGAGGAAGAAACAGTCTTCTCTGGAGAACAGGCCTTTGAAAGATTATCCAATTCAAAGTGGTCAGCCCATAAATATATATGCAGCAGTAAATGAATTCTGTGGGTTGTATTTATAATTTTGTGTGTATATACATTATAAACATAATAAATGAAGAATAAAGGGTCATAGATTTGAAAAGGACTGGGGAGCATTGAAGTGATAGAAAGGGGGAGATGTTTCCTCCAGTCTTGCTCTCTCTAAGACTTCTAGTATAAAAGTGTGTTGGATTTGTTGAGGTTCATTTATGAATCTATTGAGATGATTGTATAGTCTTTAACTTTAAATCCATTTATATGATGTAAGACATTTACTGACTTGTGTAACCACTTCTACATCTACATGATAAAGAGAAATTGGTAATGGTGGATGATCTTTCTAATGTAAGCCTATATTTGGTTTTCAAATATTTTTATTAAGGATGTTTGCATCAGGGATGTATTAGCCTATAGTTTCCTTTTTAAAAAGATTTTTGTTGATGATGTAATGTCTTTACCTGGATTTGGTATGAGTATTATAATGGCATCATAGAAGCAGTTTAGAAGTGGTTTTTACGCTTTGAAAATAATTTAATAAATATGATTGTAGCTCTTCTTTGAAAGTCTGATAGGATTCTGCTCTGAATTCATTTGGGCTTGATTTTTTAAAATTTTGTCAGGTTTTTCACTTCTTTTTATTCTCTTTATCTGTTATGTGTCTAAGCTGATGATCTCTTCTTAGCTTAAATTTTCCAGTTTGAATGAATCTAGAAATTCATCTATTTCATTTAGATTTTCTATCCTAATAGTTTTGAAAGAATTACAAATTCTTTTAATGGTGCTAATAATGATCTCCTACCATCTCTGATTCTGGTAACTTAGGTCATCTCTTTCTTTTGGTTAATTGGGCTAGGGCTTGTCTCAGTTTGTCTTCTCAAAGACAAGCTCTTAGGTTTGCTGATTCTTTGTATTTTGTTTCTATTTCATTAATTTATGTCCTGGTTTTTTATTATTTCTTTCTATGTAATTGATTGTGGTTTTCTTTAATCTTGTCTTGTCCAAATCATTGAATCTCAACATTAAATCAATGATTTGTACATTTTCTAAGTTTTAATATAAATTTCCCTCTTAGGACTGCTTTTAATTTATCTAAGAAATTTTGTTGTGATGTATTATCATTTTTATTTAAATCCAGTATTGTTTTTCCCCTCTTAAATTTTTTCCTTTAGCTTTTCAACATTCAGTAATATGCTGTTTACTCCATGTGGATGTCTGAAATTACTGGATAATTCTTTACTTTTAATTTTAAATTTTGTTGTCCTGTGGTCAGGCAGGATACAGGATTACTGTAAGCTTTCCAAAGTTATTAAGATGTGTTTTCTGTCACAGGGTGTGGTCTATATTATAGATGTTTCTGCAGACTGCTGAGTATAATGTATATTTCTTGTTTGGGTGGAATATTCTCTAGATATCTATTGGGTCCATTTGGTGTATGGTGTCCATTAATTCTGATGTTTCCCTATTTATTCTTGTCCAGATGATTTGCCTTTTGGAAAAAGTAGAGTATTGACCTTATTCACTGATAATGAGTTTGATTCAATTTATGTCCTTCCATCCAACTTTATGCTTTTTGTTATATCTATTCTGAATACTTTTAGTGGGAAATCTCTTTTATTAGATACTAGAATGGTGACACTTCCATGCTTCTGGGTCACATTTGCTTGTAATAATTTTCCATTTTCTCATTTTAAGGTACTGCATATCTTTGTAGGTTAGATAAGTGTTTTGTAGATAACAGAAAGACAAAATTTGTTCCTTAAGCCACTCAACCTACTTATATCTTTTGATTGGGGAGCTGAGTTTATTAATATTTAAAGTTATTATTATTGATGACTTTTTGGCCCTTGTGTTCTTAATCCTATTTTGTGTTTCAATAGTTATAATTTTATTTGTTTTCTTTCTACAGTCTCCTGGCTATGTTTATTGAACTCTTCAGTGAAGTAGTGTTTCTAATATCTTTTGTAAGGCTTGTTGGGTGGACATGAATTCTATTAGTGTGTTTGCATCACAAGGAGCATTTCTTTCTCTTTCTACTGTGGCACACAGTTTTTCTGTGTGCAGTGGTCTAGATAGGCACACATCATCTTTAAGATTTTGAAGTACATTGCTCCTAGGTCTTGGGCTTTTAGAGTCTCCATTGAGAAATCTGATGGAGTTTCTTTCTGTGTTATTTGTTGGCATTGTCTTTTATATTTCAAAACTCTTTCTTTGTTCCATATATTTAGTATTTTAGGCATAATATGCTGTGAGGAGTTCCTTTTCCGGTCCTATCTCTTTGTGTTCTGTGTGCTCCTTATATATCAATGAGAATGTGTTTCTGTAAGTAGCAATGTTTTCTTGTGTGATCTTGTTGAAATTTATGTCTATAGCATTGACATGGTATTTTTCTACTTCACCCATGCCATGATTCAAATATTCAGTCTTTTCATGGTGTTTAATAATTCCTGAATGGTCCTTTTATTTGTTTGTTTTAAAATTTTCATACTCTTTGCTTCAGTGTTCCAATTCCTCTATTTCATCTTCAAGTCCCAATATTCTACCTTCTACTTGATCCATATACTTGTAAAGCTTTCTCTGAGGTTTATAAATGTGATACTGAATTTTTCAACTTCATCTTCATCTCAACTTTAGTTCTTTTCACTATGTTTACCTCTTTACTGAACTCAATTTGCAAAAGTGCAATTGTTTTGCCATTTCATCCAGATGTATTTTCTTTGACATCACTTTGTCTGCTTATCTTCCATTCATCCTCTTTTTATCAAGGATGCTGATTAATTCAGTTACCAGTTTTGACACTTTGATGTCCATGGATTTGTTTTAAAATGGTATAAAGCGTATAACACAAGCCCAGCACCTCCATATCAAACTCCAAGTATAATATATACTTTCTATGTACTTTAAGAGCTTCAGACACATGTTCTTTACCTCTTCAGTTTTTTCCATCTTACTCAAATATCTTATGTGATATAAATCACAATATAATTTCTTTTTCTTTCACTAATCAATTTCTATAAACCATAATTTATTTTACTCATCTAGATTGTCAAAAGGCTCTCTTGTCATTAATTGAATGCACATTTCTATATGCTGGTATTTATTTTTGAGAAAAGTCCTTTGCTACTATGGCTTGCTGTGTTGGTCAACTATATGGTCTTTGAGGAAAGAAAGGCTTCAAATAACAGGTCTCTGAGATGCAATTTCAAGTACCAAGTCTCTTTCTAAATTAAAGCAGGGATTAGAAGTGCTGGTCAGGCCAGGACTTTAATTTCAAGGTAAGTGTGATCTAGAAGTCCCTAGAAACTCAGCAAACTAAAGTTCTTTGCAAAGGACCTGTTTTCCAGCAGTGATGCCAAAGGCAACTTGTCCCTGGAGTCCTGATCACACAAGTTACACAGCAATCAAATGACATCAATGCATATGGTGTCAATGCACACAAGCCTTCTGCCCTGATAACAGAGTGTAGAACAAGAGCCATGGCACTGACCAGAGGACAAATGACTGTCCAGTCCCAAGTCAGCAGACTTTCCAGTGAAATTCTCAGAAGAGGGTAGTGTCCATCACCCTCTGCTGATGTCAGTGAATTGTGGAGAACTTACAGAAAAATTGTTTATCATCTTATCAAAAAACCCATGGTAATAACATAACCTGTCTGTGGACTGACATCAATGATTTTGTTTTATCTTATACACTGTTTTCATTAAATTTCTTTTATGATATATATTTTGATTTTCATTTTTAAAAGAAGTAAATACTCTCTTAGAGGATTTTAGAGATAACTAATGTCTGTGACAGTGTTTATTATACCTTCATTTGGAGGAAGATATTTTCACTGTGTAAATTGTGTTCTAGAGGGACAATTTTCACTTTATATTTTAAAAGCATGTTGTTCTACTGTCTTAGTGCCTTTTTTGTTACTTCAGTTGAGAATTCTGCTCTAATAATTTAGGGTCCAGTTTCCTTTCACCACTTACTGTTATCAGTGCAATTTAATATTTGATACTGTCATTTATCTTTAAGTTCAGTTTGTTGTGTTATTTGCACATGTTAATATTTTTTATTTTTAACAAATGCAGAACTTTTTTGATCATTGATTCTTCAAATACTGTATTTCACTCCTGGTCCCTGACAGTGTCTTCTCAGTAGTGAACAGAGAGAGAAAGAGAGAAAGAGACAGACAGATAGACAGATAGACAGACAGACACAGACATACACACAGAGAGAAAGAGGTAGAGAGAGAGAGAGGTAGAGAGAGAGACAGAGAGAGAGAGACAGAGACAGAGAGAGAGAGAGAGAGAGAGAGAGAGAGAGAGAGAGAGAGAGAGAGAGAGAAGTAAAATTCCATACAGAGTTGGAAAACTCAATGATGTCCGGAAAATATTTTGAACTTTTTCCTTATTTTTATTGGAGGATGAATGCTGTGAACCCAACACAGGACCTAAATATATTCCAGCAGTCTGGTATTCCACCACTGAACTATATCCATGACATATGTGCATGCTTTATCTTTAATAGTACCTGCTGTTCTGTCTCAGTGCCATTGATCTTTAATTTTACAATGTCTAATCTTTGGCCAATCACTCAGTATAGTTTTGTTCATAACTATAGACACCGTATTTCTCACTTTTGTAATATCAATCATGTACACTTCAATGTTTATAATTTCTCCATTCTTTAAAAATAAAGAATGTTATTATTTTTCCTGCTTTTTAAACTTTCGTTGCTTTTTTTCATTGTACTTAGTCTTGTATTACATAAGGACATGTTCAGAGAAGCACATTATGTACACTGAGTATACTCCCATCCATAATGTCTAACTTTGTTCTTGAATATGGTGTTTCTCTACACTTTGTATCCATCCTAATGGATGCTAGTAAGGAAAGGTCAGGCTGGACATCTCATAGCAGGGTAAGCAGGACCAGATCTGATCATGACTTGTTATCTTGCCCTCATGAGAGCAGAGGAAAGTATATGGGAAAGATAATATTTTGAAATCAAAATCCATGGAATTACTATTCAAAGACAACATTCTGGAAATAGAATTGATGGAGGAGAAGCAAGTTTATTATTTTTTATTAAGAAATTTTTTATTCATTTTACATACCAATTACAGATCCCCCTTTCTTCTTTCTTCCCCTCCAGCCTCCCCCCCCAACCCTCTCACCATTCCCTCCTACAAGAAAGTAAGGCTGCCTATGGGGAGTCAGCAAAGTGTGGTCTATTCAGTAGAGGTAGGTCCAAGCCAATCCCCCTGCCTCAAGGCTGTGAGAGGTGTCCCACTGCAAGTAATGTGCTCCAAAGAGCCAGTTCATGTACCAGGGATAGATCCTGATCCTACTGCCAGGGGACCCTTAAGCAGATCAAGCTACACAACTGTCTCACTTATGCAGAGGTCCTAGTCCAGTCCTGTGGGTGCTCTACAGGTGTTGGTCTAAATTTCATGAGTTCCCACTAGTTTGGTTTGGCTATCTCTGAAGGTTTCCCCATCATGATCTTGATACCCCTTGTTCATAGAATCTCTCTTCCCTCTCTTCAACTGTACTCCTGGAGCTTGGCCTGGTGTATGGCTTTGGATCTCTGCATCTGCATCCATCAGTTACTAGATGAAGGATCTATGATGACAGTTAGGGTATTCAACTATATGCTTACTGGGGTAAGCCAGTTCAGGCACCCTCTCCACTATTGCTAGTAGTCTAAGCTGAGAACACAGGGGAATTGGATGGTTGGGCTGGAATAGGCATGGAGTAGGAGAACAATAAAAGAGATACCCTGATAGAGGGAGACTTTATGAGGATAGGGAGAAATTGGGTGCTAGGGAAGTTCCCAACGATGACACCAATTAGACTACTAGCAAGTTTATTCTTAGGTCTACAACAAAAGTAATGTTGGAGAAGCTCTTTTATCTCATGAAATACAGCATTTTAGAAATTTATATATCTATATCTATCTATCTATATAGATAGATAGATAGATAGATAGATATATCTATATCTATCTATCTATCTATCTATCTATCTATATATATATATCATTAGAAAGACAGAAAATAAGATCCATGGGCTGTGGACAATGAGGAAGTGTGCTGGGCAGTATCTTTGTTGTCCAAGGCCTCTATCTACAATTCTATTCTCAATTGGAAGGTGCAATTGTCCTTGACTTCCTGGTTCAAGTTCTTGAAAGTCCTGACACAAACATATTACTTTTCTTCAAGCTTAACCTCATAGCCATGTATACTGTGTCAGTAAGGAATGCATGTCATGGTTTCTCATATGTGGGTTCCTGGAGGAATAGGTCATGACAGAGGGGCAGGTAGGAAAGAGGGAAACAATTCTTCCTTTTTGACCTGTCTTCTCAGCTCTTACCTTACATTTGTTAGGCTGTAAGAAGATTCCTTATAATTCACAAGTGCCCTGATAAATTTTTTCAAGGGAAATCTAGCCAAGAAGAGAAATGATGAATGTGAATATAACCAAAGTAGATGTCAAAAATTGAAGAAAACATTTAATATAACAAAGTGCACTGATTTTCACAATGGATATATTCTAAAAACCTGTAAAAACAAGGAATAAAATCCATCCTTTCTCTGATGGAATCTGAAGGTCACCACATATTCTGCCTGGTAGAGACTAAGGAAAGATACTCAGCAGTTGACATCTTAGTCATGTAAGCTTTGTAGTGCTGCATTAGAAAACAAAGTTTGTGGCAAAGGGCAGGGAAGCAACTCTGCAGGTTAAACTAGGAAACAGGTTGCCACTGTCACAGGAGAGAAGGGGTTTGTGTCTTACTTCCTCATCTGCCTGTGTTATTGTGAGCATCATCAGTGCTATCCCAACATTGACAGTAATAGTCAGCTTCATCTCCAGCCTGGGCCTTGCTGATGGTCAGTGTGGCTGTGTTCTCTGAGTTAGAGCCAGAGAATTGGTCTGGGATGCCAGAGGGATGCTTATTATCTTCATATATGACCAGCACAGGGGCCTGGCCTAGCTTCTGCTGGTACCAGTGAACATACTTATCTGAGAGTTTTTTCCCAAAGCAGGTGATTGTGGCCTTTTGACCTAGGGCCACTGATACTGAGGGAGGTTGAGTCAGTGTATAGGACACCATGGAATCTGCAAAATAAAAGAGAAAGATGCTGAGGATACTGTGGGGCATTTACCCACCACTCCCACAGTTCCCCAGAGTTTTCTTGAGTGTGAGCAGCAGGAAATATTAGATAGAAGGATTTATTGCAGAGAATCTTGCGGAGATAAACAGAAAATAAAGGATAGCCTCGAGAGGGCCTGGAACCTATTCCAATGGGCCCAGACTGTCTCTGCCCCAGGGTTTTTATAGAGACACCAAGGGGTGGAGCAAAAGATCTCCTCCCACACACAGCCAAGTGCAGACCATCCCAGACACCTGCACTCAGGCCCCTGGTCCTAATCATCCTCTATGTGGCCCTGCAGGGTAAAGCCACAAGGAACCCGAGAATGGGCTCCCACAGGTCCCCCTTTCTTTCTTTTTTTTTTTTTTTTTTTTTGGTTTTTCGAGACAGGGTTTCTCTGTGTAGCTTTGCGCCTTTCCTGGAACTCGCTTTGGAGACCAGGCTGGCCTCGAACTCACAGAGATCCGCCTGCCTCTGCCTCCTGAGTGCTGGGATTAAAGGTGTGCGCCACCACTGCCCGGCCCCCTTTCTTAATATATAAAAAAATAGCTATTAATGGCTTATAGCAATCTCCATAGCTGTTACACCTCCCAATATGGGAGTAGAGGATGATAAAGATGGCATTTCTCTTTTGAATTAGGTCCAAGGTGACTACAGCAGTCTTAGCTGCCTCAAGCCCTTTCTAGACCAAAAACTCTTAAGGCGACTACAAGCTTAAAGAATCCCTTAGATTCCTCATTACCATTAACAGGTTAACATAAATATTGCTATACATAGTCACAATTCTCTCAGTCTTACAACACAAAGCAAACTCTTAACAGAACCATTTGAATTAGCATATATGGTGCTATATATAGTTAACAATTTTCTCTGTATTACAACTTTAACTCAATCATTTGAATTTTCTTGCTAACAGAACATAGGAAAAACTTTGATGTATTCACATCAAACTTAAATATTTCCTTAACTCCATAAAACCAGGGTGCATTAATATGAATAGGTTTCTGCAAACATAATTCAATCTCATAACTCCTCCTTTTCTTTATAATTTTTTAAACAAAATTTCAAACCTAGTTAGAAGAACCCAAACTCATACAATTCCTACAAACCCATATTGAAAAGCAATCTTCTCAATCTAACCATTAACACCTTGAAAACTTAGCAAAACATCCAAAAGCAGTTTCTTAATAAAACTCTTTACACTTTAAAAGTAGTCTCTTAATATACCCCATTTGCATTTCTTACTAACAAAAACATGACATTAATCCACTCAAACAACTTTTGAAATTAGACTAAGGAATATTAACTCTCCCCCTTTTCTTTATAATTTAAGCAAAATCTCAAGCCTAGTTAGAAAACCCAAACTTTTCCATTTAAACAGTTCCATTTGTGACACAAAACCAGTTAGTTCTGTATGTAATTTCATTTTTACATAAACAGTTCCACAAAACAATTCATGAGTCACCAATTAATAAAGCATATATGCATACACAAAACTGCATCTTGATTCTAGGTAGAAATAATAAATTTCTTCATTTAAACAGTTCCATTTTTAACCCAATTCCAGCAAACAGTTCCTAGGTTATTACTATGAATAAACTCAAAATTGTCCAATTGCAATGAAATCTCTACTGTTCATTTCATTTCTTAAGTCCCAAAATTCAAATGATAAATTCTGGTACAAGCCTTCCAAATATGAAGAAATCCATAACCAAAATCTTTTTGTAGTTTTATCTCATTTTAAGTTCAAAAAGTTCAAACAAGAAATAAATTCTGGTATCAGGCTTTCACTTCCAAATATGAAAAGATGTTTTTCAACCAAAACTTTTTGCAGTTAACAATTTTCAGTTCAAACAAGCATCTCTGCAACTTTTATTTTCAAGCCAGAGACCTTTTTAGGTACAGCAGTATTCTAAACCACACCGTTTTTGATGTTAGCTCAGGTTTTTCTGTGTTGCGTTGATTTTCCACAGATCTCAGCTGTGGATGCCTTGTGCACATTCTGGCATCTGCCATTCTTAGCTTCTTAGCGGCTTCTGGAGCTTTTGAAACCATTCAGACTGCCTACTTTGCAGTCTACTGGGACACTAACCTTCTGTGTCTCGGGTTCTTTCACCATATACATTAGAAATAGATTCATATTTAACATTTACACTTTTTACAAATTCACATTTAACATTAACATCTACTTATTTATACTCTTTAAGGGACTATAGAAGTACTTTAGCAAATATATTTCTTATTACTTCTTATATACTTCTTATCTTATTTCTTTATTTAAACTTACATTTACAACTAGTATCTTTACTTCTTACAAGCTTATTACTACATGTCTTAAGACTACCTTAAATATTTCTTGCAAGCTTATATTCTTAAAGGAACTCTATAGATCTATTTAACAAACTTATACAGGGCTACCATTAGCATATATTTAACTTAGCAAACACCTAAAGATTTCTTAACAAAGATCTAACAAGAGAATTTTTACAAACTCACATGTCTTATTTTCATCTTTTTCTATTTCTTACTCTTAATTATTATCACTATCTCTATTAGAAAGATTCTCTTAACTAGACAGGAAGTACGTACATCATTTCTAAAGTTTAGAATTTATAGTCAGCTGTGTTATAAAGCACTGGGATTTAGTGAGTATTGTTGTTATAGAATTGTGATAGTTGTTGCTAGGGGACTGTAACCTTCCCAGGATGACGCCACACTCCAAAGTTGCCAGTTCTCTCAGCCGTTCCGGAACCAGCAGAGATGCACTGTCAGCAGTAAACGGTTTTTAACTAGAGACTGTCCCTTCGCCCAAATTCATAATAGCTCCCCTAAGTACTTCAATTCAGACAAATGTTTGTATTACAGCAGTACTTTTGGTTTGTTCTACTGAAAAACTTCACTTCACGCTGAGGGTGAAATTACCGTATTTAGCTGCTGTAAAGCTCTTCGCCAAATACTGCACAGCTATTAGGTGATATAAAGTATTTTTCTAAAGGAGCTAGTAAAGCAACAAGTGGCACAGCTCCGAACTGTATTTAGTATTTTCACTTCATTAGCTTTTACTCCTGGTGATATTAGCAGCTGCAATATTTAGCATTGATTTCTTATAAGGAACTTTCAGGTAAAGCAACTCTTTTGTAAGACAGCTAGATTTTCTGAAGTTTGTTTCTCATCTATAAAGCAGTCATTTCTTTTTGAATGCCTGTTTCTTATCCCCTCAATTAGATTTGCAAAGGAATCACTCATTGCAGGCTGTTCAAGAGGTAAATAAATTTTAATTTCACATAAGTTTCTTCATATCTAAGACAACGTTCAGTGTATAAACTGCTCTCTCTTGCTTTCTTAAGGATTTTAAAGTGGCTTGTTTGCTCTTAAAG
The DNA here is from genome assembly GCF_007827085.1 of Peromyscus californicus insignis. NCBI lineage: Eukaryota > Metazoa > Chordata > Mammalia > Rodentia > Cricetidae > Peromyscus > Peromyscus californicus. The sequence continues at coordinate 9,089,495 of NW_026294458.1, read as the reverse complement.
GTAGCTTTTTGTCATTCAACTACTGTAAAAACTTTGCACAGTTATTAGGGTAAATAAGGCATTTTACTAATGGAGTCCCAAACCGCGAAGCACCTAGTTCCGTATCCTTTCAATTTTTCATTGGAACTGACACTTAAACTCTTAGACGATTTTCCTTCTTATTCTTTTAAAAGCTGTATTTTAAGTTTACCATGAATGTATTTTCGAGCTGACAAAAGTGTTTCAGGGCAATGTTGCCATCTTTAGTGGAAAAACTACCTTTCCCAGAATGCATTTCCCTTATATCAGTCATAATATCAGTCCCTTATATCATTTCCCTTATATTAGTCCCTTATTGCAAGCTAGGTTTGGACTTCATTTCCCATAATTCTTTTCGGGTCTGAGAGTCAACTGGTTCTCTTTAACCAGACTTGCTTACAAATTCTTGCCCAGGAGGTTTGAACAAAGTTTTTTGCTTTTGCAACGGGAGATTTGAACAAGCATTTTACATTTTCAATTATGGGACATTGGGAGGGTTCTGGTCTCTCCTCAGCTGGCTATAACAGGTGTTTCTCCTTCAGACACTGGCCCCCAAATCAGAACTGCACCTGCCTCATTAGCTGGCATTGAGGCTGACATTTCCGATAGCAACTTTCCTCAGGGCTTATGTTTTCCTTAGCCAGTCAGTGAAAAACATTAACAGAGCTTTTCCATAGCTCCTTTGGAGAGATTTTTCTCCCACTGATTTTATTCTCATTTTGCTTGTTCCTTCCTTCCCAGATGCAGAGCTTCAGGTATCTCTCTGAAGCTCTGTTCCTCTGCTAGCTGCCTTTGGAGGTATGGGCTTTTTTTTCTCCCCCCGAATCTGCCTCAAATTCTAGCAGCTTTTCACCCATGTATTTTCTGGGGAGGAATATGTCCCTTCTGTTTCTTCAGAGTCTTTCTCCCTGACAGTATCCAGTTTGGTCTCAGTTTATCCCGCTACCCCAGAAACAATTTCCGACACTACAGTGGTGGCTTTCCCTGCTACTAAAGGTAGGGGCTTTTTGTCAGTTTCTGTTTTTGGGGTCTCTGTGGTTTGCATACAGACTGAAAATCTAACAAGGGAGGTTTTTGCCATTTCTAAATTCAAATTAGGACAGGTGTTTAGCCTCATCAGGCCTTCACCTGGCCCAGTCCCCCAGTGGGTTGGGTTTTCTTGTCTGGGTGCTCAAGGACAGAACTCATGCCAGAGGCAGTCACTCCTCAGGGCCACACTCCCTCATCTCACCGGGAGTCAGTTGAAACAGCTTTTCTCAAGGAGATGCTTTCTCTGACAGAAAAGAAAGCTTTACTCCTGGATAGTTCTGTTCTGCCCTGGCTGGGCTCTTTCCCCAGACAGCATTCTGACTCAGCAGCACAACTGCTTCAGACACAGTTCAGCTTTACTGTTGTCCCAGAAAGGTCCTTTCTCTGATAGAAAAGCTTTTTCTCAGATTTCTTTTTGCAGCTGTGGGCCTATCAACCCGGGACTTGTAGGAAAGCAGACAACTGTGCTGTTCCCACTGGCTTTAGTTTTGTTTGTTCGTTAGCAATCTTTCCCTGGGTCCTGCACCTTCCTGCCTCAGCTCTGTGCTCCAGGAAGTTTACCACTGCAGGAACCCTAGTATCCCCGAAATGCACTCCAACTCGGAGACACTGGCCAGTCACCTCTGGGTTTTTGGTCAGAAGTGAGGATACAGTGCTAACAGTTTGCATTGCTTCAGGGGATCTTTGCATTAGGACAATTAGGAGCACCTTTTTATTCTGAAATGCTCACTCAAACAAAACCCTTGATGCCTCAGCTCAGTTGTAACTGAAAAGCTTGGCTTTTTTGCTTTTCTCAGGTAAAGTTTCCCGCCCTATTGGGCTCTCTGTAGCTCTTTACCCACAGTCTCCTAAGCGTTTCCCTCAGGGTACTCTGACCCACTGTCTTTTACTAGTTTGAAAAGAGAGCTTAGAAGAGAGGTTTTTAGGAACTTGTCCCTGCCTCCTGCATTGCAGGGAGGATTTTTAAAGCTTGAAAGAACTTGGAGAGGTTTTGCTGTCTTAAGAGATTTGTTGTTTTCCCTTTGAGCTAATCACAGGTGGTCCTCATACTAATATCTTCAGGTGATTCTAATTTGTCCTTCTGAGAGAGAAAGTTAAAGGCTTTAAGTTTAAGAGAAAGATTAAGGCTTTTAAAAGAGATTCCCCCCCCCCAAATTTTCCAAGAAAACTTTTTTAGTTTAAGAGAAAGATCTTTTTTTCTTCCCAAGAGAGAGACCAACTTTTCCAAAACTTCCCAACTTTAAACTTTGGCTTTTTACACCCCCATTTTTGCTCAGGGAGAAATCACTTTCTCCTGCCACTTGGACTTAGCGTTTCAGCTGTCCTCAGGTCAAAAGCTTCCATAGAAAACTTTTTCTTCCCCATAAGCTCAGCGAAGAGCTTTTTTACTACCCGTAAATCCCAAAGAAAGATTTTTCCCCCAGTTTGCATTCATAGCCCCCAAAGTTAGAAAATTGTAGGGTTTTTCTGTCTAGTTGCCTTATTTTTTCCTACACAATCATACACTTGTAAGTTTTTCCTAAACTATATTACTACGCTATACCTTATATTTATTTTTCACAGATAGAAATTGAGAAAGGGATAGAAGATAGAAAATTTTGACAGAAGAAAATTTCACTGCAGCATCAGACATCCTTCCAGTCCGCTTTCCTTTTCTCTCAAGGATAAAACCCCTGCCTCTCAATAATATATATAAAAAATATATATTTTCCATAACACCGGCATGCCTTATCCACTGGCAGGGCTGACTCAGCACTTTTGCCAAAAACTATGTAATAAAACTATTGTTTTCTTTTATCTTTAGTCCCTATTACTTTGTCTTTAGTCCCTGTTCATTTGTCTTTAGTCCCCCACTTTTTTTAGTCCCCCCTTTTTTTCTTTAGTCCCTTTTTTTTTTCTTTAGTCCCTTTTTTTTTCTTTTTTCTTTAGTCCCTGTTCGGGCACCATTCTGTGGGGTGTTTACCCACCACTCCCACAGTTCCCCAGAGTTTTCTTGAGTGTGAGCAGCAGGAAATATTAGATAGAAGGATTTATTGCTGAGAATCTTGCGGAGATAAACAGATAGAAAATAAAGGATAGCCTCGAGAGGGCCTGGAACCTATTCCAATGGGCCCTGACTGTCTCTGCCCCAGGGTTTTTATAGAGACGCCAAGGGGTAGAGCAAAAGACCTCTTCCCCCAGCACAGCCAAGTGCAGACCATCTCAGACACCTGCACTCAGACCCGTGGTCCTAATCATCCTCTATGTGGACCTGCTGGGTAAAGCCATGAGGAACCCGAGAACAGGCTCCCACAGGATACCAAACAATGTTCTTTCCAGAGCCAACTAAACACTCCACCAGAACAGACTCAGGATTCAGGGCTGAGCAGCAATGTCTGTAGGCTGAAACATCAGACTGTATCTGGGTAAATCACCTGTGCAGAGAGAGGAAGGGGAGCAGGAGGAACAGCCAGGCCATGGTGGAGAGGCCACAGAGTTCTGGATCCTGGAAATCACAGCACAACCAGGCTAATCAGGCTTTTAGTCTCTTTCAGTCCTTTAGAGGGTAGTGGATTTTCTGTGGCTATGCAAACTTACCCTTCTCTGGGTCTCCCCATGGAGGCTTATGTGGAGAAAATACTTCAAAGCTGTGATGCAGAAACCGACTTGGAGGGGTGGATCCCTACTCATTCAAGCGTCTCTTGGCTCAGAAAACCATCCTAAGCCTCTGTGGTCTCTGATCACAATAACCCTGCAGCAATTTACCCATGATAGTCTCCGAACTGCTGAGCTGTTTTAGCAAGGCTATGCACCTTCTATTATCTTGTCCATGGTGTGCACTTGGTGTCATTAAGGGACCACTACTGAAATGTGACTCAACAGAAGGTATAGTGTGGCCTGTCACCTCACCTTGATTTTCCTTCCTCTCTCTTGGTCATCAAGCTATATTTGTGATTCATTCTGATCATCCCAATACAATGTAGACCTGTGCTATTAGAATTGTTGTCAAGTACACCTATGTGATATTGGTTTGTTATACAATCAGTTGTTTTTGTGGAGTCATCAGAAGTCCAGGGTCATTTCTCATGTTGAGTCTCTTTCCTGTCTGACCCCATTCTCTTAGAAGAGATTAGCATCTGGCTTCAGGAATTAAATTAAAAATCTTGCATGAGTGACATTGAAGATCTTGTTAAAATACCCTGAAACAAGACTTTCTGGGAAACACATCTTAGCACTTGTGTGTGTCAAAGTCATAGGATCAAGGTTGCACTAAGTTGAGCTCTGGAAGGTGCTTGGTGAGAGTTCCCATCAGGAAGAATGCAGACACTGAGCACATGTGCTCTGAGTCAGGTTAGTGTTCAGTTCATTCAAGTATTTCCAATGAACACTAGATTTTTCATGGAGGGACAGAACACCTTCCCTACTGTAGACTGTACCAGAGCCCAGGTGCTTCAGTCTAATGGCAAATCTGACTATAGGTTAGAGAAGTATGCCTCTCTGGAAGTACCCAGGAGAGAGATAAATAGTAGGTGATGGCTTTGCAGCCATGACAACTGTGAATCACATGCAAGAGAACATGATCCTGAGTGCAAGACACCATTCCTGGTAGCCAGTTCTGCCACAGTGAACTCCCCACTGGACTCAGAATGCTTATGCCAATGAATGTCAGTCATGACAGAGCTACTGAGGCTCATGCCTGGTATCCTACAATACCTGAGCATTTCCTGAATGAGTCCCTCATTATGCATGGGTTTTGCCTCTTTCCTGAATGACACTGTTATGTGATTCTCAGAATGTCTTCACTGGCAGTAAAAAAACTGTCCCTTGACACTTTCGGAATTCCTGGCTTAGCATCACCTACTCAACTTCCCCTGTACAACTGTAATCTCCCCCTCAGGTGCTCCTGGATGCTACCCTACCACCCTCTGCTGGTGGAAGAGTCTAAGAACATGAACTTCCTTCACTTTTTAACTGGCCCCAAAGTCCTTTTCACCTGAAAAAGTTCAGTGCAGGGAGTTGAGCCTTACTCTGTGTCTCCTTCACACACTCCAACATCCTGTGGCTAGCAGAGAGAACTAGTAACCTTGATATGTGAGAAAGCAGATAGGATCTGCTCCTATAACAACATAGTGGTGAAATTCACCCTTCTCTAATATGTGCATGTATTTGTACATACATTTGTATGCATATATTTGTATCGCAAATAAGGGTCACATAACAGTGTAACTTCAGGACACAGGCAGAAACCTGGGCTGAGTGAGGAGGGCTAACCCAGGAAATTCTCAGGCATAGTACAGAAGTTCAATATAATATATACTGTTATAAGAAATTTTTAAAAAATCATAAATGAGCTCTGCATTTGCAGCTTTCTCTTTCTCTCCCAGATAGTTCTTCCCACATCCCCTTTTCCAAACTCTTGATCACTACTTTATTATTGTTACATGTATAAACATTTATACACTTATTTGTGTATGTGTACATGTAAGTATGTATAGAGAGATAACCTCCTGAATTAATTTAACTGTACTCATATGCCAGGTATTAATGTTTATTTTGAGTATCACAGTTTATCTTTCATTTTGTTTTGTTTTGTTTTTGAAGCAGGGTTTCCCTGTGTGCCCTGGCTGACCTGGAATTTTCTCTGTAAACCAGGCTGGTCTTGAACTCAGAGATTCACCTGCCTCTGCCTCCCAAGTGCTGGGATTAAAGGCATGTGCCAGTACAGTCATTACCTGTAGATATCTATAATAGTCAATTCTCCATTAGATTCTGAATGCTGTAATAGAAGGCATAAAATGCCATGCCTTGTTTATCACATTATATTAATTGTTTAATATTTTCTGTTCAAACAATGGAAACAGTGGGTAAAATTAAGTCATTTTCAAGCAACAGAGAGGTCTGAAAAAATGTTGACAGCATCTTTAATACACTGGCCATTTATGTGTTTAAGAAGCAAGAAAGCACTAACCTACTCAGCAAGAGTAGCAGGGTTGTTAGAGGTGAAATCTGGTGTTTGTGTCACCAATACTCAGGCTTTGCTGATGTCACAATCATTTTTATCATCCATTATCACAATTTTTATTGCTGTTGTTATTTGATCACACACTCTTCCCATCTCCTGCTAGAGGACTTCAAATCTAGCATGAAAACCAATGTGATGAAACTGGAGAAGCCTGTTCCTTCAGAACTGGAGGTGCTGGTCACCAGTGCATAGACACACTCACTACTGAGTCTCTCTCCTCACGTTTCCATGGGAAAAGGCAGGAGGTTCTAAGAGCAGAGGGAGCCATCAAGACTCCACCAGCTTTGTCTAAAATAAATAGACTATTTAATTCCTTATGTAATGTATGCTCCAAAATTCATTTTCCTAGGAGCAGTATAACCCTCTTTGTGTTACAACAGGTAACAATGAAAATTTGAGTTTTTCACAAAAATGAGGACACAATTTTTCACAAAAATTGGATTCAAGTCTGAGGTTTCTAGGACACAGCATGACCAGGATGAGTGCTTTGTAACTCACCATCATCCACATCATGGCCTCGCCATCACCAGGATAACAGTTCAGCATTCAGATAATGGTGTCCTTGTATATGGTCCCATGTGGAACCTGGATCACCAGTGAGGGAAACAAAGTTGAGCAGTGTTATCCTTGAGCCTGATGGTTCTCTGTGCATTGTTTCTGCACCCTCTTTCCTGAGCAGCAGAGGATGTGTCACACAATCACCTCTGCAGTACAAAGTGAGTTTTAAGGGGATGGCAGGTTGGAAGGTTCAGGACACTGGAGGGATCCTTGTCAGGGTCCCACCCAAACAACATTACCAACTGCAATAATCTCAAAGCAAATTCCAGCCTTATAGTCTTTCAATCACTGTGCAGGTGGCAAAGCCTTAGCAGGTCTTCTATAAGTGATCAAAAGTAAGAGGTGACTGTGAGTGTGCAGACCATGCTGAACACACCCCAGTTTGTGTCCACAGCTGGGTGCTCCTCCCTGTTCTTTGTCATCCACCCAACAATACATGGCCCTGACATTAGTTAACTATTCTGAAGTGGGTAGAGCTATATTTGACTCCACAGAAGCCAAGGGGCTCCAACCCAGAGAACAGTGGTCAAGGTGTTGCTTATTTCAAACTCATTCCCAATCTCCCATGCTCCCTCAGAAGGAGAGAGAGGCCTCTGTCTTTCTCACTCCTCCCTCACAGCATCTTGTTAAATATAAGATTTCTATGTTCATATCTTGAAGTTTCTGGGATTCAATACAATGACTCTTCAATAGGCAGGGCATCGTTATGATGTATTTATTTACAATAAACTTATTTTGTAGTAAATCTAAAAATACAGTTTTTGCATGAAGAAACATCCAAAAATCGATTTTCGATTTCTGTGTTGAGTCTCTTCACTAACGACTGCGTTGACAGTCCTATGAAATGTAGATCTGCTGTGGGATGTTCTGTATGGCAAATGTGTTGCTCTGATTGGTTAGTAAATAAAGCACTGATTGGCCAGTAGTCAGGCAGAAAGTATAGGTGGGACAAGGAGGAGAATAAAGCTGGGAAGTGGAAGGCTGAGTCAGAGAGACACTGCCAGCCGCCATGATGAGAAACAGCATGTGAAGATGCCGGTAGGTCACGAGCCACGTGGCAAGGTATAGATTTATAGAAATGGATTAATTTAAGCTGTAAGAAAAGTTAGCAAGAAGCCTGCCACGGCCACACAGTTTGTAACCAATATAAGTCTCTATGTTTACTTGGTTGGGTCTGACGGCTGTGGGACTGGCGTGTGTCAGAGATTTGTCCTGACTGTGGGCCAGGCAGGAAAACTCTAGCTACAAGCTGTGAAAACAGAAGAATGAATGAATCAACGGCTCAAAACAATTCATCATTATTATAACTGGTATTTAAATATTCATTTCCCTCAGTCATCTACAAATTCCTGTAACAAATAGGAAGTGTCAGTACCAACTGGGTTACAAATACTTGGTAGACTTGTGGGAGGATTGGGCATATGAAGTCAGGTGTGGCCAGGAGGAGCTTCCTACATGACTTCAGGGTTCCTCGTCTAATGCTTGGTACTTCTAGATCCTCCTGGGAGAACTGATTGACTATCTCAAAAGAATGTAAAAGGGTCTCCTGGGACTTAAGGTCAATAGATTGTCACTAGAGTACCCTTAGTTATTCCTGGCAGCCTCTTTCATTCTTTTCTTCTAGCCCTTCTTTACCCCTTGGTGACATGACTGGCCCACAGAACCTTCATCTACCAGGGACACACAGATATCACATTACGCTGGAAGTCAGGGAGGAGAGCGCTACCCTCTTTCCCATCCTTTATTCCACTCTCTCCAGACTAACTCTTAGTCTCACTACAGCCTGCCGATGTGAGCCCCTCCTCCTGGATCACCTCAATCCATATGAGACTCAGCCTACTAGTGTGGATCCAGCGGTCCCTAGTTATATCCAGGTGCCTGTCTCAGTCTATTTTTCTAGTTCATTTGTGTTCTTGTTAATTTCTGCTGAACTCAAGAGTAACTCTCCTCCCTGCACCAAAAAGCCAGGAGGCGAGTTATTCTTGAGCTCAGCAGAAATTAACAAGGACACAAATGAACTAGAAATATAGACTGGGGCGGATTGTGGGGGAAGGTTAGGAGGTGGGAGGAGGGAGGACAGGGGAATCCGTGGCTGATACATAAAACAACTAGACAATTTCTTATATAAAATAAAAAAAAAAGAGTAACTATCAGGGAACCCTAATCCAACACATTAGGCTGGGAATCAGGGGCCCTACAGCTGCCACACTTGCCCAGGACTTAGAGTAGGCAATAGCAACAAAGAACAGAATACCCACCCAACAAAGATAAGACCAAATATCTATACCCAGAAACACTTTAATCATAATTCAAGATGCACAGATCCAAGCACAGAAACACAAAGATGAGCAACCAAGAGAATATGATTCCTTCAAAATCCAGGATTTCTATTGTGTCAGAGCCTGAAAAATCAATTTAGGTAAAGCACAAGAGAAGAAACTTCTAATTTTGACTATGTACAAGAACCCTGTGAGGATATGAATCAATGCCCTAATGAAGACTATGAAAACACGAACAGTTGAATAAAATAATGAAAACAGCTTGAGACATGAAAGCAGACTTTAACAAAGAAATAAAATTATTAATAAAAATCCAAACTGAAATAAAATTAGAAATTAAAAATTCAAGATGTGAAACAAAACCCTAAGAGTTAAGCCTCCCAATAGATTAAAAGGAAAGGAAGACAAATTTTCAGATCTTGAAAAAGTAGCTAAAAGAAATAAATAGCTCAGCCAAAGAAATGGTTAAATAAAATATAATATTTGGACATAAAACATCCAGTATATTTTGGAGACTCTGAAAAAAAAAAAACTAAGAATAATAGAAAAGAAAACCAGGCTAAAGGAACTGAAAATACCTTTTAATTTTTTTCAAACAATTTATTTTCATTGTATTTCCCCCTTTCCTTAACTCCTCCCAATCCTTACCATATGCCTACCTACGCAAATTAACGTTCTTCTCCTATCTACACATCTACCTATCTACCTACCTTTCTGTTGCTATCTCTCAAAAAAAAAAATTAAAAAGAAATCATAAAAACAGAAGAACAAAAGATCAATAAGACAAAAATGACAAAGTGAAACAAAAATCTCAACAAACATACAAAAATCTATGGAGTGCATTTTCTGTGTGAGAAATAATCCTAGCCAGGGGTGTGCCCTGGAGTGTGGTTGATATATCCTATGATACCTGTTGACACAAACAGATTTCCATCAAACAGACTTTTGTTTTCTACTAACTTCTTTGTTAGGGATGGGATTCTTTTTCCACCCCAGCCCCTCAATGCTAGGACCCTGTCTGCCTCTAACCTGTGCAGGCCTTGTGTGAGCCTTCACAGTATCTGTGACTTCATAGGTACATCAGTTGTATTATAGCTTGAAGACACAATTTGCCTGGCGTCATCCACCACCTCTGGCTCTTGCAATCTTTCTTTGTCTTCTGAGCCTTGAGAGGAAGGGGATGAATGCTTCAAAGTCTCTCACTCTCAGCATGTTGTGCATCTGTAGGTCTCCATACTGATTCCCATCTACTGCAAGTAGAAGTTTCTCTGATGAAGCTTGAATGAAGCACAGATCAATGGGAATAGCAATATGCCATTAGGAGTTAATTGATTGCAGTTTTCTTTCAGAAAAATAATAATGTTAAAATGTCTATTATATATCAAAATTTATAAGATTTATATATCTATATAAAAGTATATAGATATATAAACTTTTGTTATGATATTAACGGTCATATGGAACTAACTAATTATAGAAAAAAGGCTTTAATTAGCTGTCTATACATGTTTTTGTGCTTGAGTCTCTATCAGTTTTCTACAGGGAATCACAATCAGGCCTAACATTGAATTTGAAGTCTCCAGAAAGATTATGGGGCCCCACAACAACGATCCCATGTAAACAATAATAATACCACTAAGTTGACAAACATCACCCACAGATCAGCTTTGTACTACAAATTGCTCAGAACAATTTCAAGATGGCTAGCTGAGATTATCCAGTTTCACAGACTAATTGAACAAGGACTTGAGATAAGCCCTGAACTTTGACATTATGCAGAGACTGAACAACAAATGATATAGCTACATTTCCTAGAATTTGACAATTAACCCAAAATTTTTCTTTTCAGAATAAAGATACCTTCACCCACAACCAGCAGGAAGCAATTTTAAGAAAAAGATGCCCACATTCCAAAAGAGGTGGTGTGGGGCGGGTGGTTTTTGGTCTTTCAGTGGGTTTGGGGTTTGGGATAATTTTCATTGTTTAGGAGGGTTGGTTATAAGTTGTTGTTGTTGTTAATTGTTAGGAAAAGGGCTCAACAAAGAAGATTAGATTTAAGGTTCTTATTTGAAAAAAAGATATATAGCAATGATAGAATAGAGGGTAGATTATTGAAACTACTCTGAAAAGAAAAGACAGGACATAGATACAATATAGATAAAAAGGTAGATTATTGAATCTACTTTTAAAAGACAATTACTATCTATAAATACTTTACATTGGATTAGATTTTTATATATTGTATACAAATTATATCTATTGAGATTGAGATTGTTAAAAAATGTTGTATGTATAAAATAAATAAATAAAAAGAGATGAAGCCACCCACAAGCTGAGAAGAATGGACAGCTGAATTCCAAAACCATCAGCAATTTCCAAAATTTAAAATCCTGAATTATGACAGGACACTGGTGGAATTCAGGTTTATCTGGTACATGGACTACTCGCACCGAATGTGAGGTCGAACTGTAGGCCTTGTGTACATTCTACTTCACAAATGAGTCTGTCAGGTATGCTAAGCCTATAAGCTGAAGATGATGCCCCAACATTGTGGAGAAACCTCGGGTGACTGTCCAGGCAGCTGGCGGTTTCTGTCAACTCACATTTTTTTTTTCGTAAGCTGTTTGCTTGTACTTCCTGTTTTTTAGGTAATATTATTTCCTTCTTGGGTCTCTGAGGGAGTTGAAGATTAGATAGTTATAGTTATAGTTAGTTGAAGATTAGATAGTTATAGTTATAGTTTTCCTCGTTAAGAATTTCAGAAAAGAAACTCACTAAAGAGGTGTAAGTGTATATACATTTGAAAGACATTATAAGATAGTTCTCTGTTAGTAATATAAGCTAGGATAGAAAATTATTCAGGTACATTACTTACCAAAATAGGATAGATATTGGAATATTTTCTCTGAGTTTGTCAAATGAAAATGGACTAGACATTGTTGAGGTATTTATTGCTTGTATATATTGTATATAGTTATTGTACTTAATGTATATAGTTTTTCTTATATTAGTTATAACTTTTTCCTTTTTTCTTTTTATTAGAATAAAAAGGGAAAATGTGGTGATACTTCATTTGTGCTGAAATGTGATATTTTATTTGTATGTTAATAAAGTTTGCCTGGAGATCAAAGGTCAGCAAGCCATAAATAGAAGTTAGGTGGTAGTAGCCCATGCCCTTAACCCGATCATGTGGCAAGCAGAGTCTCTGTGTGGTCAAGGACGCAGTCAAGCGTGGTGACATGAGCCTTTAATCCCAGTACCAACCATAGAGACCTGGAGGTCTGTATAGACAGGCAGTGATGAGGAAGTCATGTGGCTGGGCTTAGAGCCAATGAGAAGGCAGAACAGGAAGGCAATAAAAGTTCAGTTTAGATAGGAAAAAGCTCTCTCTGTGGAAGCTACTGTGTGGTGGTAAATTAAGGCTAGTTGTGGCTATTTGCTCTGATCTCTTTGGCTATTGCCTCTGTAGTTGGCTCTGTGTTTCTTATTTAATAAGACTATTTAGAAATTCATCTACAGTCTATGACATATATAGTTTTAAGTTCTCAGTCACTTTAGCACCATCAGTTATGGGTTCCCACTCAGGGAGTGGGCCTTATATCCAATCAGAGTGGTGGTTGTTGTTTTTTTCATAACATTGGTGCCACATTATGCCAGGATATCCTGCACAAAGGTGAACTTTTTAGATTCCAGGACTTATACCTGGGAGGTATTGATGGTTATATTTTCCCTTAGATAGTGTAAAGAGTACCTTGCAACACTACGAATGCAAGTGAGTAAGGATGAAGCTTCTAGTTAAACATCATCTCAATTTCTACATGTTTGATGACACTGGAAACTGTTGTCATCAGAATAGGACTTGTCAGGTTGTAGACAGCAACCCACAGCCTTAACACTATTTTGTGATGTTTGGGGGTTCTATGGGACCCCTTTTCCCAATTCTATTAGTTTTTCTTCCCCATACCCCTCCCTCAACCTTTTATCCCATCCCTTCCCCATTTAATCTTTCTATTCCAGTTTCCCCTTTTACTCCCCACAACACTATATGCTATTTCCTCTTCTTGGGATATCGTCTCTTCCCTGCTCTCATATCAGGTACCTAAATTCTCTGGCTACTCAGATTGTATCATACAGATTGGAAAGTTAAAAGTAATCATCCAAATATAAGAGAAAATAGAGTATTTGTCTTGTTGGATCTGTGTTACCTCACTCAGGAATGATTTTCTCTAGCTCTCTCAATTTACCTGAGCATTTCATACTTTTCTTTTTTCTTAAGAGCTGAATAATAACCACTGTGTAAATGTACTGCATTTTTATTATCTATTCATCAGTTGCTAGAAATATAGGCTGTTTCTAACTGCTGGCTATTATGACTAGATCAGTAACGAACCTGGGTTCATTACTAGGATGTAGAGTCCTTGGGAATATACCTAAGAGTTGTATAGCTAGATCTTGAGGAAGATCAATTCCAGCTTGCTGGGGAACCACTACACTGATTTCCATAAGGGCTGTTTCTGTTTGCACTCCCATCAGCAATAAATAAATGTTCCTCTTTTTTCACATCTTCTCCATCATGTGCTTTCATTTGCTTTTTTGACATTTTCAGTCTGAGAGAGATAAGATGAAACTTTAAAGTAATTTTGATTTGCATTTCCCTGATGACAAAAGATGTTAGACATTTCTTTAAGTGTTTGTTAGTCAATTATTTCATCTTTTAAGAACACTCTGCTTATTCTGTACCTATTTTAATTGAATTATTTATTTTCATGTTATTGGGTTTTGTGGTTCCTTTTTTAATTAAAAATAATTCTAAATACATTCTAATTACTATTCCTCCTCCCCCAACTAGACTCTCTCTAGTTTGCACCCACTCAAAATATCCCTTCTTTCTTTTTCTCAATAGAAAGCAAATGGGTATATAATAATAATAATAATAATAATAATAGTAATAGTAATAATAATAATATAAAATAAAAAAACATAATAGCACAAAACAAAAAGAAAAAACACAAGATGCTGATACATATACATTTCACATACAGAAAATTCATAGAAACAATAACATGCAAGCAAAAGATGTCTTATGAAAAACATTACCCAGACAAAGCATTATAAGACAAAAGATTCCTAAAATATCATTAAGATAGCTTTGTGTTGACCATCTAATGCTGGACATGGAGCCTTGCCTTAAGTGTGGTCTGTATACTCGGTGAGACTCCATTTAAGAAAACTAACTTTTCCTTTGCAAACACTAAATTGGACATAACTTTTGGCTTAGGAATGGGGGTTTGTGTTTACTTCCCTTTTGGCACTGGAACCCCCCATGGCAGAGACCTATGCAGGCCCTGTACATGCTGCCACAATCCCTGTGGGTTCATATGTCCATCAGTCTTGTTGTATCTAGAAGGCCTTGTTTCCTTGGTGTCTTTCATTCCAATTGAATCTTGACATCTTTCTACCTCTTCTTCCACAGAGTTCCCTGAGTTTTGAGTGGTATGATTGTAAATGTGGGCACATGCCATTGGGACTGAGTGTTCCAAGATCTTTTATTTTGTGCACATTGTTCAGTTATCAAAATCTATATTTGTTCCCATCTAATGAAAGAGGAAGCTTTGCTGATTATGGCTGAGTAAGACACTGATATGAATATCAGTGTATGAGTATAGTAGATTGTCACAGGGTCAATTGTTTAGGGTCATTTGCAGGAATCAGTCCTTAAGCAGAACAATATTATTTGGTTTACTACTAAGTTTCTGGCCTATGTAGTCTCTGGTTCTAGGCCACCTAGGTAGTATTAGGCCAGGGTTCCATCTGCTGTAGTGGGCGGGCCTTAAATCCAGTAAGATACTGATTGATTAATCATATATTTTTGTGCCACTATTTCACCAGTGTATCTTGAAGTCAGAACATGATTGTAGATTGCTGGATTGGTGTTTAGATTGCAATTATAATAGTGTTCATAGTATCTCCTAGTGTCAGGAACACTGGACAGTAGGCATGAAGGCTCCAGGTAGGTACCGGCTTATCTTCTTCATGCTCAGTGATTTATGTAGGTGTTTTCTTCAGTAACAGGGTCATCAGTTTGTAGAGAGCAACGAAGAGCCTTGGCAATAGCCTGGGTTGTTTGCAGAACAATATAAGAGCTATTTAAGGAGTAAATGGAAACCTAATACAGTAGAAGCTTCTTAAAAATATACATATATGAAAGAAATCTAAATGGAATCACCAAATAGTGGTGAATCACCAAATGATTGGAGACAGAAAGCCCCAACTAGCCATATTCCCACCAATTGAAACTGCCTGTGCTGGCAATGGGTTACATTTAATTGAGTTGTTGGCCAAATGGGCCCCATGGTAGCCCCAAGCAACCCACATTATTACCAAGACTATTGGTTACTCTCCCCAAACTGATGGTAAGTCCCCATTGTTGAGGATAACATCTACATAACTCTCTGAACATGGAGAAGTTGAGTTTTTGCCTACCAAAAGCCTTCACCTCTAATGACTTGTGCCCTGCTACTGGAAAGTACTCTGCACACTATCAAAGGAGAAAGCTAAATACCAACCCAGCCACAACACTTCAATCTACACTAGTCATCTGCCTGCAAAATACAATGTTGTAATAGTGACACAAAAGTTCTTGGAGTAACCAACCCTTATTTGATTGGAATATCCTACTCCATAAGATAGAACCCATGTCTGACACTGCTTGGGGAGCCAAGAACCTGAGACCAGATAGGCCAAGGACATAGGAGAAAACTAAACATTAGTGTTCTAATAAAAGAATGTAACAACAAACTGTCCCCTAATAACATTCTGCTGTACTTATAAATCAATGTCTTACTTAGCCATCATCAGTGAAGCTTCCTCCTGCAGTAGAGGGGAACAAATGCAGAGACTCACAACTGGAAATGTACATAAATGGGGAGATCTTGAAACACTAGTCATATGTGCAATGTCTCCATCAAATCCATCCCTTCATGGCTCAGATAATTCTGTGGAAGAGGAGGATAAAATATTGTAAGAGACAGTGATAGTAAAAGACACCAAAGAAGCAAGATTTTCTAGATAAAATAGGAATGACCTCTATATGAAGTCACGGAGATTGTTGCATCATAAACAGGGCCTGCACAGGTCAGAGCCAGATGGAGTTAGCACTGAGAGTGAAGTAGAAACAAGTCCTCATCCCTAATGCAGAAGTTATCTCTAATTTATAACCTCTAGCAAAGAAAAGGTTTCATCCAACAAGTTTCCCTGCATATACACTTAAGGGCAGGCCCGATGTCCAGAAATAGATGGCCAACACAAAACAAACTCAATGGTATTTTGGGATGATTTTTGTCAGATAATTCTTTCTTTGTTCTTTTTTTAAAATCCTAAAGTTCTTTATCTTATTTACTAATATTTCCGATTTTTATTTTTTAGAAGGTCTTTGGGTCTGTATGTATTTTCATATTTTTGGCTCTTTTTTTCTGTGTGTTTTCCTTGTACCCACTGAACCTATTTAAATTTGAAAAATCTCTTGCATGGATTTATAACATATAATTTTTATTATTATTTTAGAATATTTTAATTACTTGTTTGGGAATTTCAGGTGATGTATTTTGATGATTTTCAGAAAAGTACAGAAGTTTCAACGTGATTACCCCAACCCTCCACACCCCCAAATTTTCTCCTTCTTTCTCTCTCTCAAACTCTTTGAGTCCTGCTTGCCCAACTCCTACAATGTGGCAACTACCTTGGGACATGGCATGGTCACTATAACAAAGATCACACCATTAAATCAAACTGACTATGATTTTTCCCAAAAGGTATCAAATGTCAACAGATCCTCAGCTAAGGTTAGGAAAATATGTCCACCTCTCCATTTATGCTAGAATTTTGTCTGGCTTGATCTTTCACACGTTTTGTGCTACTCTTACAATGTCTGTGAGTTCATATGTACATCTGCCCCATTGTGCTCAGAAAACAGTTTCCTTGAAACAGTCTACCTTCTCTATCTATCTCTTATAATCTTTTGGCCTCAGTTTTCAAGAAGATCCCTGGGTATTGAGGGGAAGAGGTATGAATCAGATGTCTTCCCCACTTAGGCTGAGAATTCAAAAAAATGTCTTATTCTCTACACATTAATACTTTGTTGGTTTCTGTATTGATTGATGTCTACTTCAAGAAGAAACTTCTCTAATGAGTGCTGAGCAAGGTACTGATCTGTGGGTAGAGAAATAAATCATTAAGACTCATTTTAATTATGTGCCCATTTAGCAGATTAATAATAAGCTTTCTTCACAGGTAGGATATAAGTATGGCCATAAAATAAATGTGAGAATTTAATTTTTACATAAAGAACAATCACTAAGTAGATTTCATATTGTTCTGTTCAGTCTTCATTCAAAATAAATTTTCCAGTTCTGTGTAATTTAGACTCTTTAACAAGCTCTAAAGTAAATGAATGAATGAATGACCAAAGCCAGTCATCATTATTAAAATTTGTATTTAAATGTTCAGTTTGTACACTCATCTCTGTAGATCATTCTCGTAACAAGAAGGAACTGTCATTGTTTGAGATACAAACACTCTGTAGCCTTGTGAGAGGTTTGGGAATGTGAAGTCATCATGTGGGGCCAGGAGGGGCTTCTAAAATAATTTCAATGTTTCTCATCTAAGGCTTGGTACTTCTAGGTCCTCCACAGAGATCTGACTGAGTGTTTCCAAGAATGTTAGATGGTCTGCTGAGGCCTAAGCTCAATACCTTGGCATCAGGGTCCTCTTAGGCATTCTTGGTCACCTCTTTCTGTCTTTTCTTCCAGGCCATCCCTAATCCTCTGTGACTTCACTGGCTCACAGAACCTTTGTCTATCAGGGACCACAGTTGCCATGCTAGGCTGGAATTCAGGGAGGATACCTTTACCCTACTTTCCATCCTCCATTCCATTCTCTCAAGGCTTGCACTTAGTCCTACTGCAACCTGCCTATTAAGACCCTTTTGCCAGGCCACCAGCACCACATTAAGACTCAAATTTTGGATTGGACAAAGGGAACCCATAGTTATAGCCAGATGCCTCTTTCAGCCTGTTCTTCTAGCCCCTCTCCATTTCTTTGTGAGTTTCCCCTGACCCAAAGAACAATGAGCTAATAGGAAACCCTAAGCCAACAAACTTGCTGGGACTCACACACCCCACAGCTGCCACATTTGCTTAGTACTAAGAGTGGGCAATAGCAACCAAAGAACTGAACACCCCGCCAACAAAGATGGGACCAGATATCTACACCAAGAGACACTTTAGTCACCATAACTTCAGATGTCAGATCCAAGAGTAAAAACACAAACATGAGCCAGGCGGTGGTGGCGCACGCCTTTAATCCCAGCACTCGGGAGGCAGAGCCAGGCGGATCTCTGTGAGTTCGAGGCCAGCCTGGTCTCCAAAGCGAGTTCCAGGAAAGGCGCAAAGCTACACAGAGAAACCCTGTCTCGAAAAACCAAAAAAAAAAAAAAAAAAAAAACACAAACATGAACAACTAGGACAATATGCTTCCTACAGACGCAGGATTACTATTGTGTCTGGGCCTAAAATAATAATTTAGCTGAAGCACAAGGCAAGGACTTGAAACTATCAATTGTGACTATGTCCAAAGACCCAAATAAATGGTTTAAAGGAGACTATAACAACACACAGTTGAATAAAAATAATTAAAACAATTCCAGGCATGAAAGTAGACTTTAAAAAAGAAATAGAATTACTAATAAAAACCCAAACTGAAATGAAATTGGAAGTTAGAAACTCAGGATGGAGAAAGCTGAGGAATGAGGTAGAATTTTGTGACAGAGGAATAAAGTAAACATACAAAGAGCATGGTGTATGTGGATTCTTTCCCAGAAAACAATTCTTGCCATTTGTAGTTTCTCTTCTGGGCCCCTGGGAAGAATATTATTAAGGCTGGTTCTCCTTGGCCATGAGACTCTGTCTACCATCTCCAGGTGATAGATATGATCTATTTGCAATCTTCTACATGTTGACATCCAGTTATGCCTGCACCAATTGTTGAAAATGCTTTCTTTTTTATTGTAAAGTTTTGCTTCTTTATCAAAAATCAGGTGTTCATAGGTGTGTGCATTAATGTCAGGATCTTCAATTTGATTCCATTGGTCCACATGTCAGTTTTTATACCAATACCAAGCTGTTTTTATTACTATAGCTCTATAGGAGAGCTTCAAGTCAGGGATGGTGATGCCTCCACAAGTTACTTTATTGTAAAGGATTGTTTTAGATATTCCAGGTTTTCTGGTTTTCTGTATGAAGTTTATTATTATTCTTACCAGGCCTGTGAAGAATTGTGTTGGGATTTTGATGGGGATTACATCTGTAGATTGCTTTTGGTAAGTTTGCCATTTTTATTATGTTGGTTCTACTTATCCATGAGCATGGAAGATCTTTCCATTTTCTGATATCTTCTTCAATTTCTTTCTTTAAGGACTGAAAGTTCTCGTCATACAGGTGTTTCACTTGTTTGGTTAGAGTTTCCCCAAGGTATTTTATATTATTTGTGGCTTTTGTAAAGGATGATATTTCTCTAATTTATTTTTTAGCCTGTTTATCATTTGTGTATTAGGAGGGCTACTGATTTTTTTTAGTTAATCTTGTATCCTGCCACATTACTGCAGATGTTTACAGTTGTAGGAGTTGCCTGGTAGTTGCCATAAGTTTTTGGGGTCACTTATGTAGTTTATTATATCATCTGCAAATAGTGAAAGTTTGACTTCTTCCTTTCCAATTTGTATCCCCTTGATCTCCTTCTGTTGAAAGACTTTATTATTTTTATATTATTTATTTTTTATGACAGCTTATACCCACTTTTTGTTGTGTTTGTTTAAAGGTTTTCTCCATATAGATCACTGTACTGAATGCCTGTAGGCTTCTCTGACTGCATGAGCCAAGCCTTAATGCTGACACAAAGCTCCTCAGATGGTGCTGACTTGTTCAATTCCACAGGCAGTGAGCAGGAGCTGCAACTCTGTATGCCATGGCCTGGCTGAGAGACCGTGGGACCAGGAAGCTGTGTCTGGGCCCACGTTTCTGTATTTGGAATTTTTAAAGCCTTTCTCAGGTTCAGTATGGAAATAATGTGCCTCAATTTGGGTATCAAAAATGCTGAGTTTTTTTTTCTGTCCCACAACACAGCTCCCAAATATTGCAATGGAAACTTATTAATTGTGAAAACCTGTCCCACTAGCTCTTATAACTTCAATTATCCTACTTTTTTAACATACATTTTAATATGTGGCTTTTCACCTTTCTTGCATTCTGTATGTCTGAATCCCTCTACATCTCCTTGGCAACTCTTCTATGCTTCAATTATCTCATCCTGCTTCTTTTCTCTGCCTTGAAGTCATGCCTATATATCCTGACTAGCTATTGGCCATCTACCTTTTTATTACACCAATCAGAGCAAACACCTTGGCTCAATGTATACATATCTCATAGCATTTCAAATTCATCAAAGGAAAAAAATTCATCAAGATGAAGCCTCAATTCTAAGCATCTATGCCTCAACTAAAAGGGCATCCACATTTGTAAGAGAAATGTTACTAGTGCTTAAATCACACATCAAATCCCACACATTAATAGTGGGAGATTTCAGCATCCCACTCTCAACAAAGGGCAGGTCTTCCAGAGAGAAAATAAACAGAGAAAAAACATGTTATGACTCAAATTGACCTAACAGATATCTATAGTACATTTCACCCAAAATATACCTTCACCCAAGAATATACCTTCTTCTCAGCACCTAGTGTTACCTTCTGGAAATTGACCATATACTTGATCACATAACAAATTTCAACACATACAAAAAATGGGAATAATCCCCTGTATCTTACCAGATCACCATGGGATAAAGTTGGACTTCAACCACAACCCAAACGACAAAACAATTCTCAACTGAATTAACAGTGGGCCAAGAAGGAAAGAATAAAAGAAAGAAATTAAAGGCTTCCTAGAATTTAATGAAAATGAAAGTACAATATACCCAAAGTTATGAGACACAATGAAATCAGTGCTAAGAGGAAAGTTGATAGACCTGAGTGCCTGCATAAATAAGTTGTAGAAGTCCCATACTAGTGACTTAACAGCACATCTGAAAGCTCTAGAACAAAAAGAAGCCAGCAAACCTAAGAGGAGTAGATGGCAGAAAATAATCAAACCACGGGCTGAAATCAATAAAATGGAAACAAATTTCTAAACCATCTTATTAAATAAGAAACACAGAGTCAAATATAGGGGTGAAAGCCTTAGTGATCAGGGAAATAGTGAGAGCCACCAGCTAACCTTAACTCACCATGCTGCCGTAGCTTCCCAAGAGAGCTACTTCCTGTCTACCCAGGCTTTTATTGCCTTGCTGTTCTGCCCCCTCATTGGCTCTTAGCTCAGTTACCTCACTTCCTTGTCACTGCCTGTCTATATAGACCTCCAGGTCTCTATGGTTGGTACTGGGATTAAAGGCATGTGTCACCATGCTTGGCTGTTCCCTAGTGTGTCCTTGAACACGGAGAGACTCTGCCAGCCATGTGATCAGATTAAGGACCTGTGCTACCACTGCCTGACTTTTGTTTATGGCTTGCTAGTCCTCTGATCTCCAGGAAAACTTTATTTATTAACATGCAAATAAAATATCACCACAGTCATACTTCAAAAACCTGTACTCCACAAATTTGGAAAATGTAAAAGAAGTGGACAAATTTCTTGATAGGTACTATATACAAAAACTAAAACAAGACCAGATTAAACAATTTACATAGACCTATAACCCCCTAAGGAAATAGAAGCCGCCATTAAAAGTCTCTCAACCAAACAAAACCCAGGTCAGATGGTTTCAGCATAGAATTATACCAGGCTTTCAAAGAAGAGCTAATATCAATACTCCTCAAATTATTCCATATAATAGAAATAGAAAGAATAGTGCCAAATTCTTTTTATGAGGCCAAAGTCACCCTGGTACAAAAACCACACAAAGACTCAACAAAGAAAGAAAACTATAGACCTATTTCCCTCATGAACTTTGATGCAAAAAATTCTCAATACATGTTGGCAAACTCAATCTAAGAGCATATCAAAAAGATCATCCAACGTGATCAAGTAGACTTCATCTCAGAGATAAAGGGATAGTTCAACATACAAAAAAAATCTATCAGTGTAATCCACCATATAAACAAACTGAAAGAAAAAAGCCACATGATCATCTCAATAGATGCTGAAAAAGTGTTTGTCAAAATCCAGCAAGTCTTTATGATAAAGGTCTTAGAGAGATCAGGGATATAGTGAACACACCTATACGTAATAAAAGCAATATACAGCAAGCAGATTTCAACATCAAATTAAACAAAGGAAAACTCAAAACAATTCCACTAAAATCAGGAGCAAGACAAGACTGTCTGCAAGGGGACTCCAACAGCTGATAAACACCTTCTATGGCATGGCTCAATATAAGATTAAATCAAAAAAATCATTAGCCCTCGAATATACAAATGATAAAGGGTATGAGAAAGGAATGAAGAAAAAACACCCTTCACTGTGGCTAGAAATAACATCAAATATCTTGGGGGTAACTCTAACTAAGCAAGTTTAAGACCTGTATAACAAGAACTTGAAGTTTTTGAAGAAAGAAATTGGAGAAGATGGAAAGATCTCCCATCTCATGGATTGGTAAGATTAACATAGTAAAAATGACCATCTTACCAAAAGCAATCTACAGATTCAATGCAATTACGGTCAAAATTCCAACACAATTCTTTACAAACCTTGAAAGAATAATACTCAATTTCATATGGAAAAATGAAACAAAACAACAACAAAAATCCAGGATAGCTAAAACAGTCCTGAACAATAAAGGAACTTTCAGAAGTATCACCATTTCTGATTTTGAGCTGTACTTCAGAGCTATAATAATAAAAAAAAGCATGCTATTGGCATAAAAACAAGCAGATGGATCAATGGAATTGAGTCAAAGACCCTGACATAAATCCACACACCTATGATCACCTGATTTTTGAAGAAGAAGCCAAAATTATGATGGAAAAAAGAGAGAATCTTTAACAAATGGAGCTGGCATAACTAGATGTGGTCATGTTGAAGAATGCAAATAGATCCATATCTATCACCCTGCATAAAACTCAAAGTCCAGTGGATCAAAGACCTCAGTATAAATACAGTTACACTGAAACTAATAGAAAAGAAATTGGGAAGTTGCCTTGAATTCATTAACACAGGAGCCAACTTCCTGAATAGAACATCAATAGCACAGACACCAGTAGATTGACTAGTATATTATTCATAAATGGGACCACACAAAATTGAAAAGGTTCTTAAACCAAAGGACACTGTCAATGAAACAAAACAGCAGCCTACAGAATGAGAAAAGATCTTCTTCAACCCCACATCTGACAGAGGGCTGATCTCCAAAATATATAAAGAACTCAAGAAACTAGACATAAAAAAACCCAAATAATCAAATTTAAAAATGGGGTACAGATCTAAATAGAGAATTCTCAGGAGAATAATCTCAAATAGCCAAGAGACACTTAAAGAATTGTCCAATATCCTTAGCCATCAAGGAAATGCAAATCAAAACGACTCTGAGATTCTATCTTACACCTGTCAGAATGACTAAGATCTTAAAAAAAAAAACTAATGACAGCTTATGCTGGAGAGGATGTGGAGCAAGGGGATTACTCCTCTACTGCTGGTAGGACTGCAAACTTGTACAGCCACTCTGATAATCAATATGGTGGTTTCTCAAAAAAATGACATGAGGAAATTTGCAGGCAAATGGGTGGAACTAGAAAAAAATCAAACTGAGTGAGGTAGTCTAGATCCAGAAAGACAAACATAGTATGTACTTACTCATGAGTGGATATTAGCTGTAAAGTAAAGGAAAAACATGCTACAATCCACAGTCCCACAGAGGCTAGGTAACAAGGAGGTTACAAACAGGAATGTATGGATTTCTCTGGGGAGGGGAAATAGAAGAGATCTCCTGGGTAAACTGGGGCAGACAGTGATGGGAACACTAAGGTTAGGGCTGGGGTAGGATAAAAAGCGTGAGTAGTGAAAGAAATGTCTTGATGCAGGGGGGAGGACATTTTATGGTCAGGGTAGAAACCTGGTGCAAGGGAAACTCCCAGGAATCTAAAAGTGGAGACAGTGGAGTGGGTGCCTGAACTGGCCATCTCCTGTAATCAGATTGGTGACTATCCTAATTGTCACTGGAGAACCTTTGTCCAGTAACTAATGCTGTGGATGATTGTTTGATAAATAAAACACTGATTGGCCAGTAGCCAGGCAGGAAGTATAGGCGGGACTAACAGATTGGAAAAAGAAAAGGACAAGAAGGCAGGGAGGGGAGACACCAGCTACGGTCCAGGAAGTATCATGTAGAGGCAACAGCTAAAGCCACGGAACACGTGGGGACATATAGATTAACAAAATTGGGCTTAGTATAAGAGTAAGAGCTAAACAATGGTATGCCTGAGCTAATGGCCGAGCAGTTTAAATAATATAAGAGTCGGTATGTTTATTTTATAAGTGGGCTCCGGAACTGGTGGGGGTTTGCGGGAGCTGGAGAGAAACTCTCCAACTACAAACTAATGGAAGTAGATACAGAGTTCCACAGCTCAGCACTTCCCCTAGTTCTGAGAATCCTGTTGAAGAGAGTGAGAGAGGAGTATAGGAGCCACGAGGACCAGGGTTATCACAAGGGAACCTGCAGAGACAGCTAACCTGGGCTCATAGTTGCTCACAGACATTGGACTGATCACTAAGAAGCCTGACAAGACTGACCTAGGCCCTCTATATATGTGTGACAGTAATATGGTTTTGTCTACTTGTGTGATTCCTAGCACTGGGAGGAGGACTTGTCCCTGATGCTTTGGCAGGCTTTTGGGAACCTATTACTCATACTGGATTACCTTACCAAGCCTTAATATGAGAGGAGGAGCTTAGTCCTATCTCAGCTTGATATGTCATGCTTTATTGACACCCATGGGAGGACTGTCCCTTTCTGAACAAAAGCAGAGGAGGTGTGGGTTCACTGGAGGTGGGGTAGGTGAGGGGATGGAAGGAAAGAAGGAAAGGGAAACTGTGGTTGGGGTGTAAAATAAATGTATAAATTTAATCAATAAAAATTTTTCAAAAAAGAATTTTGGAAGACATGGTGGTTACTTTGTCCTTCCTTCAAAGTCTCTGAGTAAACTTATGTAAAGAGGGTATTGCAGGAAGGACATGGAAGTCATATACATCAAGGGCAATGCTCAGACCGGTAACTATTTTCCATTTATCTTTTTTGCTGCCAATAGGGGGCTCCAACAACAGGGTCACCTTAAATGTTCTTACACTGTGCTTCTTGGGAACTTGCTGTAGTGAAAAAAATTTAGAGCATAAGACAAGAAAGCCATCTTATGAAAAACATATTCCTATGAACTTTGGTGAGTAATTATGAGAACCTTAGATCCACTTCTCCAGTTTATAAGGAAAATATTTTCATCTCCTCAGCTGTACAGTTTTAACTTTTACATGGTCATTACTACTACAGAGCTGTGCACTCTATACAATCCCCACTTTCCCCAGGAGTTTGGGAGCAATTGCTAAACCTATGATCTGTCCCCAGTAACTGTAGTAGCTAAGAACTTCAGAGGTTCCTTCTCAAAATCATAGTCCAATCTTGGTAGCAAGAGAGCATAGTAGTTCCTGCCCTGCTTCCTCATTTATCTGGGTCAATGTGTTCACCCAAATTGTCCACTAATGGTATAATCTGCACCACAGATGTAGTCAGCTTCATCTTCAGGCTGCATGTTGGAGATGCTTAAATAGCGATGAGCACCAGAGCTGGAGCCAGAGAAGCGGTCAGGGATCCCATTCCCCTTGCCGTGGCTTCCATCACTCTTAAGATACATCACGTACTTAGGAGCCTTGTCTGGATGTTGCTGATACCAATGAATGATGTAGCTGCTGTATTCACTACTCAAGGTGCAGGTGAGTTTGACTGAGGCTCCCAGGGAGGCAGAGGCAGAGGGTGACTGAGTCAGCACAGGCTGGGAGAAAGACCCTGAAAACAGAGAAACACATTATGTCCATGCTGAGAGAAGAGAGGAGAATCTATCTGCTGTCAGATGGTTTCCCTGAACTGGGATCAGGGTGCAGATGACTCCTGACCTGTACAATGAAGGAGGAAGAGGAGGAGAGGAGTCCAGGCCATGGTGCAAACACCACTGAGCTCTGCTGAGACAGACATGGTGCAGGTCTCTCTAAACCTTTAACAATTCTCAGAGAACTGACAGGGCCTTCATGCAAATTTTTCTTAGTCAACCAAATCCCTTCTTAGGAGTGTGTGCCATCAAGAGCCTGGGTATCACTTCCTGCCTGAGGCTGCCCAAGGGACCACATTATCCCCAGCTGCTGGGTCTGTTGAGTCCTGAGCAGACACAGAGACAGATGTTTGTGTTGTCAGCTGAGAGTCTCCAGACTCTTCCGTGTCTCCTACAGACCCCACTGAGCAGGTTCAGGTCTGTTATGTCTGTGACAATGAGACTTCCCCTAAGGCTGTGTCCATTAAACACTTTCTCATCAAGGACAGAAGGACTTGCCTCCTCTTGGCACAGTATATAGACTTGAATTTATGAGGAACTCTTTATCCAGGGGCTTCTTCAATACAGACTGAGGACACAGATAATATCCTCCATGAGCTCCTTCTCAGATTGTACAAGAAGCCACACCCCTCCAAGGTTCCTCAGCAGATTGACCCATAGAGACTTACTGGTGAATATTGGTGACTATGAGGATAAATATTATAGTGTCAGACTCATTTAATGCATTAGAAATATATATTTTTTTTTAGAAAATCACAAGTCAAAGCATAATAGACACTAAAAAAGTTCACAAACTTTATTGTGAAATAAAGCAGTGGCCTGTGGTTGTCCTTAATTAAGGATTAGAGAGGATCATGAAGAATGACTGTGTGTGATGGTTTCCATGGAAACCTGCCTTCTATGCATCTGATATAAAAATACATTATCTAAGGCTGGGTGGTGATGGTGCATGCCTTTAATCCCAGCACTTGGGACACAGAGCCAGGTGGATCTCTGTGAGTTTGAGGCCTGCCTGGTTTACAGAGCGAGTTCCAGGACAGGCACCAAAACTACATAGAGAAACCCTGCCTGAAAAAAACAGCAACAACAAAAATACATTATCTAACTGCTGAGGCTTTAGGGGATGGATGATCAGTAAGGGGTACAGCCCTAAATGTGAGACAAGAATTAACAAATCAAGATAGGAGAAGAAATTCTTGGTGAAATTGGGAAAAAGCTAGGACACCAGGTTAGTGTTTGCTGAGGCATGCTTTAACTCATATATTGTTAAAGAAACAGTCTACATGAATTTTCTTTGTCAAACCCCTCTCATCCAAATCAGGAAATATGCAGAATAGAAGGTAGAAACATTGAAAGAGCGAGAGCTGGTGGATGACTCCAACAAAAGAGCATCTTCTAGACATAACAGGTAAGATTCATGTAAGAAATCACAGAGACTGTGACAGAATGCACAAGACATGTACAGGTTCAAACCAGAAAAAACCCCAGCACTGAGAAACAGAAATGGAAAAAAAATTCAACACTTAGCTATGAAGTTATGGTAATAGGTAACTTCTGGAAAAGGGAAAATCATTTTTCTCCCACGGGGTGTCACTAACTATACCAACTACACTCTAAGGCAGGCCTAATGTACAGGAGTAGTTGGCCAACAGAAAACAGACTCCATGGTGTGTGTGTGTGTGTGTGTGTGTGTGTGTGTGTGTGTGTGTCTAGGATGTTTGTGTGCACATGCACACACAAGCACACTTTTTGTTGTTTTTATTTTTTTTGTCTGATTGATTTTCTTCTTTTAGTTTGTCTGTTTCGATATTTTTTTGTTATTTTTCTGTTTTGTTTTGTTTGAGAAAGAGAAAGAACATGAAGCTGGGTGAGTATTATGAAGCTGGGAAGATCTGAGGGGAATTGGGAGAAGAGAAAGAATATAATCAAAATATATTGTGTAAAAACTTTTAAGTAAAGTAGTAAAACACTTTAGAGTAATGTTAATTGGCACAAACAATGAAAGAATAAAAGAGAGAAAGAAAGGAAGGAAGGAAGGAAGGAAGGAAGAGAAAGAAAAGAAGGAAGGAAAGTGACCAGTCCCGCGGGCCAGGTTATTGGGGAGACCCGAGGAGGCACCTCCTGAAAGATCAATGGGGGCGAGAGAGAAAGGAGACCAGGCGCAATAAGGGAAGACAGAGTCAGTCTGAGTCGCGTCAAGGTCTCGTTTATTGACTGGGTATTGAGGTTTATAAGCAGGGCTTCAGGCAGGGAGGGGGAGCAGAGGAAGCAGAGAGAGAAGAATGGAAAATTCCTGAGGAAGGGTGAGGTCGCTTTGGTCCCAGGCCCCTGCAGCTAACTGATTAGCACGTACTCCAGGAAGTTGTACAGCCTGAGGTTAGGCCAGGAACCTGTTTTTGCAAGGTTTGATAAAGTAAGGAAGGTCACACAAAATTCAAGACACAGCTGTCCGGAGTCGGCCCCCAACAGGAAAGAAGAAAAAGAGAAAGGAAGCAAGGCAAGGAAGCAAGGCTTCTTTTGCTCCTAGTAGAAGCCATGCATTGAACTGTACAGAGAACCTTTTCAAGACCTTTTAACTGGTGCGATGACTAAGCATATAACTGCACTTGTTGCCAAGTCTGACAATGTGAGTCAATTCTTGGAACAAGCATGGTGGAAGGAAATGGCGGACTTATGCAAGTTGTCCTCCAATAGCTCCCTCCCTCCTCTCTCTTACACACACACACACACACACACACATACACACACACATATATATGTTCTCACTCATGAACACACACACGCACACATACACACACACACATACACACACACACACACATACACACACACACACACACATACACACACACACACACACACACACACACACACACATACACACACACACATATATGTTCTCACTCATGAACACACACATGCACACACATACACACACACACACACACATATACTAAATAATTAAATAAGTATGCAAATATATAAGAATTTTAAAAATATTTTGATTCTTTCATGTATTGTTGCTGCATTCTGTCTGCCTGTGGTTTTACCTTATTTTATGCCCTTCTTATTAGTGTTGATATTCAAATACTGATGTGAATTTCTTGAGAAGGAAATGTCAGGCCCCACTTCTGATCCACAGATACAAGATCCATGTGCACCTTGAGTTCTAACAAGGATTGAACTAACACAGGCTACAAACCGTTGATATTTGGGTTACAAACTTCTCCTGATTCCCCTGTTTCCTACCAACATTTGCAGCAGGAGAACTTCATGAGTCCCATTTTGTGTATTAGATGCCAGGATTAACTTTTTAAAGATTCCCCACTATAAATGACAGGCATGTCCCTCAGTGTCATATAGTTCACTAAGTATCCAAAATTGAATTTCTAATAACAAGGCAGTATTTACATGAACATACATTCACAGGTGGACACCATTAAAGAAAAGGCGTCTTTAGAAGCTGCACTTCTGTGCCATTGCTTACAATATTAAAATATTAAAAGAAGAGAGAGAGATTTGTGAGTTAAGACTGAAAATTGTTTAAATTCAGACTTTAGTTACAGTCATAAAGCTAGAAACATGAGCCATCATGTCAACATCCTTGAGAGTAAAATATGAGTCAAGATCAAAGAAATGAATGCAAATTCAGAGACACTTTACAAATGGTTATTTGGGTTGTTACTTCCCGGGGATTACAGGAACAACATACAACAACCAACATGGGCTAACACAAGTGACTTGTGCTGTCTCACACTGGTTTTTTGACACGTCCCGTGGGCCAGGTTACTGGGGAGACCCGAGGAGGCACCTCCTGAAAGATCAATGGGGGTGAGAGAGAAAGGAGACCAGGCGCATAAAAGGAAGACAGAGTCAGTCTGAGTCGTGTCAAGGTCTCGTTTATTGACTAGGTATTGAGGCTTATAAGCAGGGCTTCAGGCAGGGAGGGGGAGCAGAGGAAGCAAAAGGAGAGAAGAATGGAAAATTCCTAAGGAAGGGTGAGGTCGCTTTGGTACCAGGCCCCTGCAGCTGGCTGATTAGCACGTACTCCAGGAAGTTGTACAGCCTGAGGTTAGGCCAGGAACCTGTTTTTGCAAGGTTTGATAAAGTAAGGAAGGTCACACAAAATTCAAGACACAGCTGTCCGGAGACGGTCTCCAACAGTTTTTGAAGGACAGACTTGCAAATTGAACATGCTAAGCCAAGCACCCTATTGCACCTCTTCCTTCCCTCTTTGTCTCTGTTGTTTGGGCAAATATTTGGTGATCATTTGGTCAGCAACCACAAAGGCCAATACTTATATCAGGTTCACATGGCAATCCATCACTGCATCCCTGTGTTCTCAAAATCATCTAATGAACTCAGAGAGGAATCATTGTACTTTAGCATGAAAGCCTTTGACTAGACATCTAAAATGGTACTTACAGCTTTATAAAAGATCGCATTCACTGGTACTTGGATTTATCATGTCAGCATATCTTTTTAGGAGAAAATATGTTAACCTAATGTTAGAGTAGAAATTATTTCCAAATATATATATATATACTATTTCATAGCTGTTAAAATTATACATTGAATTTGCATTGCCTTCAAATGAAATGTAATATACCAATAGTTAAAAAATATGGATGGATAGTTATTTCACTTAGATTTAAGTTTTATAGACAACATCACGGAGAATGCTTCTCTCTGGAGACCTGTTGACTATAGTCTTACAAGCAAATACAACTAATGGAGGAATAAAATATTTGAATTCCGTACTTTTAAAAATCTCTATCATAATAGTTGACAAACATCTCCACTTTTCTGACTCTAACTAGGACACAAATGAAGGCAGATGCTTCCCTTCACCTTCTTGTCTGTGGAGAGTCGACATCAGGATGGCAACAGTGACTGGTCATGGGACCCACTCCACAGGATAGGGCTTACACCTAGGCCCAGACAAATGAATGTTTGTGTCTTGCTTCTCCATGTGTGTCTCACTGTGCTGAGCACCACTGTAGTTCACTGAACTACAGTGCCTTCAGCACTGTCCTCAGATTGTAACCCTAGAGCCCAGGACAAGGTTATGTTTAAGGTGAAAAGTGACAGGAGACTGGGAGTGCCTGTCATTGCTGGATGAATCAGAGCCTAGAGGCTTGGCCAGGCAGCTTCTGGAACCAGTGTGGGAAGAACGGATCAGTAACTGCTGGAGAGTGTCATACCCCAGCATCACCTCAGCGTGGGGAGGAAAGCCTGAATAGAAATAGCTGTTAGGAGAGTCAAGAAATGAGAGGGATCATTCAAAAGGCAGGCCTTTTTAGTCTCCATGACACCTGACAGAGATGGAGAAGGCTGGGGAATGAGGTAGGCATCCAGGTCATGCTGTAGATTTCCAGAGATTCCCAGGACCCAAAGATGCTGCTGGACTCTGGGGTTCTCAGGGTATCAGGAATGTGGTGAGTCCATGCATTGTGAGACTTTTACTATCACCATCACCACCTCATTCCATCTCCGCAGTCCAGGGACAACTCTCCTCCCAAAGGGACTGGGGCAACTTGAGGGAACACCTGCTGTAACCTCTAGTCCAGACAGCTTTGCCCAGCAGATTACATGTGAGTCAGGAGTCAGTCTCAAGTCTTGTCAGATTCTCAGAAGCACACAGTGCCCCCTGCTGGACAGGGGTAGTTTTCATACTTTGTATTAAATGTCTTCCACATGATTTCTATTTTTCTATTATAGGTTCCTTAGTTCATCATCGAAATTGCTATTAACTTTAACTAAAATTCTATCTGTTTAATTTTCATTGTTTTAATGACTTTTATACATTCTGAATCCTAGTTATTTTCCCTCTTAATCAAAATACCTGTATTTTTTTTCTTGATAGGATTCAGCAATTTTTCAGTGAAAAATCTTTACCATATAATTAGACACTCTGATCAATCTCAGTATTAGTGTCCTTGTATTATGTTTTTCTCAATCACACTGTAACTTTTCTGCTTCAGAATTCCCTAGAGTTCATTATCAGAACTGAAGTAATACCTATCTTTTGGTTCATTCATTTTTCTCAATTACTGTTTGTTTTGTCTTTCTTGGGGAAAATGAGACACACCTTGCTTTGGAAGTTATAACTGACTATAAACTGAATTTCACTTTTTATTGTCAGTTAAAATTTATTAGACATTCACAGCCTTTGGAGTGTTTTTCCAAAAGCCAAGCTCCAGACATGGCCCACATTGAACTTAATGAGTAATGTCATCTAATGGCAAGAATTCTCAGGTGTAGATTTTACTGTGATGTGGTCTGACACCCTGAGAGTCTGTATTATTTCTATTGATCACACCCTATGCTGTAAGAAAAGACAGGAAAAAAGGACAGAAAGTCTTACAAGCCTAGAAGTGTGTAGCACTAATAGAGAATGTGACTAGCATGCATAGAGACCTGTGCTCAAGACCTAGAGCTGAAACAAAAAAGAAGTGTGAGACCAAAATGAGCCATCTTAGAAATAAGACCAAAATGCTTTCACCCAAAAACTAAGGCCTACCTAAGATTTCTCCTTCTAAGAATAGGCCAATAGTTACTGAAACAAGTCAGTCCAGATTCCAGAAACCAGGAAGTGTAAAAGTATAGAGTCACAAGGTAGTCACAAGGTAATGACTGCTGGACTATAGAATGTTCCAACCCTGGTTTCCAGGGTAACTGACCATAAAAATGTCCCCACCTGAGGGCAGCCAATGAGCAATAGTGGCAGGCAACCACCCCCTTAGAAGTAAGATTAAGCCATGATTTCTAAAAAGCCCCTAGAAGCAAGCCAATCAGAATTATACCTGTACTAGCACCCCTAAATGATGTAACCTTGTGATTTTTCCCTTTAAAAACTGAGCTTGCAGACAGGCAGGCACTTCCTCCAGCCTCCACTGCATTGGATGTATTGGACGAAGTCCCTGCCTAGGCTTGTATTGCTTTTGGATATCCAGAATTAAACCTTGCTTTTGCATTCCGGCATGCTAGTCTTTGGTGGTCTCTCTGGGGGTCATGATCTGGGCACAACAGAAGTATTTTTGAAAGTACTGAAAATAATGTTTATTTTTATTTTACATTATCCCTGTGCGCATGCACCCATGAATGCAAATGTGCATGCACACACAGAGAGACAGGGACAGAGACAGAGAAACAGAGAGAGGGAGATGGAGAGAGAGAGAGAGAGAGAGAGAGAGAGAGAGAGAGAGAGAGAGAGAGGGAGGGAGATACCATAGCTGTTGGGTCCAATCGCCCTAATCGCCATAGATGGGGAATTACAGGGACTTATGAGGCAAACTACATGGGTGCTAGGAATGAACATGAATCTTCTGCAAGAGCAATATGTGCTCTAAATCACTGAACTGTCTCTCTAGCCACTCAAAATAGTATAAAATTATCTTGTTTTCTTGAAACAGTATTACTTACAGCAGTCTCGAAAGGATATCAAGAACCATATTGGTTTGTGTAAACCCAGTCTATCAGAGCAGTGACAAATCTTCCCTTCCTGCTGAAGTAAATATTTATAATGTCTAGACAACTTTAATTTGTTAGTGAATTACTTTGGGCATATATTTTATTAAGCTATACACTCCTATTTTGGTCTAAAATAGTCCACTTGAGAAAGTTACAGATCACCAAGCTTTGCTAAGCCAATTAAGAGTATAATGAGTCCTCTAACTGACTAAGAGAAGGCTCCTGCCTGGGAAAGACAAAGGACAGGACACTAGGGATTTCAATGACAAAAGGCTGCAATCACATCACACCTGTTGCAGACTAGAAGGTCTTTACAATGTAACCTTTTATGTTGTAAAACATCACAAAAGGCCACTCCTGTACAGGAACCAAACTGGTTTTGCATATCAGGACCCTTTCTCAGTAGGGAATGAAGGACCCTTTGTGTTGTGAAACATTTTCTCAAACAAGGTAAAAAGCCCTTTGTTTACAGGCAAATGGAGCTCCTAGGTAGAGGAAGTGCAGGGTCAGGGCAACCTGACCTTTCTGAAGCTATTTCAGTTCCAATAAAAACAAAGATATTTCAGTGTAACTATATTGGTAACATATATTTTAATTAGTAGTATCTCAATGAAATTATCATTCTCAGAAAAGGAAACATTCTAAGAGGCAGACCTGGAATTTTGAAGACTATTTAGAAGGAGAAGGTATGACTAAGTCTTACCTGAATCCCTCCCTACTCTTCCTATGCTAACTCTGGAAGGAGAATTATAAACATCTCAATGCATTCCATTCCTGTGATACCTTCACGAGGGACAATCATGACCCGCTTCAACTTAAAGTCTAACTTTGTTCCACATTCATTTCTCTGCCAGAAAAGGACTAACATGCAGGGGATCCTGCAGCTGACCAGGAGAAGATACTTTGAGGCTGCACTGGCAAATACAGTGGAGACAGCCTCCATTGACTCCTTATGTGTTGGTTCCATGGAGACAGCCTCCATTGACTCCTTATGTGTTGGTTCCATGGAGACAGCCTCCATTGACTCCTTATGTGTTGTTTGTTTCCATGGAGACAGCCTCCATTGACTCCTTATGTGTTATTTTTTCCATAGAGACAGCCTCCATTGATTCCTTATATGTTGTTTGTTTCTGGTTCATTATTTCTGCTCTATTTTTTTTCCAATTTCTCTCCATCTCCTAGGTTTGGGCTTCATTTGTCCTTGATTTTCCAAACCTTGAGATGCATCCTTAAGTAATTTATTGGTGCTCTCTGACTTAAAGAAAACATTTAATAAGTTTGAGTGAATGTGCTTGAATGCATGTATATCCAGCAAGTGCAGACAAGAGCACATGGAGGTTAGAAGGGAGAGCAAATGCTTTGAAACTGAAGTTGCTGCTAAGTGTGCGGTGCCAAGTGGCTGCAAGGAGCTGGACCTGGTTCCTCTGAAAGTGCATCCAATACTCTCAACAACTGATCCATCCCTTTGTAAGGATTCTTCCGATCAGCATTCTCCTCCACCAGCATGGCTGCCACAGGCGGTGGCCAGCCACAAGTGCCATTGTTTAACCAACACTCTTCAGTCACTCTTCCTGATTTTTTAAAAAATATATACATTTACAGCTATAAATTTTCCTCTTACAACTTCTTTATTATGTCCAAAAAGTTTTGTTGGGCTGTGTTGTCATTTTCATTTAATTACAGATTTAAAAAATCTTTCTTGATTCCGTCTTCAACCTTTTGTCATTGAGCAATAAGTTATTTAATCTCCATGAGTATGGGCAATGAGACTGGAGATCCTCTGTGGGAGGGTCCCTGCAGGCTTTACAGCAGGCAAGGAAAGTGATTAGGGTGAAAGAATGAAAAACTGATCAGCTCAGTTTAGGTAACTGCTGCAGGACCAAGACTTCTTGAGTCTGACTCAGGTCATTTTCTTTTGGCCATATTTAAGCAAAGCACAACTTTGAAAAAAAATGTTTTCTGATAACAATTAACTCAGTCCTGTGAGTACAACATAGCTTAAGACATGTTTATATAAAGCTCATTACAAAATAAACATGACTTCAACCTATGATGGGTTTTTGTTGACTTTAGAAACCATGGTCAAGTTAGAGGATCGAGGCAGAATGTCTGAGGCAAACAAAATGCCTGTGGGTATCTTGACTGGCTTGCACTTCGAAAACATAGAAGTGACTTCACTTTCTTGGCTTCTCCAGTACTTATCTGTGTAGCCAAGGTTTTTACCCTCTGCCGTAATCTACCCTATCTATTCCAGGACTTTTGTTGTCTTGATTATGTGTAACCATAGCTTCTGTAAGTTTCTGATTCTGATAGCATATCATATCTAGAGGACAGCATTTCAAAGCACATTTCTGTAGCATGAATCTTAAATGGTCTTATTAATAAAAACAAACCCAAGGCCAGTTATTGGGGTGAATGCTGGAATATCAAAAAACAGAACTAGTCATAGTCTCACCACACCAATTTCTCAGCTGATCCTGTTTCCTAGGACTGGAAGCCTCTGAGTCCTCATCCAGAATGGATCTCAGCTGAACTGCTGCTCAAAAGCCTAAAAAGCTGAACCAGCTCTAGTTCCTGGTTTTCACACCTTACATATCTTTCTGCTTTCTGCCATTACTTCCTGGGATTAAAGGCATGAGTCACCATGCCTGGCTGTTTCCAGTGTAGCATTCAACTCACAGAGATCTAGATGGATCTCTGACTTTGGAATGCTAGGATTAAAGTGTGCGTGCCTCCACTTTCTGGCCTCTGTGTCTATCTAGCAGCTGTTCTGTTCTCTGACCCCAGATAAGTTTAATAGTGTGCACAATATTTTGGAGGACACAATATATCAACACAAGCCCATCTCCGTTTCTTTGTGACTTTCCCCTGACCCAAAGAACAAAACACTAACAGGGAACCCCAAGTCAACAAACTTGCTGGGAAACAGGGACCCCACAGCTGCCACATTTGCTTAGGACTGAGAGTATGCAACAGCAACCAAAGAACTGAACACCCCACCAACAAAGATGGGACCAGATATCTACACCAAGAAACACTTCAGTCATCATAACTTCAGATGTCAGATCCAAAAACACAAACATGAACAACCAGGACAATATGCTTCCTACAGACGCAGGATTACTATTGTGTCTGGGCCTAAAAGAACAATTTAGCTGAAGCACAAGACAAGGACTTGAAACTATCAATTGTGACTATGTCCAAAGACCCAAAAGAGGATATGAATAAATGCTTTAATGAAGACTATGAAAACACACAGTTTAAAGAAATAGTGAAAAGAACTCCAGACATGAAAGTAGACTTTAACAAAGAAATAGTGTTACTACTGAAAACCCAAACTGAAATGAAATTGGAAGTTAGAAACTCAGGATGTTTAATAAAAACCTCAGAAGTAAGCCACACCAATAGATGAAAACACATGAAAGACAGAATTGCAGGTCTTAAAAAGGGTAGAAGAAATAAACAGTTCAGCCAAAGAAAATGTTAAATATGTATAAAACAAATAGTGTCATACACATCCAGGACATATGGAACAGAAACCTATCAATGCAGGAAAAGAAAGCCAGCTCAAAGGAACATAAAATACTTAAAATTGTTCATAGAATATTATTTGGTCATGTTTTCCCTTTCCCTTAACTGCTTTCATTTCTCCCCAAAAACTCCCCACCGAAATAAAGTTCTCCTGCCCCTAACTATCTATCTATCTATCTATCTATCTATCTATCTATCTATCTATCTATCTATCCATCTCTACTTCTCACAAAAACCCAAAAAACAAAAAATAAAACATCAGTGAATAAAAAACTGCCAAGAAGAAACCAAAAAGTCAATAAAGAAAGAAACAAAAGAAACCCAGGCAATGAATTTTATATTGTCAAAATATTCCTGGACAGTGGCATGCCCTGGAATGTGGTCACTATATCCAGTGACACCTTTGGCAAAAATAGACTTTCAGCAAATATCATTATCTAATTACTTCTTAGTTAGGAATGGGACCCTTGTCCACTTCAACCCCTCAGTGTTGAGACTCTGAATGCTTCAACCCACACATGCCTTGTGTGAGCTGTCACAGTCTCTGGCTTCAAATGTGCATCAGTTTGGTTGCATCTGGAATACACCGTTTCCTAGAAGTCATTCACTACTTCTGTCTCTTGCAATATTTCTGAGTCTTCTTCCACATAGATCCCTGAACCTTGGGTGGAAGGGTTTGGTGAGAGCATACTATTCAGGCTGAGTGCTTCAAAGACTCTCTTTGTCTGTATATTGTACAACTATAACTCGCTGTGCTGACTTGCATATACTGCAGGAAGAAGTTTCTCTGATGAGGTTTGATCAAGGCACTGATCAACAGGAATACCCATATGTCATTAGGAGTCAATGAGTTACAAGTGTTACTTTAGCAGAATAATAATATTAAAGTTTCTATGAGTCATGTGACCTACATAGTCCCATGGCTTTTGCCACTTCAGCAGTTGTAGCTGGAGAATTTTTCTCCAGCTCCCACCACCAAGTCCCGCCAGTCCCGGAGCCCACTTATAAAACAAACACACAGACTCTTACATTATTTAAACTGCTTGGCCATTAGCTCAGGCCTATCATTGTCTAGCTCTCACTCTTATATTCAGCCCATTTCTATTAATCTTTACTTTGCCACGTGGCTCGTGGCTTACTGGTACTTTACATCTTCATTGTCTTGGCGGTGGCTCCAGCCGGTCTCCCTTTCCTTCCTCCTTCCTCAATTCTCCTCTCTCCTTGTCCCACCTATACTTCCTGCCTGGTCACTGGCCAATCAGTGCTTTATTTATATAAAGCAATATACACAGCACTTCCCCTTTTTTTTCTTTTTCAAAAAGGAAGGTTTTAACTTCAACATAGTAATATTATACATAACAATATAATTATCGAGTAAGAATTATAGTTATAATATAAAAGAAGATATCTATCTTATATTTGTGAGTTTAAGGTTTTATATCTAACTTATCTTTTATCATAACTAAGGAAAATTGTAAGTATCTAGTCTTTAACCACATCAAAGACCTCAGAAGGGTATAATACTACCTGAGATATGGGAGAAGGATGCAAGAAACTTTTAGGAGTCTTGTAGGGTAGACAGAGACAGCTGACAGCCTGGACAGTCATTCAAAGTTCTCTTGTAAAATTGGGGCATGTCTTCAGTCCGCTGGCCTAGTGTCTCTCATTCACTTTTTTTTGTGTCCTGTAGAATCTTGCAGTTTTCTCTGTAAATCAGGAACCTGAAGGACCATTTTGTCAAGCAAAGTTCAGTGGTTACCTTTCTATGGGTCCTGTATGTCAAGTTGATCAAGAAGTCCAGGCAAGAACAGTTTCTTGTCCAAATTGCTATTTTTGTCAAGGTGAAGATAAACTCCATATGGGGTGTCTTTGATGCCCATCCTCATCTCTGAAGTAAATTGGTGCTGTCAGGAGCAGAGTGTCTCACTGTCCAGAAAGTATAAATTTTTAAAATATTTTAAATGCCGTATTCTGTAGGTCTTTGAAGTGTTTGAAGACTACCTATCTATCTGAAATATATCTATGTATACCTAGAAGACTTAACTAACATGGCTACAAATATGATTATCATAGGTGACTAATTATTAATCTATTTTTTAATTATCCATTACAATTTTAAATGAGTTACATAAAAATAATACCTCACACAAGAATAGAAATATATATACAGTATAACAAAATTAAGTTTAAATTTGTATCAATAAACTAAAATCTATAGTAATGTAAAACATTTTAAACAAGTTGTTGCTCTTTAAAAGTAGGTTTATTAATCTACCCCTTTATCCTACATACCTAAACTATCCCCCTTTTTTTTTTAGAAAGAGATTGTATTTATAATCAACCTGTTTTAAATAAAAATATTGGTTTTTCTCTGTCCCATACAAGAGGGCTCTTCTGATTTGGGACATAAGAATCTCTTAACCATTTTTTTAAGCAATATGTCTGGGTTTAGAGAGGGAGTGAGCCAATTCCATCTCTAAAGCCAGCTTGGTATATTTGGGAATTTGGGCGTAGCTTCTCTTACTACTTCCTGCTGGAGCGGGGCGCTGTATCTTATGGGGACATAAAGAAAATTTTAGGATTATGGAGTAGTCCATGAGGGTGTATCATCTGAGCCAGTTGCCTGAAACTGTTCCGGATGTTGGATCATCTGGGCCATGGTGTCATTGGAGACCTTTCAGGGGGTCTTGGCTGGTCAAACCTGATGTATTTTAATCTGGAACAAATCCATAGCCTCTGGCTTTCTGTGGAAACAAAAGCAGAACCTTTTTTCCAAAGTAACATATCCTTATATCTAAATTTTGAAGT
Source organism: Peromyscus californicus insignis (assembly GCF_007827085.1). NCBI lineage: Eukaryota > Metazoa > Chordata > Mammalia > Rodentia > Cricetidae > Peromyscus > Peromyscus californicus. The sequence goes on along the minus strand of NW_026294458.1, from coordinate 9,049,663 downwards.
CAAGGTACCTTTAAAATTTACATTTTGGAATAACTGAACAGCTTTTACAATCAAATGTTTTTCTTCAGTTACAAATATCAAAGACAACATAATCCAGATTCTCTGTGTGATAGCCATCTTTACGTGCCTTATTACCTTTATTGTTTCTGTAAAGACTTTACTTTTAAAAACTCTTTGTTTATATAACTGTATATATTCTTTTTATCTCTTTTTGAAGCCTACGTACATTTTTACATACATTGGAAACTATTTCATCTGAATCAGTCTTATTGTGAACCTGTTGCTTTAAACTGCAGCCTTCTAAGCCTGAAACGGCACTGTGGCTGCTGGCTCCGCCCACTTTAGCTTCCCAACAAGGCGGTTCTGACAGCTCTGGGAGCCATCAAGTCTCAGAAATAGTGGGTCTACGCTTTTATCAAAGCAGTGTGTAGCCCAGAAACCTTTCTCTCTCTCTCTCTCTCTTTTTAAATACTAGTAAAGACTAAATCTACCAGACAGCGTAATGTGCTGCTGGCACACTTCTCATTCCCACCATACTGCAGATCAAGTGCACATGCCAGGAACCCACCAGTAGCTCAAACCAGTGTTTTGCGGCGTCTAGCTGCCCATATGAGACATGAAGCAGGAACCTGTTTTTGGCTCTGTTTAGAATTGGTTATTTAAATATTGTTAGGTTTAAGGTGGAAACTCGAGCCGTTGGGCTCCATTTGTAGCTAGAGAATTTTTTTCCAGCTCCCACCACCAAGTCCCGCCAGTCCCGGAGTCCACTTATAAAACAAACACACAGACTCTTACATTATTTAAACTGCTTGGCCATTAGCTCAGGCCTATCATTGTCTAGCTCTCACTCTTATATTCAGCCCATTTCTATTAATCTTTACTTTGCCACGTGGATCGTGGCTTACCGGTACTTTACATCTTCCTTGTCCTGGCGGTGGCTCCAGCTGGTCTCCCTTTCCTTCCTCCTTCCTCAATTCTCCTCTCTCCTTGTCCCGACTATACTTCCTGCCTGGTCACTGGCCAATCAGTGCTTTATTTATATAGAGCGATATCCACAGCACTGATAAATCAAGTAATTTGCACCTGACATTTGGTCTCTGGCAGCTCCTTTTGTGTTGCTTTGAAGGTATGGAAATTAACTATCTAAACTATAAAAAGGAGTAAATAAATATGCCCTAGGCAAAGGAAAGAGGCTTCAGTCCTACCAGGCTGGACTCCCCTGCAGCCATGATAGGCTAAATTCATTCTTAAGATGCTTCTGTGTCTTCATTCCACAGATCCTCGTGAACCCACACAGTCGTGTAGCGACCACACAGCTACATTTAGTGCACAATGAGGGGCTGAAAGAAAGAAAAAGATCCACAGAAAAAGAACAGAGGAGCCAGTCATCTTAGGAACTGGAGGGAGCTCTCTTAGGGTAAGAGCACTCCAGGATCGGCAAAGTCATGGGGAATTTTAACTCCCCATCACAGGAACAACAAAATGTACAGTTTTGCTAAATACTTGTCAAACTAAAAAGTGGTAAATGCACAATTTTTAAACATTAAAAGAATGGATCCTGAGACAAAAGATAATAAAAAAAACACCTTTCTCAATAGAGAAAAGGGAAAGAAAGAAAATAAAAAAAAATCTTCCCAATAGAAAAGAGGGAAGGAAAGGAAATTTCCCAGTAGAAAGAGGAAACATTTTTAATCAAGAAAAAAGGCTTTTCCCAGTAAAAAGGGGAAAATATTAAAACTAGGCTTGAAGATTTTAAGGCTCTGTAAAAAAAAAATAAAGGAACAAAAAAAGCCTCTTCCCAGTAGTAATAGAGGAAGAAAAGGCTCTTTCTGATATAAATATTTCAGGGTAGCTAAAACTATGAGCTCTTTCAGCCTGGAAGCACAGAGCGGCAGTATCTAAATTACAAAGAATCGACAGGTAGGCCTTACTGGATCCTGGACATCTGTGTGACCATTGGATGCAACACAGGTCATGGACATCAACACAGTCCCAGGTTGCAGTAGGACCACAGACACAGACACAGACATGGTCCCTGGCAGCAACCTGGGCAGGGATGTCATCATGGCACTAGCTGGCATGGCAGGTCATACAGATCAGCATGGATTCAAGGGGTAGTATGGCATTCAAGTGCCCACATGTCCCCAGGGAGCAGCCTGTTCAACCTTTGATGATAACAGTAGCCACAAACACAAACACAGACCCTGGCCTTTGTAGCGCCACAGACCTAGACATGGCCCTTGGCCACAGTTTGGGTCTGGATGTTACCAATGGCCCAAAGTGGCAGGGCATGCCACCCAGATCTCTTTGGCTTAATGGCTGCAAAATCCTCAAACAACAACATGGCCTCAGGTGTAAGCTCAGACTATGGGACTCTGCACTGCCCTCTGTTCCAACAGCAGCCATTGTCATTAACACAAAGTCTGACTGCTTCAGGGATGTGGATCCCGACATAGCCCTCAGCAGTAGTCCAGGCACAGATGTCACCATGGACCAGGTGGCAGTGCAGGCCTCTTTGAATGGCATGGCCTCTTTGGGGGCACATCCCTCGGACCACAACATGGTCATAGGTGGTAGTCCAGACTCATGGCATCCACAAGGCCATTAGTGGTAACAGCAGCCTCAGACATCAACACCGACTACCACAGCTGCATAGGGTCTATGGAACCAGACACGGCCCTCTGCAGGAGCCCAGTTCCAAGAATCACCAAGGTCGCATCCAACAGGCCAGCAAGTTTCTCATTGCCCTAGACTGTTCAGATATGCCTCTCTCCCCAGCATATAAACCTTTCTGTCTCTTTCTTCCATTTCTCCACCATATCCTCACTCACCATAATGATGCTAGGCTGCTAGGTGACACCGATTCAAGATTGCTCTCTGTCTTCCCCAGGTGAGTGTTCTGGAGTTGAACTGTAGCTGTGCTGTGTGCCTGGGCCTGGTGGCTCCAGGAGGCTGGTTGTTGGTCTCTGTCCCCCAGGGAGAGAGTCTGTGGCAGAGCCATAGCTGTCCTCTGTGCCTTAATTTTCATTTTTCAAGGGATAAATATTCTATATTCATTTAATGTCTGTGAAAATTTTATTCTACCTTCATTTGGGGGGAGATACTTACACTACATAACTATTTTCTGCCACGATATTTTTCACTTTACATTTTAAAAGAATGTTTGTCTACTGTCTTACTGTTTTCTTACTTCAGTAAAGAACTCTGCTCTGATGATGGAGGGTCTCATTTTCCATTCACCACTTATTTTTATCACTGTCATTTAACGTTTGCTACTGTGACTTTTTCTCAGCTTCAGTTTATTGTCTTTTCACATGTTGATTTGTTACATTTTATCAAGGGCAGAAATGTTTTGATCATTCCTTCTTCAAGTACTGTGTTCAGTCCTTTACCTTGACCATGACTTCTCAGAAGTGACCACACACACAAACATACACACATGCACACAGACACAGACACAGACACACACACACACACACACACACACACACACACACACACACACACAGAGGAAAGAGAGAGAGAGAGAGAAAGAGACAGAGACAGAGAGAACTGGAAAACTGCCCACTGACTTAGAAAATTTATTCATGTCCTGAAAATATTTTCAATTTTTCATTATTATTAGAGGATACATTCTGTGAATCCAGCATAAGACCTATCATATTTAACTCAAGTATTCCACCATTAAACTGTATGTAGAGACTTACATGCTTACTTCATCTTTAACAGTTTTAACTTTCCCTCCATTTAATTGATGTTGGTTGTAGGCTAGTTGTAAATTATCTTTATTTTGTTTAGATGTGTCTATTTTTGTTCTGATATCTCCATGAAAAGGCGATGGATTTCATCAACTTTTTTTCAACAACAAATGAGATGGTCATAATTTTTTTCTTTCTGTTTGTTTATATAGAGGAATACATTGACTGATTTTTACCTGTTGAATCATCCTGCATATCTGGGACAAGGCTACTTGATCCTGGTGGATGATCTTTTTGATGTTTTTTTTTAAAATTTGGTTTGTGAGTATTCATCTTATTGACTAGTTTTGCATCTATGTTCATGAAGGAAATTGATCTGTAATTCCCTTTCTTTGTCAAATCTTTATGTGGTTTGGGCATCAGGATGAATGTGGCCTCAAAACTTAGTGAGTGCAAACTACCTGAAATCTATGAGAGTGGCCCTAGAGGTTTCCTATAATGGGAGATACTCAGCCTGACCTGGTCATCTGCTATAACCAAGCAAGGCTTCCAGAAGTAGTACTGGGACATCAAAACAGCCACAAACCTCTCACCTACACTCTATCCTGTCTGCCAGATGTGCTGGGGTAAAGGTCACTGAATTTGTGAAAGTGTCTGACCAATGACTGATCCAATTTGAGGCCCATCCATGGGAGGGAGTCCATGCCTGACACTGTCTTATGAACAGGAATCAGAGGCTGGATAGACCAGAGACCTGAGATAGAACCACACATGACCAAACATGATTGTGTGTGTGTGTGTGTGTGTGTGTGTGTGTGTGTGTGTGTATGACAGTATGTATATGTATGTATGTATATATGTGTGTGTGTATATATTAGAATTAAGTATATTTAACCCTAATTAAATTATATATATATATATATATATATATATATATATGAATTAAACAGTCTAAACAGTCAAAAGAATGATTTCTAATGATAATCTGCTGCCTGGTCTACAGAGCAAGATCCAGGACGGCACCAAAACTATACAGAGAAACCAAAAATAAATAAATAAATAAACAAATAAATGAATAGGAATAAAATCCTTTCTCTGATGGAATCTGAAGGTCACCACATATTCTTCCTGATAGAGTCTAAAGAATGATATTAAGCAGTTGACATCTTAATAATGTATGCTTGGTCATTTTGAATCAGAAAACAATGTTTTTGGCAAAGGGCAGGGAAGCAACTCTGTGAGTTAAACTGAAAAACAAGTTGCCACTGTCACAGGAGAAAAGGGGTTTGTGCGTTACTTCCTCATCTGACTGTGTTATTGTGAGCATCATCAGTGCTATCCCATCTTTGACAGTAATAATCAGCTTCATCTCCAGCCTGGACTTTGCTGATGGTCAGGGTGGCTGTGTTCCCTGAGCTGGACCCAGAGAATTGGTCTGGGATGCCAGAGGGACGGTTATTATCTTTATATATGACCAGCACAGGGGCCTGGCCTGGTTTCTGCTGGTACCAGTGAACATAATTATCTGAAAGTTTTTCTCCAGAGCAGGTGATTGTGGCCTTTTGACCTAGGGCCACTGATACTGAGGGAGGTTGAGTCAGTATATAGGAGGCCACGGAACCTGCAAAAGAAAAGAGAAAGATGCTGAGGATATTGAACAATGCCCTTTCTAAGGTCAACTAAACACTCTACCAGAACAGAACTCAGGGTTCAAGGTAGGAGAGTAGTGTCCTGTGCAGGCAGAAACTTCAGACTGAGTCTGCGTAGGTCACCTGTGCAGAGGGAGAGGAAGGGGAGCAGGAGGAACAGCCAGGCCATGGTGGAGATGCCACAGAGTAGTGGATCCTGGAAGTTGCAGCACAACCAGGCTAATCAGGCTTTTATTCTCTTTCAATCATCTTCAGGGTAGTAGATATTCTGTGGCTATGCAAATTTACCCCTCTCTGGGGCTCCCCATGGAGGCCTATGTGGGGAAAATACTTCAAAGTTGTGAAGCAGAAACTGATGAGGAGGGGTGGAGCCCGACTTATTCAAGAGTCCCTTGGCTCAGAAATTCCCCCTTAAGCCTCTGTGGTCTCTGATCACAGTAACCCTGCAGACACTTGTCCATGATCAGTCTTCTAACTCTTCTAACTGAGTTGTTCTTATGAGACTGTTCACCTTCCTCTGCCTTGTCCATGCTGTGCACTTGGTCTTGTTGAAAGACCTCTACTGATCTGTGACTCCGCAGAAGGTGTAGTGTGGCCTGTCACCTTGATTTTCCTCCCTCTTTCTGGGTTAACAAGCTACAATTGTGGTTCATTCTTGTCATCCCAATAAAATATAGCCCTATTTTATAGCTATGAGAATCATTGTCAAGTGTATACCTGTGTGATATTGGTTTGTTATACAACCATTTTTTTTTTTTTGTGGAGTCATCAGAAAATGTTTTTGTGGAGTCATCAGTCCAGAGTCATTTCTCATGTTGAGTCTCCTTCCTATCTGACTCCATTCTCTTAGATAGACTAGCATCCGGATTCAGGAATTAAATTAAAAATCCTGCATCAGTGACTTTGAAGATCTTGTTAAAATAGCCTGAAACAAGACTTTCTAAGAAACACACTTTAGCATTTGTGTGTATCAAAGACATAGGATCAAGGTTGCACTCCAGAAGGTGCTTGGTGAGTGTTTCCATCAGGAAGAAAGCAGACACTGAGCACATGTGCTCTGAGTCAGGTTAGTGTTCAGTTCATTCAAGTATTTCTCCAAAGAGCACTGAGTTCTTCATGGAGGGACAGAACACAGGTTGCCACCTTCCCTACTGTAGACTGTACCCGAGCCCAGGTGCTTCAGTCTAATGGCAAATCTGCCTATAGATTGGAGGGGAACAGTCCAGTAGTATGCGTTACTGGAAATACGATCAGGGAGATAAGTGACAGCTGATGGTTTGACAACCATGACAATTGTCAACCACATACAGGACACCATGATGCTGGGCAAGAAACTGATCCTGGGGTCAGTTCTCCTACAGTGAACTTCCACTGGACTCAGAGTGCTGTTCCCAGTGAATTCCAGCCATGATAGAGACACCAGGGCTCATACCTGGAATTCTACCCAGCCAGAGCATTTCCTTGTGAGTCTCTCACTATGTGTGGGATTTGCCTATGTCCTAGAGTGATGCTGTTATGTGATTCTCAGAATGTCTTCACTGGCAGTAAAAAACTATCCCTTGACACTTTCAGATTTCTTGGCCTAGCATCACAGGCTCAACTTCCCCTGCACAGCCCCATTCTCAGGCTTGGCTGCTCCTGGATGCTACCCTGCTACCCTCTGCTGGTGGAAGAGTTTAAGAGCAGAAACTTCCTTCATTTTTTAACTGGCTCCAAAGTCCTTGTAAACTGAAAGTTGCAGAGCAGGAATCCACCTTAATCTGTGTTTACTTCACTTGCTCCAACATCCTGTGGCTAGCACAGAGAACTTTGTAACCCTGGTGTGTGGGGCAGCAGACAGAGTCTGTTCCTAATACCTGCCTTGGGGATGAAATCCTTGCTCCTTTCAATGTATGTGTGTCTGTGTATGTTTGTGAGACTTTGTATATTGTATATTTATATCACAACTGTGGATCACAAAACAGTACACCTTCAGGACATAGGCAGAATTCTGAGCAGCATGAGGAGGGATTCACTGAGGAAATCCTTAGGCATAGTACAATAGTACAATAAAATAAATATTATTTTAATAATTTTGGAGATACACATAAATGAGCTCTGAATTTGCATTTCTCTTTCTATCCCAGACAATTAGTGTCATATTTTTTCCCAAACTCATTATATCTACATTGTTGTCATTACATGTAAAGCATATGTGCTTACACGCACACACACACACACACACACACACACACACACACACACACACACACGATGTCTTTCTGTATGCTGTGAATGTGTTGCTCTGATTAGTTGATAAATAAAAAGCTGATTGGCCAGTAGCCAGGCAGGAAGTATAGGCTGGATAAACAGACAAGGAGAATTCTGGGAAAAGGAAGGCTGAGTCAGAGACACCAGCCTGCCGTCCATGGAGCAGCATGTAATGGCACACAGGTAAAGCCAAAGAAATCACAGCAACATATAGATTAACAGAAATGGGCTGAGTTTAATTGTAAGAGCTAGTCAGTAGTGAGCCTAGGCTAATAACCAAGCAGTTTTAATTAATACAAACTTCTGAGTGATTATTTTATAAGTGGCTGCGGGTTTTGGGGCGCTGGGCAGGACTGGAGAAAATTTTAGCTACACACATATGTAAATACATGTAAAGATAACCTCCAGGGTCCATTCAGCTGTACTGACATGGCATATATTCATGTTTATTTTTTATTTTATTTTGAATATTATAGTGTATCACATTCTTTTTTTTCCTGTTGGATTTTTAATTACTAAATGTATTCATTTGTGTTACATCACAGTTTTTCATCAATCTATTCTCTCCCCCATCTCTCCTCCACTCTCTTTTTTGATTTTGAGATAGGGTTTCTCTGTGTAACCCTAGGTGAACTGGAATTGGCTCTGCAGACCAGGCAGGTCTTCAACTCAGAGGTCCATCTGCCTCTGCCTTCCAAGTGCTGGGATTAAAAGCATGCGTCAATACGGACCTTAACTCTAGATACCTCAAACAATCAATTCTGTGCTAGATGTCTGAATGCTGGGATAGCAGGAATGAAACACCATACCATGTGTATCATGTTAAATTAATTATTTAATTATCTTTTGCTCAAACAATGGAAATGATGAATAAAATTAGTTCATTTGCAAGCAATAAAGAAGTCTAAAATAGTGTTAAAGGCAGCTATAATGCACTGGACATTTATGTGTTTAATACTACTCTACCTAGCAATTGTAGCTGGGTTGTTAGAAGTGAAATCTGGTGTTTGTGTCACCAATGCTAAGGTTTTCCAGACATTATACTCATTTTTAGCATCCATCACCACCATTGTTGTTGCAGTTCTTATTGATCACACACTCTTCCCATCTCCTGCTAGAGGACTTCAAATCTAGCATGAATACCAAGGTGATGAAACTGGAGATGCCTGTTCCTTCAGAACTGGAAGTGCTGGTCCCCAGTGCATAGATATACAAACACTACTGAGTCACTTTCCCTGGATTTCATGGGAAAAGCAGGAGGTTTCAAGATTCCACCCATTCTGTCTTAAGTAAACAGATTATTTAATCCTTTACATAATGTATTAGACAGAATTCAGTTCACTGCGATCAGTATAACCCTCCTCATTCTACAACAGATAGTGGTGAAAATTTAACTCTTTCCCAGAAATGAGGAAAAGTTTGGTCATTATAATAATGGACATTGATAGGCTGTAATCAAGTCTGAGCTTTCTAGGACACAGCATGACTGTGGTCTATAGCTGGAGTTTTCCTGTGTCCACCAGGCTCCTGTAGCTGCTTAGACCCAAGTAAACATACAGAGACTTATATTACTTATAAACTGTATGGCTGTGGCAGGCTTCTTGCTATCTAGCTCTTATATCTTAAATTAACCCATTTCTGTTAATCTATAAGTTGCCACGTGGTTTGTGGCTTACCGGTACTTTTACATCTTGCTTCCTCTGTGTCTAGCTGGGACCCCCTGAAAGGTCTCTGATGACACCATGGTCTAGATGATCCAACATCCAGAACAGTTTCAAGGCAACTGGCTCAGACAATACAGCCTCATGAACTACCCTATAATCCTGAAATTTTCTCTGTGTCCCCATAAGAATACAGTGCCCTCTTCCAGCAGGAAATAGTATGAGAAGTTATGCCCAAATTCCAAAATATACCGAGGTGGCTTTGGAAATGGAATTGGCTCATTCCATCTCTAAACCAAAACATATTGCTAAAAAAAAGATTGAGAGATTCTTCTGGCCCATATCAGAAGAACCCTCTGGTGTGGGACACAGAAAAACCAGTATTTTTATTTAAAGCAGGTTGATTATAAATGCAATCTCTTTCTAAAGAAGAAAAGGGAATAGTATAGATTTAATAGGATGAAAACGTAGATTGATGAACCTACTTTAAAGAGCAACAACTTGTTTAGAAATATTTTGCATTATTATGGATTTTAGTTTGTTGATACAAGTTTAAACTTAATTTTGTTATATTGTATATATATTTCTACTCTTATTTGAGGTATTATATTTATGTAACTCATTCAGATTGTAATGGATAATTAAAAAATATTAGTCTTCTATTATACTCAAACTTCAGTCATATTAAGTTTTCTAGGTGTACATAGATATAATTCAATTAGGTAGGTAATCTTCAAACACTTCGAAGACCTACAGAATATGGCATTTAAAATATTTTAAAAATTTAGACATTCGGGACAGTGAGACATGTCTGCTCCTGGCAGTACCAATTTACTTCATAGAGGAGGATGGAATCAAAGACACTCTATATGGAGTTTATCTTCACCTTGGCAAAAATATCCATTAGGGCAAGAAACTGTTCTTGCCTGAACTGTTTGATGGACTGGACATGCAGGACCCATAGGAAGGTAACCACTGAACTTTGCTTGGCAAAATGGTCCTTCAGGTCCCTGCTTCACAGAGGAAACTGCCAGACATTCTACAGGACACAGAGAAAAGTGACTGAAAACTCTAGGCCTGTGGGCTGAAGACAGATGCCCCAACTTTACAGAAAAACATTAGGTGACTGTCCAGGCTGCCACCTGTCTCTGTCTACTCTTGCAAGACTCCTGAAAGTTGCTTGCATCCTTCTCCTGTTCTCAGGTAGTATTATATCCTTCTGAGGCCTTTGATGTAGTTGAAGACTAGATAGTTACAATTTCCTTAGTTATGTTAAAAGATAAGTTAAATATGAAACCTTAGACTCACAAATATAGGATAGATAGGAAACCTTCTTTAATTTTGTCGAATACAAATAGACTAGATATTGTAACTGTAATTCTTGCTTGATAATTGTTTTGTTATATGTAATTTTTATGTAAAAGTTAAAACCTTCCTTTTTGGAAAAAAAAGAAAGTGGGAAGTGCCATGGATATCACTCCGTATGCTGTGAATGTGTTGCTCTGATTGGTTAATAAATAAAATGCTGAATGGCCAGTAGACAGGCAGGAAGTGTAGGTGGGACAAGCAGAGAAGAGAATTCTGGGAACAGGAAGTGGAGTCAGGAGATGCTGCCAGCTGCCACCAGGAGAAGCAAGATGTAAAGATACTGGTAAGCGTGCCGGGCGGTGGTGGCTCATGCCTTTAATCCCAGCACTCGGGAGGCAGAGCCAGGCGGATCTCTGTGAGTTCAAGGCCAGCCTGGACTACCAAGTGAGTTCCAGGAAAGGCGCAAAGCTACACAGAGAAACCCTGTCTCAAAAAAAAAAACCAAAAAAAAAAAAAAAAAAAAAGATACTGGTAAGCCATGAGGCAAAGTATAGATTTATAGAAATGGGTTAATTTAAGATGTAAGATCTAGCTAACAAGAAGCCTGAGCCAGTAGGCCATACAGTATTTTTTCTATTTTTGTGCATTGGCATTTTGCCTGCATACGTCTGTGTGAGGGTGCCAGATTTTGGAGTTATAGATAGTTGTTAGCTGCCATGTGGGTGCTGGGAATTGAACACAAGTCCTCTAGAAGAGCACTCAGTGCTCATAACCACTGAGCCATTTCTCCAGCCCCTAGGCCATACAGTTTTAATTAACATAAGTCTCTGTGTGTTTATTTGGGTCTGAGCAGTTGTGGGCCTGGGCAGGACTGAAGAAAACTTCAGCTACAATGTTGAGTATTTTTTAATTCACCACCATCCACATCATGGCCCCTGCATTGCCAGGATCAGAGTTCAGATTTCAGACAATGCAGTCTTTGGATATGGCTCCAGGTGGAATCTGGACAACCTGTGTGGCTGGGCAGGCTTTGCCTTGAGCCTGCTGCTTCTCTGTGCACTGTTGTTGCACCCTCTCTCCTGAGCAGCAGGGGATGTGTCACATGACCACCTCTGCAGTGGAGGCTGAGTTATGAATGGGTGCCTGGCCAGAAGGTTCAGGACACTGGAGAGATCATTGTCAGGGTCCCACCTAATCAACAACATCATCTGCAATAATCTCAATGTCAATGCCAACCTTGAAGTCCTGTTCTGACTGAGCAAGTGGCAAAACCTTGGCTGGTCTTCTGTAAATGAGCAAAAGTAAGAGGTGACAGTGAGTGTGCAGACCACACTGGACACACTCCAGTTTGTGTCCACAGCTGGGTGCTACTCCCTGTTCTCTGTCATAAACCCAACAGTGCAGAACCCTGCATTAGTTAACTGTTCTGAAGTGGGTAGAACTATATTGGTTCCACAGAAGTAAAGAGGGCCCAACCCAGAGGACACTGGTGAGGTGTTGCTTATTGCAACCACATTCACAGTCTTCCACCATCCCTCAGAAGGAGAGAGGCCATTGTCTTACTCACTCTTACCTCACACAAACTTGTCAAATATAAAATGTCTGGGTTCCATTTCCTGAATTTACTGGTGACTTTTCTACAGGCAGGATCTAACTATGGACATTAAATAAACGTGAGAATCTAATAACATAAAGGACAATCTCTACGTAGATTTCATATTATTCTGTTCAGTCTTCATTCAAAATCACTTTTCCAGTTCTGTGTAATGTTGACTAATTAACAAGCTCTAAGGGAATGAATGAATGAATGAATGAATGAATGAATGAATAAAAACCAGTCATCATTTATAAGATTCATATTTAAATGTTGAGTTTGCACACTGATCTACAGATTCCTGTAACAAGGAGGAACTGTCGTTACTTGGGTTATAAATGCTCTGTAACCTTGTGGAAGGTTAGTGAATGTGAAGTCATCTTGTGTGCTTAGGAGGGACTTTTGAAATAATTTCAGTGTTTCTCATCTAAGGTTTTGTACTTCTGGGTCCTCCAGAGAGATCTGACTGTTTCTAAGAATGTTAGAGGATCCCCTGTGGCCTAAGGTCAATAGCTTGGCATCAGAGTCCCCTTATCTATTCCTGGCAACCTCTTTTGGTCGTTCTTCTAGTCCATCTCAAATCCTCTGTGATTTCACTGGCCCAGAGAACCATTGTTCATTGGGGACCACAGATGCCATACTAGGCTGGAACTCAGTGTGTACATGTTTACCCTCCTTCCCACTCTCCCTTCCATTCTCTCCAGACTTACCTGAGTTCTACTGCAACCTTCCTGTTAAGGCCCTCCTCCCAGGCCATCAACATCACATTGAGACTCATTTTTGGAGTGGACATACATAGAGAACCCCTACTTATATGCAGATGTCCCTTTCAGTCTGTTCCTCTAGCCCATGTAGCATGAATCTTAAAAGGTCTTATTAATAAAAATAAACCTGAAGCCAGGTGTTGATGTGAATGCTGGAAGATCAGAGAAGTAGAACAAGTCACAGACACCTCACCTTGACAATTTCAGCTGATCCTGTTTCTTCAAACTGGATGCCTCTGTGTCCTTTTCCAAATGGATTTCAGCTGTACTGCTGCTAACAGCCTAAGAGCTTGACCAGCTCTAGTTCCTGGTTCTCATGCCTTATAATCCTTTGTGCTTCCTGCCATCACTTCCTGGGATTAAAGGCATGCGTCACCATACCTGGCTGTTTGCAGTGTGGCTTTGAACTCACTGAGATCTGAATGGATCTCTGCCTCCAGAATGCTAGGATTAAAAGTGCATGTGCAACCATTTTCTGGCCTCTATGTCTATCTAGCAGCTGTTCTGTTCTCTGACCCCAGATAAGTTTAATAGTGTGCACAATATTTTGGGAGACAAAATATATCAACACAAGCACATTTCTGTTTCTTTGTGACTTTCCCCTGACCCAAAGAACAAAACACTAACAGGGAACCCCAAGTCAACAAACTTGCTGGGAAACAGGGACCCCATAGCTGCCACATTTGCTTAGGACTGAGAGTGTGCAACAGCAACCAAAGAACTGAATACCCCACCAACAAAGATGGGACCAGATATCTACACCAAGAAATACTTCATCATCATAATTTCAGATGTCAGATCCAAAAACACAAACATGAACAACCAGGACAATATGCTTCCTAGAGATGCAGGATTACTATTGTGTCTGGGCCTAAAAGAACAATTTAGCTGAAGCACAAGACAAGGACTTGAAACTATCAATTGTGATTAAGTCCAAAGGCCCTAAAAAGGATATGAATAAATGCTTTAATGAAGACTATGAAAACACACAGTTTAAAGAAATAGTGAAAAGAACTCCAGACATGAAAGTAGACTTTAACAAAGAAATAGTGTTACTACTGAAAACCCAAACTGAAATGAAATTGGAAGTTAGAAACTCAGGATGTTTAATAAAAACATCAGAGGTAAGCCACACCAATAGATGAAAACACATGAAAGACAGAATTGCAGGTCTTAAAAAGGGTAGAAGAAATAAACAGTTCAGCCAAAGAAAATGTTAAATATGTATAAAACAAATAGTGTCATACACATCCAGGACATATGGAACAGAAACCTATCAATGCAGGAAAAGAAAGCCAGCTCAAAGGAACATAAAATACTTAAAATTGTTCATAGAATATTATTTGGTCATGTTTTCCCTTTCCCTTAACCGCTTTCATTTCTCCCCAAATTCTCCCCACCCAAATAAAGTTCTCCTGCCCCTATCTATCTATCTATCTATCTATCTATCTATCTATCTATCTATCTATATATATATATATCTATCTATCTATCTATATATCTATCTATCTTTCTGTCTATCTATCTATCTATCTATCTATCTATCTATCTATCTATCTATCCATCTCTACTTCTCATGAAAACCCAAAAAACAAAAAAATAAAAGATCAGTGAATAAAAAAACTGCCATGAAGAAACCAAAAAGCCAATAAAGAAAGAAACAAAAGAAACCCAGGCAATGAATTTTATATTGTCAAAATATTCCTGGACAGTGGCATGCCCTGGAATGTGGTCACTATATCCAGTGACACCTTTGGCAAAAATAGACTTCCAGCAAATATCATTATCTAATAACTTCTTAGTTAGGAATGGGACCCTTGTCCACTTCAACCCCTCAGTGTTGAGACTCTGAATGCCTTCAACCCACACATGCCTTGTGTGAGCTGTCACAGTCTATGTGACTTCAAATGTGCATCAGTTTCGTTGCATCTGGAAGACACCTTTTCCTAGGAGTCATTCACTACTTCTGTCTCTTGCAATCTTTCTGAGTCTTCTTCCACATAGATCCCTGAACCTTGGGTGGAAGGGTTTGGTGAGAGCATACTATTCAGGCTGAGTGCTTCAAAGACTCTCTTTGTCTGTATATTGTACAAATATAACTCTCTGCACTGACTCACATATACTGCAGGAAGAAGTTTCTCCAATGAGGTTTGATCAAGGCACTGATCATCAGGAATACCTGTTGTCATTAGGAGTCATTGAATGACAGTGTTACTTTAGCAGAATAATAATATCAAAGTTTCTATGAGTCATGTGACCTACATAGTCCCATGGCTTTTGCTACTTTAGCAGTGTCGGGTATGGTTTCCATCTCATAAACTGACCCTTAGGTCCAATCAAAGGAGTTGGTTATTCCCATAATATTTGTGCCATAATTACACCAGTATACCTTGTACACTATTCACTTTTGTGGGTTCCAGGATTTATATCTGGGAGGTACTGATGATTATCTTTCTCCTTAGGTAGTGTAAAAGTAATTTTAGTATGATGAATGCAAGTCAGTAGCTGTAAAGCCTTCTAGACACAGCAGAAGTGATGCACATATGAGCTCCCAGGGACTGTGTCCCCATACACAAGGGCCTGCACATGTTTAAGCCAGATGGGGTTCCAGTGCTGAGAAGAGAAGTGGATACAAGCTTGTAGCATGAATCTTAAAGAGTCTTAATAATAAAAACAAACCCAGACCCAGGTATTCGGGGAACGCTGATTGATCAGACAAAGAGAACCAGACACAGCCACCTCACCTCGCCAACTCCTCAGCTGTTCCTGTTTCCTCAGACTGGAAGTCTCTGAGTCCTCATCCAGGATGAATCTCAGCTGAACTGCTACTCAAAAGCCTAAAAGCTTAACTAACCTAGTTCCAGGATTTCACGCCTTATATACCTTTCTGCTTTCTGCCCTCACTTCCTGGGATTAAAGGCTCACTTCTTGGGATTAAAGGCATGAGTCACCATGCCTGGCTGTTTCCAGTGTGGCTTTAAACTCACAGAGATATGGATGGATCTCTGCATCCGTAATGATAGGATTAAAGGTGTGTGTGCCACCATTTTCTGGCCTCTATATCTAGTGACTGTCCTGTTCTCTGACCCCAGATAAGTTTATTAGAGTACACAATATTTTGGGGAACACAATACCACCACATTTCACTTTTTTTGTCGAAAATTAAAAAAGGTTATAGCTAATACAAGAAAAACTATATCCAATAAGTATATACAATACATACAGTCAAAAATTACATTAATGATGTCTAGTCCATTAACATTTGACAGATTCAGATGAAAAATTCCAGTAATATATATTAACAATGTCCAGTCCAGTAACATATGATAAACTCAGACAAAAAATATTCATTACTTATCCTATATAAAACAAGTAGTTCCTTTTGAAAAATAGATTCAATAATCTCCCTTTTTAATCTTATCATATCCATATTCTCTCATTTTTCTTTTCATAACAGATTCAATAATCTACCTTTTGTCATTTTTATATCTTCCCCTTTTTCTTTTTAGAGTAGATTCAAAGATCTACCCATTTATCATATTATTTCTTTATCTTTTTTCTCAGGGTAGAGTCAATGATCTACCTCATATCTATATCCTCTTTTTTCTTTTTCTTTTTAAACAAAAACTCTGAATCTAATCTCCTTGTTCAGCTTTTTTCCAGACCATTAACAATTAACAACTTGTAACCAACCATCTTAAACAATGACAATTATCCATAAGCCATTGAACGACCAAAAAACACCCACCCCACCTCTTGGGAATATGGGCGTCATTTTCTTAAAATTACTTCCTGCTTTCTGGGGGTGAAGAGATCTCTAGGGGATCCTGAAAAGAAAATGTTTGGGTTAATTGTCAAGTCCTGGGAGAGGTAGCTGTGTCATTTGTTACCCAGTCTCTGCATAATGGGAAAATGTAGGACTTGTCTCAAGTCCTTGCTCGAGTAGTCTGTGAATCTGGATCATCTCAGCTAGCCATCTCAAAATTGTCCTGAGCAGTTTGTAGTCCAAAGCTGATCTTTCTGTGGTGTTAATCAGCTTAATGTTCATGTGGAATCATTGTTGTGGGGATCCTGTCATCCTTTTGAAGATTTCAAAGATGCTGTTAGGCGTGGTCATGGTTCTCTGCAGATTTATTTTTTTTTTTTTGTGCCTCCTCTGTGGTTTGGAGCAATCACAGTCTGATAAACATGTCTCTTGGAACCATGAACATTCTTCCCTAGAAGGGAAAATCTTCACAGCAATTTCTCCCCACCATTTGTCTTGCCAAACTTTTCCAAACTGACCTTTGCCAATGCTTTTTTAAAACACGATGGGCCTGGCAATTCTTCTCTAAACAAGCAGCAGTAAACCCTTCGTCACAGAAAGCAGCATCACCACAGTCACCAACATGATGAGAAGGAGCTGGCAACTCAGAGCAGCAGCTGCTGCCTCCATGGTCCCACTGCCGTCATTTGTGGCTCTGCCCTGGCTGAAGCTTCTCCTTAATAAGCCACCTAGGCCGGCCTCAAACTCCAGATCCTCCTGCCTTGCCTCCTTCAGCAAATCCTATGGGAATGTACCACCACAACTGCCCAAAGGTAGCTTGGGCCTGAGCTGGGGCCCACAAGGCCACAGGCAAGTGACTTTTTTGTGAATTCGCACCACAAACGTTGGGCACCAGATGTAGCATGAACCTTAAAGAATCTTATTAATAAAAACAAACCCAGACCCAGGTATTCAGGGAACGCTGATTGATCAGAGAGACAGAACCAGACACAGCCACCTCACCTCGCCAATTCCTCAGCTGATCCTGTTTCCTCAGACTGGAAGCCTCTGAGTCCTCATGCAGAATGAATCTCAGCTGAACTGCTACTCAAAAGCCTAAAATCTTAACCAACCTAGTTCCTGTTTTTCACGCCTTATGTACCTTTCTGCTTTCTACCCTCACTTCCTGGGATTAAAGGCTCATTTCTTGGGATTAAAGGCGTGAGTCACCATGCCTGGCTGTTTCCAGTGTGGCTTTAAATTCACAGAGATAAGGATGAATTTTTGCATCCCAAATGAAAGAATTAAAGGTGTGTGTGCCACCATTTTCTGGCCTCTATATCTAGTGGCTGTTCTGTTCTCCTACCCCAGATAAGTTTATTAGGGTACACAATATTTTGAGGAACACAATACCACCACACAAGCTCCCATCCCTAACACAGTTATCTCCAATTGATAACTGCTTGCAAAGAAAAAGTTAGTTTTATCCAACATATTATCACTAGTTATACAAACTACACGGAAGAATAGGCCCCATGCACAACAATAGATTTCAAATTCAAAATGAACTCATTAGTACTTTTGGATGATTTTTGTCTCAAAATTCTTTTCTGAGCTTATTTAAATCTTAAAGTTATTTTTATTATATACTGAGATTTATAATATTGTATTTTTAAGAGATCTTTGTGTATCTCTGGGAATGTATGTGTTTCTATTGCTTTTTGTTAACTCTTTCTTTCTGTTTGGTTCATCCAATACTGGTTTGTTTGTGTTACTTGTATTCTGTTTATTAGAAGTCTGTTTGTTTTCTAATGACAGATAAACAAAGTGTGTGGATTTGGGTGGGTGAGGATGTAGGAAGGATCTGGCAGGTGTTCATTGTGCTGGTGGTAAACTGTGATCAGAACATATTTTATGAAAACATTCTGTTTAATTAAAAATCAGGTAATTTTTTAAAAAAGAAGTAGCAAGTAAGCAGTTCAATGAAATCAAGAATAGAGAATAAAATTAAAGACAATAAATGTCTGGGCTATGTCCAAGAAAACAGAAGCATTGTCTGACAGAAATGACAAAAACTATCTGAAACGTGAGAACATAGTTAAATTAGGATATAGAAATCCTGAAGGGAACTCCAGATAATGAGGATGGGAATGAAGACCCCAATAACACACACAGAAATCTCTCAGGAAAGACTTACAAACAGAAAGAATAAAGCAGAAGATAGAAATCAAGGCCTGAAGATAAAATAAAAGATCTAGTCCAAATAGACAAAACATGAAAGATTAAAAACAAAAACCGTGCCGGGCGGTGGTGGCATACGCCTTTAATCCCAGCACTTGGGAGGCAGAGCCAGGCGTATCTCTGTGAGTTCGAGGCCAGCCTGGGCTACCAAGTGAGTTCCAGGACAGGCGCAAAGCTACACAGAGAAACCCTGTCTCGAAAAACCAAAAAAAAAAACCAAAAAAAAAAACAAACAAAAACCGCACACGGAGAAGGAACACATAGGAAATATGGGACACAAGGGAGAAACTAAGCATGCACATTATAGGTCTAAGTGAGGCAGAAGATTCTCAAATTAATGGCATAGACTGTGTCTTTAACAAAATCACAGGGAAAAACTTCTACAAACTAAGAATGGCATATCCATACAGATAAGAGAAGTATACAGAACACCAACTAGACAGAACCAGAAAAGACAATCCATGCCATATCATAATTAAAGTACTAAGTTACAGAACCAAGAAAATGATTTGAGACAAGCAAGAAAAGAAATTCAAGTAATGTATAAAGGAAAACCCATCAGAACAATAGCCAGTTTATTTATAGAAACTTTGTAAGTCAGAAGAGTTTGGAGCGATATATTCCAAAACCTAAAGGACTATGGTAGTGAAACTAGAGTTATACACTCAACAAAACTATGTACAATGACTGTATTTTTCATGATGAAAACAGCATAAAAATCATAACCAAGAAAACAAACATAAGGAAATACAGGAAACATTGTTTTGGGCTTGGTACAGAAATAAGACAGCATAGAGACTGTGGTAGAAGACATAATTATTAAAACACAAAATACACTGAACCCAAATGACACCAAAAATCAACAACTCAATGACCACAATTAACACACATATTTCAAAAGTAATTTTAAATATCAGTAGAATCAGTTCATCTGTCTGTCTGTCTGTCTCTCCCTCTCCGCTTCCCCTTTTCTCCCCTTCTCTTCTCTTTCAATCTGGCTCTCTCTGTCCTCGTTTCTTCCATTCTCCCCTCCCTCATTCAGTGGTTATTTTTAACCTTGTAGACAATTTTATTAGAGCTTAAAATAACAACACAGAGAAAGGAAGCTGTAGATTTTGGCAGCTTCCCTGAAGACGAGAAAGAAGGTGGGAAAGAAAAGAAGTCATGCATTTGACTTAAGCCAACATGGCGATCAGTTGCATGGTGGATGTGGTGATTTGAGTGAGAATGTTCCCACAGGTTCTGTCATTTGACACTTGGTCCAAAGTGAGTGGTGCTGTCTCCATAAGGTAGGAGGTGTGATTTTGCTGGAGGAGGTAGTCACTGGGGTTGGCAATTTCCAAGCCTTGTACAATGACCATTTTTCTGCTTGATATTCAAGCCACTGGCTTCTTCTGTTGCCACGCCTGCCACGTCCCCAGGATCATGGATACTTACATGAGCCCATGAAACACTCATCCTTCTATGAGATGCCTTTGGTCATTGTGTTTTATCAAAGCAACAGAAAAGTAACTAATACAGCACACAATCAGCCATATGAGAGGAGGGGAGTGTTAGGAGGAGAGTGAGGAAGCCCAAAGCATCAGAAAAAGCAGGCTTTAGGGTCTGGTCACCATCAGAAAGAAAGAACCAAAAAGCAAGAAAGAGAAAAAGTTGTGCCATTCTAAGTAAGGCCTCAGAAAGGTTGGTTAACTCATGGAGTCTCCTAGCAGATTGTGGAACCTGCTGC
The DNA here is from genome assembly GCF_007827085.1 of Peromyscus californicus insignis. NCBI lineage: Eukaryota > Metazoa > Chordata > Mammalia > Rodentia > Cricetidae > Peromyscus > Peromyscus californicus. The sequence goes on along the minus strand of NW_026294458.1, from coordinate 9,029,024 downwards.
TGTGGGATTCTGACCCATGAGTTTGGCTTCAGAGGTTTCTTCAGGAAACTCTAATTCTGCAGGTCATTTCCTTGAAATTCTTGTTCAGAAGAATGGAGTCAAGATCCTTGCAAAATAGGAGCCTTTTGAAGATATTTTGGTGGGGTTGTTTGATTTGTTTGTTTCTATACATGGTTACTTCTGTGGTCATTTCAAGCCTAAAATGAGATTGTAAAGATGGCCTTGGTGAGCAGGAAGGGAGACCTCCAGGGGGATACGGCATGGTCATGAAAGCAGTTTGGCAGAGACTAAAATACATGGTGGTTGCTTTATCCTTCCTTCAAAGTCTCTATGTAGGCTCACTAAGTAAAGAGGGAGTGAAAGGACAGAGAAGGAGGTCATTTGCATTCAAGGGGAGTGCTCAGCTGCTCTCAATTTTTCTTTTTTGCTTTCTTTCTTTCTTTCTTTCTTTCTTTCTTTCTTTCTTTCTTTCTTTCTTCCTTTTTTTTTTCCTGGCAAGAGGGGTCTAACCACACTGTCACCTAAATATTCTTACACTGTGTTTCTTAGGAATTTGCTGTAGTTACAAAAGAGTTCAAGCATGAGACAAGAAAGCCATCTTATGACGACATACCTGTGAACTTCGGTGAGGTCATAGTAGGAGCCTTAGACTCACTGCTCGACTTGAAAGGGGACTATTCTCACCTCACCTGTATGTTCATCACTTTTGACTTTTACATAGTCATCATTACTACAGAGCACTAAACTCTATATAATCCCTGTCTATTCTCCCTCTTTTTCCAGGAGTTCAGGTGGAAGTGCTAGACCTATGGTCTATTTCCTTGAGTAAAAGCAGAAAACATTCAAAGACTGTGATAGCTAAGAACTTCAGATGTTCCTTCTCACAATTGTAGGTGTTTGTAGCAAGAGAGCAAAAGAGTTTCTGTCCTGCTTCCTCATTTATCTGGGTAACTGTGTTCACTGGTACTTTCCTCCAATCTTCTCACTTACACCACAGATGTAGTCAACTTCATCTTCTGGCTGGATGTTGGAGATGCTTAAGTAGCGATCAGCCCCAGAGCTGGAGCCAGAGAAGCGGTCAGGGATCCCATCCCCCTTGCTGTGGCTTCCATCACTCTTAAGTTGCTTCACATACTTAGGAGCCTTGTCTGGATGTTGCTGGTACCATTCAATGTAGTAGCTGCTGTGCTGACTACTCAAGGTGCAGGTGAGTTTGACTGAGGCTCCCAGGGAGGCAGAAGATGAGGGTGACTGAGTCAGCGTAAGCTGGGAGAAAGACCCTGAAAATAGAGAAACACATTATGTCCATGCTGAAAGAAGAGGAAAGAATGTATCTGACTGTCAGATGGTTTCCCTGAACTGGGATCAGGATGCCCATGACTCCTGACCTGTACAATGAAGGAGGAAGAAGAGGAGAAGAGTCCAGGCCATGGTGCAGACACCACTGAGCTCTGCTGAGAAGGACATGGTGCAGGTCTCTCTAATCCTTTAAGAATTCTCAGAGAACTGTCAGGGTCCTTCATGCAAATTTTTCTTAGTCATTCAAATCCCTTCTCAGGTGTCTGTGCCATCAAAAACCTGGGTGTCATTTCCTGCCTGAGGCTTCCCAAGGGATCACAGTGTCCCCACTGCTGGGCCTGTTGAGTCCTGAGCAGACACAGAGACCGATGTTTGTGTTGTCAGCTGAAAGTCTCCAGACTCTTCAGTGTCACCTACAGACCCCACTGAGCAGGGTCAGGTCTGTCATGTCTGTGTCCACGTGACTTCTTCCAGGTTGTGATCATCAAACACTTTCTGATCAATGTCAGAAGGACTTACCTTCTCTGAACATAGTATGTAGACTTGAATTCATGAGGAGCCCCTTATCTAGGGCCTTCTCCCATACAGACTGAGGGCACAGATATACCTTCCATGAGACCCTCCTCAGATATCACAAGAAAACAACCTCTCCATGGTTCCACAGAAGACATACTAGTGAATATTGGTGTCTAGAAAGATTACTGCTATATTGCACAACTCTGTTAATACATTAGAAATACAAAGTTTTAGAAAATCACAAGGCACAACAAAACAAAATTGCATACACTAGAAAGGAAAAGAAAGTTTGTCCTCAATTAAGGATTAAAGAGAATCAGTGAAGAATGACTGTGTGTGATGGCTTCCAAGGAAACTCATGGAATCCCGCCTACTACGTAGCTGACATAAAAATCATATTTAACTGACTTGGCTTTAGGGGCATGGATTTTCAGATATGAGGACAGCCATAAATTTACACAAGAGTTAATCAATCAAGATAGATATCATCGGTGAGATTGGGCAAGAGCAAGAGTGACATCAGGTGGGTTGCTGGAATCTGCTTAAGCTCACACATGTTTAAGGAAGTTGCACTACATGGATTTTCCTTGTCAAACCCTGCTCAGGGAATATGCAGAAGAGGAGGTGGAAACATTGTAAGAGCCAGAGGTAGTAGATGACTCCAATAAAAGAGCATCTTCCAAACACAACAGGACTGATGCACATGGGAACTCACAGAGACTATGACAGCATGCACAAGACCTGCACAGGTTCAAACCAAATTAAAATACCAGCTCTGAAAAAGGAAGTGGACAAAAATTCCACCGTTAGCCCTGCAATTACTGTAACAAGTAACTTCTAAAAAAGGGAAAATCAGTTTTCTCCAATGCAGTGTTACTAGAAGTATCAACCACATTCTAGGGCAGGCCTCATGTACAGGAATAGCTGGCCAACACAGAACAGATTCCATGAGTGTGTGTTTTTTGTGTGCACTTTTTGTATTGTTTTATTTTGTCTGAATGCTTTGCTTTTATCACTTGGCCTACATAGTGTGCTCTAGTGAGATGCTGTCTCAATTTTTTTTTCCAGAAAGGGTTTTTCTCTGTATCCCTGGCATTCCTGGAACTCTCTCTCTGTAGACCAGGCTGCCCTCAAACTCCCTGAGATATTCCTGACTCTGCCTTCTGAGTGCTGGCATTAAAGGAATGTGTCACAACTCTCAGGGACCAAATTATTTTTAATAAAGTAATACAACACTTTAGACACAATGTTGACACAAACAATGAAAGAGAGATAGAGGAAGAAGAAGAAGAAGAAGAAGAAGAAGAAGAAGAAGAAGAAGAAGAACCAGAACCAGAACCAGAAGAAGAGGAAGAAGGGAGGGAGTGATGGAGGGCAAGAGGGAGGCAAAGGAATGAAAGAGAATCTAGGATTCATTTGTCCCTGGTAGAATCAATGCATGGAACTGTATATTGAGGCTTCAGCATGTAGGGGCACTTGCTTCCAAGCCTGACAATGTGAGTTTATTTGGAACATCCATGGTGGAAGGAAATGTCTCAATGATTTGTGCAAGTTGTCCTTTAATCTCAAGGACACAGATACATTCAAAAACACACACACATTCACAAACACACATATTCAAACACATATGCATTAAATAATTAAATAAATATTTTTTAAAAATTTTATTCTTTTGTGTCTGTCACTACTTTCTGTCTGTTTGTGGTTTTCCTTATTTTAGGCCCTTATTATTATTGTTGACACTCAAATGCCAGTGTGACTATCTTAGGAGGGAGATCTTTATGAATGAAGGATTACAAGCCCAACTTCTGACCCACAGATGACCCACAGGGTCATGAGAACCCTGAGGTCTAACAAATATTGATCTAGCATAGGCTGCAAACTGTTGTGGTTTGAGTTGCACACTTTCCTGATTCCTCTATTTATTGTCTCCTCCTGCCATGTACAACAAAAGAACTTCCTAACATCCATTCTGTGCATTATGTACCAGGATTAACTTTCTTAAGGTTCCCACTTCAAATGATAGGCATGTCCCTTGGTTTCATGTAAATCACAAAATATTCAAAACTGAGTTTTTTATAACAAGGCAATATTTGCATGTTCACACATAAACAGTTGGAGACCTTTGAGAAAAATCTTCTCCTAGAAGCTGCACCTCTGGTCTTTGCTGACAGTATTTCTATGCTGAAAGAGGAGAGATATATTCGTATTTTGAGACTGACAGTTGCTTAACATTAGAATTTAGTTGCAGTTATAAAGGTAGAAATATGAGTCATTGTGTCAACATCCTTGGGGATAAAATATGAGTCAAGGTGAATGAAATGTGTGCAAATTCAGAAATACTTTACAAAATGATGCTTGATTTGTTGGTCCCCTGGGATGACAGTAACGACATACAACAAACTGTGTGGGCTAGAACAAGGGAACTTGTTTTCTCATAGTGATTTATGGAGGACAGACTTGCAAAATGCACATACTGAGCTAAGCACCCTATGGCACCTCTTCATTCCCTCCTCTGTCCCTCTTGTTTGGGAATCTTAGGTGGTTTTTGGTCAGCAGCATCAAAGCCCTACATGCACATCAGACTTCACATGACAATCTATCACTGCTACCTCCCTGTGTTCTCAAAGCCATCTTATGAAGACAGAGTAAGGAGTCAGCTTCAAGTTTTGTCAGTTTCTCAGAAGCACACAGTGCTCCCTGCTGAGCATAGGTAATTTTTGTAGTGTGTATTAAATATCTTCCACATGATTTCTATTCTTCTGTCATAGATTCCTTAGTTCATCTTTGAAATTGCTATTAACTTTAACTGAAGTTCTATCTGTTTAACTTTCATCGTTTTAATGACTTTTATGCATTCTGAATCCTAGTTATTTTCCCTCTTAATCAAAGTACATGTATTTTTCTTCCTTGATAGGACTCTGTGATTTTTTTCAGTGAAAAACCTTTACCATATAGTTAGACAATTTGTTTCATCTCATTATTAGATGTTTGTATTATGTTTTTCTCATTCACACTGTAACTTTTCTGTTTCAGAATTCCCTAGAGTTCATCATCAGACCTGAAATAATACCTGCCTTTTGGTTCATTCATTTTTCTCAGCTACAGTTTGTTTTGTCTCTCTTGGGGAATATGAGACACACCTTACTTTGGAAGTTATAACTGACTATAAAATGAATTTCAGTTTTTATTGTCAGTGAAAATTTATTAGACATTCATAACTTTGGAGTGTTTTTCCAAAAGCCAAGCTCCAGACATGGCCCACATTGAACTTAATGAGGAACATCATCTAATGACAAGAATTCTCAGGTGTTGATTTTACTGTGATGTTGAAAGGACCAAGCAGATGCCATAACAGGCTGCTCAGTCTTCTCTCAGAGATCAGGCCTCAATTTCAGTTTCCTGAGACTTGAGCAAGCAGTTTCTGGGAGGGCCATGAACAAAAGACATAGCTCCTTGCAGTAGCTCCCTTTCTGCACGTACTCTGACTGCTCAAAGTTAAGCCAGATGTTTACTCTCTGGGGCCCCTCACCAACTTAGAGTTATGTGCAGTACGTGCTTGGCCAGTCAGCCCCCATGGTGGCTCAAGGACAAAGCCTGAGACTTGTGCTGGACTGCCCCCAAAGTAATAAATTGTAACCACCAACCAGTAAATTCAAAGGTTACATACCGTCACCCAATTAAAAGAGAACAGAGATAAAAATAAACCAATCCGAGTTGCACCCATTCAAAACTCCCCCAACCCCCCTGAAGGGCTTGTGGATTTTGCCTTTAAAAAGTTAGCCACACAAAGAAAAAGCAAGTTCCTTCTGGCCTCACGACTAGGAGTGAGTGCTTTGGATAGAGCTTCCCTGCCCGCGGCTTATAAACAAACAGAAATAAACCATGCTAATTGCATTCTGAACCTAAGGTCTGTGGTGGTTATCTTTGGGGTCCCAATCTGGGCATAACAATGTAGTCTGATACCCTAAGAGTCTGTGTTATTCCTATTGATAACACCCTACACTGTAAGAAAAGACAGGAAAAAAGGACAGAAAGTCTTACTGGCCTGGAGGTGTGTAGCATTAATAGAGAATGTGACTAGTATATAGAGACCTGTGTTCAAGACCTAGACCTGAAAAAGAAAAAAAGTAATTTGAAAGTATTGAAATATAATGTTTAGATTTATTTTTATTTTATATTATCCCTGTGTACATGCACCCATGAATGCAAACACTCACAGAGAGAGAGACAGAGAGTGAGAGACAGAGAGAGACAGAGTGAGAGAGACAGCGAGAGTGAGAGAGAGAGAGAGAGAGAGAGAGAGAGAGAGAAATACCATAGCTGTTGGGTCTAATTGCCCTAGACTTGGAATTACAGGGACTTATGAGGCAAACTACATGGGTGCTTGGAATGAACATGAACCTTCTGTAAGAGCAATATGTGCTCTAAATCACTGAACTGTCTCTCTAGCCACCCAAAATAGTATAAAATTATCCTGTTTTCTTGAAACAATATTACTTATAAAGATCTTGAGACATCTTTATAAGTAATATTGGTCTGTGTAAACATAGTCTGTCAGTGTAGAGATTAATCTTCCCTTCCTGCTGAAGTAAATTTTCATAATGTTGACACTACTTTAATTTGTTAGTCAGTTACTTTGGGCATGTGTTTTATTAAGCTATTCTTTCTTATTTTGGTCTAAAATAGTCCACTTGAGAAAGTTACAGATCACCACATTTTATTAAGCCAATTAAGAGTATAATGAGTCCTCTAACTGACCAAGAAAAGGCTCCTGCCTGGGAAAGACAAAGGACAGGACACTCGGGTTTTAATGACAAAAGGCTGCAATCACATCACACCTGTTGCAGGCTTGAAGGTCTTTACAATGTAACCTTTGATCTTGTAAAACATAAAAAAAAAGGCCACTCCTGTACTGGAACCAAACTGTTTTTACATATCAGGACCCTTTCTCAGTAGGGAATGAAGGACCCTTTGTGTTGTGAAACACTTTCTCAAACAAAGAGAGAACCCCTTTTACAGGCAAATGGAGCTCCTAGGTGGAGGGCAACCTGACATTCCTGAAGCTATTTCAGTTCCAGTAAAAACAAAGATATTTCAGTGTAGCTATATTGGTAACTTGTATATTTTAATTGATAGTATCTCAATGAAATGATCATTCTCAGAAAAGTAAACTTTCTAATAGGTAGACCTGGATTTTTGAAGACTATTTAGAAGGAGAAGCTCTGACTACGTCTTACTTGAAACCCTCTCTACTCTTCCTATGCTATCTCTGGAAGGAGAATTATAAAGATCCCAATGCATTCCATTCCTGTGATACCATCATGAGGGACAGTCATGACCTGCTTCCATTTAAACATTATATATCAAAAGCTAAGAAACACAACTACAATAATATTTTTAATGCAACATTTAATGCAATGAAAGACTAAAGAGCCAAATCTGAGCTATGTAGATTGAAGAGTACAGACACAGCATGCCTAATCATCTACCAGACAGCATCTTGATGCCAGAGCTGTCCAGTGGTCTGTAAGGTCATTGTATCTTACTTTGCACAATTTGTAGTGACTTTCATCTTCAAAGTCTATTTCTTCATCTCATTTTAATGATCATTGATAATTTTTAGTAGAATGCATTAACAGTACAAAGTAATGTGTTTTACTATAACATGTTCCCCTGTGTATAAAGATATTTATTCATCCCCATATCTTCTGCTCTTATACTCTGCTTTTGTACTTCCTCACTTTCACACTGCTAAAAGTTTGCCTGCTACATTCATGAGTATTTTTACCTGTTATGTTTCACACATAAGAAAAAATACGGTAGACTTGACTTGCCTTATTTCCCTTCGCATCATGATTCCATTGTGTTAAATATTGTGTCTCACTTAGCCTCATTTCTGTCATGTGGATCTAGGTCTTGAAGCCCTGGAGAGGTGAAAGTGAAAATAGGGATGTGGGAGATACATGGATGCATGGTTACACCTGTGTTTTATTAATTTTTTCTCTGTGGTCTGTACTTTGCACTGTTTAGTCAAACAGAGCCAGAGAATGGGTGTGAAATATCATTAATTTGCAGTTTTCTTTGTATTTGTCCTATGTGTTCATGCACAGACATATGTGTACAAGTTTGCACATGTTGAGGGCAGAGATCGATGTATCCTATTTGTCTCCATTCTCTCTAACATAGGGTATTTCCCTAACTTTGAGCTCACTGATTTAACTAGATTGACAGGCCAACAGTCCTAGGAACTGTTTCTTCCATGATCAGTGGGATTATAGACCAGCTTTGCAGCTGAGCAAAGCTTTATTTTTATTTCAGATCACAGCTTATTTTAGAGATAGTTGAATTTAATACTAACATAGAACTATAAAAAAGTTGAAATGCATTTGAAAATTACAATTACTTGTGTGGTTATGTAGGGGATAGCATATGTGTGTGAACACATGGACAAGAACATGCCATCAAACCGTGGTCATCAGGCTTGGAAGCAGGGCACCTTTACTCTGTGAGCCACTGTGTCAGCCTTAGAAAGGCATTTTCTAAAGTTTTCACATACATCACTGTTTAAAAATATTCAGTATGTGCTTTTTAACTCTATTTTTGAGAATTGTCATGAATGACTGTGGTACTGAGGCCCATTCTCCCTAGTACTGCAGCCGGTGAGGGACAATGTCAACTCTCCCACTCTTGTGACCTGGGACCAGATTTCCCAAATTCAGTAGGTGTTGAGGTAGGTTGGGGTTGGGGAAGAACATATTTCTCTTGCCTATGCCACCACTTGACAGAGAGATAGTGAGGCTAGCTCTCCTACTCTCATGTCTTCAGGGCCTGCTCACCTGCCAAAGTTGTCAGCTCCACTGTGCTGCCCAGGCTATGTCAAGGCCTGCTCTCCTGAGTAAGGGGGCGGGGTCAACTCTGTGCAGCCCTACCTTCACCGTCTTAGAAGAGAACAGGAGCTATGGACACAGACTGAGGCTGGGACAGGGCCACAGACCCAGACATGGCCATTGCCATCAGCCCAATCCAGAGAAAGCCGTGGTCCTGGGGAGCAGCATGTCTGGTTAGATCTGTGTAATATCAGCAGCAGCACGGCCCTTGGACACCCTCCTGAACCTAGGTGGCTGCCCAGACACCAGTTGTCTGAGTGGTTCTTAATGGCAACACAGGCCATGGATATCAACATAGACCCTAAATGGGTTTTGTCCAGGGACACAAATGCGGTCTTCGTCAGAAGCCAGGGAAGGAATGTCACCATTGCCTCAGTTGGTAGTAAAAGTCATTCAAATCAGGATGGACTCACTGCTTCTTGGCCCTCGAAAAACAACATAGCCTCAGGTGGCATCCCAGATCCCTGACAAACTTATATGGCAACAGGAACCTCGGACATCAACTCAAATTCCAGTTGAGGCATGAGCCATAAGCCCAGACGTGATCACACCACAGCTCAGCTCAGTCTGTAGGACACCCTGGCCTCAGATGGCAGCTCATGTCATTTCAGGTCTATAGCCTCTTTAGTGGCAGAGCTTTGAGACACCAAACCTACAGATGTGATGGCCCAGATCCTGGTCATCTGTATGACCATTGGATGTAACACGGGTCATGGACATCAACACAAACCCAGGCTGCAGTAGGACCACAGACACAGACATGGTCCCTGGAGCAACCTGTGCAGGGATGTCATCATGGCACTAGCTGGCATGGCAGGTCATAGAGATCAGCATGGATTCAAGGGGCAGTGTGGCATTCAATTGCCAACATGTCCCCAGGTAGCAGCCCTGCCCCCAGATATCTGCTCAACCTTTGATGATAACAGTAGCCACATACACAAACACAGACCTTGGTTTTGGCATTGCCACAGACCTAGACATGGCCTTGGCCACAGTTTGGGTCTGGATGTGACCAATGGCCCCAAGTGGCAGGGCATGTCACCCTGATCTGTTTGGCCCCAATGGCTACAAAACCCTCAAACAACATCATGGCCTCAGGTGTCAGCTCAGACTATGGGACTCTGTTGAGGACCGACTCCAGACAGCTGTGTCCTGGACTTTGTCAAGCCTTGACAAGAGGTTCCTGGACTAGCTGCAGGATATAAGATTAGATAAACTTTCTGGAGCCTGTCAGCTGCAGGGGGCCTGGGATCAAAGCGACCTCGCCCTGACCCCTCCCTTAGGAATTTTCTCTCTCCCTGCTTCCCCTGCTCCCCCTCCGTGCCTGAAGCCCTGCTTATAAGCCTCAATACCCAGTCAATAAACGAGACCTTGACATGACTCAGACTGACTCTGTCTTCCCTTATGCGCCTGGTCTCCTTTCTCTCTCGCCCCCATTGATCTTTCAGGAGGTGCCTCCTCGGGTCTCATCAAATAACCTGGCCCGCGGGACCGGGCAGGACTCTACACTGCCCTCTGTTCCAACAGCAGCCATTGTCATTAACACAAAGTCTGACTGCTTCAGGGATGTGGATCCAGACATAGCCCTCAGCAGTAGTCCAGGCACAGAAGTCACCATGGACCAGGTGGCAGTGCAGGCCTCTTTGAATGGCATGGCCTTTTGGGGACACATCCCTCTGACCACAACATGTCATTGGTGGTGGCCCAGCCTCATGGCATCCTCAAGGCCATTAGTGGTAACAGCAGCCTCAGACATCAACACAGACCATGACACCTGCATCAGGTCTGGGCCCAAGCATCACCAAGGTCTCATCAAACAAGCCAACCAGTTTCTCCTTGCCCTAGACTGTTCAGATATGCCTCTCTCCCCAGCATATAAACCTTTCTGTCTCTCTCTTCCATTTCTCCACCATATCCTCACTCACCATAATGGTGCTAGGCTGCTAGGTGACACCGATTCAAGATTGCTCTCTGTATTCCCCAACTGAGTGTTCTGGAGCTGAACTGTAGCTGTCCTCTGTATACCAAGGCCTCCTAGCCCCGGGAGGCTGGTTGTTGGTCTCTGTCCCTCAGGGTGAGAGTCTATGGCAGGGCCATAGCTGTCCTCTGTGCCTTAATTTTCATTTTTAAAGGGATAAATATTCTATATTCATTTAATGTCTGTGAAAATTTTATTCTATCTTCATTTGGGGGGAGATACTTACACTACATAACTAATTTCTGCGGGGATATTTTTCACTTTACATTTTAAAAACATGTTTGTCTACTGTCTTACTGTTTTCTTACTTCAGTGAAGAATTCTGCTCTGATGATGGAGGGTCTCATTTTCCATTCACCACTTACTTTTATCACTGTCATTTAAAGTTTGCTACTGTGACTTTTTCTCAGCTTCAGTTTATTGTCTTTTCACATGTTGACATGTTACATTTTATCAAGGGCAGAAATATTTTGATCATTCCTTCTTCAAATACTGTGTTCAGTCCTTTACCTTCATTCCTTCTTCAAATACTGTGTTCAGTCCTTTACCTTGACCATGACTTCTCAGAAGTGACCACACACACAAATACACACACATACACACACACACACACACACACACACACAGAGAGAGAGAGAGAGAGAGAGAGAGAGAGAGAGAGAGAGAGAGAGAGAGAGAGAGAACTGGAAAACTGCCCACTGACTTAGAAAACTCATTCATGTCCTGAAAATATTTTCAATTTTTCATTATTATTGGAGGATACATTCTGTGAATCCAACATAAGACCTATCATATTTAATTCAAGTATCCCACCATTAAACTGTATGTAGAGACTTATGTGCTTACTTTATCTTTAAACACTTTTAACTTTCCCTCCATTTAACTGATGTTGGCTGTAGGCTAGTTGTAAATTGTCCTTATTTTGTTTAGATGTGTCCATTTTGTCTCTAATGTCTTCATGAAAAGGTGTTGGATTTCATCAACTTTTTTTCAGCAACAAATGAGATGATCATATTTTTTTCTTTCTGTTTGTTTATATAGAGTAATACACTGACTGATTTTTCACTTGTTGAACCATCCTGCATATCTGGGACAAGGCTACTTGATCCTAGTGGATGATCTTTTTGGCTTCTTTTTTTAAATTCAGTTTTTGAGTATTCTTATTGACTAGTTTTGCATGTACGTTCATGAGGAAATTGATCTGTAATTCCCTTTCTTTGTCAAATCTTTATGTGGTTTGGGCATCAGGATGAATGTGGCCTCAAAACTTAGTGAGTGCAAACTACCTGAAGTACAGAAGAGTTACCCTAGAGGTTTCTTTTAATGGGAATTACTTGGCCTGACCTGGCCATCTGCTATAACCAAGCAAGGCTTCCAGAGGTAGTACTGGGACATCAACAGAGCCACAAAACTCTGACCTACAATCTATCCTGTCTGCCAGATGTGCTGGGGTAAAGGTCAATGAATTTGTGAAAGTGTCCGACCAATGACTGATCCAATTTGAAGACCATCCATTGGAGGGAGTCCATGCCTGACACTGCTTTTATGGACAGGAATCAGAGGCTGGATAGACCAGAGACCTGGGTAAAACGACATATGACCAAACATGATTTGTGTGTGTGTGTGTGTGTGTGTGTGTATGTGTGTGTATGATAGTATGCATATGTATGTATATATGTTTATATATATTAGAAATAAATATATTTAATTCTAATGAAATAAATAAATTTTATATGTATATAAATTAAACAGTCTAAACAGTCAAAAGAATGATTCCTAATGATAATCTGCTGTACTCATAGAAGGGTACCTACAGTTGGCATATAATATATCAGTGAAGAATATGTTTTTCAAGGTTTCTACTGTTCTGTCTCAATATCATTGATATTTACTTTTATATTGTCTAATCTTTGCTCAATCACTTAGTGTACCTTTGTTCATAATCTTAAACACTGTTGTTTTTGTTTTTATAAAATTCAATTATGTGCTTTTGAAATTTCAATAATTTCCCTATATTTTGAAAATACTGAATGCTGCTGTTTTTCTTACTTTTTAAATTTTCATGGTCTCTTTTCATTTTATTTAGTCCCATGTTACATGAGGATGTTTTCAGACAAGCATATTATGTACATTGAGTATATTCCCATCCATAATTTTCTACTTTCCTCTTGAATATAGTTTTCCTACATACTTTTGTATCCTCTCTGATGGCTGCTAGAAGGAATGGGCAGGCTTGATGTCTCAAAGGGCCAGACCTGTTCATGACTAGTTCTCCTATCTCCATGGTAAGGGTGGAAAGTACATGGAAAAAGAGTGATATGGAATCCAAATCCATAGAATTGCTAGTGAAAGGCAAAATTCTAGAGTCCTATCTGATAGGGAGTGAAGCAAGTTTATTCTTGGATCTACAACCAAAGACAATGCTGGACGGTGGCTCTTTTATCCCATTAAATATAGTATTTTAGAAATTCATGTCTACAAAGGGGTGGGGAGGACAGAGAATGAGATCCATGAGCAGTGGGCAGTGAGGAAGTGTGCTGGACAGCATCTGTGTTAGTCAAGGCTTTTATCTCCATATCTACGCTCTGCATGGAAGATGCAATTGCCCTGGACTTCCTGATCCTATTGCTGGAAGTCTTTCACAAACACAGCACTCTCCTGAATGTAAACCTCAGAGCTGTGTACAATTTTTGTGTCAGTAAGGAATGTAGGACATGACTTCTCCTGTATGGATTCTAGGGAGAATAGGTCATAACAGTGGGGCTGGTAGGTAGAGGGAAGCAATTCTTCCTTATTGACCTGTCTTCTCAGCTCTAACTGCACACTTGTCAGGCTGTAAGAAGATTTCTTATAATTCACAAGCACACTTACAATATTTTTGAAGGGAGAGCTAGAAAAAAGGGAGAAAAGATGAGTGTGAATATAATCAATGCAAATGTCAAAAATCTAAGAAAAAATTGTAAACAAACAACAAAATGCACTAATTTGCACAATGGATATCTCTTAGTAAATCGGCTAAAAATTAGGAATAGCGTGGCAGCAGTGGTGCATGCCTTTAATACCAGCACTTGGTAGTCAGAGCCAGGTGGATCTCTTTTAGTTCGAGGCCAGCCTGGTCTAAAGAGCAAGATCCACTACAGGCACCAAAACTACACAGAGAAACTCTGTCTCGAAAAACCAAAAATAAAAAATAAAACTTAGGAATAAAACCCTTTCTCTGATGGACTCTGAAGGTCACCACATATTCTCCCTGGTAGAGTCTAAGGAATAAGACTCAGCAGTTGACATCTTAGTCATGTATGCTTTGTCACTTTGCATCAGAAAACAGAATCCTTGCAAAGGGCAGGGAAGCAACTCTGCAAGTTAAACTAGGAAACAGGTTGTCACTGTCACAGGAGAGAAGGGGTTTATGTCTTACTTCCTCATCTGCCTGTGTTATTGTGAGCACTACTAGTGCTATCCCAACTTTGACAGTAATAATCAGCTTCATCTCCAGCCTGGGCTTTGCTGATGGTCAGGGTGGCCGTGTTCCCTGAGTTGGAGCCAGAGAATTGGTCTGGGATGCCAGAGGGACGGTTATTATCTCTATATATGACCAGCACAGGGGCCTGGCCTTGCTTCTGCTGGTACCAGTGAACATACTTATCTGAGAGTTTTTCTCCAGAGCAGGTGATTGTGGCCTTTTGACCTAGAGCCACTGATACTGAAGGAGGTTGAGTCAGTATATAGGAGGCCATGGAACCTGCAAAAGAAATGAGAAGGATGCTAAAGATATCGAACAATGCTGTTTATAAGGCCATCTAAACCCCCTACCAGAACAGGACTCAGGATTCAGGGCTAGACAACAATGTCTGTTGGCTGAAACATCTGACTGATTCTGGGTAGGTCACCTGTGCAGAGGGAGAGGAAGGGGAGCAGGAGGAACAGCCAGGTCATGGTGGAGATGCCACAGAGTAGTGGATCCTGGAAGTCACAGCACAACCAGGCTAATCAGGCTTTTATTCTCTTTCAATCATCTTCAGGGTAGTGGATGTTCTGTGGCTATGCAAATTTACCCCTCTCTGGGGCTCCCCATGGAGGCCTATGGGGGGAAAATACTTCAAAGCTGTGAAGCAGAAACTGATGAGGAGGGGTGGAGCCCAACTCATTCAAGAGTCCCTTGGCTCAGAAATTCCCCCTAAGCCCCTGTGATCTCTGATCACAGTAACCCTGCAGGCACTTGTCCATGATAGTCTCTGAACTGCTGAGCTCTTCTTAGCAAGGCTGTGCACCTTTCTTTGCCTTGTCATTGGTGTGCACTTGGTCGTGTTGAGAGATCAGTACTGACCTGTGACTCAGCAGAAGGTATAGTGCAGGAACCATGACCCTGAGGGCAAGAAACTGATCCTGGGGTCAGTTCTCCTACAGTGGATTTCCCACTGAACTCAGAGTGCTTTTCCCAAAGAATTCCAGCCATGGTAGAGACACCAAGGTTCAACCTGTGGTTCCACCCAGCCAGAGCATTTCCTGGTGAGTCCCTCACTATGCATGGCTTCTGCCTATGTGCTGGAGTGATGGTGTTATGTGATTCTCAGAATGTCTTCACTGCCAATAAAAACTGGTCCCTTGACACTTTCAGATTTCTCGGCCTAGCATCACAGGCTCAACTTCCCCTGCACAGCCCCATTCTCAGGCTTGGCTGCTGCTGGATGCTACCCTGCTGCCCTCTGCTGGTGGAAGAGTCTAAGAACAGAAACTTCCTTCCCTTTTTAACTGGCTCCAAAGTCCTTGTAAACTGAAAAGTTGCAGTGCTGGGATCCACCTTACTCTGTGTTTACTTCACAAGCTCCAACATCCTGTGGCTAGTACAGCGAACTGGTAACCCTGGTGTGTGGGGCGACAGACAGAGTCTGTTCCTAATACCTGCAATGGGGACAAAATTCATGCTCCTTTCCATGAATGTGTGTCTGTGTATGTTTGTGAGACTATGCATGTTGTATATTTATATCACAACTGTGGGTCACAAAATAGGGTACCTTCAGGACACAGGCAGAATCCTGAGCAGCATGAGGAGGGATGCACCAAGGAAATCCTTAGGCATAGTACAATAGTACAATAAAATATATATTATTTTAATATTTTTTGAGAAATTCATAAATGAGCTCTGAATTTGTATTTCTCTTTCTATCCCGTACAATGAGTGTCATATCTTTTTTCCAAACTAATTAATTCTACATTATTATCAATACATATAATACATATATATACATATACACATATATACACACAATATTCATATAAAGATAAGTTCCTGGGTCCATTCAGCTGTACTGATATGGCATATAATCATGTTTATATTTATTTTATTTTGAATATCACAGTGTATCACGGTCTTCTCTTTCCTTTTGGATTTTTAATTAATTAAATGTAGTCATTTGTCTACAGCCCAACTACAGTTTGTCATTCATCCTCTCCTCCCATTCCCTCCACCTGCCTCCCCTCCACTCTCTTTTTGGATTTTGAGATAGGGTTTCTCTATGTAGCCCTGGGTGACCTGGAATTGGCTCTATAAACCAAGTAGGTCTTGAATTTAGAAATCCACCAGCCTCTGCCTTCCAAGAGCTGGGATTAAAGGCATGTGATAATATAGCCCTTAAGTCTAGATACCTCAAACAATCAATTCTGCACCAGATTTCTGAATGCTGGGATAGCAGGAATGAAACACCACACCGTGTGTATCATGTTAAATTAATTATTTAATTATCTTTTGCTCAAACAACGGAAATGATGGATAAAACTAGTTCACTTGGAAACAACAAAGAAGGCTTAAATAGTGTTAACATCACCTATAATGCACTGGACACTTATGTGCTTAAAATCTAGAGTAATACTATTGTACCCAGCAAGGGTAGCTGGGTTGTTGGAGGTGAAATCTGGTGTTTGTGTCACCAATGCTAGGGTTTTGCTGACATTATAATCAATTTTAGCATCCATCACCACCATTGTTATTGCAGTTTTATTTGATCACACACTCTTCCTATCTCCTGCTAGAGGACTTCAAATCTAGCATGAAAACAAATGTGATGAAACTGGAGAAGCCTGTTCCTTCAGAACTGGAGTTGCTGGTCCCCAATACATAGATACACGCACTACCGAGTCACTTTCCTTGGATTTCCATGGGAAACGCAGGAGGTTTCAAGATTTCAGCAGTTCTATCTTAAGTAAACAGATTATTTAATCCTTTACATAATATATTAGACAGAACTCAGTTTACTGAGATCAGTATAACCCTCCTCATTCTACAACAGATAGTGGTGAAAATTTGACTCTTTCCCAGAAATGAGGAAAAAGTTGTGTCAGCACAGAGACTCACAGCTGTATAATACACAGACAAAGAGAGTAGTTGAATTCCCTCAGCCTAAATGAGATGCTCTCACCCGACCCTTCCACTCAAGTCTCAGGGATCTATGTGGAAGAAGACACAGAAAGATTGCAAGAGACAGAAGTGGTGAATGACTCCTAGGAAATTGTGTCTTCCAAGGAAAGTGACTCAGTAGTGAGTGTGTCTATGCACTGGGGACCAGCACCTCCAGTTCTGAAGGAACAGGCTTCTCCAGTTTCATCACATTTATTTTCATGCTAGATTTGAAGTCCTCTAGCAGGAGATGGGAAGAGTGTGTGATCAAATAAGAACTGCAATAACAATGGTGGTGATGGATGTTAAAAATGATTATAATGTCAGTAAAACCTTATCATTGGTGACACAAACACCAGATTTCACCTCCAACAACCCAGCTACCCTTGCTGAGTAGAATAGTATTACTCTAGATTTTAAGCACATAAATGTCCAGTGCATTGTAGATGATGTTAACACTATTTAAGCCTTCTTTGTTGTTTGCAAGTGAACTAGTTTTATCCATCATTTCCGTTGTTTGAGCAAAAGATAATTAATTAATTAATTTAATGTGATACTCACGGTACGGTGTTTCATTCCTGCTATCCCAGCATTCAGAAATCTGGTGCAGAATTGATTGTTTGAGGTATCTAGACTTAAGGGCTATATTGACACATGCCTTTAATCCCAGCACTTGGAAGGCAGAGTATCAAGGACTATGGGTGTCCCCTCCCAGGGTCTGGGAAGAATCTACAACCAGCTGATAATTAATCTTTGATGAAAAGAAATGAGTCTATGTACATGAAGTTCCTTAGTCCATATACTTTATTATTCTGTCAGTTTTCTCTCTACAAGCTTATACTTTGCTCTCATTTTTAGCTTCTTTCTTACCCAATTCTCTTTACATTTATCTGTTGTCCCCTCCAGGTTCTATCTTAATTCCTTCATCTAGTTCTGTCCCTTCTAGGTTCTCATCCATCTATTTCTTTCCCCTATCAGCTCCTCTCCCATCTCCTTCTCTCTCATCTTGTTAATCCTCAGCTTGTTCCTCCCCATCTGGCTCTTCCTCATCTTCCATCTCATTCCTCTAGTCCTCTCTTCTAGCCCTTCAATCTCGTTCTTCCCCATCTCAGTTTGTTCCTCTCAAGTTCTTACCCATCTAGTTCTTCTATTCTCTTTTCTCTTCTCTGTCCTCAGTTCTCCACGTTCTACTTAAGTCTTGCCGGAATCCAGTTGTATCAAGACCCTGGTCAAGCAAGGTCACCAGGCTTGAATTCTACAGGGTCATAAAGGCAGGTAAGAATTTTTCCTCAGGCAGTGACCACCAGGTTTTCTTTTACAATCCAAAATGGTAGTGGTGAAAGAGAAGGTCAACTGAGTGCTAATGACCAGTTAGCATATCACTGATCTATGTGCTCAGTCTACATTCTGAGAAGTGGTTAGGTAAGCAAGAAGTTAGGGGTCTGTTAGTAAAGCTGCATAAGAAAGGAAGGTCCAAGTTAAACTGTGTGAAGCCATTAAATGTCCACCTGACCTAGGTGGTGTCTCCTTGTGGAAGTAAATCAGGAGACTTGCATGTGGGCTGTTATCACTGTTAGTCCTTGAGAGTGGCTAAGGGAGATACCTGATTCCAGAGAAAGCCTTTCCTGAGGCTGTTCTCCAAATACCTGGAATGTGTATGTCCAGAGTGATCAGTCCACACTGTTAGCCCTTCTTAGGGAAAAGTCAATTGGGAAAACTATGAAGACACACATGATTTTCATAACAGAATACAGCTGATAAATAACAAGCTAAATAACACCAAAAACTTCTTGGAATTTGGCTTCTTATGGAGGAATTCCCGGATCCCTCCAGGTAGTGACTTTGCCATAACCAGCTGAGTTCTTATGATATATTCCTGCGGCCTGCAGTAGTTCCCATTTTTTTTGTTGTTGTTGTTTAATTAAAAAAAGTTTTCATTCTCTCTAGGACAGTGACTATGTAGATAAACTTAAATTTGAGGATTTCTGAAAAATGATAAGTAATGATTAATCAATACTGGTATTTAATCAATATTGTACCTATAATATATATTTATAATCAGTAGTCTAAATAGATGGCAGGCTGAGGATTAGTTTAACCATCTAATAGGTATAGCTGTATATAGTTACAGTATCTCTGTCTCAGAAAGGGAGCAGATGAGTAACATAAAAAAATCTATCCTTAGCTAGTATGGCATAATATGGTCAAAAGGGTCTGAATACTATGTGTAAGGAACACATGTAAGGCCTAGGGTGAACAACCCTGGTCAGGAGTGATAAGCAATAGAATGATGTAAGTAAACCACAAATGGAGTAGTGATAAGCTATAAGCTATGTGTGGAAGTAGGGATAAGACTAGAAACCTAGCCAGGAAAGAATATAAAAGATGAAGCCTCAGACCCGACCAACAGAGCTCGTCAGGCCCTCGCGCGAGACGACTCTCCTCTGCCAGAGACGTGAGATCCTGTCCCCAGTGCAGACGTGGCTGACCTGAGGAAGGCTGACCCAAGATCCAGAGGAACAGACGTGGCGAGTCCGGACCTGTATACCCGGAGAGGTACTCCTGCTTCCATTTGGAAGACAGGATGAATATTGCTTGTAATCTTACTGTGTGAATAAATGAGTGTTATACCAAGTCTGAATCAAGAGTGATTATTCCTCCCCCGTAACTGGGGTATGTGCTCGCTACACTATGATTGTGACTTATCAAAAAGAAATGGTTAGTTTGGAACATTAACTCTATCTATTAATCTTTGGTTAGTGGTATTAATTTGGTTAACCTGTATTTTAAGGAGGCATAGTTAAAGAGCTACCTGAGTAAGTCATGAGCACCTGTGGGACCAAGGCTGCAGCTGAAGCTTACCTAGTTTAAATTTGTAATCAATGCAATATTAAACCACTAGCTATGAGAAAACAGTAATAACTTGTGTCAGGGTATACATAGCAAGACTTCCATACAGAACAATTGTGAAAAGTACATGAGGAGAATGTCTGGTAGTACATACAATTCAGGATCATGGGCAGAACTTATACAATTAATAATAGAGCATTTTTTAAGGGCAGTCCAGCCCCTGGGCTGGAGAGTTCAGTTCAGAAAACAGGGTACGTGACAAAGGGGGCTGTAGAAATCTCTCATGGTTACTTCCTGCTGATATGGGGGTGAAGCTGGGGGTCTTGAGGCCTGGAATGCAGTGGAAACCCAGGAAGCGCAGGCTGTTTCAGGCTCTGTGAGACAAGCAGTACAGCAGAATTTTCTGTCTCATGGGCTGGAGGGCGTGACATAGGGCTGGGCCAGACAGCACATTGGTGTGGGCTGGAGGGTGGGGTGCAGACCTGCAGCTAGACAGCATGTCCGTGGTCCAGAGGATGACAACCTGTAACTCTTTAAATGGTTAGAATTTCTTCTGGAAACAAATACATGTATTAATGGTAGAACATGCAGCCAAAGAGTTTTGAAGATGAAGAGTTTTGTTTTTTTTTTGTACAGTTCTTTTTTTTTTTTTTAATTTATTTTAATTTATTTTGCAATACAATTCAGTTCTACATATCGGTCACGGATTCCCTTGTTCTCCCCCCTCCCGTCCCCCTCACCTTCCCCCCAACGCCCCCCCCATTCCCATCTCCTCCAGGGCAAAGCCTTCCCCACAGACTGAGGTCAACCTGGTAGACTCAGTCCAGGTAGGTCTAGTCCCCTCCTCCCAGGCCAAGCCAAACAATCCTGCATAGGCCCCAGGTTTCAAACAGCCAACTCATGCAATGAGCACAAGATCTGGTCCCACTGCCTGGATGCCTCCCAAACAGATCAAGCCAATCAACTGTCTCTCCCATTCGGAGGGCCTGATCCAGTGGGGACCCCTCAGCCATTGGTTCATAGTTCATGTGTTTCCATTCCTTTGGCTATTTGTCCCTGTGCTTTATCCAACCTTGGTCTCAACAATTCTCGCTCATATAAACCCTCCTCATTCTCGTTGATTGGACTCCCAGAGATCCACCCAGGGCCTAGTCATGGATCTCTGCATCCAGATCCCTCAGTAGTTGGATGAGGTTTCTAGCACAACTATTAGGGTGTTTGGCCATCCCATCACCAGAGTAGGTCAGTTCGGGCTGTCTCTCGACCATTGCCGGCAGTCTGTTGTGTGGGTATCTTTGTGGATTTCTGTGGGCCTTCAATGGGACCTTTTGAAACTGAGAAGCTTTTGTAGAGCAAAGGATACGGTCAACAAGGCAAAGCGACAGCCTACAGAATGGGAAAAGATCTTCACCAACCCCACATCTGACAGAGGACTGATATCCAGAATATATAAGGAACTCAAGAAATTAGACATCAAAATGCCCAACAATCCAATTAAGAAATGGGCTATAGAACTAAACAGAGAATTCTCAACAGAGGAAACTCAAATGGCCGAAAGACATTTAAGGAATTGCTCATCATCCCTAATCATCAGGGAAATGCAAATCAAAACAACTCTGAGATACCACCTTACGCCTGTCAGAATGGCTAAGATCAAAAACACTGAAGACACCTTATGCTGGAGAGGATGTGGAGCTAGGGGAACTCTCCTCCACTGCTGGTGGGAATGCAAGCTTGTACAACCACTTTGGAAATCAATATGGCGCTTTCTTAGAAAATTGAGAATCAATCTCCCCCAAGATCCAGCTATACCACTCTTGGGCATATATCCAAGAAATGCTCAACCACACCATAAGAGCACTTGTTCAGCTATGTTCATATCAGCATTGTTTGTAATAGCCAGAACATGGAAACAACCCAGATGCCCTTCAACTGAAGAATGGATAAACAAAATGTGGTACATATACACAATGGAATACTACTCAGCAGAAAAAAACAATGGCATCATGAGGTTTGCAGACAAATGGATGGATCTAGAAAAAATCATCCTGAGTGAGGTAACCCAGACTCAGAAAGACAAACACGGTATGTACTCACTCATAGCAGGATACTAGACATGAAACAAGGATGACTTGTCTGCTACTCACATCACCAGGGAGGCTACCCGGAAAACAGGACCCCAAGAAAGACACAGGGATCGCCCAATGACAGAGAAATGGAATGAGATCTACATGAACAGCCTGGACATGAGTGGGGGTAATGAAAGGCGAGGGTCGAGGGAAAGAGAGCTTGGGGGAGCGGGAGATCCCAGCTGGATCAACAACAGAGAGGGAGAACAAGGAATAGGAGACCATGGTAAATGAAGACCACATGAGAACAGGAAGAAGATGAAGAGTTTTAAAGAGGAAACTTTTTTCTTAGGTGTACCTATGGAATATTAAATGCATGCTTCGCAGATGAGAGAAGGGGATACCAGGCCAGGGAGAGGGAAGGCTCCTTCCCCAACCAGAGAAGAAAAAGAAATTTTGTAAGTGGGAGATAAGAACTGTTGTTAGGCCGGGCAGTGGTGGCGCACGCCTTTAATCCCAGCACTCGGGAGGCAGAGCCAGGTGGATCTCTGTGAGTTCGAGGCCAGCCTGGGCTACCAAGTGAGTTCCAGGAAAGGCGCAAAGCTACACAGAGAAACCCTGTCTCGAAAAAAAAAAAAAAAAAAAAAAAAAAAAAAAAAAAAAAAAAAAAAGAACTGTTGTTAGGTTGCATTCCTCCCAGTCCTTCTTGGCTTGTGAGCATTGGCAAATTTTGATCTCCTGAAGCTTATAAGAACCTTCTTAATAGACAAAATCTTAGACATGCTAGCAATATAATAGTGGTAAATTTTATCAGACCAAAATTATGAATCCTTGGAGTCTCAACAAAACATCAGGATAGCCAGAGAATGAAATCTGAAATGTGTCATTTATGTATCTCTCAAGTCTCATTTATCTTTTGACAAAAATTAATAAAACACATTTGGAACAGAATTATTATTTCTAATCATATTTCTATAAGTTTTATATCATTGATGAACATTTCATCAAAAGGATCTGGAATTGTATCAATTTATTCATATTCAAAGCTCAATATTTAAGAATCTAGAGGTAAATAACAGCCTGTATTCAGTCTGGCAGCTTTAGAGTGCCTTTGTCCCGCAGCTGCCTAGTGTATGGTGTGACCAGGCGATCCAGGATTCATAAAGGCAGGTCAATGTCCTGTGAAAACATGTAAGCATATCCTCTTCCTGACAGTATGAAAACATCAAGACCCTTTTAAATACCAGTGAGAAGGTCCTAGAGGCTTAGGTGTGACTTTGTGGCTTGGCCTGGGGGTAATAAGTAATACCTGTAGTGGGAGATATGAAAAATTAAGCACTAATTCTTTTTTTTTTTTTGGTTGTGAGCCTAGCCTTTAATGGCTGAGCCATCTCTCCAGCCCTCTAATTCTTTTTTTTAAGCACTAATTCTTAAGAGATTTTGAAGTATATGTAAGGCTGTTGTCTATATATGAGCCCAAGGCATTCCTAAAATTGAAAATCAGTGAAATATATGCTGTATTACTTCTTATTTCATAACCATAAATCATAAGGATGTAAGCCTCGTGGGTGAGCTTCCATAGGGAGAGAATTTGTAATTGTTTGGCAGACATAAGAAAAGGTGCCAGTATATCCTGTAGAGCTATCTGTCAATCTATAGATTCATAAGTTTCATGGTTTGATATAAATATAATATCATCTGTGCAATAAATGTATTGCAATATATATATACATATACATATATACATACAAATATATTATCATTAGGTTGGGGAACTGTGAGGAAGCTATAATTGACAGTTCTGATAGTTATTCTGTATATATAAAAGGAGGAACTCTGGTCAATGAATGAGTTCTGGGTAAACAGAACTCCCATTTCCTGCTCTGTATGTCAGTTTTGGCCTCCATCACGGCAGGGTGAGTAGGCAAGCTAAAAGTGAAATGCTGACAGTCTTTAGGGTGAGGAGCTATGACAAAGAAGCAATCTTGTACATCGATGATGTTCTTTTTTTTTATTTCTGGGGATGGCCGTGGGAGATGGCAAGCCAGGCTGTGAAATTCCCCTTGGCTTTAATAATTTTATTTAATTTCTTAAGGTCTTGTAACAGTCTATAAGCCTGATTCTCCAGGATAAAAAGATATTGGGGTGATTTAAGGGCTAGTGGGGGGCTTGATATGACCAATATTTAAGTTTTTTCTCCACCAGACAGGTAGCAATTACAATTCTCTCAGCATTTAAAGGTCGTTGCTTAACCCAGATAGGAGCATCAGATTTACTTGAAATGTGGTCAGCAGTGAGGGGCATAGTGGCTCCTAGGATAAATCTCGATAACCGAGGCCATATCTGCCATTTATGATTTCTGGAATAATGGGCTCCATTATGCCTTGAGCTTGTTTACTCAAGTTCCTTTAAGTTTAAAACCCATCTAATGCATTTGAGATGATATTAGTTCATAGCAGAGACTAGTGCTATATCCATTTGTTACAGTATATTTCTTTCCCATAGTGTGTTAGGTATGGTGGATGACATATGGGCAGAATATGGCATAATTTTATCTATCTGACCATCATCTTAATATTTTTGAGCTGCTAGCATAATATTAGGTTGACGTAGGCCTATAAGAGATGAAGGAGTAATATTCGTCTTAAGAACTTGGCAAATCTTTTCCTGAAATATAAGAAACACCCATGCTTATGTCTAGCAAGCCAATTATTTTTCACCTGTATTTTAAGTGTTTAGTTGGTTTGGAATATTTAATTTCCTGAACCCAGAAGGCCATATCACTGGAATCCATACCAGTAGCTCCCTTAGGCGCTGCCCTGCATGAATCTGAATTGGTTTTGTAGAGGGTTGTACAATAATCTTAATTTCTTTAGTAAATGCAGGTTCAACCTTTACTGGGACAATTTTTATACCTTGTATGGCAGAGGAGCTACAGCCTATATTTAGCCCCAGTGTCCCTTCTGGGGAGGTCCACAGACTCTTGTATTAAGGCATATAAGTCCATTCCTAAAGCTTATATATCTCAGACATCAATAAAAGCTTTATCCATAGATCTAACTTAGGCATAACTCCTCAGTATCTCTAGGTTATTACTGAGATTCATGTATCTCTTATAACATATCCAGATGTTTATGTGTTACATTGATATCTATCCTAATAACTGGCAATTCATATATCATAAGTTATTTTTTAACTTTCATAAACATTCTCTATATCTAAACCTTTATATCCCTATAAAAACTTTATATTCAAAAGCATCTATGTATTAAATTTGTCAGGAGAAATAAGTGACTGGTTATAGAGAATAGCCAATGTAAAGTGAATTTCTTTTAATAAAGGAACAGTAAAAATTATTTTGAAATCTGTTAGGTGAGCTATCTTTTACTTGAAATTGGATAGTAAGGCAAATTATCTTTAAACCTGGTAAATAGAAATGAATTTGATCATTTATGATGACCAAGTTTTAATTTGTATTCTGATAATTATCTCTAATAGCTTATAGCTTAAGTACAACTTATCCTTAACAGTTTACAGTTTAGGTCGGCCAATAAATCAACAAGTTTTATTTTTTAATTAAAGTAAACTTATTCTTAACAGTTTAAATTTAATTGTCTTTATAAACTTAGAACTTAGGTTTTATACCTGTCAGATTTAGACTTAAAAATATTAAGTTTGTACTGAAGTTATTTTAATATAGAAACAGGAACTCTTATTCAAAAATACCGAATATGAGGAGAGTAACAAGGGCCTGCACATGTTTAAGCCAGATGTGTTCCCATTGCTGAGAAGAGAGGTGGAGATGAGCTCCCATCTCTAAACCAGAAGCGATCTCCAATTGATAACTGCTTGTAAAGAAAAATGCATTGTTCTCTAATAAACTATCACTAGTTGTACAAACCACACTTAAGCAAAGCCCCATCACAGCAGTAATTGCAAATATGAAACTAACTCAATGGTACTTTTGCATGATTTTTGTCTCATAGTTCTTTTTCTGGGCTTATTTTTATTTTAAAGTTATTTTTACTATTTATTGGCATCTGCAATACTGTGTTTTTATGAGACCTTTTTGTATCTTATGGAATGTATGTGTTTCTGGTGTTTTTTATTAATTTTTTTAATGTTTGTTCATTTCATCCTGTACTGGTTTGTTTGTGTTTACTGTATTCTGTTTATTAGATGCCTGTGTGTTTTCTAATGACAGATAAACAAAGTGTGTGGATTTGGGTGGATGAGGATGTAGGAAGGATCTGGCAGGTGTTCGTCATGGTGGAGGTGAACTGTGATCAGATATACTGTATGAACATTCTGTTCAATTAAAAATAGGGTCATTTACATGAGAATAGGAAGAAGCAAAGTGCTAGAGAGGCCCACAGAAATCCACAAAGATACCCACACAACAGACTGCTGGCAGAGGTCGAGAGACAGCCTGAACTGACCTACTCTGGTGATGGGATGGCCAAACACCCTAATTGTTGTGCTAGAAACCTCATCCAACTACTGAGGGATCTGGATGCAGAGATCCATGACTAGGCCCTGGGTGGATCTCTGGGAGTCCAATTAGCGAGAATGAGGAGGGTTTATATGAGCGAGAATTGTTGAGACCAAGGTTGGATAAAGCACAGGGACAAATAGCCAAATGAATGGAAACACATGAACTATGAACCAATGGCTGAGGGGTCCCCACTGGATCAGGCCCTCTGAATGGATGAGACAGTTGATTGGCTTGATCTGTTTGGGAGGCACCCAGGCAGTGGGACCAGATCTTGTGCTCATTGCATGAGTTGGCTGTTTGAAACCTGGGGCCTATGCAGGATTGTTTGGCTCGGCCTGGGAGGAGGGGACTAGACCTACCTGGACTGAGTCTACCAGGTTGACCTCAGTCTGTGGGGAAGGCTTTGCCCTGGAGGAGATGGGAATGGGGGGGGGGGGGGGCGTTGGGGGGAAGGTGAGGGGGACGGGAGGGGGGGAGAACAAGGGAATCCGTGGCTGATATGTAGAACTGAATTGTATTGCAAAATAAATTAATAAAAAAAAAACATCAAAAAAAAATAGGGTCATTTTTTAAAAAGGAGAAGCAAGTAAACAGTTCAGTGAAATCAAGGACACAGAAAGAAATTAAAGAGAATAAATGTCTGAACTATGTCCAAGAAAGCAGAAATGTATACCTGACAGAAGTGACAAAAACTATCTGAGACTTGAGAACATAAGTTAAATTAGGACATAGAAATCCTGAAGGGGACTCCAGATAATGAGGATGGTACTGAAGACCCAATAACACACATAGAAAACTCTCTGGAAAGGCTTACAAACAGAACAAATGAAGCAGAGGATAGAAATCAAGTCTTGAAGATAAAATAAAAGATCTAGTCCAAATAAGACAAAACATGAAAGATTAAAAACAAAAACTGTACACGGAGAAGGAACACATAGGAAATATGGGACACAAGGGAGAAACAAAGCCTTCAAATTACAGGTGTAAGTGAGGGAGAAGTTTCTCAAATGAATGGCATAGACCATGTTTTTAGCAAAATCACAGGGAAAAACTTCTACAAACTAAGAATGGCACATCCATACAGATAAGAGAAGCACAGAACACCAACTGGACAAAACCAGAAAAGACAATCCATGCCATATCATAATTAAAGCACTAAGTTACAGAACCAAGAAAGTGATTTGAGACAAGCAAGAAAAGAAATTCAAGGAATGTATAAAGGAAAATCCATCAGAACAATAGCCAATTATCTAAAGAAATTTGTAAGCCAGAAGAGTTTGGAGCGATATGTTCCAAGGCCTAAATGACTATAATAGTGAAACTAGACTTATACACTCAATAAAACTATGTACAATGACTGTATTTTTCATAATTGAAAACAGCATAAAAATCATAACCAAGAAACCAAACCTAAAGAAATACAGAAATATTGTTTTGGGTTTGGTACAGAAATGAGATAGCATAGAGACTGTGATAGAAGCCATAATTATTAAAACACAAAATACTCTGAACCCAAATGACACCAAAAATCAACAACTCAATGACCACAATTAACATACATATTTCACAAGTAATTTTAAATATCAGTAGAATCAGTTCATCTGTCTGTCAGTCTGTCTCTCCTTTCTCCCCTTCCCCTTTACTCCCCTTCTCTTCTCTTTCAATCTGGCTCTCTCTGTCCTCGTTTCTTCCATTCTCCCCTACTTCATTCAATGGTTATTTTTAAGCTTGTGGTCAATTTTATTAGTGCTTAAAATAACAACTCAGAGAAAGCAAGCTGTAGATTTTGGCAGCCTCCCAGAAGACGAGAATGAAGGTGGGAAAGAAAAGAAGTTATGCATTTGACTTAGGCCAACATGGCAAACAGTTGCACAGTGGATATGGTGACTTGATGAGAATGTCCCCACAGGTTCTGTTATTTGACACTTAGTCCAAAGTGAGTGGTGCTGTCTGGATAAGGCAAGGAGGTGTGATTTTGCTAGAGGAGGTAGTCACTGGGGTTTCCAATTTCCAAGCCTTGTACAATGACCATTTTTCTGTTTGACATTCAAGATGTGTGCCACTAGCTTCTGCTCCTGTTGCCATGCCTGCCACTTCCCCAGCATCATGGATACCTACATAAGTCCACAGAACACTCTTCCTTCTATGAGATGCCTTGGTCATGGTGTTTTATCAAAGCAACACAAAAGTAACTAATACAGCAGACAATCAGCAACGTGAGAGGGAGGGGAGTGTTAGGGGAAGGTTGCAGAAGCCAAAGCACCAGAAAAAGCAGGCATTAGAGTCTGGTCACCATCTGAAAGACTGAACCAAAAAGGAAGAAAAAGAAAAAGTTATGCTATTCTAACTAAGGACTTGGGAAGTTTGGTAAACTCAATGGAATATCTTGGAAGATAGTCGGACCTGTTGCTGCAGTATTCTGACCCATGAGTTTGGCTTCAGAAGTTTCTTCAGGAAACTAATTCTGCTAGTCGTCTCCCTGAAATCCTGTTCAAAAGAATGGAGTCAAGATCCTGGCAAAACAGGAGCCTTTTGTAGGAATTTTCATGTTTTTGTTTGTTTGTTCATTTGTTTATTTCTATACATTGTTTCTTGAAATTTCATCGGATATTTTATAACCAAAAGTGAGATTCTAAAGACAGCCTTGGTTTATAGGAAGGTTGGCCTCAATGCAGATATGGCAAGGTCATGAAAGCAGTTTGGCAGAGACTAAACCACATGGTGGTTACTATGTCCTTCCTTCAAAGTCTCTGGGTAGGTTCACGAAGAAAAGAGGGAGTGTCCAGAGAGACATGGAGAAGTGCACATTCATTCATTGCTCAGCCCTTGTGACTCTTTTAGATCTTTCTTTTCCTTGGCTCCAACCACACTGTCACCTTAAAGGTTCTTACACTGTGCTTCTTGTGAATTTGCTGGAGTTAGAAAACAATTTGATCATGAGACAAGAAAGTAATCTTGTGAAGAACAGACATTTCTATGAACTTTGGTGAGTCACAGTGAGAGCTTTAGACCCACTGCTCCAACATCAAAGAAGAATATTCTCACCTCACCCGTATGCACATCACTTTTGACTTTTACATAGTCATCACTACTACATAGCAGAGAGCTCTATACAATCCTTGTCTTTTCCCTCTTTCTCCAGGAGTTCAGGAGGAAGTGCTGGACCTATGGTCTATTCTCTTGAGTATAAGCAGAAAACATCCAATGACTGTGATAGCTAAGAACTTCAGATGTTCCTTCTCACAATCCTAGGCCTTAGTAGCAAGAGACCAAAACAGTTTCTGTCCTGCTTCCTCATTTATCTGGGTCACTGTGTTCACCCAGTGCTATCACCTACACCACAGTAATAGTGAGCTTCATCTTCAGGCTGGATGTTGGAGATGCTTAAGTAGCGATCAGCCCCAGAGCTAGAGCCAGAGAAGCGGTCAGGAATCCCATTCCCCTTGCCATGGTTTCCATTACTATGAAGATACATCACATACTTAGGAGCCTTGTCTGGATGTTGCTGGTACCAACCAATGGTGTAGGTACTGTGCTGACTACTCAAGGTGCAGGTGAGTTTGACTGAGGATCCCAGGGAGGCAGAGGCTGTGGGTGACTGAGTCAGCATAAGCTGGGAGAAAGATCCTGAAAAAAAGAGAAACTCATTATGTCCATGCTGAGAGAAAGAGGAGAATGTATCTGCTGTCAGATGGTTTCCCTGAACTGGGAACAGGGTGCAGATGACTCCTGACCTGTACAATGAAGGAGGAAGAAGAGGAGAAGAGTCCAGGCCATGTTGCAGACACCACTGAGCTCTGCTGAGACAGACATGGTGCAGGTCTCTCTTATCCTTCAACAATTCTCAGAGAACTGACAGGGTCCTTTATGCAAATTATTCTTAGTCAACCAAATCCAGTCTTAGGTGTCTGTGCCATCAAAAGCCTGAGTGTCACTTCTTTTTTTTTTTTTTTTTTTTTGGTTTTTCGAGACAGGGTTTCTCTGTGTAGCTTTGCGCCTTTCCTGGAACTCACTTGGTAGCCCAGGCTGGCCTCTAACTCACAGAGATCCGCCGGCCTCTGCCTCCCGAGTGCTGGGATTAAAGGCGTGCGCCACCACCGCCCGGCGAGTGTCACTTCTTGCCTGAGGCTGCCCAAGGGACCACATTGTCCCCAGCTGCTGGGTCTGTTGAGTCCTGAGCAGACACAGAGACAGATGTTTGTGTTGTCAGCTGAGAGTCTCCAGACTCTTCAGTGTCACCTACAGACCCACTGAGCACATTCAGGTCTGTCATGTCTGTGTCCACGTGACGTCTCCCAAGGCTGCGATCATCAAACACTTTCTGATCAAGGTCAGAAGGACTTGCCTTCTCTGGGTATAGTATGTAGACTTGAATTCATGAGGAGCTCCTTATCCAGGGCCTTCTCCCATACAGATTGAGGGCACAGATATACTCTCCATGAGCCCCTCCTCAGATTGCACAAGAAACCTACCCGTTCCATGGTTCTACAGAACACATACTGGTGAATATTGGTGTCTAGGAAGATTACTATTATATTGCACAACTCTCTGAATACATTAGAAATACAAAGTTTTAGAAAATCCCAAGGCAAAACAAAACAAAAATGTGCATACACTAGAACAGAAAAGAAAGCTTGTCCTCAATTACGGTTTAAAAGGATCAGTGAAGAATGACTGTGTGGTGACTTCCAAGGAAATACATAGCTGACATAAAAATCATATCTAACTAGCATGGCTTTAGGGGATGGATTTTCAGATATGAAGACAGCCATAAATTTACACAAGAATTAATGAACCAAGATAGATGTCATCAGTGAGGTTGGGCAAGAGCAAAAGGGACAGCCAGTGTGTTGCTGGAAGTCTCCACATGTTTAAGGAAGCTGCACTACATGATTTTCCTTGTGAAACCATCTCCTCCAGGCTCAGGGAATATGCACAAGAAGAGGTGGAAACATTGTAAGAGCCAGAGTTGGTAGAAGACCCCAACAAAAGAGCATCTTCCAGACACAAGAGGACTGATCCACATGGGAACTCAGAGAGACTATGACAGCATGCACAAGACCTGCACAGGTTCAAACCAAATAAAAATCCCAGCTCTGAAAAAGGAAGTGGAAAAAAATTCCACCGTTATCCATGCAGTTTATTGTAACAGGTAACATCTGAAAAAAGGAAAGTCAGTTTTCTCCAATGCAGTGTCACTGGAGATATCAACCACACTCTAGGGCAGGCCTCATGCCCAGGAACAATTGGCCAACACAGAACAGATTCCATGGTGTGTGTTTATTTGTGTGCACTTGTTGTATTGTTTTATTTTGTGTGAATGCTTTTCTTTTTTCACTTGGCTTGCATAGAGTGCTCTAAGACAGCTGGAGTTACATAGTGAGACGCTGTCTTAAAACATTTTTTTCCAGAAAGGGTTTCTCTGTGTAGCCATGGCTTTCTGGAACTCTCTCTGTAGACAAGGATGGCCTCAAACTCCCCGAGATCTTCCTGACTCTGCCTTCTGAGTGCTGGCATTAAAGGAATGTGTCACAACTGTCAGGAACCAAATTATTTTTAATAAAGTAATAAAACACTTTAGACACAATGTTGACACAAATAATGAAAGAGAGAGAGAGGAAAAAGAAGGAGAGGAGGAAGAGGAGGAGGAGACGAAGAACAGGAAGAAGAAGAGGAAGGAGAGAGTGAGCGATGGAGGGGGAGAGGGAGAGAAAAGAATGAGAGAAGGTAAGATTCGTTTGTCCCTGATAGAATCCATACATGGAACTGTATATTGAGGCTTCAGCACACAGCGGTAGTTGCTTCCAAGCCTGACAATGTGAGTTTACTTGGAACATGCATGGTGGAAGGAAATGGCTCACTGATTTGTGCAAGTTGTCCTCTAATCTCAAGGACACACCCACACACACATTCACAAACACACACACATTCACAAAGACACACATTCACACTCCTATACATTAAATAATTATATATATTAAAAAAATTACTCTTTCATGTCTGTTACTACTTTCAGTCTGTTTGTGGTTGTTCCTTATTTTAGACCCTTATAATTATTGTTGACACTCAAATGCCAGTGAGACGATCTTAGGAAGGAGATCTTTATAAATGAAGGATTACAGGCCCAACTTCTGACTCACAGATGCAGGATCCAGGTGCACCTGAATTTTAATAAGTATTGATCAACACAGGCTGCAAACTGTTGTGGTTTGTTTGCAAATTTTCCTGATTCCTCTATTTATTGTCTCCTCCTGCCATGTACAACAAAAGAACTTCACACTAACATTCATACTGTGCCTTATGTAGCAGGATAACTTTCTCTAAGGTTCCCACTACAAATGATAGGCATGTCCCTTGGTTTCATATTGTTCACAAAATATTTAAAACTATGTTTCTTGTAACAAGGCAATACTTGCATGTTCACATGCAAACAGCCTGACACTTTGAAGAAAGGGCTTCTCCTAGAAGCTGCACCTCTATGTCTTTGCTTACAGTGGTAGTATATTGAAAGAGGAGAGATATATTTCTATTTTAAGACTGACAACTACTTAACATTAGAGTTTAGTTTCAGTCATGAAACTAGATATATGAAGCAATTTATCAATATCCATGGGGATAAAATATGAGTCAAGGTGAATGAAATGAGTGCAAATTCAGAAACACTTTACAGATGGTTGCTTGGTTTCTTGGTCCCCTGGGATGACAGTAGTGACATACAACAAATTGTGTGGGCTAGACAACGGAACATGTGATCTCAGACTGATTCATGGAGACAGACTTGCAAAATGCACCTATTGAGCTAAGCATCCTATGGCACCTCTTCCTTCCCTCCTCTGTCCTTCTTGTTTGTGAACAATCTTAGGTGATTTTGGTCAGCAACATCAAAGCCCTATATGCAGATCAGACTTCATTTGACATTCAATCACTGTTACCTTCCTGTGTTCTCAAAGCCATCTTATGAAGGCAGAGGGGACTCACTGTGCTTCAGCATGAGCTCATCTGACTAAGGACATGTGCACTAGTCCTTACAATCTTATAAGTGGTACTCAGATTTATCACATCAACAGATCTTCTTTAGGGGAAATGTGTTAACCTAATGTCAGAGGAATAATTATTTCATATATAATTTCATGGCTTTTAAAACTAAAATCAATTTGCACTGTCTTCAAAGGAAAGATAATATACCAATAGTTAGAAAATATGAGTGGACAGTTACTTCCCTTTGATCTAAGTTGTTGAATGAACATCATGGAGAATGTTTCTCTCCCAAGACCCATTGACTCTAGTCTTACAAGCAAACACATATAAGGGAGGAATAAAATATTTGAATTCTGTACTTTTAAAAATCTCTATCATAATAGTTGACATTCATCTCCACCTTTATGACTCTAACTAGGACTCAAATGAAGGAAGATGCTTCCCTTCACCTTCTTGTCTGTGGAGAGTCGACATCAGGATGGCAACAGTGACTGGTCATGGGACCCACTCCACAGGACAGGGCTTACACCCAGGCTCAGAAAAATGCATGTTTGTGTCTTGCTTCTCCATGTGTGTCTCACTGTGCCGAGCACCACTGTAATGTTCATGCAGTAGCTTTCAGCACTGTCCTCAGATTGTAACCCTAGAGCCCAGGACAAGGTTATGTTTAAGGTGAAAAGTGACAGGAGACTGGGAATGCCTGTTGTTGTTGGGTGAATCAGAGCCTAGAGGCTTGGCCAGGCAGCTTCTGGAACCAGTGTGGGAAGAGAGGATCAGTAACTGCTGGAGAGTGTCATTCCCCAGCTTCACCTCAGGTTGGGGAGGAGAGCCTGAAAAGAAATAGCTGTTAGGAAAGAGTCAAGAAATGAGAGGGATCGTTCCAAAGGCAGGCCTCTTTAGTGTCCATGACACTGACAGAGATGGAGGAAAGAGGCAGGAACCCAGGCCAGGCTTTAAATCTCCAGAGACCTGAGGACCCACAGATGCTGCTGGACTCTGGGGTTCTCGGGGTAATGGGGAAATGGTGATGTGGTGCAGTATGAGACTTTTACTATCACCATCATTCTACATTACATCTCTTCAGCCCATTGTGACAACTCTCCTCCGCAGGGGCCTGGGGCAACTTGAGGAAACACCTGCTGAGCTGCATCCTCTAGTCCATTGAGCTTTGCCCAAGAGATTACACGAAAGTCAGGAGTCAGCTGAGGCTTTCAATTTCTCAGAAGCACACAGTGCCCCCTGCTGGACTAAGGATAGTTTCTTCCTAGTTTGTATTGAATATCTTCCATAAGATTTTCATTTCTCAATTATAGATTCCTTACTTCCTCTTCAATATTGCTATTAAATTTATTTTGTTAAACATTAAAGTTTTATGTTTTTAATTATCATTGTATGTCTTCTGTGATGTTTTTAATCCTTAGGTATTTTATCTCTATTTCAAAAATATCTGCAGCTGTTCTTCAATCAGATTGTGTGTGGATTGTATTGTGTGTGCTCATTCATACTCTAACGTTTCTGGCGTATAATAAAAATGTTTTGTTATTTGAGCATGCTGTAGCACAGAATTCTCTAGAGTTTACATCAGACCTGAAATAATACTTGCTTTTTGGTTCATTCATTGTTTCCAGTACTGTTTGTTTTGAATTTTTGGATGTTATGAAGCACACATTGCTTTGGGAGTATTAATTTCAGATTTTAGCTAATTGAAAGTGTATTAGACATTAGTAATATATGAGAATGTTTTTTGTCACAAAGTAAATTTCTAGACATGGCTCATATTTAAATAATTAATGTCATTTATTGGCAGAGAATTCTTTCCTGAAGGTTTGACAGTGACATGTTTTGACATCCTCAGAGTCTGTGTTATTCTGATTGTTAATATGCTATGCTTTATAGAATGACAGATGGAAAAATAAAGAAAAAATTATTGTCCTGGAGATATGGACCTGTAATGGAGAACCTGATTAGTACTTGTTAGAACCCATGTTTAAGACCAGAAGTGAAAAATAAAAGTACGTTTGAAGTACTGAAAAATATGTTTTAGATTTCTAAAATTTTAATTATAAATTAATTTTATGATGTGCAAGCACACACAAATGCATACAGAGGAACACACGCATATACACACACACAAAGATACACACATACACATGCACAGAGAGAGAGAGAGAGGCAGCGCTGTTGGACTCCCCTGGATCTGAAATTATAAGCAGTGATGAGCCACCCTGAAGAACCAAAGCACCCCCATTTCAAGCAAACCCCTCACCCCAGCTTGAAACAGGCCCGAGTTTCAAAATTCTTAGAGCTGCTCACATATATCCCAGAACAAAGGCAGGACATTTGAAGAGCCATCTGATAGCAACTGATTAGCCGTGGAATGCCCCAATTCTGGATGAGGTCAAAAGTACAAAGTCAAGATGTTTGAGGGACTATCTGGTAGCAATTGATTAACCACAGAATGCCCCAATGCCAGAGGTAGTCTATAAAGTTTGACAAACAACCGGTTAAAACTACAAAGTAAGATAACACAAAAATTCTGAAAAGCCCCTGAAGTTGAGCCAATCAGAATTTTACTTGTACTAGCGCCCCTAACTGATGTAACCTTATGGTTTTTGCCTTTAAAACCTGAGCTTGCAGAGGGCTGGGCACCTTCTCCAGCCTCAAATGTGTTGGATGGCTTGACGAGGTCCCTGCTGTGGCTTGAACTGCCTCAATAAACCTTGCTTTTGCATTTCAGTGATTTCCTGTCTCTGGTGGTCTCTTTGGGGATCTCACACCCAGGGCACAACAACCCTACATGGGTGCTAGAAATGAACTTGAATCTAATGCACTATCAGTATGTGCGCTTAACCACTGAACCTTCTCCCCAGCCACCAAAGAAAATTTTAAATTTATGATAATCTCCTGAAGTAATATTACTTAAAAGTGTTTTGAACCCATAAAGTCTGCTACATCAAGGAATCTATTGTACTGTATAAATACCATATCAATATCAGGGTAGTGACAAATCTTCCCTTCATTCTGAAGCTAATTTTTATAGAGTCTAGACTACTTTAATTGATAATTCAATCACTTTAGTTATATCTTTTATTTAACTACACTTTAAAAAAAACAGTTCATGTAAGAAAGTTATAGAAATCAACCTTTATTAAACCAGTTATAAGTACAGTGAGTCCTCTAGCTGTGTGACCAACTATAGGCTCCTGCTGGGAAAGAATAAGAAGGCTCAGGGATTTAAAGACAAAAGGCTGCAGTCACATCACACCTGCTGCAGGCTAGAAAGTCTTTACAATGTAACCTTTGATGTTGTGAAACATCACATAAGGACTTTCCTATAAACAAACTATTTTACACATCAGGATCCTTCCTCAATAGGGATTGGGGACCCTTTTGATGTTGTAAAACTCTCTATCAAAGAAAGAAAGTTGCCATTTGTTTACAGGCAGATTTATCTCCCTAGTGGAAGAAGTACAGGGAAAGAGCACCCTTAATTTTTAAAGTTATTTCAGTTCCAATGAAAATAAAGATATGTCAATGTAACTATATTTGTAATTTATAAATTTTAATTGGTAGAATTTCTATGAAATTATTATTCCCAGAAAAGAAGGCATTCTAATATGTAGATCTGGAAATTTGAAGATTATTTAGAAGGAATAAAAATGACTAAGACTTACCTTAACCCATCTCTGCTCTTCATATGCTACCTCTGAACCAAGTATAAAGATCCCAATGCATTCCATGCCTATTATACCTTCTTGAGAGACAGTCATGATCTGCTTCCATGTGAATTCTGCCTTTAGTTCATTTTCATTCCTTCTCCAGAAAACAACTAGAGTGGAGGAAGCTACAGCTACCAAGAAATAAATACCTTCAGTCTGCACAGGTAACTATAGCAGGTGGCAGCCTCCATGAATGCTTTAGAAATGTCCCTGCTCTAAGAAGAATGTGTTCAGTATCCTTAGGTGGGACCCTGATCAAGGCACTACATCAGCCTCAGAGGAACAGGGTTAAATGTTCAGGCCTAAGCACAGCGTCCTCTGGTGGCTCAAATGAGCATCCAAAGTCATGAAGAGAATTAAGAAAATCACATCTGATCTCTGACCAATTATCCCTTCAGCCTAAGATTCCAGGGTTCTCATGGAGTTGATC
Organism: Peromyscus californicus insignis; assembly: GCF_007827085.1. NCBI lineage: Eukaryota > Metazoa > Chordata > Mammalia > Rodentia > Cricetidae > Peromyscus > Peromyscus californicus. Next base: position 8,991,406 of record NW_026294458.1, on the reverse strand, counting down.
ATAATCCATAGGCCCTATACAAAAGACTGTCGTTTCTCCCTAAACACACACAGAATATACATAGCAACTGAGACCACCTGCCATGCCTTCCCCATATTTATGTACTCTGAAGTCAAAATAAATATTTCTAACCATAGTAGTTTCTGCCAGGAAGTTTGTTTGCAAAATATGCAACTACATCTTTGAGATGCAGAAGAGAATTAGATATCCCAGAGCCTCATCCAGTTGGTGTTGGGTTTCTGAGACTTGGTGTTCCTGCTATCAATTGAAACTCACACACTTTGAATCCAGTCAAAGAGAGGGAAGAGGTATTCTATGAGCTAGGAGCACCAAGATATGGTGGGGAAATCTACAGAGACAACCAAACTAGTGGAAACTCATGAACTTTAGACCAACAGCTGCGGAGTCTGCATGGTTCTGGACTAGGCCCTCTGCATAAGTGAGACAGTTGCGTACCTTGGTCTGTTTAAGGGGCCCCTGGAAGTGGGATCAGGGTCTATTCCTGCTGCATGAGCTAGCTTTTTGGAGCCCATTATCTGTTGTGGGACACCTTGCAAAGCTTTGATGCAGGGAGGAGAGGCTTGGACCTGCCTCAACTGAATGTACCAGTTTTTGCTGACTCCCCATTGGAGGCCTTATTTTTTCAGAGAAGGAGATGGAGAGTGGGTTGGGGGAAGGCTGGGGGTGAGCAGAAGGAGGGATGAGAGGGAGATTTGTGGTTGGTACATAAAATGAAAACAATCTCAATAAAAAAGAAAGAAACTCACACACAAGGATCAGCACACAAGGAAGTCATCTCTGCCTGTTCAGCCTGCTGCAGTGTTAGATGTAAGTTAACATGTAAGCCCCACCTGCTCTAGGAACAAACTTCCTGGCACTCTGGGAGTTGTAGTTCTTAGAAAATTACAACAAAGCCTCATGGGAACTATGATGAATTATAGATTTTGTCCAGATAAGCCAGGCAAACATGTGTCTGGAGGCCATACAGCTGAAAAGATTCCAGATGGTGTCCTGACCAAATTCTATGTTGGTGAGTATTTAAAATTTTAATAAAAAATTGCTTAAAATTAGCCAAAATAATTGAACTGGGTTTTTTGTTTGTTTGTTTGTTTGTTTTGGTGAATTTCAGGATTAACAGAAGTCAGAGAGAGCTGCCTCCCCTTAAACTGGGGGTGCAAGTTCTGCTCCCCAAAGAACCTAGAGCTAGCAGGTGACAGAGTGACAGCACCACTGACTTCATGATACCTCTGAGAACCTTTTTTCCTCTTTGATTTCATGGAAGTATTGAGCACTACTGGTGGTAGAACTCACACCTTGAGGTTCTGGTTGAATTTTTTGGTAAATCCATCTGGACCTGGGCATTTATAGTTGGGAGATTTTAATTACTGCTTCAATCTCATTATTGGTTATGGATCTGCTTACATTGTATATTTCTTTTTGGTATGTCATGTGTATCTAGAATTGTATCCATTTCTTTTAGATTTTCTAGTCTGGTGTGACAGAGATATAAAGATGTTTAAATTTCCTGAAGTTTGGCATTGAGAGATGTCTCATAATTTAAGAGCACTTGGTGCTCTAGCAAAAAGACCCATTTTATCTTCCCAAAGTTTCATGACTGCTGTTGATCACATGTTACAGAGGATTTGATACCTTCTTTCATCTTCCACAAACACCATGCACACACATATATATTTGTTTTATATGTGCAGATAAAATTATCATGCCTGTACAATTAAAATAAATATGTTTAAGTTAAAATAATTTTTCTGATTGACAGGTGGTGGTGGCTAACACTTTTAATCTCAGCACTTGGGACAGACAGATTTCAATGAGTTTGAGGCCAGCCTGGTCTTAAAAAAATGAGTTTTAGGATGGTTTGATCTGTTCAGAGAAACCCTGTGTCAAAAAAACAACAATAATAATGTTTTTCTGAATTTTATTGATGTATGTGTTGTAATATCCTCATTGATATCTGAAGGAACATTGGCTCTTCTCTCTATTTTGATTAATTTGACTAAGATTATTTTCTATCTTGTGTTTTTCTAAGACTGAACTCTTTATTTCATTGGTTGTTTGTACTGAGTCTTTTCCTCATTCATTTCAGCCCTGATTTTTATTCTCTCTTTTCATTGACTGATTGGGGTTTGGTTTGTTCTTAGTTTTCTGAGTTCCTCAGGTGCATAATTAAGTTATTTGAGATATATTTGGAGGTAGACTGTTAGATTTTTGAGGTAGGTTAAAGGGACAGGAAGCAGAAAGGAGATGAGATCCTGGCCTTCAGAGGGGTTGAATGACCCATGGTCCAATAGTCTCCCTTTCAGAGGTCATTTGAACTACTTTCAGGGATTTGGAGACTCTTATCTTGCTTCAGTGTGTCCAAATGACATAATGGGCTATGTACAAAGAGCAGCAGAGAAAGTATCCAAGAGGAGGGTTCCGTCAGAAAGTCTACAAGAGACTCTAACTCATGGCAAAGACCCAGAGCATAAGTAAGGATGTAATAACTGTACAACCCTGAGGGGAACATTAAGACACAAAGTTAATGAGGAAAAAAATACTTCAAAATCAGGATAACTTAATATAAAGTTAAATATAAAGTTAATACAAGGTTAAATGCAAAGCTACGTACAATGACTGTATTTTTCATGATGAAAACAGCATACAAATCATAACCAAGAAACCAAACATAAGGAAATACAGAAACATTGTTCTGGGCTTGGTACAGAAATGAGACAACATAGAAACTGTGATTGGAGCCATAATTATTAAAACACAAAATGCACTGAACCCAAATGACACCAAAAATCAACAACTCAATGGCCACAGTTAACACACATATTTCAAAAGTAACTTTAAATATCAGCAGAATCAGTTCATCTGTCTGTCAGTCTGTCTCTCCCTCTCCTCTTCCCCTTCACTCTCCTTCTCTTCTCTTTTGATCTTGCTCTGTCTGTCCTCTTTTCTTCCATTCTCCCTCTCCCTCCTTCAATGGTTATTTTTAAGCTTGTGGACAATTTTATTAGAGCTTAAAATAATAACCCAGAGAAAGCAAGCTGTAGATCTTGGCAGCTTCGCTGAAGAGGAGAATGAAAATGGTAAAGAAAAGAAGTCATGCATTTGAGTTAAGCCAACATGGCAATCAGTTGCACAGTGGATGTGGTGATTTGAGTGAGAATGTTCCCACAGGTTCTTCTGTCATTTGACACTTGGTCCAAAGTTAGTGGTACTGTGTAGATAAGGCAAGGAGGTGTGATTTTGCTGGAGGAGGTAGTCACTGGGGTTTACAAATTCAAAGCCTTGTACAATAACCATTTTTCTGCTTGACATTCAAGATGTGGGCCACTGGCTTCTTCTGTTGCCATGCCTGCCACTTCCCCAGCATCATGGATACTTACATAAGCCCACAGAACACTCGTCCTTCTATGAGATGCCATGGTCATGGTGTTTTATCAAAGCAAACACAAAAGTAACTAATATAGCAGACAATCAGCCATGTGAGAGGGAGGGGAGTATTAGGAGGAGAGTGAGGAAGCCAAAGCACCAAAAAGTCAGGCATTAGGGTCTGGTCAGCATCAGAAAAAAAGAACCAAAAAGGAAGAAAGAGAAAACGTTATTACATTACATTCTAAGTAAGGACTCAGAAAGGTTGGTTAACTCAATGATGTCTCCTAGCAGATTGTAGAACCTGCTGCTGTGGGATTCTGACCCATGAGTTTGGCTTCAGGGGTTTCTTCAGGAAACTCGAATTCTGCAGGTCATCTCCTTGAAATGCTGTTCAAAAGAATGGAGTCAATATCCTGGGAAAACAGGAGCCTTTTGTAGATGTTTTGGTGGGGTTGTTTGGTTTGTTTGTTTCTATACATGGTTACTTCTGTGGTCATTTCAAGCCTAAAATGAGATTGCAAAGATGGCCTTGGTGAGCAGGAAGGGAGACCTCAAGGGGAATACAGTATGGTCATGATAGCAGTTTGGTAGAGACTAAAACACATAGTGGTTGCTTTGTCCTTACTTCAAAGTCTCTGTGTAGGCTCACTAAATAAAGAGGGAGTGTCAGGAGGGAGAAGGAGGTCATTTGCATTCAAGGGGAATGCTCAGCCTTTGTGTCTGCTCTCGATTTTTCTTTTCTTTCTCTTTTTTTTTTTTTTTTTTTTTTTTTTTTTTTTTGCCGGCAATAGAGGGGTCTAACCACAATTCCACCTTAAATGTTCTTACATTGTGCTTCTTAGGAATTTGCTGTAGTTACAAAACAGTTCAAGCATGAGACAAGAAATCCTTCTTATGAAGAACAGACATTCCTGCAAACTTTGGTGAGGTAATATTGAGAGCCTAGACCCACTGCTCCAACTTGAAAGGAAGTATTTTCACCTAACCTGTATGATCATCACTTTTGACTTTTACATAGTCGTAATTACTACAGAGCAGAGAACTCTAAACAATCCTTGTCTTTTCTCCTTCTTTCTCCAGGAGTTCAGGTAGAAGTACTAGACCTATGTTCTATTTCTTTGAGTAAAAAGCAGTAAACATCCAATGACTGTGATAGCTAAGAACTTCAGATGTTCCTTCTCACTATTGTAGGTGTTTGTAGCAAGAGAGAAAAACAGTTCCTGTCCTGCTTCCTCATTTATCTGGGTCACTGTGTACACTGGTACTATCCTCCAGTTTTCTCATTTACACCACAGATGTAGTCTGTTTCATCTTCAGGCTGGATGTTGGAGATGGTTAAGTAGCGATCAGACCCAGAGCTGGAGCCAGAGAAGCGGTCAGGGATCCCATCCCCCTTGCTGTGGCTTCCATCACTCAGAAGACGCATCACAAACTTAAGAGCCTTGTCTGGATGTTGTTGGTACCAAGCAATGTTGTAGGTGCTGTACTGACTACTCAACGTGCAGGTGAGTTTGACTGAGGCTCCCAGGGAGGCAGAGGCTGAGGGTGACTGAGTTAGCACAGGCTCGGAGAAAGACCCGGAAAACAGAAAAACACATTATGTCCATGCTGAGAAAAGAGAGGAGAATGTACCTGGCTGTCAGATGGTTTCCCTGAACTGGGAACAGGGTGCAGATGACTCCTGACCTGTACAATGAAGGAGGAAGAAGAGGAGAAGAGTCCAGGCCATGGTGCAGACACCACTGAGCTCTGCTGAGACAGACATGGTGCAGGTCTCTCTTATCCTTTAACACTTCTCAGAGAACTGACAGGTCCCTTCATGCAAATTTTTCTTGGTCACCCAAATCCCTTCTTAGGTGTGTGTGCCATCAAAAGCCTGGGTGTCACTTCCTGCCTGAGGCTTCCCAAGGGACCACAGTGTCCCCAGCTGGTGGCCCTGTTGATTCCTGAGCAGACACAGAGAGACAGATGTTTGTGTTGTCAGCTGAGAGTCTCCAGACTCTTCAGTGTCACCTACAGACACCACTGAGCAGGTTCAGGTCTGTCATGTCTTTGTCCACGTGACTTCTTCCAGGTTGTGATCATCAAACACTTTCTGATCAAGGTCAGAAGTACTTGCTTCCTCTGGGTATAGTACGTAGACTTGAATTTATGAGGAGCTCCTTCATCAGGGCCTTTTCCCATACAGACTGAGGGCACAGATATACCCTCCATGAACCCCTGCTCAGATTGCACAAGAAACCAACCTCCTCCATGGTTCCATAGAAGACATACTGGTGAATATTGGTGTCTAGGAAAATTACTAGTATATTGCACAACTCTCTGAATACATTAGAAATACAAAGTTTTAGAATATCCCAAGGCAAAACAAAACAAAAATGTGCATACACTAGAACAGAAAAGAAAGCTGGTCCACAATTAAGGATTAGAGAGGGTCAGTGAAGTATGACTGTGTATGATGGCTCATGGAAACCTGCCTACTATGTAACTGACATAAAAATCATATCTAACTGGCATGGTTTTAGGGGGACAGATTTTCAGATATGAGGACAGCCATAAATTCACACAAGAGTTAATCAATCAAGAGAGAAGTCATCGGTGAAATTGGGCAAGAGCAAGAGGGACAGCAGATGGGTTGCTGGAGTCTGCTTCAGCTTATACATGTTTAAGGAAGCTGCACTACATGATTTTCCTTGTGAAACCATCTCCTCCAGGCTCAGGGAATATGCAGAAGAGGAGGTGGAAACGTTGTAAGAACCAGAGATGGTAGAAGACCCCAACAAAAGAACATCTTCCAGACACAACAGGACTGATCCACATGGGAACTGACAGAGACTATGACAGTGAGCACAAGATGAGCACACATTCAAACAAAATAAAAATGCCAGCTCTGAGAAAAAGAAGTGGACAAAAATTCAATCGTTAGCCATGCAGTTATTATACCAGGTAACGTTTGAAAAAGGGAAAATCAGTTTTCTCCAATGTAGTGTCACTGGAGATTTCAACTACACTCTAGGGCAGGCCTTATGTCCAGGAATAGTTGGCCAACACAGAACAGATTCCATGGTGTGCACTTGTTGTATTGTTTTATTTTGGCTGAATGCTTTTCTTTTTTTCGCTTGGCCTACATAGTGTGCACTAGGACAGATGGAGTTACAGGTGAGAGGCTGTCTTAAAAAGTTTTTTTTCTAGAAAAGATTTCTCTGTGTAGCCATGGCTATCCTGGAACACTCTCTCTGTATACAAGGATGGCCTCAAACTCACAGAGATCTTTCTGACTCTGTCTTGTGATTGCTGGGATTAAAGGAATGTGTCACAACTGTCAGGCACCAAATTATTTTTAATAAAGTAATGGAACACTTTAGACACAATGTTGATACAAACAATGGAGAGGAATAAGAAGAGGAAGAAGAAGAAGGAGAAGAAGAAGAAGAAGAAGAAGAAGAAGAAGAAGAAGAAGAAGAAGAAGAAGAAGAAGAAGAAATCAATGAGGAGGAGGAGGAGGAGATAGAGGAGGAGGAAGAAGAAGAAGAAGAGGAAGAAGACAATGAGGAGGAGGAGGAAAAAGAAGAGGAAGAAGGGTGAGAGTGATGGAGAAGGAAAGGGAGAAAAAAGAATGAAAGAGAAGCAAGGATTCATTTGTCCCTGGTAGAATCCATGCATGGAACTGTATATTGAGGATTCAGCACATAGCGGCACTTAATTTCAAGCCTGACAATGAGTTTACTTGGAACAGTGGAAGGAAATGGCTCACTGATTTGTGAAAGTTGTCCTCTAATCTCAAGGACACACCCACACACACATTAACAAATGCCGCACCTGCATGGCCTGGAACCAAGAACTGGTGAGGGACGTCGAGGTCAAGCAGCACTCAGGACACATCGTGGTTTGTCATTCAAAGAGAGCCCCTTTATTGACTATCCATCAGCCGTATATACCCTGCTACTTCCTACTCTCCATCGGGTCAGGGTACGGTCCTCCACGTCCCAGCAGCTCAGCCAAACAGGAAGACCACAAGCAGAGAGCTGATTCTTGAAACAATGTTCCAGCAATAGCTATATCATAAACATCCTGTGACTTACTGACCACAGGAAAAGAGGAAGGACAAAAGGGTACCTTAGGGCAATATAGGGCAAGCAAACAGGCTATGCACAAGGCCTGTTCAGCGTCTGCTGCCAACATGTCCTCTCCTTTCCTTTTTTAAAAAGCACACAGATAGCCCCTGTCTTAGGTCACCTGTAGCACCCTGTCTGACTTACCTGTCCTTGGGGAGGCCCTTATATCCTCTGTCTTAGGTCGTCAGCATGGCACTGGAGTTGCCTGTCTTTGGGTACTATCTTTCCAACATATGTAACCAAACCTGAGCAGATTCAGGGGTGCATAGCTAATAAAGCTTGCTTGGTTGCCCATTGGTCTCAACTAAACTGGAGACGCCATCGGTACACCATGAAGAATCCAAGCCCAAGACCCAATATACACAGGATAAGTAGGGAAACGGACCCTGACCACCTAGTAACCCATCCAGCAATTTTTGACATAGCTTGCCACCAAACATTTTCATCAATAGGAGTGACTCTAGTTTCATTAATATAAACAATGGCATGAACTAATTGCAAAGTAAAATTTACAAAAGTTGCATTCCATGGTCGTCTTAAGTAGTCATTCATTTCTTTAACCTTAGCAGATGCATTCACAACAATATGAGGGGTTACACATATTTCAGAAAACCCATAGGCACATAACATATGTTGTCTAATTGTCCATTTAAAGTTTGTTGGATGTCCAAAGCACCAACCACTCTTTCCGACAGGACATTAATAGTAGTAGCCTGTTGCACTCCCTGGGAAATAGCCAATCCAGCTACAGTGGCTGCAACAGCCGAAGTTGCAATGGCAGCAATTACAGCAGCAGTTATGCCAAGGTCCCATCTGCTGCAATGGAGTTGCAAGGGAAATTCTGCTGCATTCTGTTCCAGCAGCATCATGACAAAGGCAGGAATTCTCACCACCACATCATGTGTGACATTAGGACTCCAGCAATTACTTAAGCTGCAATTCAAAGCTGAACAATTTAACTCCTCCCCTCCTACACCGAAGCCATTCCAGAGAATAAAGAAAAAAAATTGGTATTATTGAATCCTGCAGTAACGTTTCGAGCAAAGCACAGGGAATTATGTAAATTCATGGTGACATCTATGCTTTGCACATCATGTTTAACATTACTAGCTGCAGTTCCAGTAGTCCAATTAGAGGCAAAGACAACAGGAAACACAGAGCTTTCAATACTTCCTGGCAACAAAACTGGGCTCCATGAAGGCTCTGTGTAGACCCAAGGGCTAAGGACCATCAGCACCATTGGAATCATGAGGTTCTTCATGTTGAGATTTCTGTGTCTGTTCCATAGGCTGAACACACTGTTCTGGTATCCAGATTGGTTTCTCAGCACCTGGAGTGTATACACAAACTGCTCCCCTCACCATAGCCGATAGTGGTGCCAGGGACTGCCATGTGCCTGTGGAAAGATCCTTCCACCTGACCAGAACCTCAGAGGAAGAGGGGCCTGAAAAATGCCATTGAGCAGCAGCACGCCCATGAACATCCACAAGCAAAAAAATTTAAAATAAATAAAGTAATGGAAAGGAGTAATTGTGGTCCCTGTACATCCCTGTACATCTCACCTTCTTTTGTTTTTTGCAAATAAGTCTTTAAATGTTTATGTGTTCTTTCAATTATCACTTGTCCTTGAGGATTATAGGGAATGCCAGTTTTATGAATTATATTCCATTGTGAACAAAATTTCTGAAAACTTTGGCTGGCATAAGCTGGCCCATTATCTGTTTTAATACACTATGGAACTCCCATATAAGAGAAAGCAGCCAAAAGATGTTTAATTACATCTTGTGCATGCTTCCCCTTGTGAAGGGTGGATACTATATAATGAGAATACGTGTCCACAGACACATGTACATATGATAAAGTTCCAAAACTTGAAATCTGTGAGACATCCATTTGCCAGATATCATTGGGACGTAGGCCACGAGGATTAACACCTAATAATGGTACATGGATAAAAGGAGCACAAGCGGCACAAGTAGATATAATTTTTAAGGTCTCAGTGCGAGTACAGCCAGTATGATGCTGTTAGTTTGCACATTGAGATGGAATTTCTGATGTAATTGAAATGCCTGATCAAAGGTGGTGACTACACAAGTGAAATGAGTAGCTACATCTGCAGTGGCATTGCCTTCTGCAAGCGCCCCTGGAAGACCAGAGTGCCCTCAAATATGGCCCACAAACAGAGGATGTTTTCTAGCCCAAATTAACCTTTGAATGGTCTGTAATTGAGAATGTACTGCACACTGTTTTCCAATATATGGAGTGGTTTCAATACTATGCATCATTTTGGCCACATAGCAACTATCAGCATAGACATTTATAAGTTCTAAAGAGTAAACTTGCAAAGCCAATTGTAAAGCTGCAATCTCAGCTTGTTGTGCAGACATGGAGGGCACTGCCACCAGCGTTACCTCATCCCCACTGATGGCCACAGCAAAACCTCCTTTAGATGCATCAGTAAAAATCAAACGAGCACCCTTAATAGGTTCCTGTTTTACAATATGGGGAAAAATAAAACTACACACTTTAAAGCTTTCTATAAGTTTATGTTTTGGATAATGATTATCTATATAGCCTGTGAAAGTACACAAGAAAGGCACCAAGCTTCATGTTCTCTTTGCAAATAAGTTAACATTTCTTGTGTATAAGCGAGTACAATGTACTCAGGAGGCTTTCCAAACAAGGATTCCCCCATATATTTAGCTTTCCATAGGAGTTGAATTACTAATTCATAATATGCATTCAAAGTTTTAGATGGGGATGCAGATAAATGCACCCAAAATATGGGCCTTGTTTGCCAAAATACTCCTATAGGTGAAAATTCAGAGGGAAGAATTAGCAATAATAAGCATTTGGTATAATCTATTTGTTGTACTTGGAGTTCTTGTAGTGCTTGTTCTACCTTTCCTAAAGCGGCCTTGGATTCCGCTGATATGGTCCTTAATGAAGTCGGAGAAGAATGTCCTTTTAAAACTTCATAGAGAGGCTTAAGTTCTCGGTGGGTATTTGGAATGAGGGGGCGAGGCCATTGAATTTCCCCTAAAAACCTCTGCCAATGATGCAATGTCTTTAATTCTGCAATATGAAATTGTAATTTCTGTGGAAATATCCCTACAGAATTTATGGTATATCCCAAATATTGATAAGGAGCCATATTTTGTACCTTTTCTGGGGCAATCACTAATCCTGCAGCTGCAAATGCTTGTTGCAAATCTGCATAAACTTGTAATACACAGTCTTGGGTGGATGCTGCCAATAATATATCATCCATATAATGTGTAATATATACATATGGAAACTTTGCTCTAATGGGTTGTATGGCTTCTGCAACATACATTTGACACATAGTAGGGCTATTAGCCATTCCTTGAGGTAAAACAACCCAATGATACCACTTATATGGTTCTTTATAATTAATAGAAGGAACAGAAAATGCAAAACGCTGGCAATCTTGCTGAGCCAAAGGAATAGTAAAAAAGCGATCTTTCAAATCTAGCACTATCAAATGCCAATCTTTGGGGAATAGCAACTGGGCTGGGAAGGCCTGGCTGAAGAGCCCCCATTAACTGCATAGTGGCATTTACTGCACGTAAATCTTGTAAAAGTCTCCATTTTCCAGACCTTTTCTTGATAACAGAAATGGGAGTATCCCAGGGGGTCATGGAAGGGACAATATGCCCTGCCAACAATTGTTCCTGCACTAACTCATGGGTAGCCCTCAATTTTTCTGGTGGTAGGGGTCACTGATCTACCCACACAGGCTCATCAGATAACCAAGTAATAGGTGTGGGAGAAGGCCGCACACCAGTGACCCATACTAAAAATGCCCTAAGCCTCTCCGATCTCCAGATAGTCTGGTGACCTCATCAGCAACAGTAAGAGCAGCAACACCAACCTGCTCTGCCTTTCCCAGCCCTTTTCCTGGTGTCCATCCCATATCCATCATTATGTTATTAATGAATGGATTTTCTCCCTTTAGAGCTTGAGTAGTGAAAACCGCTCCCATGGTTTTTAACACATCTCTTCCCCACAGGTTAGTAGGTAAACCTAATACAAAATAAGGTTGAAAATGTCCTTCATGCCCCTCCTGATCACTCCACTTCAATATGCAGGCACTTTTCTGTGGTCTGGTCTGTCCTATGCCCTGTAACACTGCTGTAGAATCCTCCAGAGGCCATTGTGCAGGCCAATATTCTTTAGATATAACAGATACATCTGCCCCAGTATCAAGAATCCCCATAAAAGATTTATCTTGAATTTTTAATTCTAATTTAGGCCTAGAGTCTAGGTGGGCTACCCAGAAAGCTGAGGAGTACCAGTAGACCTGAAACCTCCCTTTCCCTGGGCTACACATAAACTTCTATTTTTTTTAGAAACAATAGGAAGCAGAAGTAGCTGAGCTATACACTCCCCTTGCGGGATCACTAAGACCCCCTGTGTTGCCTCTGCCATGATTTTTCTCTCTCCCTCATAGTCATTATCTATCACTCCAGGCAAAATCCTTATGCCCTTCATATACGCACTACTTTTACCCAAAAGCAGTCCCACAGATCCTTTTGGTAAGGGGCCATAAACTCCAGTGGGTAGTGCTTGAGGTCTCATTTGAGGGGTAAGATTGCTCTGGAGGCAGAACTGAGGTCCAGTCCTGCACTTCCTGGTGTTCCTCGACTGAGTTGGTCAATTGAAAGGGGTTGTTTTGTGGAATGAAACGGAGGCGACCACTGCCTGGGATTACTGTTTGGGTCTGCATAGCTCCATACACTCTGGCTTTCAGGGCCCGGAGTGGGCTCCATCCCCCATTTCCCAAAGGTAGTGGGTTACCCTGTGCGTCAAACTTAGATCTACATTCACTACTCCAGTGCTGACCCTTTTTACATTTGGGACATATTCCAGGTGACTGGTTTGGATTGTTTTGTGAGCAATAGCATTTCAAATGGCCTTCCTGCCCACACTGGAAGCATCCTTTAGGTCGAGCACCTCGGCCATTCATGCCTTGCAAGCCATGTCTTATAGGGCAGCAGCTAAAATTTGTCCAGTAATATGATTACCATCTATGTCTTTGCAGACACAAAGCATGTCATTCAAACTCTTGCCTTTGCTCCCTCTTAATGCTTCTTTGCAATACTTATTTGCATTCTCATATGCCAACTGTTTAACTACCAGCATAACCTGATCAGAATCTCCAAAGATCTTTCCTGCCAATTGCAAAAGCTGTGACACAAAATCTGCATAGGGTTCTGAAGGACCTTGCAAGACATTTGAAATTTGTTCTCCCGCAGCAAGATTTGGCAAAGATTTCCAGGCTCCATTTGAGCGTAAGTGCCAGGGTCATACAATATTTGCTGTTGAATATCAGCATATTGCCCTGCACCTGCCAGCATGTCATAATTCCTCTGGGGTTGACAGGCCGCACATTAATGCGTGCCAGCTCTAAGCATCTTTTGTGATTCTCACTTTTCCACAAGAGATAATCTCCTCCAGACAGGGCAGCACGGCATAATTGTTGCCAACCACTAGGTGTTAAATAACTAGCTGAAAAGGACTCAAAAAGTGTCACAGTGAATGGAGCCTGCGGACCATAACTGCTCACTGCTTCTTTTAATTGTTTCATTTCTTTAAATGTCAAAGGTACATGATTCCTGACGGCTTGTCCGGCAGCATTAACAGTTTCGGAAATGGGATAAGCCTGCGCAGTATCCTGCCAGATAACTCCCCTCCATTTCCCTTCCTCCTTATCACCCTGATTGTCCCTATCCAACCAGTGTGGATTATGAGGCAGTGGACGACAGCAGATCGGAGCCGAAGGCTCTTTATGTTTTACTTTCGTTTTCTGCAGCCGCCGTTGTAATTCTTCGATCTCTTTAACTGCTCCTCCTCATTCAGCAACTAATACATAGACTCAAGGTCACTCTCATCATCCTGAACTGCAAGTTTCTTGCGGGGTTTCATAGCCTTCTCTTCCTCTTTTTCCACTTTTAAAGATTCATTAGTTTCAGCTTCCTGGGCATCGGCGAAAGCCTGCTCACATTCTGCTAATTGTTCCTTCACTTTCAGCTTGTCAGTTAATAGCACATCCTTTACCAGCCTCCAAAGAGAAAAGGCTGCAATAGGAAACTCCTCTGGTCCCTTGTCCTGCAATGCCTTCTGCAGATCACGTTTCACCTGTTCCCAATCAGGGATATTCAACCCTCCTCCTGTCAGAAACCACGGGCTACCTTCAGCCTAGTGTCCACAAATGTCAGTGCGCTACTAGACTTAATACCTGTTCCTTGTTTCTGCAACAGCTCTCTTAGCTCAGTGGCCAACTGAGCCTTAGCTGTGGAATTCCCCATGGTACGTACCGTATTTTACTCTGTTACATCCAATCATCCCCCTTCCTTTGTGAAGGTGAGCCTCGTACGCTTACCCCTTCTTTTCAAGTCTTGATGGAACCTCCACCTGCCATGACCCGCACGGCCTGGAACCAAGAACTGGTAAGGGATGTCGAGGTTAAGCAGCACTCAGGACACATCATGTTTTGTCATTCAAAGAGAGCCCCTTTATTGACTATCCATCAGCCTTATATACCCTGCTACTTCCTACTCTCCATGGGGTCAGAGTATGGGCCTCAGGTTCCCATCCACCCCAGCAGCTCAGCCAAACAGGAAGACCACAAGCAGAGAGCTGATTCTTGAAACAATGTTCCAGCAATAGCTATATCATAAACATCCTGTGACTTACTGACCAAAGGAAAACAGGAAGGACAAAAGGGCACCTTAGGGCAATATAGGGCAAGAAAACAGGCTATGCACAAGGCCTGTTCAGCGTCTGCTGCCAACACACAAACATACACATTCACAAAGACACACATTCACACACATACACATTAAAAAATTAAATAAAATTTTTAAAATTTTTGTTCTTTTGTGTCTGTCACTACTCTCTGTCTTTCTGTGTTTTTTCCTTATTTTGGGCCCTTATTATTGTTGATACTGAAATGCTAGTGTGAATATCTTAGGAGGGAGATCTTATGAATAAAGGATTACAGGCCCAACCCTGACCCACAGATGACCTGCCCCGTCCCGCAGGCCAGGTTATTGGGGAGATCCGAGGAGGCACCTAGAAAGATCAATGGGGGCGAGAGAGAAAGGAGACCAGGTGCATAAAGGAAGACAGAGTCAGTCTGAGTCGCATCGAGGTCTCGTTTATTGACTGGGTATTGAGGCTTATAAGCAGGGCTTCAGGCAGGGAGGGGGAGCAGGGGAAGCAGGGAGAGAGAAAATTCCTAAGGGAGGGGTCAGGGCGAGGTCGCTTTGATCCCAGGCCCCCTGCAGCTGACAGGCTCCAGAAAGTTTATCTAATCTTATATCCTGCAGTTAGGCCAGGAACCTCCTGTCAAGGCTTGACAAAGTCCAGGACACAGCTGTCCGGAGTCAGTCCCCAACAATGACCCACAGGATACATGAGAACCCTGAATTCTAACAAATATTGATGTAGTACAGGCTACATTCTATTGTGGTTTGAGTTGCAAATGTTCCTGATTCCTCTATTTTTTGTTTCCTACTGCCATGTACAACAAAAGAACTTCCTAACACCCATTCTGTGCATTATGTGTCAGGATTAGCTTTCTTAAGATTTCCTACTAAAAATGTTAGGCATGCCCCTTGATTTCATGTAAATCACAAAGTATTCAAAACTAAGTTTCTTATAACAAGGCAATAGTTGCGTGTTCACACATGGTCAGAGACCTTTGAGAAAAAGCCTTCTCCTAGAAGCTACACCTCTGGTCTTTGCTGACAGTAGTTCTACCTTGAAAGAGGAAAGATATATTCATATTTTGAGACTGACACTTGTTTAACATTAGAGTTTAGTTGCCATCATAAAACTAGAAATATGAGCCATTGTGTCAACATCCTTGGGGATAAAATATGAGTCAAGGTAAATGAAATGTGTGCAAATTCAGAAACACTTTACAGATGGTTGCTTGGTTTGTTGGTCCCCTGGAATGACAGTAACGACATACAATAAACTGTGTGGGCTAGACAAGGGAACTTGTTATCTCATCCTGATTCATGGAGGACAGACTTGCAAAATGCACATACTGAACTAAGCACCCTATAGCACCTTTTCCTTCCCTCCTCTGTCCCTCTTGTTTGTGAACAATCTTAGGTGATTTTTGGTCAGCAGCATCAAAGCCCTACATGCACATCAGATTTCACATGGCAATCCATCACTGTTACCTCCCTGTGTTCTCAAAGCCATCTCATGAAGTCAGAGTGGTCTCACTGTTTCAGCATGAACTCATCTAACTAAGGATATCTGCAATAGTCCTTACAAACTTATAATGAAATTGCATACAGTGGTACTCAGACTTATCACATCAACAGATCTTCTTTAGGGGGAAATGTGTTAACCTAATGTCACAGGAGTAATTATTTCAAATATATACTTATAAGTTGTTGAATGAAAATCACTGAGAATGCTTATATCCTGTTGACTCTAGTCTTACAAGCAAATACATTTAAGGGAGAAATTAAAATATTTGAATTCTAATTTTATTTTTTACTCTCTATCACAATAGTTGACAATCATCTCCACTTTTATGACTCTACCTAAGACACAAATGAAGGGAGACGCTTCCCTTCACCTTCTTGTCTGTAGAGAGTCGACATCAGGATGGCAACAGTGCCTGGTCATGGGACCCACTCCACAGGACAGGGCTTACACCCAGGCTCAGACAAATGCATGTTTGTGTCTTGCTTCCCCATGTGTGTCTCACTGTGCTGAGCACCACTGCAGTGTTCATGCAGTAGCCTTCAGCACTGTCCTCAGATTGTAACCCTAGAGCACCAGGACAAGGTTATGTTTAAGGTGAAAAGTGACAGGAGACTGGGAGTGCCTGTTGTTGTTGGGTGAATCAGAGCCTAGAGGCTTGGCCAGGCAGCTTCTGGAACCAGTGTGGAAATAGAGGATCGGTAACTGCTGGAGAGTGTCATTCCCCAGCATCACCTCAGCGTGGGGAGGAGAGCCTGAAAAGAAATAGCTGTTAGGAAAGAGTCAAGAAATGAGAGGGATCGTTCCAAAGGCAGGCCTCTTTAGTGTTCATGACACCTGACAGAGATTGAGAAAGCTGAGGAATGAGGTAGGCATCCAGGTCATGCTGTAGATTTCCAGAGATTCCCAGGACCCACAGAATCCTGCTGGACTCTGGGGTTCTCAGGGTATCAGGAATGTGGTGAGTCCATGCATTGT
This sequence comes from Peromyscus californicus insignis, assembly GCF_007827085.1. Lineage (NCBI taxonomy): Eukaryota > Metazoa > Chordata > Mammalia > Rodentia > Cricetidae > Peromyscus > Peromyscus californicus. The sequence continues at coordinate 8,974,676 of NW_026294458.1, read as the reverse complement.
GAGACTTTTACTATCACCATCACCACCTCATTTCATCTCTGCAGTCCAGGGACAACTCTCCTCCCAAAGGGGCTGGGGCAACTTGAGGAAACACCTGCTGTAACCTCTAGTCCAGGCAGCTTTGCCCAGGAGCTTACATGGGAGTAAGGAGTTAGTCTCAAGTCTTGTCAGATTCTCAGAAGCACACAGTGCCCCCTGCTGGACTATGGGTAGTTCCTTCACGGTTTGTGTTAAATATATTCCACATGATTTCTATTCTTCTGTCATAGGTTCCTTAGTTCATCATCAAAGTTGTTATTAACGTTAACTAAAATTCTATCTGTTAAATTTTCATCTTTTTAATGACTTTTATTTATTCTAAATCCTAGTTATTTTTCCCTCTTAATCAAAGTACCGGTATTTTACTTCTTCAATAGGATTCTGTGATTTTTTTCAGTGAAAAACTTTACTATATAATTAGACAATCTGATTCATCTCAGTATTAGATCCTTTTATTATGTTTTTCTCATTCACACTGTAACTTTTCTGCTTCAGAATTCTCTAGAGTTCATCATCAGACCTGAAATAATACCTGCATTTTGTTTCATTCATTTTTCTCAACTACTGTTTGTTTTGTCTCTCTTGGGGAAAATGAGACACACCTTGCTTTGGAAGTTATAACTGACTGTAAAATGAATTTCAGTTTTTATTGTCAGTGAAAATTTATTAGACATTCATAACTTTGGAGTGTTTTTCCAAAAGCCAAGCTCCAGACATGGCCCACATTGAACTTCATGAGTAACATCATCTAATGACAAGAACTCTCAGATGTAGATTTCATTGTGATGTGGTCTGGCACCCAGAGAGTCTGTGTTATTCCTATTGATCACACCCTATGCTGTAAGAAAAGACAGGAAAAAAGGACAGAAAGTCTTACTGGCCTGGAGGTGTGTAGCACTAATAGAAAATATGACTAGCATACATAGAGACCTGTGTTCAAGACCTAGAGCTAAAAAAAAAAATATTTTTGAAAGTACTGAAAAATAGTGTTTATTTTTATTTTACATTATCCCTGTGTGCATGCACCCATGAATGCAAACACTCACAGGGACAGAGACAGAGATAGAGACAGAGAGAGAAATACCATAGCTGTTGGGTCCAATGGCCCTAGACTTGGAATTACAGGGATTTATGAGGCAAACTACATGGGTGCTAGAAATGAACATGAATCTTCTGCAAGAGCAATATGTGCTCTAAATCACTGAACTGTCTCTCTAGCCACCCAAAATAGTATAAAATTATCCTGTTTTCTTAAAACAATATTACTTACAGAGATCTTGAAAGGATAAACTTGCTATATCAGGACTGTGTTGGTCTGTGTAAACATAGTCTGTCAGTGTAGAGACTAATCTTCCCTTCTGCTGAAGTAAATTTTTATAATGTCGAGACTACTTTAATTTGTTAATCAACTACTTTGGGCATATATTTTATTAAGTTATACTCTCTTATTTTGGTCTAAAATAGTCCACTTGAAAAACATTTTATTAAGTCAATTAAGAGTATAATGAGTCCTCTAACTGACCAAGAGAAGGCTCCTGCCTGGGAAAGACAAAGGACAGGACACTGGGGTTTTTAATGACAAAAAGCTGCAATCACTTCACACCTGTTGCAGGCTAGAAGGTCTTTACAATGTAACCTTTGATCTTGTAGAACATCACAAAAGACCACTCCTATACAGGAACCAAACTGTTTTTACATATCAGGACCCTTTCTCAGTAGGGAATGAAGGACTCTTTGTATTGTGAAACACTTTCTCAAACAAAGTGAGAAGCCCATTGTTTACAGGCAAATGGAGATCCTAGGTGGAGGAAGTGCAGGGTCAGGCAAACTGACATTCCTGAAGCTATTTCAGTTACAATAAAAACAAAAATATTAGAGTACCCTTCCTTGCCCCAGACCCCATCCCTGGGCACCAGCCACTCCAGGGAAGACCTGCCCAACTTGGCCCCAGGTTCTGGCCACCGGGCAGGTTCCCTGCTAGCCCCACCGGGAAGGATCCCCTTCTCCAAGACCCCTGGCAAGCCCTGCAGTCTCCACGCCCTGCCCCCACGCCCATCCGCCTGAGCCCCAAGCCTCTTCCTGAGACTTAGAGGCCGGCCCCCAGCTCCCATCTTGCTCCGGACTTCCCTTTTGGAAAACTGGTTCCCTGCTAGCCCCACCGGGAAGGATCCCCTTCTCCAAGACCCCTGGCAGGCCCTGCAGTCTCCACGCCCTGCCCCCACGCCCATCCGCCTGAGCCCCAAGCCTCTTCCTGAGACTTAGAGGCCGGCCCCCAGCTCCCATCTTGCTCTGGACTTCCCTTTTGGAAAACTGGTGAGTACCCTTCCTTGCCCCAGACCCCATCCCTGGGCACCAGCCACTCCAGGGAAGACCTGCCCAACTTGGCCCCAGGTTCTGGCCACCGGGCAGGTTCCCTGCTAGCCCCACCGGGAAGGATCCCCTTCTCCAAGACCCCTGGCAGACCCTGCAGTCTCCACGCCCTGCCCCCACGCCCATCCGCCTGAGCCCCAAGCCTCTTCCTGAGACTTAGAGGCCAGCCCCCAGCTCCCATCTTGCTCCAGACTTCCCTTTTGGAAAACTGGTGAGTACCCTTCCTTGCCCCAGACCCCATCCCTGGGCACCAGCCACTCCAGGGAAGACCTACCCAACTTGGCCCCAGGTTCTGGCCACCGGGCAGGTTCCCTGCTAGCCCCACCGGGAAGGATCCCCTTCTCCAAGACCCCTGGCAGACCCTGCAGTCTCCACGCCCTGCCCCCACGCCCATCCGCCTGAGCCCCAAGCCTCTTCCTGAGACTTAGAGGCCGGCCCCCAGCTCCCATCTTGCTCCGGACTTCCCTTTTGGAACACTGACTTCCCTTTGGGAACACTGGTCTGTCTGAACCAAGTGTGCGGATAAGGCCAAGAACGAACCACAAGGAGATGGGCAGACGTCAAGGCAGAAACATATACAACAATATGAATAGCAATACAGCATCACCAGGCCCTAGCCCTCCTCCAACACCTAGACCTGAACATCAGAAATTGGAAGAAGCAGAAGAAAACAGCCTTATGAATGACATCATGAAGAAGCTAGAGGTTTGTGTAGAGGAAAAGACAAAAAAATGTGAAGAACGCTGTAAACAACTAGAGGAAAGGGCAAACAAATTAGAAGAAATCAATAAAGTCCTGGAAGAAAACAATAAAATACTGAGAGAAAATCAAGAAAAATCAATGAAACAAATGAAGGAAACAGTCCAAGACCTGAAAAGGGAAATAGAAAAAATGAAGAAGACACAAACAGAGGGAATGCTGGAAATAGAAAATCTGAGAAAACGATTGGGAACTTCAGATGCAAGTATAATCAACAGAATGCAAGAGATGGAAGAGAGGATCTCTAGCGTTGAAGATACAGTAGAAGAAATACATTCATCAGTCAAAGAAAACACTAAAGCCAACAAAGTCATGAACCAAAATGTCCAAGAAATTTGGGACACCATGAAAAGACCAAACCTAAGAATAATAGGGGTCGAAGAAGGAGAAGAATACCAACTCAAGGGCACAGAAAATATATTCAACAAGATCATAGAAGAAAACTTTCCCAACTTAAAGAAGGAAATGCCTATGAAGATACAAGAAGCTTATAGAACTCCAAACAGACTAGACCCCCCAAAAAATTCCCCTCGCCACATAATAGTTAAACAACTAAACGTACAGAATAAAGAAAGAATATTAAGAGCAGCAAAGGAAAAAGGCCAAGTGACATATAAAGGCAAACCCATCAGAATAACACCCGATTTCTCAATGGAGACTTTGAAAGCCAGAAGAACCTGGACGGATGTAATGTAGACACTAAGAGACCATGGATGTCAGCCTAGACTAATATACCCAGCAAAACTTTCAATCACCATAGATGGAGTGAACAAGACATTCCATGACAAAGCCAGATTTAAACAATACTTATCCACAAACCCAGCCCTACAGAAAGCACTAGAAGGAAAATTCCAACCTAAGGAAGTCAGATACACCCTCGAAAACACAGGCAACAGATAAAGCCACAGCAGTAAACCCCAACGTATAGAAGTACCCACACATCACCACCAAAAAATAACAGGAATGAACAATCACTGGTCATTAATTTCCCTCAATATCAATGGACTTAATTCACCTATAAAAAGACATAGGCTTACAGAATGGATACGAAAGCAGGACCCATCTTTCTGCTGCATACAAGAAACATCTCAAATTCGAAGACAGACACTACCTAAAAATAAAAGGCTGGGAAAAGACTTTCCAATCAAACGGTCTTAAGAAACAAGCGGGTGTAGCCATCCTGATATCCAGCAAAATAGACTTCAAACTAAAATCAATCAAAAGAGATCAAGAAGGGCATTACATACTCATCACAGGAAAGATCCACCAAGATGAAGTCTCAATTCTGAATATTTATGCCCCAAACACAAGGGCACCCACATATGTAAAAGAAACATTACTAAAGCTTAAATCACATATAAAACCCCACACATTAATAGTGGGAGACCTCAACACCCCACTTTCACCACTGGACAGATCTCCCAAATTGAAACTTAACAGAGAAATAAAGGACTTAACTGATGTCATGACTCAAATGGACTTAATCGATATCTACAGAACATTCCATCCTAACAAAAAGAATATATCTTCTTCTCAGCACCCCATGGAACCTTCTCTAAAATTGACTACATACTTGGCCACAAAACAAATCTAAACAGATACAAAACAATTGGAATAACCTCCTGTGTTCTATCAGACCACCATGGTCTAAAGTTGGATTTCAACAACAACAAAAACTACAGAAAACCTGCAATCTCATGGAAACTGAATAATACCCAACTGAATCACCAATGGGTTAAGGAAGAAATAAAGAAAGAAATTAAAGACTTCCTAGAGATCAATGAAAATGAAGACACCACATATCCAAATTTATGGGACACTATGAAAGCAGTACTAAGAGGGAAATTCATAGCACTAAATGCCCACATAAATAAGTTGGAGAAATCTCACACTAGAGACTTAACAGCATACCTGAAAGCTCTAGAACAAGAAGAAGCACAGTCTCCCAGGAAAAATAGACGCCAGGAAATTATCAAAGTGAGAGCTGAAATCAATAAAATAGAAACAAAGAGAACAATACAAAAAATTAATGAAACAAAGAGTTGGTTCTTTGAGAAAATCAACAAGATAGACAAGCCCTTATCCAAACTAACCAAAAGACAGAGAGAGAGCATCCAAATCAACAAAATCAGAAATGAAAAGGGGGACATAACAACAGACATTGAGGAAATCCAGAGAATCATCAGGTCATACTTCAAAAACCTCTATTTGACAAAACTGGAAAACCTAAAAGAAATGGATAACTTTCTGGATAGGTACCACATACCTAAGTTAAATCAAGACCAGATAAACTATTTAAATAGTCCAATAACCCCTAACGAAATAGAAACAGTCATTAAAAGTCTCCCAACCAAAAAAAGCCCAGGACCAGATGGTTTCAGCGCAGAATTCTACCAGATCTTCAAAGAAGAGTTAATACCAATACTCTATAAATTGTTCCACACAATAGAAACAGAAGGAACATTACCAAACTCCTTCTACGAGGCTACAATTACCCTAATTCCTAAACCAAACAAGGATACAACAAAGAAAGAGAACTACAGACCGATCTCCCTCATGAACATTGATGCAAAAATACTCAATAAAATACTGGCAAACAGACTCCAAGAACACATCAAAACAATTATCCACCATGATCAAGTAGGATTCATTCCAGGGATGCAAGGGTGGTTCAACATACGAAAGTCCGTCAATATAATACACCATATAAACAAACTCAAAGAAAAAAACCATATGATCATCTCACTGGATGCAGAAAAGGCATTTGACAAAATCCAACACCCCTTCATGATAAAGGTATTAGAGCGATCAGGAATACAGGGAACATACCTAAACATAATAAAGGCAATTTACAGCAAGCCAACAGCCAGCATCAAATTAAATGGAGAGAAACTCAAAGCAATTCCACTAAAATCAGGAACGAGGCAAGGCTGTCCACTCTCCCCATACTTATTCAATATAGTACTTGAAGTTCTAGCCAGAGCAATAAGACAACATAAGGAGATTAAGGGGATACAAATTGGAAAGGAAGAAGTCAAGCTTTCCCTATTTGCAGATGACATGATAGTATACTTGAGCGACCCCAAAGATTCCACCAAGGAACTGATACAGCTTATAAACACCTTCAGCAACATAGCAGGATACAAGATCAACTCAAAAAAATCAGTAGCCCTCCTATATACAATGGACAAAGAAGTGGAGAAGGAAATCAGAGATACATCACCCTTTACTATAGCCACAAATGACATAAAATACCTTGGGGTAACACTAACCAAGCAAGTGAAGGACCTATATGACAAGAACTTTAAGTCCCTGAAAAAAGAAATTGAAGAAGATGTCAGAAAATGGAAAGATCTCCCATGCTCATGGATAGGCAGGACTAACATAGTAAAAATGGCAATCTTACCAAAAGCAATCTACAGATTCAATGCAATCCCCATCAAAATACCAACACAATTCTTCACAGACCTGGAAAGAATAATACTCAAATTCATATGGAAAAACAAAAAACCCAGGATAGCCAAAGGAATCCTGTACAATAACACAACTGCTGGAGGCATCACGATCCCTGACTTCAAGCTCTACTATAGAGCTACAGTAGTAAAAACAGCTTGGTACTGGCATAGAAACTGACATGTGGACCAATGGAATCGAATTGAAGACCCTGACATTAATCCGCACACCTATGAACATATAATTTTTGACAAAGAAGCCAAAAGTGCACAATGGAAAAAAGAAAGCATCTTCAACAAATGGTGCTGGCAAAACTGGATATCAACATGTAGAAGGCTGCAAATAGATCCATATCTATCACCGTGCACAAAACTTAAGTCCAAGTGGATCAAGGACCTCAACATAAATCCAGCTGCTCTGAACCTGCTAGAAGAGAAAGTAGGAAGTAGTCTTGAACGCATTGGCATTGGAGACTACTTCCTAAATAGAACATCAGTAGCACAGACTCTGAGAGAAACAATCAATCAATGGGACCTCTTGAAACTGAGAAGCTTTTGTAGAGCAAAGGATACGGTCAACAAGGCAAAGCGACAGCCTACAGAATGGGAAAAGATCTTCACCAACCCCACATCTGACAGAGGACTGATATCCAGAATATATAAGGAACTCAAGAAATTAGACAGCAAAATGCCCAACAGTCCAATTAAGAAATGGGCTATAGAACTAAACAGAGAATTTCCAACAGAGGAAACTCAAATGGCCGAAAGACATTTAAGGAATTGCTCATCATCCCTAATCATCAGGGAAATGCAAATCAAAACAACTCTGAGATACCACCTTACGCCTGTCAGAATGGCTAAGATCAAAAACACTGAAGACACCTTATGCTGGAGAGAATGTGGAGCTAGGGGAACTCTCCTCCACTGCTGGTGGGAATGCAAGCTTGTACAACCACTTTGGAAATCAATATGGCGCTTTCTTAGAAAATTGGGAATCAATCTCCCCCAAGATCCAGCTATACCACTCTTGGGCATATACCCAAGAAATGCTCAACCACACCATAAGAGCACTTGTTCAGCTATGTTCATATCAGCATTGTTTGTAATAGCCAGAACATGGAAACAACCCAGATGCCCTTCAACTGAAGAATGGATAAACAAAATGTGGTACATATACACAATGGAATACTACTCAGCAGAAAAAAACAATGGCATCATGAGGTTTGCAGACAAATGGATGGATCTAGAAAAAATCATCCTGAGTGAGGTAACCCAGACTCAGAAAGACAAACATGGTATGTACTCACTCATAGCAGGATACTAGACATGAAACAAGGATGACTTGTCTGCTACTCACATCACCAGGGAGGCTACCTGGAAAACAGGACCCCAAGAAAGACACAGGGATCGCCCAATGACAGAGAAATGGAATGAGATCTACATGAAAAGCCTGGACATGAGTGGGGGTAATGAAAGGCGAGGGTCGAGGGAAAGAGAGCTTGGGGGAGCGGGAGATCCCAGCTGGATCAACAACAGAGAGGGAGAACAAGGAATAGGAGACCATGGTAAATGAAGACCACATGAGAACAGGAAGAAGCAAAGTGCTACAGAGGCCCACAGAAATCCACAAAGATACCCACACAACAGACTGCCGGCAATGGTCGAGAGACAGCCCGAACTGACCTACTCTGGTGATGGGATGGCCAAACACCCTAATTGTTGTGCTAGAAACCTCATCTAACTACTGAGGGATCTGGATGCAGAGATCCATGACTAGGCCCTGGGTGGATCTCTGGGAGTCCAATTAACGAGAATGAGGAGGGTTTATATGAGCGAGAATTGTTGAGACCAAGGTTGGATAAAGCACAGGGACAAATAGCCAAATGAATGGAAACACATGAACTATGAACCAATGGCTGAGGGGTCCACACTGGATCAGGCCCTCTGAATGGGTGAGACAGTTGATTGGCTTGATCTGTTTGGGAGGCATCCAGGCAGTGGGACCAGATCTTGTGCTCATTGCATGAGTTGGCTGTTTGAAACCTGGGGTCTATCCAGGATTGTTTGGCTCGGCCTGGGAGGAGGGGACTAGACCTACCTGGACTGAGTCTACCAGGTTGACCTCAGTCTGTGGGGAAGGCTTTGCCCTGGAGGAGATGGGAATGGGGGGGGGGGGCGTGGGGGGAAGGTGAGGGGGAGGGGAGGGGGGAGAACAAGGGAATCCGTGACCGATATGTAAAACTGAATTGTATTGCAAAATAAATTAAAATAAATTAAAAAAAAATATTTCAATGTAACTATATTGGTAACATATATTTTAATTGGTAGTATCTCAATGAAATGATCATTCTCAGGAAAGAAAACTTTCTAATAGGTAGATCTGGAATTTTGAAAACTATTTAGAAGGAGAAGATCTGAGTACGTCTTACCTGAGACCCTCTCTACTCTTCCTATTCTATCTCTAGAAGGAGAATTATAAAGATCCCAATGCATTCCATTCCTGTGATACCTTCATGAGGCACAGTCATGACCTGCTTCCACTTAAAGTCTGACTTTGTTACACATTCATTTCTCTGCCAGAAAAGGACTAACATGCAGGAGATCCTGAAGCTAACCAGGAGATAAATACCTTGAGGTTGCACTGGAAACTGCAGTGGAGACAGCCTCCACTGACTCCTTATGTGTTGTTTGTTTCCATGGAGACAGCCTCCATTGATTCCTTATGTGTTGTTTGTTTCCGGTTTAATATTTCTGCTCTATTTTTTCAATTTCTCTCCATCTCCTGGGTTTGGGCTTCATTTGCCCTTGTTTTTCCAAACTTTGGGATGCATCTTCAAGTTGTTTATTGATAATCTATGACTTAAAGAAAACATTTAATAAGTTTGAGTGAATGTGCTTGAATGTATGTATACCCAGCAGGTGCAGACAAGAGCACATGAAGGTTAGAAGGGAGAGCCAGATGCTTTGAAACTGAAGCTACTGCTAAGTGTACACTGCCATGTGGTTGTAAGGAGCTGGACCTGGTTCCTCTGAAAGAGCAGCCAATACTCTGAACACCTGAGCCATTTCTTCAGCCCCTCTTCCTGAATTTTTTTTTAAAGTAGACACCCTTAGAGCTATAAATTTCCCTCTTATGACTACTTTTAATACGTCACAAAAGTTTTGTTGGGCTGTGTTGCCATTTTCATTTAATTCCAGATTTTTAAAAAATATTTCTTGATTCTGTCTTCAACCTTTTGTCATGGAGCAGTTGCTGTGGGATGGTCTGTTTGTCAAATGTGTTGCTGATTGGTCAATAAATAAATCACTGATTGGTCAGTGGCCAGGCAGGAAGTATAGGCGGGACAAGGAGGAGAAAAAACTGGGAAGTGGAAGGCTGAGTCAGAGAGACACTGCCAGCCGCCATGATGAGAAACAGCATGTGAAGATGCCTGGTAAGCCACGAGCCATGTGGCAAGGTATAGATTAATAGAAATGGATTAATTTAAGCTGTAAGAACAGTTAGCAAGAAGCCTGCCACGGCCATACAGTTTGTAACCAATATAAGTCTCTGTGTTTACTTGGTCAGGTCTGAGCAGCTGTGGGGCTGGCAGGTGAGAGAGATTTGTCCTGACTGTGGGCCAGGCAGGAAAACTCTAGCAACAAGCAGTAAGTTATTTAATCTCCATGGGTATGGGCGATGGGACTGGAGATCCTCTGTGGGAGGGTCCCTGCAGGCTTTACAGCAGGCAAGGAAAATTATTAGGGTGCAGGAAGAATGAAAAACTGATCAGCCCAATTTAGGTAATGACTGGTGGACCAAGACTTCTTGAGTCTGACTCAGGTCATTCTCTTTTAGCCATATTTAAGCATAGCACAACTTTGAAAAAAAAATGTTTTCTGATAGCAATTAACTCAGTCCTGTGAGTACAACATAGCTTAAGACATGTTTACATTGAAGCTCATTACAAAATAAACATGGCTTCAACCTATAATGGGTTTTTGTTGACTTTAGAAACAATGGTCAAGGTAGAGGACCTAGGCAGAAACACTGAGGTAAACGTAATGCCTGTGGGTGTCTTGACTGGCTTGCCCTAAAAAAACATAGAAGTCATATAGGCTGTTGTAAAGTCCAAAGGACATCTTTAGGGACTAGAAGCAATGCTTAAGGGATTAGGGAAAAGGGGTCTGAGATAAACAAACACAATGTTCTGGGAGATATGGATTGAGCCTTTCTGAACAGGTAGCAAAGGATTATCAGGTTGTAAACTTCATTTCAACCTAGAACTCTGGAAGAATAGCTAACCACCTCACTCCACTGAAGAGATAAGATAAGCCTTTAACTGTCTTGGCTTCTCCAGTGCTGATCTGTGTGCCCAAGGTTTTTACCGTCTACAATAATCTACCCCATCTATGCCAGGACTTTTGTTGTCTTGATTATGTGAAGGCCTTGTGCACATAACCATAGCTCCTATAAGTTTCTGATTCTGATAGCATGTTATATTCAGAGGACAGCACTTTAAAGCACATTTCAAAGTGGTCCAACAGTCTCCTGTTCTGTGACTCTTATGTTCTTTCCATCCTTACTCAAATGTTCACTGAGCATTGTTTGTGTGTTTGGGGGTGAGTGCTGATAAACATGTCCCATTTAAGGCTGAGCACTCAGTCTCTTCATCTCAGGACTATGATCAGTTATGTGTCTCTCCATTGACTGTTGCCCATTGCAAAAAGATGCTTCTTGACCAAAACTGAGTCTATGGGTATAAGCATACATATTTACAAAGATGTTTGACAACATGGTTACTTAGCAATATAATAATATGAACTTCTAACATAGGGTCCATGACCCCCTCTCTTCCAGTCATAGACTGCTGGCCAGGATTATAGTAACAGGAATGAAATTATACTTGTGAATATTTTAAACATAAAAACATTATATATTAAAAGCTATGGAGCACAACTACAACAATATTTTTAATGCAACATTTAATGCAATGAAAGACTAAAGTGCCAAGTCTGAGCTATGTAGACTGGAGAGTACAGACACAGAATGCCTAATCATCTACCAGACAGCATCTTGATGCCAGAGCTGTCCAGTGGTCTGTAAGGTCATTGTATCTTACTTTGAACAATCTGTAGTGACTTTCATCTTCAAAGTCTATTTCTTCATCTCATTTTAATGATCATTGATAATTTTTAGTAGAATGCATTAACAGTACAAAGTAATGTGTTTTACTATGACATGTTCCCCTATGTCTAAGGATATTTATTCCATCCCATATTTTCTGCTCTTATACTCTGCTTTTGCACTTCCTCACTTTTACACTGCTAAAAGTTTGCCTGTTACATTCATGAGTAGTTTTACCTGTTATGTTTCACACGTAAGAAAAATTATGGTAGACTTGACTTGCCTTATTTCCCTTCACATCATGATTCCATTGTGTTAAATATTGTGTCTCACTTAGCCTCATTTCTGTCATGTGGATCTAGGTCTTGAAGCCCTGGAGAGGTGAAAGTGATAATAGGGATGTGGGAGATATATAGATGCATGGTTACACCTGTGTTTTATTAACTTTCCTCTGTGGTCTGTACTTTGCACTGTTTAGTCGAACAGAGCCAGAGAATGGGTGTGAAATATCATTAATTGGCAGTTTTCTTTGTATTTGTCCTATGTGTTCATGCACAGACACATGTGTGCGAGTTTGCACATGTTGAGGGCAGAGATTGATGTATCCTATTTATCTCCATTCTCTCTAACATGGGGTATTTCCCTAACTTTGAACTCACTGATTTAACTAGATTGAAAGGCCAACAGTCCCAGGAACTGTTCCTTCCATGAGCAGTGGGATTATAGGCCAGCTTTGCAGCTGAGCAAAGCTTTATTTTTATTTCAGATCACAGCTTATTTTAGAGATAGTTGAATGTAATACTAACATAGAACTATAATAAAATTGAAATGCATTTGAAAATTACAATTTCAATTAATTATGTGTTTATGTGGGAGGTGGCATATGTGTGTGCACACATGGACAAGAACATGCCACCAAACTGTGGACATCAGGCTTGGAAGCAGGGGTTCTTTACTCTCTGAGCCACTGTGTCAGCCCTAGAAAGGCATTTTCTAAAGTTTTCACATATATCATTGTCTAAAATTATTCAGTATGTGCTTTTTAACTTTATTTGTGAGAATTGTCATGAATGACTCTGGTACTTAGGCCCATTCTCCCTAGTACTGCAGCCGGTGAAGGATAGTGTCAACTCTCCCACTCTTGTGACCTGGGACCAGATTTCCCAAATTCAGTAGGTGTTGAGGTGGGGTGGGATGGGGTGGGGGAAGAACATATTTCTCTTGCCTATGCCACCATTTGACAGATAGTGGGGCCAGCTCTCCTACTCTCATGTCTTCAGGGCCTGCTCAGTTGCCAAAGTTGTCAGCTCCACTGTGCTGTGTCCCAGGCCACATCAAGGCCTGCTCTCCTGAGTAAGGGGGCGGGGTCAACTCTGTGCAGCCCTATCTTCACTGTCTTAGAGGAGAACAGGAGCCACAGACACAGACTGAGGCTGGGACAGGGCCACGGACCCAGACATGGCCATTACCATCAGCCCAATCCAGGGAAAGCTGTGGTCCTGGGTAGCAGCATGTCTGGTTAGATCTATGTAATATCAGCAGCAGCATGGCCCTTGGACACCCTCCTGAGCCTAGGTGGCTGCCCAGACCCCACTTGTCTGAGTGGTTCCTAATGGCAACACAGGCCATGAATATCAACACAGACCTCAAATGGGGTTTGTCCAGGGAAGCAGACGTGGTCTTTATCAGATGCCAGGGATGGAATGTCACCATGGACCCAGTTGGTAGTATAAGTCTCTGAAATCGGGATGGACCCATTGCTTCATGGCCCTCGAACAACAACATAGCCTCAGGTGTCATCCCAGATCCCAAGCAACTGCATGGCCCTAAATGGCAACAGGAACCTCGGACATCAACTCAAACCCTGGTTGAGGCTGAGCCATAAATCCAGACATGGCCACCCCACAACTCAGCTCAGTTGACAGTGCATGTCATTCAGATCTGTATGACCTCATCAGTGATAGAGCCCTGAGACACCAAACCTGCTAGAGGTGGTGGCCCAGATCCTAGGCATCTGTGTGATCATTGGTGGGAAAACAGGCCATGGACATCAACACAGACCCAGGCTGCAGTAGGACCATAGACACAGACATGGTCCTCGGAGCAACCTGGGCAGGGATGTCATCATGACACTAGCTGGCATGGCAGATCATCCAGATCAACATGGATTCAAGTGCCAACATGTCCCCAGGTGGCAACCCTGCTGCCGGGCATTTGCTCAACCTTTGATGATAACAGTAACAACAGACAAACACACAGACTCTGGCTGTGGTAGGGCCACAGACCCAGACATGGCCCTTGACCACAGTTTGGGTCTGGATGTCACCAGTGGCTCCAAGTGACAGGGCATGCCACCCAGATCTCTTTGTCTCAATGGCTGCAAACCCTCAAACAACAACATGGCCTCAAGTGTCAGCTCAGACTATGGGACTCTGCACTGCCCTCTGTTCCAACAGCAGCCATTGTCATTAACACAAAGTCTGACTGTTGCAGGGACATGGATCCAGACATAGCTCTTAGCAGTAGTCCAGGCACAGAAGTCACCATGGACCAGGTTGCAGTGCAGGCTTTTTGAATTGCATGGCCTCTTTGGGGGCACATCCCTCTGACTACAACATGGTCATAGGTGGTAGTCCAGACTTGTGACATCCACAAGGCCATTAGTGGTAACAGCTGCCTCAGACATCAACACCAACTACCACAGCTGCATAGGGTCTAAGGAACCAGACACATCCCTCTGCAGGAGCCCAGTTCCAAGAATCACCAAGGTGGCATCAAACAGGCCAGCAAGTTTCTCATTGCCCTAGACTGTTCAGATATGCCTCTCTCCCCAGCATATAAACCTTTCTGTCTCTGTCTTCCATTTCTCCACCATATCCTCACTCACCATAATGGTGCTAGACTGCTAGGTGACACCGTTTCAAGATTGCTCTCTGTCTTCCCCAGCTGAGTGTTCTGGAGCTGAACTGTAGCTGTTCTCTGTGTGCCTGGGCCTGGTGGCTCCAGGAGGCTGGTTGTTGGTCTCTGTCCCCCAGGGTGAGAGTCTATGGCAGGGCCATAGCTGTCCTCTGTGCCTTAATTTTCATTTTTCAAGGGATAAATATTCTATATTCATTTAATGTCTATGAAAATTTTATTCTACCTTCATTTGGGGAGAGATACTTAAAGTACACAATTGTTTTCTGCAGGGATATTTTTCACCCTATGATTTAAAAGCGTGTTTCTCTACTGTCTTACCGTTGTCTTACCTCAGTGAAGAACTCTGCTCTGATGATGGAGGGTCTCGTTTTCCATTCACCACATCTTTATCACTGTCATTTAACATTTGCTACTGTGACATTTTCTCAGCTTCAGTTTATTGTCCTTTCACATGTTGATTTGACTTGTTATATTTTATCAAGGACAGAAATGTTTTGATCATTCCTTCTTCAAATACTGTGTTCAGTCCACACCCACAAATACACACACACACACACACACACACACACACACACACACACACAGAGAGAGAGAGAGAGAGAGAGAGAGAGAGAGAGAGAGAGAGAGAGAGAGAGAGAGAGAGAACTAGAAAACTGCACACTGAATTAGAAAACTCATTCATGTCCTGAAATTATTTTCAGTTTTTCATTATTATTGGAGGATACATTCTGTGAATCCAGAATAAGAACTAACATATTTAACTCAAGTATTCCACCATTAAACTGTGTGTAGAGACTTATGTGCATATTTTATCTTTAACAGTTTTAACTTTCCCTCCATTTAATTGATGCTGGCTGTAGGCTAGTTGTAAATTGTCTTTATTTTGTTTAGATGTGTCCATTTTGTCTCTGATATCTCCATGAAAAGGCATTGGATTTCATCAACTTTTTTTCAGCAACAAATGAGATGATCATATTTTTTTTCTTTCTGATTGTTAATATAGAGTAACACATTGATTGATTTTCACCTGTTGAACCATCCTGCATATCTGGGACAAGGCTACTTGATCCTGGTGGATGATCTTTTTGACTTTTTTTTAAATTCAGTTTTTGAGTATTCATCTTATTGACTAGTTTTGCATCTATGTTCATGAAGGAAATTGATCTGTAATTCCCTTTCTTTGTCAAATCTTTATGTGGTTTGGGTATCAGGATGAATGTGCCCTCAAAACTTAGTGAGTGCAAACTATATGAAATACAGAAGAGTTGCCCTAGAGGTTTCTTTTAATGGGAGATACTTGGCCTGACCTGGCCATCTGCTATAACCAAGCAAGGCTTCCAGAAGCAGTAATGGGACATCAACAGAGCCATAAAACTCTGACCTACACTCTATCCTGTCTGCCAGATGTGCTGGGGTAAAGGTCACTGAATTTGTGAAAGTGCCCAACCAATGACTGATACAATTTGAGGCCCATCCACTGGAGGGAGCCCATGACTGACACTGCCTTTATGGACAGGAATCAGAGGCTCGATAGACCAAACATGATTGTGTGTGTGTGTGTGTGTGTATGACAGTATGTAAATGTATATATGTATATATGTGTGTGTATTAGCATGGAGTATACTCTAATTAAATTATATATATTAGAATTAAACAGTCTAAACAGTCAAAAGAATGATTCCTAATGATAATATGCTGCCTGGTCTACAGAGGGAAATCCAGGATGGGCACCAAAACTGCACAGAGAAACCCTGCCTCTAAAAACAAAAAATGAATAAATAAAGAAACAAACAAATAAAAAAATAAATGAATTGGAATAAAATTCTTTCTCTGATGGAATCTGAAGGTCACCACATATTCTGCCTGGCAGAGTCTAAGGAATGTTATTAAGTAGTTGACATCTTAATCATGTATGCTTAGTCATTTTGAAGCAGAAAACAAAGTTTTTGGCAAAGGGCAGGGAAGCAACTCTGTAAGTTAAACTGAAAAGCAAGTTGCCACTGTCACAGGAGAGAAGGGGTTTGTGTCTTACTTCCTCATCTGACTGTGTTATTGTGAGCCCCATCAGTGCTATCCCATCTTTGACAGTAATAATCAGCTTCATCTCCAGCCTGGGCTTTGCTGATGGTCAGGGTGGCTGTGTTCCCTGAGCTGGAGCCAGAGAATTGGTCTGGGATGCCAGAGGGACGCTTATTATCTTTATATATGACCAGCACAGGGGCCTGGCCTAGCTTCTGCTGGTACCAGTGAACATACCAATCTGAGAGTTTTTCTCCAGAGCAGGTGATTGTGGCCTTTTGACCTAGAGCCACTGATACTGAGGGAGGTTGAGTCAGTATATAGGAGGCCACGGAATCTGCAAAAGAAAAGAGAAAGATGCTGAGGATATTAAACAATGCCCTTTCTAAGGTCAACTAAGCACTCTACCAGAACAGGACTCAGGATTCAGGGCTAGACAACAATGTCTGTGGGCTGAAACATCTGACTGAGTCTGAGTAGGTCACCTGTGCAGAGGGAGAGGAAGGGGAGAAGGAGGAACAGCCAGGCCATGGTGGAGATGCCACAGAGTAGTGGATCCTGGAAGTCACAGCACAACCAGGCTAATCAGGCTTTTATTCTCTTTCAATCATCTTGAGGGTAGTGGATGTTCTGTGGCTATGCAAATTTACCCCTCTCTGGGTCTCCCCATGGAGGCCTATGTGGGGAAAATACTTCAAAGCTGTGAAGCAGAAACTGATGAGAAGGGGTGGAGCCTGACTCATTCAAGTTTGCCTTGGTTCAGAAATTTCCCCTTAGGCCTCTGTGGCCAACAGAGAGAACAGTGACAGCTGATGGCTTGACAACCATGACAATTGTCAACCACATGCAGGACACCATGACGCTGGGCAAGAAACTGCTCCTGGGGTCAGTTCTTCTACAGTGAACTTCCCACTGGATTCAGAGTGCTGTTCCCAGTGAATTCCAGCCATGATAGAGACACCAGGGCTCATACCTGGGATTCTACCCAGCCAGAGCATTTCCTGGTGAGTCCCTCACTATGCATGGCTTCTGCCTATGTGCTGGAGTGATGGTGTTATGTGATTCTCAGAATGTCTTCACTGGCAGTAAAAAACTATCCCTTGACACTTTCAGAATATTTGGCCTAGCATCACAGGCTCAACTTCCCCTGCACATCCCCATTCTCAGGCTTTGCTGCTGCTGGATGCTACCCTGCTACCCTCTGCTGGTGGAAGAGTCTAAGAGCAGAAACTTCCTTCATTTTTTAACTGGCTCAAAAGTCCTTGTGAACTGAAAAGTTGCAGTGAAGGGAGACACCTTACTCTGTGTTTACTTCACTTGCTCCAACATCCTGTGGCTAGCACAGAGAACTTTGTAACCCTGGTGTGTGGGGCAGCAGACAGAGTCTGTTCCTAATACCTGCCTTGGGGATGAAATCCTTGCTCCTTTCAATGTATGTGTGTCTGTGTATGTTTGTGAGACTTTGTATATTGTATATTTATATCACAACTGTGGGTCACAAAACAGTATACCTTCAGGACACAGGCAGAATTCTGAGCTATATGAGGAAGGATTCACTGAGGAAATCCTTAGGCATAGTACAATAGTACACTGAAATATATATTATTTTAATAATTTTGGAGATACTCATAAATGATCTCTGAATTTGCTTTTCTCTTTCTATCCCAGACAATTAGTGTCATATCTTTTTTCCCAAACTCATTATATCTACATTGTTATCATTACATGTAAAGCATATGTGCTTATACACACACACACACACACACACACACACACACACACACACACACACACGATGTCTTTCTGTATGCTGTGAATGTGTTGCTCTGATTAGTTGATAAATAAAAATCTGATTGGCCAGTAGCCAGGCATGAGGTATAGGCTGGATAAACAGACATGGAGAATTCTGGGAAAAGGAAGGCTGAGTCAGAGACACCAGCCTGCCGTCCATGGAACAGCATGTAATGGCACACAGGTAAAGCCAAAGAAAACACAGCAACATATAGATTAACAGAAATGGGCTGAGTTTAATTGTAAGAGCTAGTCAGTAGTGGGCCTAGGCTAATAGCCAAGCAGCTTTAATTAATATAAACTTCTGAGGGATTATTTTATAAGTGGCTGCGGGTTTTGGGGGACTGGGCAGGAATGGAGAAAACTTCAGCTACACACATAAATACATATAAAGATAACCTCCTGGGTCCATTCAGCTGTACTGACATGGCATATATTCATGTTTATGTTTTATTTTATTTTGGTATTACAGTGTATCACAGTCTTTTTTTTTTCCTGTTGGATTTTTAATTAATTAAATGTATTCATTTGTGTTACATCCCAAACACAGTTTTTCATCAATCCTCTCCTCCTATTCTCTCCCTCCACTCTCTTTTTGGATTTTGATATAGGGTTTCTCTGTGTATGGCTAGATGAACTGGAATTGGCTCTGCAGACCAGGCAGGTCTTGACCTCAGAGGTCCACCTGCCTCTGCCTTCCAAGTGCTGGGATTAAAAGCATGTGTCAATACGGACCTTAAGTCTAGATACCTCAAACAGTCAATTCTATGCTAGATGTCTGAACGCTGGGATAGCAGGAACGAAACACCATACTGTTGCTAGAGTTTTCCTGCCTTGCCCATGGTCAGGGCAAATCTCTCTCACCTGCCAGTCCCACAGCCACTCAGACCCAACCAAGTAAACACAGAGACATATATTGCTTACAAACTGTATGGCCATGGCAGGCTTCTTGTTATCTACTTCTTCTATCTTGAATTAACCCATTTCTATTAATCTATAAGTTGCCACGTGGCTTGTGGCTTACCGGCATCTTCACATGCTGTTTGTCATGCAGTGGCTGGCAGTGTCTCCCTCCTCAGCCTTCCTCTTCCCAGCTTTATTCTCCTCCTTGTCCCACCTATACTTCCTGCCTGGCCGCTGGCCAATCAGTGATTTATTTATTGACCAATCAGCAACACACTTGACATACAGACCATCCCACAGCACCATATCATGTGTATCATGTTAAATTAATTATTTAATTATCTTTTGCTCAAACAATGGAAATGATGAATAAAATTAGTTCACTTGCAAACAACAAAGAAGTCTAAAATAGTGTTAAAGGCAGCTATAATGCACTGGACATTTATGTGTTTAATATTACTCTACCCAGCAATTGTAGCTGGGTTGTTAGAGGTGAAATCTGGTGTTTGTGTCACCAATGCTAAGGTTTTGCTGACATTATACTCATTTTTAGCATCCATCACCACCATTGCTATTGCAGTTCTTATTTGATCACACATTCTTCCCATCTTCTGCTAGAGGACTTCAAATGTAGCATGAAAACAAATGTGATGAAACTGGAGAAGCCTGTTCCTTCAGAACTGGAGGTGCTTGTCCCCAGTGCATAGACACATTCGCTACTGAGTCACTTTCCTTGGATTTCCATGGGAAAAGGCAGGAGGTTTCAATTCCACCCATTCTGTCTTAAGTAAACAGATTATTTAATCCTTTACATATGTATTAGACAGAATTCAGCTCACTGGGATCAGTATAACCCTCCTCATTCTACAACAGATAGTGGTGAAAATTTAACTCTTTCCCAGAAATGAGGAAAAGTTTGGTCATTATAATAACGGACATAGATAGGCAGTAATCAAGTCTGAGCTTTCTAGGACACAGCATGACTGTGGTGTATAGCTGGAGTTTTCCTGTGTCCACCAGGCTCCTGTAGCTGCTTAGACCCAAGTAAACATAAAGAGACTTGTATTACTTATAAACTGTATGGCTGTGGCAGGCTTCTTGATAACTGTTTTTATATCTTAAATTAACACATTTCTAGTAATCTGTAATTTGCCTTGTGGTTTGTGGCTTACCTGTACTTTTACATCTTGCTTCCTCTGTGTCTAGTTGGAACCCCCTGAAAGGTCTCTGATGACAACATGGTCCAGGTGATCCAACATCCAGAACAGTTTCAAGGCAACTGGATCAGACAATACAGTCTCATGGACTACCCTATAATCCTGAAATTTTCTCTGTGTCCCCATAAGAATACAGCGCCCTCATCCAGCAGGAAATAGTATGAGAAGTTACACTCAAATTCTCAAATATACCAAGCTGGCTTTGGAGATGGAATTGGCTTACTCCATCTCTAAACCCAAGCATATTGCTAAAATAAAAGGTTGAGAGATTCTTCTGTCCTGTATCAGAAGAACCCTCTGGTGTGGGACACAGAAAAACCAGTATTTATATATAAAGCAAGTTGATTATAAATGCAATCTCTTTCTAAAGAAGAAAAGGGAATAGTATAGATTTAATAGGATGAAAACATAGATTGATGAACCTACTTTAAAGAGCAACAACTTGTTTAGAAATGTTTTGCATTACTATGGATTTTAGTTTATTGATACAAGTTTAAACTCAATTTTGTTATATTGTATATATATATTTTACTCTCGTTTGAGGTATTATGTAACTCATTTAGATTGTAATGGATGATTAAAAAATGTTAGTCTTCTGTTATAGTCAAACTTTAGTCATATTAAGTTTTCTAGGTGTACATAGATATAATTCAATTAGGTAGGTAATCTTCAAACACTTCAAAGACCTACAGAATATGGCATTCAAAATGTTTTAAAAATTTAGACTTTCTGGACAGTGAGACATGTCTGCTCCTGACAGTACCAATTTACTTCGTAGAGGAGGATGGCATCAAAGACACTCTATATGGAGTTTATCTTCACCTTGGCAAAAATAGCCATTAGGACAAGAAACTGTTCTTGCCTGGACTGCTTTATCGACTGGACATGCAGGACCTATAGGAAGGTGACCACTGAACTTTGCTTGGCAAAATGGTCCTTCAGGTCCCTGCTTCACAGAGGAAACTGCCAGACATTCTACAGGACACAGAGAAAAGTGACTGAAAACTCTAGGCCTGTGGGCTGAAGACAGATGCCCCAACTTTACAGAGGAAGTTTGGATGACTGTCCAGGCTGCCAGCTGTCTCTGTTTACTCTTGCAAGACTCCTGAAAGTTGCTTGCATCCGTATCCTGTTTCTCCAGTAGTATTATATCCTTCTGAGGTCATTGATGTACTTGAAGACTAGATAGTTATAATTTCCTTAGTTATGTTAAAAGATAAGTTCGATATGAAACCTTAGACTCACAAATATAGGATAGATAGGATACCTTCTTTAATTTTGCCAAATACAAATAGACTAGATATTATAAATAGACTAGATATTGTAACTGTAATTCTTGCTTGATAATTGTTTTGTTATATGTAATTTTTATGTAAAAGTTAAAACCTTCCTTTTTGAAACAAAAAGAAATGGGGAAGTGTTGTGGATATCACTCTGTATGCTGTGAATGTGTTGCTCTGATTGGTTAATAAATAAAATACTGAATGGCCAGTAGATAGGCAGGAAGTATAGGTGGGAGAAGCAGAGAAGAGAATTCTGGGAACAGGAAGGAGGAGTCAGGAGACACTGCCAGCTGCCTCCAGGAGAAGCAAGATGTAAAAATACTGGTAAGCCACGTGGCAAGGTATAGATTTTTAGAAATGGGTTAATTTAAGATGTAAGATCTAGCTAACAAGAAGCCTGAGCCAGTAGGCCATATAGTATTTTTTTTTATTTTTGTGCATTGGCATTTTGCCTGCATGTACGTGAGGGTATCAGATTTTGGAGTTATAGATAGTTGTTAGCTGCCATGTGGGTGCTGGGAATTGAATCCAAGTCCTCTAGAAGAGAACTCAGTGTCTTAACCACTGAGCCATTTCTCCAGCCCCTAGGCCATACAGTTTTAATTACATAAGTCTCTGTGTTTATTTGGGTCTGAGCAGTTGTGGGCCCGGGCAGGACTGAAGAAAACTTCAGCTACAATGTTGAGTGTTTTTTCTAACTCAACACCATCCACATCATGGCCCCTCCATCACCAGTACCAGAGTTCAACATTCAGACAATGTAGTCTTTGGATATGGCTCCAGGTGGAACCTGGACAACCTGTGTGGCTGGGCAGGCTTTGCCTTGAGCCTGCTGTTTCTCTGTACACTGTTGCTGCTCCTTCCCTCCTGAGCAGCAGGGGATGTGTCACATGACCACCTCTGCAGTGGAGGCTGAGTTTTTAATGGATCTCTGGCCAGAAGGTTGAGGAAAATGGACAGATCATTGTCAGGGTTCCACCTAATCAACAACATCACCTGCAATAATCTCAATGTCAGTGCCAACCTTGAAGTCCTGTTCTGACTGAGCAAGTGGCAAAACCTTGTCTGGTCTTCTGTAAATGAGCAAAAGTTAGAGGTGACAGTGAGTGTGTAGACCATGCTGGACACACCCCAGTTTGTGTTCACAGTTGGGTACTACTCCCTGTTCTCTGTCATAAACCCCAAAATGCAGAACCCTGACACTAGTTAACTATTCTGAAGTGGGTAGATCTATATGTAGTTCCACAGAAGTAATGAGGGCCCAACCCAGAGGACACTGGTGAGGTGTTGCTTATTCCAACCACATTCACAGTCTTCCACCATCCCTCAAAAGGAGAGAGGCCATTGTCTTACTCCCTCTTACCTCACACAAACTTGTTAAATATAAAATGTCTGGGTTCCATTTCCTGAATTTACTGGTGACTTTTCCACAGGCAGGATCTAACTATGGACATAAAATAAGTGTGAGAATCTAATAACATAAAGAACAATCTATAAGTAGATTTCATATTGTTCTGGTCAGTCTTCATTCAAAATCACTTTTCCAGGTCTGTGCAATGTTGATTAATTAACAAGCTCTAAGTGAATGAATGAATAAAAACCAGTCATCATTTTTAAAATTTGTATTTAAATATTGAGTTTTCACACTGATCTACAGATTTCTGTAACAAGGAGGAACTGTCATTACTTGGGTTATAAATACTCTGTAGCCTTGTGGAAGGTTAGTGAATGTGAAGTCATCTTGTGTGCTTAGGAGGGACTTTTGAAATAATTTCACTCTTTCTCATCTAAGGTTTTGTACTTCTGGGTCCTCCAGAGAGATCTGACTGTTTCTAAGAATGTTAGAGGGTCCCCTGTGGCCTAAGGTCAATAGCTTGGCATCAGAGTCCCCTTAGCTATTCCTGGCACCCTCTTTCAGTCATTCTTCTAGTCCATCTCTAATCCTCTGTGACTTCACTGGCCCAGAGAACCTTTGTTTATCGGGGACCACAGATGCCATACTAGGCTGGAACTCAGTGTGTACATGTTTACCCTCCTTCCCACTCTCCCTTCCATTCTCTCCAGACTTACCTGAGTTCTACTGCAACCTTCCTGTTAAGACCCTCCTCCCAGGCCATCAACATCACATTGAGACTCATTTTTGGAGTGGACATACATAGAGAACCCCTACTTATATGCAGATGTCCCTTTCAGTCTGTTCTTCTAGCCCATGTAGCATGAATCTTAAAAGGTCTTATTAATAAAAATAAACCTGAAGCCAGGTGTTGAGGTGAATGCTGGAAGATCAGAGAAGCAGAACAAGTCACAGCCTCCTCATTTTGCCAATTCCTCAGCTGATCCTGTTTCTTTAGTCTGGATGCCTCTGTGATCTCTTCCAAATGGATCTCAGCTGTACTGCTGCTAACAGCCTAAAAACTTGACCAGCTCTAATTCCTTGTTCTCATGCCTTATAATTGTTTGTGCTTCCTACCATCACTTCCTGGGATTAAAGGCATGTGTCACCATACCTGGCTGTTTCCAGTGTGGCCCTGAACTCAAAGAGATCTGGATGGATCTCTGCCTCCAGAATGCTAGGATTAAAGTGCGTGTGCCACCATTTTCTGGCCTCTATGTCTATCTAGTGGCTGTTCTGTTCTCTGACCCCAGATAAGTTTATTAGGGTGTACAATATTTGGGGGGACAAAATGTATCAACACAAGCCCATCTCTGTTCCTTTGTGACTTTCCCCTGACCCAAAGCACAACACACTAACAGGGAACACAAGTCAGCAAACTTGCTGGGAAACAGGGACCCCACAGCTGCCACATTTGCTTAGGACTGAGACTGGACAACAGCAACCAAATAGCAGAACACCCACCAACAATGGTGGGACCAGATATCTACACCAAGGAACACTTCAGTCATCATAACTTCAGTTTTCAGATCCAAAAACACAAACATGAACAACCAAGACAATATGCTTCCTACAGACGCAGGATTACTATTGTGTCTGGGCCTAAAAGAACAATTTAGCTGAAGCACAAGACAAGGACTTGAAACTATCAATTGTGATTAAGTCCAAAGGCCCTAAAAAGGATATGAATAAATACTTTAATGAAGACTATGACAACACACAGTTGATATAAATAATGAAAAGAACTCCAGACATGAAAGTAGTCTTTAACAAAGAAATAGTATTACTACTGAAAATTCAAACTGAAATGAAATTAGAAGTTAGAAACTCAAGATGTTTAATAAAAACTTCAGAGGTAAGCCTCACCAATAGAAGAAAAAGACATGAAAGACAAAATTGCAGGTCTTAAAAATGGTAGAAGAAATAAACAGTTCAGCCAAAGAAAATGTTAAATATGTATAAAACAAATAGTGTCATACACATCCAGGACACACACAAACCTATCAATGCAGGAAAAGAAAGCCAGCTCAAAGGAACATAAAATACTTAAATTTTTTCATAGAATATTATTTGGTCATATTTTTCCTTTCCCTTAACTGCTTTCATTTCCCCCAAATATCTGCCCACCCAAATAAAGTTCTCCTGCCTCTATCTATCTTTCTATCTATCTATCTATCTATCTATCTATCTATCTATCTATCTATCTATCATCTATCTATCTGTCTGTCTATCTATCTATCATCTATGTCTCTGTCTATCTCTCTATCTATCTATCTACCTATCATCTATCTATCTCTGTCTGTCTATCTATCTATCATCTATTTATCTATCTATCTAGCTATCTAGCTATCCATCTATCTATCTATCATCTATCTCTACTTCTCATGAAAACCCAAAAAACAAAAAACAAAAAATAAAAGATCAGGGAATATAAAACTGCCAAAAAGAAACCAAAAAACCAATAAAGAAAGAAACAAAAGAAACCCAGGCAATGAATTTTGTATTTTCAAAATATTCCTGGACAGTGGCATGCCCTGGAATGTGGTCACTATATCCAGTGACACCTTTGGCAAAAAAGACTTCCAGCAAATATTGTTATCTAATAATATCTGAGTTAGGAATGAGACCCTTGTCCACTTCAACCCCTCAGTGCTGAGACTCTGAATGCCTTCAACCCACACATGCCTTGTGTGAGCTGTCACAGTCTCTGTGACTTCAAATGTGCATCAGTTTGGTTGCATCTGGAAGACACAATTTCCTAGGAGTCATTCACCACTTCTGTCTCTTGCAATCTTTCTGTGTCTTCTTCCACATAGATCCCTGAACCTTGGGTGGAAGGGTTTGGTGAGAGCATACTATTCAGGCTGAGTGCTTCAAAGACTCTCTTTGTCTGTATATTGTACAACTATAACTCTCTGTGCTGACTCCCAAATACTGCAGGAAGAAGTTTCTCTGATGAGGTTTGATCAAGGCACTGATCAACAGGAATACCTGTTGTCATTAGGAGTCATTGAATTACAGTGTTACTTTAGCAAAATAATTATATCAAAGTTTCTATGAGTCATGTGACCTACATAGTCCCATGGCTTTTGCTACTTTAGCAGTGTCGGGTATGGTTTCCATCTCATAAACTGACCCTTAAGTCCAATCAAAGGAGTTGGTTATTCCCATAATATTTCTGCCACAATTGCATCAGTATACCTTGCACACTATTCACCTTTGTGGGCTCCAGAATTTATATCTGGGAGGTACTCATGATTATATTTTTCCTTAGGTAGTGTGCAAAGTAATTTTAGTATGATGAATGCAAGTCAGTAGCTGTAAAGCCTTTTAGACACAGCAGGAGTGATGCACATATGAACTCCCAGAGACTGTGGCACCATACACAAGGGTCTGAACATGTTTAAGCCAGATGGGGTTCCAGTGCTGAGAAGAGAAGTGGACACAAGTTTGTAGCATGAATCTTAAAGAGTCTTATTAATAAAAACAAACCCAGACCCAGGTATTGGGGTGAATGCTGAATGATCAGAGAGACAGAACCAGCCACAGCTACCTCACCTCGCCAATTCCTCATCTAATCCTGATTCCTCAGACTGGAAGCCTCTGAGTCCTCATCCAGAATGAATCTCAGCTGAACTGCTACTCAAAAGCCTCAAAGATTAAGTAACCTAGTTCCTGATTTTCATGCCTTATGTACCTTTCTGCTTTCTGCCCTCACTTCCTGGGATTGATTAAAGGCTCACTTCTTGGGATTAAAGGCCTGTGTCACAATGCCTGCCTGTTTCCAGTGTGGTTTTAAACTCACAGAGATCCGGATGGATCTCTGCCTCCCAAGTGATAGGATTAAAGGAGTGTGAGCTACCATTTCTGGCCTCTATATCTAGTGGCTGTTCTGTTCTCTGACCCCAGACAAGTTTATTAGGGTACACATTGTATTTTGGGGAATACAATGCCACCACATTTCCCCTTTTTGTCTAAAATTAAAAAATGCTTATAACTAATACAAGAAAACTATATCCAATAAGTATATGCAATATATACCATCAAAAATTCCATTAATGATGTCTAGTCCATTAACATTTAACAGATTCAGATGAAAAACTCCAATAATATATATTAACAATGTCCAGTCCAGTAACATTTGATAAACTCAGACAAAAAATTTTCATTACTTATCCTATGTAAAACAAGTAGTTCCTTTTTTTTGTATTATAAAATTTATTTTATAAATTTTAGCATATTAACATAATGAATAACAAATTATCATCATAGCTTGGCTGACACAAAATAGTGATGTTTAAACCTAATGAAACAGTTATGAAATATGGCCATACTTTTTTCCACAAGGAAATTATAAATTGAAGTATAGAAACTTTTCAATGTTCTGAAAAAAGACACAAGTAAAATTAAGAATTATACAGAAGGAAATAAAGTTCCCATAATTTAGACATTATAAATACATGAAGGATAAAAGCCATGTAAACTCTTGAGCTTCAATGTGATACTGATACCATGAAAATAAATGCATAAGGAATAAATTGCAGAAATTTTTTTTTAAATTTATTTTGCAATACAATTCAGTTCTACATATCAGCCACGGATTCCCTTGTTCTCCCTCCTCCCGTCCCCCTCACCTTCCCCCGAACCCCCCCCATTCCCATCTCCTCCAGGGCAAAGCCTTCCCCACAGACTGAGGTCAACCTGGTAGACTCAGTCCAGGTAGGTCTAGTCCCCTCCTCCCAGGCCGAGCCAAACAATCCTGCATAGGCCCCAGGTTTCAAACAGCCAACTCATGCAATGAGCACAAGATCTGGTCCCACTGCCTGGATGCCTCCCAAACAGATCAAGCCAATCAACTGTCTCACCCATTCAGAGGGCCTGATCCAGTGGGGACCCCTCAGCCATTGGTTCATAGTTCATGTGTTTCCATTCATTTGGCTATTTGTCCCTGTGCTTTATCCAACCTTGATCTCAACAATTCTCGCTCATATAAACCCTCCTCATTCTCGCTAATTGGACTCCCAGAGATCCACCCGGGGCCTAGTCATGGATCTCTGCATCCAGATCCCTCAGTAGTTGGATGAGGTTTCTAGCACAACAATTAGGGTGTTTGGCCATCCCATCACCAGAGTAGATCAGTTCGGGCTGTCTCTCGACCATTGCCAGCAGTCTGTTGTGTGGGTATCTTTATGGATTTCTGTGGGCCTCTCTAGCACTTTGCTTCTTCCTATTCTCATGTGGTCTTCATTTACCATGGTCTCCTATTCCTTGTTCTCCCTCTCTGTTGTTGATCCAGCTGGGATCTCCCGCTCCCCCAAGCTCTCTTTCCCTCGACCCTCGCCTTTCATTACCCCCACTCATGTCCAGGCTTTTCGTGTAGATCTCATTCCATTTCTCTGTCATTGGGCGATCCCTGTGTCTTTCTTGGGGTCCTGTTTTCCAGGTAGCCTCCCTGGTGATGTGAGTAGCAGACAAGTCATCCTTGTTTCATGTCTAGTATCCTGCTATGAGTGAGTACATACCATGTTTGTCTTTCTGAGTCTGGGTTACCTCACTCAGGATGATTTTTTCTAGATCCATCCATTTGTCTGCAAACCTCATGATGCCATTGTTTTTCTCTGCTGAGTAGTATTCCATTGTGTATATGTACCACATTTTGTTTATCCATTCTTCAGTTGAAGGGCATCTGGGTTGTTTCCATGTTCTGGCTATTACAAACAATGCTGATATGAACATAGCTGAACAAGTGCTCTTATGGTGTGGTTGAGCATTTCTTGGGTGTATGCCCAGGAGTGGTATAGCTGGATCTTGGGGGAGATTGATTCCCAATTTTCTAAGAAAGCGCCATATTGATTTCCAAAGTGGTTGTACAAGCTTGCATTCCCACCAGCAGTGGAGGAGAGTTCCCCTAGCTCCACATCCTCTCCAGCATAAGGTGTCTTCAGTGTTTTTGATCTTAGCCATTCTGACAGGCGTAAGGTGGTATCTCAGAGTTGTTTTGATTTGCATTTCCCTGATGATTAGGGATGTTGAGCAGTTCCTTAAATGTCTTTCGGCCATTTGAGTTTCCTCTGTTGAGAATTCTCTGTTTAGTTCTATAGCCCATTTCTTAATTGGACTGTTGGGCATTTTGATGTCTAATTTCTTGAATTCCTTATATATTCTGGATATCAGTCCTCTGTCAGATGTGGGGTTGGTGAAGATCTTTTCCCATTCTGTAGGCTGTCGCTTTGCCTTGTTGACCGTATCCTTTGCTCTACAAAAGCTTCTCAGTTTCAAGAGGTCCCATTGATTGATTGTTTCTCTCAGAGTCTGTGCTACTGGTGTTCTATTTAGGAAGTAGTCTCCTATGCCAATGAGTTCAAGACTACTTCCTACTTTCTCTTCTAGCAGGTTCAGAGTAGGTGGATTTATGTTGAGGTCCTTGATCCACTTGGACTTAAGTTTTGTGCACGGTGATAGATATGGATCTATTTGCAGCCTTCTACATGTTGTTATCCAGTTTTGCCAGCACCATTTGTTGAAGATTCTTTCTTTTTTCCATTATGCACTTTTGGCTTCTTTGTCAAAAATTATATGTTATTAGGTGTGCGGATTAATGTCAGGGTCTTCAATTCGATTCCATTGGTCCACATGTCGGTTTTTATGCCAGTACCAAGCTGTTTTTATTACTGTAGCTCTATAGTAGAGCTTGAAGTCAGGGATTGTGATGCCTCCAGAAGTTGTGTTATTATACAGGATTCCTTTGGCTATCCTGGGTTTTTTGTTTTTCTATATGAAGTTGAGTATTATTATTTCCAGGTCTGTGAAGAATTGTGTTGGTATTTTGATGGGGATTGCATTGAATCTGTAGATTGCTTTTGGTAAGATTGCCATTTTTACTATGTTAGTCCTGCCTATCCATGAGCATGGGAGATCTTTCCATTTTCTGACATCTTCTTCAATTTCTTTTTTCAGGGACTTAAAGTTCTTGTCATATAGGTCCTTCACTTGCTTGGTTAGTGTTACCCCAAGGTATTTTATGTCATTTGTGGCTATAGTAAAGGGTGATGTATCTCTGATTTCCTTCTCCACTTCTTTGTCCATTGTATATAGGAGGGCTACTGATTTTTTTGAGTTGATCTTGTATCCTGCTATGTTGCTAAAGGTGTTTATAAGCTGTATCAGTTCCTTGGTGGAATCTTTGGGGTTGCTCAAGTATACTATCATGTCATCTGCAAATAGGGAAAGCTTGACTTCTTCCTTTCCAATTTGTATCCCCTTAATCTCCTTATGTTGTCTTATTGCTCTGGCTACAACTTCAAGTACTATATTGAATAAGTATGGGGAGAGTGGACAGCCTTGCCTCGTTCCTGATTTTAGTGGAATTGCTTTGAGTTTCTCTCCATTTAATTTGATGTTGGCTGTTGGCTTGCTGTAAATTGCCTTTATTATGTTTAGGTATGTTCCCTGTATTCCTGATCGCTCCAATACCTTTATCATGAAGGGGTGTTGGATTTTGTCAAATGCCTTTTCTGCATCCAGTGAGATGATCATATGGTTTTTTTCTTTGAGTTTGTTTATATGGTGTATTACATTGACGGACTTTCGTATGTTGAACCACCCTTGCATCCCTGGAATGAATCCTACTTGATCATGGTGGATAATTGTTTTGATGTGTTCTTGGAGTCTGTTTGCCAGTATTTTATTGAGTATTTTTGCATCAATGTTCATGAGGGAGATCGGTCTGTAGTTCTCTTTCTTTGTTGTATCCTTGTTTGGTTTAGGAATTAGGGTAATTGTAGCCTCGTAGAAGGAGTTTGGTAATGTTCCTTCTGTTTCTATTGTGTGGAACAATTTAGAGAGTATTGGTATTAACTCTTCTTTGAAGATCTGGTAGAATTCTGCGCTGAAACCATCTGGTCCTGGGCTTTTTTTGGTTGGGAGACTTTTAATGACTGTTTCTATTTCGTTAGGGGTTATTGGACTATTTAAATAGTTTATCTGGTCTTGATTTAACTTAGGTATGTGGTACCTATCCAGAAAGTTATCCATTTCTTTTAGGTTTTCCAGTTTTGTCGAATAGAGGTTTTTGAAGTATGACCTGATGATTCTCTGGATTTCCTCAATGTCTGTTGTTATGTCCCCCTTTTCATTTCTGATTTTGTTGATTTGGATGCTCTCTCTCTGTCTTTTGGTTAGTTTGGATAAGGGCTTGTCTATCTTGTTGATTTTCTCGAAGAACCAACTCTTTGTTTCATTAATTTTTTGTATTGTTCTCTTTGTTTCTATTTTATTGATTTCAGCTCTCACTTTGATAATTTCCTGGCATCTATTTTTCCTGGGAGACTGTGCTTCTTCTTGTTCTAGAGCTTTCAGGTATGCTGTTAAGTCTCTAGTGTGAGATTTCTCCAACTTATTTATGTGGGCATTTAGTGCTATGAATTTCCCTCTTAGTACTGCTTTCATAGTGTCCCATAAATTTGGATATGTGGTGTCTTCATTTTCATTGATCTCTAGGAAGTCTTTAATTTCTTTATTTCTTCCTTAACCCATTGGTGATTCAGTTGGGTATTATTCAGTTTCCATGAGATTGCAGGTTTTCTGTAGTTTTTGTTGTTGTTGAAATCCAACTTTAGACCATGGTGGTCTGATAGAACACAGGAGGTTATTCCAATTGTTTTGTATCTGTTTAGATTTGTTTTGTGGCCAAGTATGTGGTCAATTTTAGAGAAGGTTCCATGGGGTGCTGAGAAGAAGGTTTATTCTTTTTTGTTAGGATGGAATGTTCTGTAGATATCGATTAAGTCCATTTGAGTCATGACATCAGTTAAGTCCTTTATTTCTCTGTTAAGTTTCAATTTGGGAGATCTGTCCAGTGGTGAAAGTGGGGTGTTGAGGTCTCCCACTATTAATGTGTGGGGTTTTATATGTGATTTAAGCTTTAGTAATGTTTCTTTTACATATGTGGGTGCCCTTGTGTTTGGGGCATAAATATTCAGAATTGAGACTTCATCTTGGTGGATCTTTCCTGTGATGAGTATGTAATGCCCTTCTTGATCTCTTTTGATTGATTTTAGTTTGAAGTCTATTTTGCTGGATATCAGGATGGCTACACCCGCTTGTTTCTTAAGACCGTTTGATTGGAAAGTCTTTTCCCAGCCTTTTATTTTTAGGTAGTGTCTATCTTTGAATTTGAGATGTGTTTCTTGTATGCAGCAGAAAGATGGGTCCTGCTTTCGTATCCATTCTGTAAGCCTATGTCTTTTTATAGGTGAATTAAGTCCATTGACATTGAGGGAAATTAATGACCAGTGATTGTTCATTCCTGTTATTTTTTGGTGGTGATGTGTGGGTACTTCTATACGTTGGGGTTTACTGCTGTGGCTTTATCTGTTGACTGTGTTTTCGAGAGTGTATCTGACTTCCTTAGGTTGGAATTTTCCTTCTAGTGCTTTCTGTAGGGCTGGGTTTGTGGATAAGTATTGTTTAAATCTGGCTTTGTCATGGAATGTCTTGTTCACTCCATCTATGGTGATTGAAAGTTTTGCTGGGTATATTAGTCTAGGCTGACATCCATGGTCTCTTAGTGTCTGCATTACATCCGTCCAGGTTCTTCTGGCTTTCAAAGTCTCCATTGAGAAATCGGGTGTTATTCTGATGGGTTTGCCTTTATATGTCACTTGGCCTTTTTCCTTTGCTGCTCTTAATATTCTTTCTTTATTCTGTACGTTTAGTTGTTTAACTATTATGTGGCGAGGGGAATTTTTTGGGGGGTCTAGTCTGTTTGGAGTTCTATAAGCTTCTTGTATCTTCATAGGCATTTCCTTCTTTAAGTTGGGAAAGTTTTCTTCTATGATCTTGTTGAATATATTTTCTGTGCCCTTGAGTTGGTATTCTTCTCCTTCTTCGACCCCTATTATTCTTAGGTTTGGTCTTTTCATGGTGTCCCAAATTTCTTGGACATTTTGGTTCATGACTTTGTTGGCTTTAGTGTTTTCTTTGACTGATGAATGTATTTCTTCTACTGTATCTTCAACGCTAGAGATCCTCTCTTCCATCTCTTGCATTCTGTTGATTATACTTGCATCTGAAGTTCCCAATCGTTTTCTCAGATTTTCTATTTCCAGCATTCCCTCTGTTTGTGTCTTCTTCATTTTTTCTATTTCCCTTTTCAGGTCTTGGACTGTTTCCTTCACTTGTTTCATTGATTTTTCTTGATTTTCTCTCAGTATTTTATTGTTTTCTTCCAGGACTTTATTGATTTCTTCTAATTTGTTTGCCCTTTCCTCTAGTTGTTTACAGCGTTCTTCACATTTTTTTGTCTTTTCCTCTACACAAACCTCTAGCTTCTTCATGATGTCATTCATAAGGCTGTTTTCTTCTGCTTCTTCCAATTTCTGATGTTCAGGTCTAGGTGTTGGAGGAGGGCTAGGGCCTGGTGATGCTGTATTGCTATTCATATTGTTGTATATGTTTCTGCCTTGACGTCTGCCCATCTCCTTGTGGTTCGTTCTTGGCCTTATCCGCACACTTGGTTCAGACAGACCAGTGTTCCCAAAGGGAAGTCAGTGTTCCAAAAGGGAAGTCCGGAGCAAGATGGGAGCTGGGGGCCGGCCTCTAAGTCTCAGGAAGAGGCTTGGGGCTCAGGCGGATGGGCGTGGGGGCAGGGCGTGGAGACTGCAGGGTCTGCCAGGGGTCTTGGAGAAGGGGATCCTTCCCGGTGGGGCTAGCAGGGAACCTGCCCGGTGGCCAGAACCTGGGGCCAAGTTGGGTAGGTCTTCCCTGGAGTGGCTGGTGCCCAGGGATGGGGTCTGGGGCAAGGAAGGGTACTCACCAGTTTTCCAAAAGGGAAGTCTGGAGCAAGATGGGAGCTGGGGGCTGGCCTCTAAGTCTCAGGAAGAGGCTTGGGGCTCAGGCGGATGGGCGTGGGGGCAGGGCGTGGAGACTGCAGGGTCTGCCAGGGGTCTTGGAGAAGGGGATCCTTCCCGGTGGGGCTAGCAGGGAACCTGCCCGGTGGCCAGAACCTGGGGCCAAGTTGGGCAGGTCTTCCCTGGAGTGGCTGGTGCCCAGGGATGGGGTCTGGGGCAAGGAAGGGTACTCACCAGTTTTCCAAAAGGGAAGTCCAGAGCAAGATGGGAGCTGGGGGCCGGCCTCTAAGTCTCAGGAAGAGGCTTGGGGCTCAGGCGGATGGGCGTGGGGGCAGGGCGTGGAGACTGCAGGGCCTGCCAGGGGTCTTGGAGAAGGGGATCCTTCCCGGTGGGGCTAGCAGGGAACCAGTTTTCCAAAAGGGAAGTCCGGAGCAAGATGGGAGCTGGGGGCCGGCCTCTAAGTCTCAGGAAGAGGCTTGGGGCTCAGGCGGATGGGCGTGGGGGCAGGGCGTGGAGACTGCAGGGCTTGCCAGGGGTCTTGGAGAAGGGGATCCTTCCCGGTGGGGCTAGCAGGGAACCTGCCCGGTGGCCAGAACCTGGGGCCAAGTTGGGTAGGTCTTCCCTGGAGTGGCTGGTGCCCAGGGATGGGGTCTGGGGCAAGGAAGGGTACTCACCAGTTTTCCAAAAGGGAAGTCTGGAGCAAGATGGGAGCTGGGGGCCGGCCTCTAAGTCTCAGGAAGAGGCTTGGGGCTCAGGCGGATGGGCGTGGGGGCAGGGCGTGGAGACTGCAGGGTCTGCCAGGGGTCTTAGAGAAGGGGATCCTTCCCGGTGGGGCTAGCAGGGAACCTGCCCGGTGACCAGAACCTGGGGCCAAGTTGGGCAGGTCTTCCCTGGAGTGGCTGGTGCCCAGGGATGGGGTCTGGGGCAAGGAAGGGTACTCACCAGTGTTCCAAAAGGGAAGTCAGTGTTCCAAAAGGGAAGTCCGGAGCAAGATGGGAGCTGGGGGCCGGCCTCCCAAGTAGTTCCTTTTTAAAAGTAGATTCAAAATCTCCCTTTTTAATCTTATCTTTTCCATTTCTCTCTTTTTTCTTTTCATAACAGATTCAATAATCTACCTTTTGTCATTTTTATATCTTCCCTTTTTTCTTTTTAGAGTAGATTCAATGATCTACCCATTTATCCTATTATTTCTTTATCTTTTTTCTCAGGGTAGATTCAATGATCTACCTCTATATTCTCTTTTTTCTTTTTCTTTTTAAACAAAAACTCTGAATCTAATCTCCTTGTTCAGCTTTTTTCCAGACCATTAACAATTAACAACTTGTAACCAACCATCTTAAACAATGACAATTATCCATAAGCCATTGAACGACCAAAAAACACCCACCCCACCTCTTGGGAATATGGGCATCATTTTCTTAAAATTACTTTCTGCTTTCTGAGGGTGAAGACATCTTTAGGGGATCCTGAAAAGAAAATTTTTGAGTTAATTGTCAAGTCCTGGGAGAGGTAGCTGTATCATTTGTTGTCCAGTCTCTGCATAATGGGAAAATGTAGGGCTTGTCCCAAGTCCTTGCTTGAGTAGTCTGTGAATCTGGATCATCTCAGCTAGCCATCTTGAAATTGTCCTGAGCAGTTTGTAGTCCAAAGTTGATCTTTTTGTGGTGTTAATCAGCTTAATGTTCATGTGGAATCATTGTTGTAGGGGTCATGTCAACCTTTTGAAGATTTCAAAGTTGCTGTTAGGCGTGGTCAAGGTTCTCTGCAGATTTTGTGTGTGTGTGTGTGTGTGTGTGTGTGCCTCCTCTGTGGTTTGGAGCAATCACAGTCTGATAAACATGTCTGTCTCTTGGAACCATGAACATTCTTCCCTAGAAGGAAAAATCTTCACAGCAATTACTCCCCACCATTTGTCTGTTTTCTTCTCTGACCCAGATAAGTTTATTATGGTACACAATATTTTGGGGAACACAATACCACCACACAAGCTCCCATCCCTAACACAGAAGATATCTCCAATTGATAACTGCATGCAAAGAAAAAGTTAGTTTTATCCAACAAAATATCACTAGTTATACAAACTACACGTAAGGAAGGGCCGATGCACAACAGTAGATTTCAAATTCAAAATGAACTCATTAGTACTTTTGGATGATTTTTATCTCATAATTCTTTTCTGGGCTTATTTAAATCTTCAAGTTATTTTTATTATATACTGAGATTTATAATATTGTGTTTTTAAGAGATCTTTGTGTATCTCTGGGAATGTATGTGTTTCTAGTGCTTTTTGTTAACTCTTTTCTTCTGTTTGTTTCATCCAGTACTGGTTCGTTTGTGTTTACTGTATTCTGTTTATTAGAAGTCTGTTTGTTTTCTAATGACGGACAAACAAAGTATGTGGATTTGGGTGGGTGAGGATATAGGATGGATCTGGCAGGTGTTCATCGTGGTGGTGGTGAACTGTGAACAGAATATATTTTATGAAAACATTCTGTTTGAATAAAAATCAGGTAATTTTTTAAAAAGAAGAAGCAAGTAAGCAGTTCAACGAAATCAAGAATAGAGAATGAAATTAAAGATAATAAATGTCTGGGCTATGTCCAAGAAAACAGAAGCATTGTCTGACAGAAATGACAAAAACTATCTGAAACTTGAGAACATAGTTAAATTAAGACATAGAAATCCTGAAGGGGACTCCAGATAATGAGGGTGGGAATGAAGACCCCAATAACACACACAGAAATCTCTCAGGAAAGACTTACAAACAGAATGAATGAAGCAGAAGATAGAAATCAAGTCCTGAAGATAAAATAAAAGATCTAGTCCAAATAAGACAAAACATGAAAGATTAAAAACAAAAACCACACACGTAAAGGAACACATAGGAAATATGGGACACAAGGGAGAAACTAAGCCTTCAAATCATAGGTCTAAGTGAGGGAGAAGATTCTCAAATTAATGGCATAGACCGTGTCTTTACCAAAATCACAGGGAAAAACTTCTACAAACTAAGAATGGTACATCCATACAGATAAGAAAGTACACAGAACACCAACTGGACAAAACCAGAAAAGACAATCCATGACATATCATAATTCAAGTACTAAGTTACAGAACCAAGAAAGTGATTTGAGACTTGCAAGAAAAGAAATCCAAGTAATGTATAAAGAAAAATATATCAGAAAAAGAGCCAATTTATCTAAGGAAACTTTGTAAACTAAAAGAATTTGGAGCAATATATTCCAAGGCCTAAATGACTATAATAGTGAAACTAGACTTATACACTCAACAAAACTATGTACAATGACTGTATTTTTCATGATGAAAACAGCATAAAAATCATAACCAAGAAAACAAACATAAGGAAATACAGGAAAAATTGTTTAGGGCTTGGTACAGAAATAAGACAGCATAGAGACTGTGGTAGCCATAATTATTAAATACAAAATAAACTGAACCCAAATGACATCAAAAATCAACAGCTGACCACAATTCACACACAAATTTCAAAAGTAATTTTAAGTATCAGTAGAATCAGTTCATCTGTCTGTCAGTCTGTCTCTCCCTCTCCCCTTCACCTTCCCCCTCCTTCTCTTCTCTTTCAGTCTCGCTCTCTGTTCTCTTTTCTTCCATTCTCCCCTCCCTCCTTCAGTGGTTATTTTCAAGCTTGTGGACAATTTTTTTAGAGCTTAAAATAACACACCCATAGAAAGCAAGCTGTAGATCTTGGCAGCCTCCCTGAAAATGAGAATGAAGATGGGAAAGAAAAGAAGTCATGCATGCATTTGACTTAAGCCAACATGGCGATCAGTTGCACAGTGGATGTGGTGACTTGATGAGAATGTCCCCACAGGTTCTGTCATTTGATCACTTGGTCCAAAGTTCATCATGCTGTTTGGATAAGTCAAGGAGGTGTGATTTTGCTGGAGGAGATAGTCACTGGGGTTTGCAATTTCAAAGCCTTGTACAATAACCATTTTCTCTACTTGATATTCAAGATGTAGGCCACTAGCTTCTTCTGTTGCCATGCCTGCCACTTCCCCAGCATCATGGATACTTACATAAGCCCATGAAACACTCTTCCTTCTATGAGATGCCTTGGTCATGGTGTTTATCAAAGCAACACAAAAGTAACTAATACAGCAGAC
This sequence comes from Peromyscus californicus insignis, assembly GCF_007827085.1. Lineage (NCBI taxonomy): Eukaryota > Metazoa > Chordata > Mammalia > Rodentia > Cricetidae > Peromyscus > Peromyscus californicus. The sequence goes on along the minus strand of NW_026294458.1, from coordinate 8,936,426 downwards.
AATCAGCCACTTGAGAGGGAGGGGAAGATTGCGGAAGCCAAAGCACCAGAAAAAGCAGGCATTAGGGTCTGGTTACCATCTGAAAGACTGAACCAAAAAGGAGGAAAAAGAAAAAGTTATGCTATTCTAAGTAAGGACTCAGGAACTTTGGTAAATTCAATGGAATATCCTAGAAGATTGCAGGACGTGCTGCTGCAGAATTCTGACTCATGAGTTTGGCTTCAGAAGTTTCTTCAGGAAACTTTAATTCTGCTGGTCATCTCTCTAATATCCTGTTCAAAAGAATGGAGTCAAGAACCTGGCAAATCAGGGGCCTTTTGTAGGATTTTTGATGGTTTTTTGTTTGTTCGTTTGCTTATTTCTATACATTGTTTCTTGTAATTTCAGTGGTTATTTTATAACCTAAAGTGAGATTCTAAAGATGGCCTTGGTGTATAGGAAGGTTGACCTCAATGCAGATATGGCAAGGTCATGAAAGCAGTTTGGCAGAGACTAAACCACATGGTGGTTACTATGTCCTTCCTTCAAACTCTCTGGGTAGGTTCACTAAGAAATGAGGGAGTGACCAGAGAGACATGGAGAAGTTCACATTCATTCATTGCTCAGCCCTTGTGACTGTTTTACATTATTCTTGTCCCTGGTAAGAGGCAGCTCCAACCACACTGCCTCCTTAAATGTTCTTACACTGAGCTTCTTGTGAATTTGCTGGAGATACAAAACAATTTGATGATGAGACAAGAAAGCAATCTTGTGAAGAACAGACCTTCCTATGAACTTTGGTGAATCACAGTGAGAGCTTTAGACCCACTGCTCCACCTTGAAAGGAGAATATTCTCAGCTCACTTTTACATAGTCATCATTACTACATAGCAGAGAACTCTGTACAATCCCTGTCTTTTCCCTCTTTCTCCAGGAGTTCAGGAGGAAGTGCTGGACCTATGGTCTATTCTCTTGAGTATAAGCAGAAAACATCCAATGACTGTGATAGCTAAGAACTTCAGATGTTCCTTCTCACAATCCTAGGCCTTAGTAGCAAGAGACCAAAACAGTTTCTGTCCTGCTTCCTCATTTATCTGGGTCACTGTGTTCACCCAGTGCTATCACCTACACCACAGTAATAGTGAGCTTCATCTTCAGGCTGGATGTTGGAGATGCTTAAGTAGCAATCAGCCCCAGAGCTAGAGCCAGAGAAGCGGTCAGGAATCCCATTCCCCTTGCCATGGTTTCCATTACTATGAAGATACATCACATACTTAGGAGCCTTGTCTGGATGTTGCTGGTACCAATCAATAGTGTAGCTGCTGTGCTGACTACTCAAGGTGCAGGTGAGTTTGACTGAGGTTCCCAGGGATGCAGAGGCTGAGGGTGACTGAGTCACCATAAGCTGGGAGAAAGATCCTGAAAATAGAGAAACTCATTATGTCCTATGTAAGAGAAGAGGACAGAATATATCTGACTGTCAGATGGTTTCCCTGAACTGGGATCAGGGTGCAGATGACTCCTGACCTGTACAATGAAGGAGAAAGAAAAGGAGAAGAGTCCAGGCCATGGTGCAGACACCACTGAGCTCTGCTGAGACAGACATGATGCAGGTCTCTCTTATCCTTTAACAATTCTCAGAGAACCTACAGGGTCCTTCATGCAAATTTTTCTTGGTCAACCAAATCCCTTCTCAGTTGTGTGTGCCATCAAAAGTCTGGGTGTCACTTCCTGCCTGAGGCTTCCCAAGGGACCACATTGTCCCCAGCTGGTGGCCCTGTTGAGTCCTGAGCAGACACAGAGACACATGTTTGTGTTGTCAGCTGAGAGTCTCCAGACTCTTCAGTGTCTCCTACAGACCCACTGAGCAGGTTCAGGTCTGTCATGTCTGTGTACATGTGACTTCTGCCAGGCTGTGATCATCAAACACTTTCTGATCAATGTCAGGACTTGCCTCCTCTGGACACAGTATGTAGACTTGAATTCATGAGGAGCTCTTCACCCAGGGGCTTCTCCCATACAGACTGAGGGCACAGATATATCCTCCATGAGCCCCTCTCAGTTTGCACATGAAGCCACACCCCTCCATGGTTCCTCAGCAGATTGACCAATAGAGACATACTGGTGAGTATTGGTGTCTAGGAAGATAAATACTATATTGCACAACTCTCTTAATACATTAGACATACAAAATTTTAAAAAATCACAAGTTGAAACTAACAAAAATTACATAAAAGTGCACAAACTAGAAAGGAAAAGAAAGCTTGTCCTCAATTAAGGATTAGAGAGGATAAGTGAAGAATGACTGTGTGTGATGGATTTCAAGGAAACCAATAAAAACCTGCCTACTATGTAGCTGACATAGAAATCATATCTAACTGGCATAGCTTAAGGGAGATGGATTCTCACAAATGAGGACAGGTATAAATTAATAGAAAAATTAATAAATCAAGATAGAAGTCATCGGTGAGATTGGGCAAGAGCAAGAGAGACAACAGGAGGGGTTACTGGAGTCTGCTTCAGCTCACACATGTTAAAGGAAGCTGCACTATATGGATTTTCCTTTTCAAACCCTCTTTTCCAGGCTCAGGGGATATGCAGAAGAAGAGGTGGAAACATTGTAAGATCCAGGGGTGGTAGATGACTCCAACAAAAGAGCATCTTCCAAACACAAGAGGACTGATCCATATGGGAACTCACAGAGACTATGACAGTATACACAAGACCAGCACAGATTCAAATCAAATAAAAATCCCAGCTCTGAGAAAAAGAAGTAGACAAAAATTCCACCATTATCAATGCAGTTATTGTAACAGGTAACATCTGAAAAAGGGAAAGTCAGTTTTCTCCAATGCAGTGTCACTGGAGATATCAACCACACTCTAGGGCAGGCCTCATGCCCAGGAATAGTTGGCCGACACAGAACAGATTCCATGGTGTGTGTTTATTTGTATATACTTTTTGTATTATTTTATTTTGTCTGAATGCTTTTCTTTTTTCAGTTTCTCTATGTAGGCCAACTTGGCCTGCATAGAGTGCTCTAGGACAGCTGGAGCTACATAGTGAAATGCTGTCTTGAAAAAATATTTTTTCCAGAAAGGGTTTCTCTGTGTAGCTATGGCTTTCCTGGAAACCAGGCTGGCCTCAAACTCACAGAGATCTGTGAATCCGAGTGCTGGGATTAAGGGAATGTCCCACCACTGTCAGGCAACAAATTATTTTTAAGTAATAAAACACTTTAGAAAAAATGTTGACACAGACAATGAGAGAGAGAGAGAGAGAGAGAGAGAGAGAGAGAGAGAGAGAGAGAGAGAGAGAGAGAAGGAGGAAGAGGAGGAGGAGGAGAAGGAGGAGGAGGAGGAGGAGGGAGGGGAGAGGGAAGGAAAAGAATGAAAGAGAAGCTAGGATTCATTTGTCCCTGGTAGAATCCATGCGTGGAACTGTATATTGAAGCTTCAGCATACAGGGGCACTTGCTTCCAGGCCTGACAATGTGAGTTTACTTGGAACATCCATGGTGGAAGGAAATGGCTCACTGATTTGTGCAATTGTCCTCTAATCTCAAGGACATACTCACACACACATTCTCAAACACACACACACATTTACAAACACACATTCCCACATGCACACATAAAATAATTAAATAAATATATTAAAAGCTATTTTGATTCTTTGCGTCTGTCACTACTTTCTGTTCATCTGTGGTTTTTCCTTATTTTAGGCCCTTATTATTATTGTTGACAATGTAACGCCAGTGTGAAATCTTAGGAAAGAGAGCTTTATGAATGAAGGATTACAGGCCCACTTCTGACCCACAGATGCAGGATACATGAGCACCCTGAGTTCTAACAAATATTGATCTAGCACAGGCTACAAACAATTGTGGTTTGAGTTGCACATTTTCCTGATTCCTTTATTTATTGTCTCCTACTGCCATGTACAACAAAAGAACTTCCTAACATCCATTCTGTGCATTATGTACCAGGATTAACTTTCTTAAAGTTACCACTACAAATGGTAGGCATGTCCCTTTGTTTCATGTAAATCACAAAATATTCAAAACTAAGTTTTTTATAACAAGGGAATACTTGCATGTTCACATGTAAACAGCTGAAAATCTTGAAGAAAAGACTTCTCCTAGAAGCTGCACCTCTGTGCCTTTGCTTACAGGAGTACTATATTGAAAGAGGAGAGATATATTCACATTTTGAAACTGACAACTGCTTAACATTAGAGTTTAGTTGCAGTCATAAAACTAGAAATATGAGCCAATGTGTCCATATCCTTGGGGATAAAATATGAGTCAAGGTGAATGAAATGTGTGCAAATTCAGAAATACTTTACAAATGATTGCTTGGTTTGTTGGTCCTCTGGGATGACAGTAAGGACATACAACAAACTGTGGGGCCTAGCACAAGGTAACATGTTATCTCTTACTGATTTATGGAGGACAAACTTGCAAAATGCACATACTGAGCTAAGCACCCTAAGGCACCTCTTCCTTCCCTCCTCTGTCCCTTTTGTTTGTGAAAATCTTAGGTGATTTTTGGTCAGCAGCATCAAAGCCCTACATACACATCGGACTTCACATGGCAATTCATCACTGCTACCTCCCCGTGTTCTCAAAGCCATCTTATGAAGGCAGAGGGGACTCATTGTGCTTCAGCATGAGCTCATCTGACTAAGGACATCTGCAATAGTCCTTACAATCTTATAATGAGATTGCATACAGTGGTACTCAGATTTATCACATCAACAGATCTTCTTTAGGGGGAAATGTGTTAACCTAATGTCATAGGAGAAATTATTTCATATATATATATATATATATATATATATATATATGATATAATTTCATAGCTTTTAAAAACCAAAATGAATTTGCATTGTCTTCAAATGAAAGATAATATGACAATAGTTAGAAAATATGTATGAGTGGACAGTTATTCCCTTTGATCTAAGTTGTTGAATGAACATCACGGAGAATGCTTCTCTCCGGAGACCTATTGACTCTAGTCTTACAATCAAACACATCTAAGGGAGGAATAAAATATTTGACTTCTAGTTTTATTTTTTATTATCTATCATAATAGTTGACAAACACCTTCACTTTCATGACTCTCACTAGGACACAAATGAAGGCAGATGCTTCCCTTCACCTTCTTGTCTGTAGAGAGTCGACATCAGGATGGCAACAGTGCCTGGTCATGGGACCCACTCCACAGGACAGGGATTACACCCAGGCTCAGACAAATGCATGTTTGTGTCTTGCTTCTCCATGTGTGTCTCACTGTGCTGAGCACCACTGCAGTGTTCACGCAGTAGCCTTCAGCACTGTCCTCAGATTGTAACCCTAGAGCCCAAGACAAGGTTATGTTTAAGGTGAAAAGTGACAGGAGACTGGGAGTGCCTGTTGTTGTTGGGTGAATCAGAGCCTAGAGGCTTGGCCAGGCAGCTTCTGGAACCAGCATGGGAAGAGAGGATCAGTAACTGCTGGAGAGTGTCATTCCCCAGCTTCACCTCAGGTTGGGGAGGAGAGCCTGAAAAGAAATAGCTGTTAGGAAAGAGTCAAGAAATGAGAGGGATCGTTCCAAAGGCAGGCCTCTTTAGTGTCCGTGACACCTGACAGAGATGGAGGAAAGAGGCAGGAACCCAGGCCGATTTAAATCTCCAGAGACCTGAGGACCCACAGATGCTGCTGGACTCTGGGGTTCTCGGGGTAATGGGGAAATCGTGATGTGGTGCAGTATGAGACTTTTACTATCACCATCACTCTACATTACAACTCTTCAGCCCGTTGGGACAACTCTCCTCCCAAGGGGCCTGGGGCAGCTTTGAGGAAACACCTGCTGAGCTGCATCCTCTAGTCCATTGAGCTTTGCCCAAGAGATTACATGAGAGTCAGGAGTCAGCTGAGGCTTTCAATTTCTCAGAAGCACACAGTGCCCCCTGCTGGACTAGGGATACTTTTTTGTGATTTGTATTAAATATCTTCCATACGATTTCCATTTCTCAATTATAGATTCCTTACTTCCTCTTCAAAATTGCTTTTAACTTTAGTTTGTTAAACATTAAAATTGTATCTTTTAAATTTTCATTGTATGTCGTCTGTAATGTTTTTAATCAGTTATCTCTAATTCAAAAATATCTTCAACTGTTCTTCAATTAGATTGTGTGTGGATTGTATTTTATCATTCACACTGTAACTTTTCAGGTTTATAATAAAAATGTTTTGTTATTTGAGTGCTGTGACACAGAATTCTCTAGAGTTTATCTTCAGGCCTGAAATAATACTTGATTTTTGGTTCATTCATTTTTTCCAGTACTGTTTGTTTTCCTTTCTTGTATATTATGAAGCACACATTGCTTTGGGAGTATTCATTTCAGATTTTATACTAATCGAAATTGTATTAGACATTGGTAACCTATGGGAATGTTTTATCACAAAGTAAATATCTAGACATGACTCACGTTTAAATAGTTAATATCATTTATTGGCAGAGAATTCTTTCCTGAAAGTTTGACAGTGACATGTTTTGACATCCTCAGAGTCTGTGTTATTCTGATTGTTCATATGCTATGCTTTATAGAATGACAGAAGGAAAAATAAAGAAAGAATTATTGTCCTGGAGATATGGACCTGTAATAGAGAACCTGATTAGAATTTGTTAGAACCCGTGTTTAAGACCCAGAAGTGAAAAATAAAAGTACTTTTGAAGGACTAAAACATAGGTTTTAGATTTTTAAAATTATTTAATTATAAATTATTTCTGTGCATGTGCAAGCACACACATATGCATACACACACAAATACACATACACACACAAGAGAGAGAGAGAGAGAGAGAGACAGAGACAGAGAGAGAGAGAGAGACAGAGACAGAGAGAGAGAGAGAGAGACAGAGACACAGAGAGAGAGAGAGAGAGACTGTTGGATCCCCAGGAGCTGAAATTACAAGCAGTGATGAGCCACCCTTCATGGGTGATAGGAATGAACTTCAAACTAATGCAAAATCAGTATGGGCTCTTAACCACTGAACCTTCTCTCCAGCCACCTAAAACCTTTAAATTTATGATGCTCTCCTGAAATACTATTACTTAAAAGTGAACCCATAAAGTCTGCTACATCAAGGAATCTATTGTATTGTGTAAATATACAATATGAGGGTAGTGACAAATCTTCCCTTCATTCTGAAGGATATTTTTATAGAGTCTAGACTATTTTAATTGATAAGTCAATCGCTTTAGTTATATCTTATATTTAACTACACTTTTTTTCTCAAAGAGTTCTTGTAAGAAAGTTACAGAAACCAACCTTTATTAAATCACTTATAAGTACAGTGAGTCCTCTAGCTGTGTGACCAACCATAGGCTCCTGCTGGGAAAGAGTAAGGAGGCTCAGGGATTTAAAGACAAAAGGCTGCAGTCACATCACACCTGCTGCAGGCTAGAAAGTCTTTACAATGTAACCTTTGATGTTGTAAAACACCACAAGGACATTCCTATAGAGTAAACAAACTATTTTACACATCAGGATCCTTCCTCAATAGGGATGGGGCACCTTTTGAGGTTGTAAAACTCTCTATCAAAGAAAGAAAGTTGCCATTTGTTTACAGGCAGATTTATCTCCCTAATGGAAGAGGTGCAGGGACAGGGCACCCTTAATTTTTAAAGTTGTTTTCAGTCCCAATAAAAATAAAGATATATGAATGTAACTATATTTGTAACTTACACATTTTAATTGGTAGCATTTCTATCAAATTATTATTCCCAGAAAAGAAAGCATTCTAATATGTAGATCAGGAAATTTGAAGATTATTTAGAAAAAGAAAGAATGACTAAGTCTTACCTTAACCCATCTCTGCTCTTCATATACTATCTCTGAACCAAGTATAAAGACCCCAATGCACTACATGCCTGTGATACCTTCATGAGAGACAGTCATGACCTGCTTCCACGTGAATTCTGCCTTTAGTTCAAATTCATTCCTTCTCCAGAAAACAACTAGAGTGGAGGAAGCTATAGCCACCAGGAAATAAATACCTTCAGTCTGCACAGGTAACTATAACAGGTGGCAGCCTCCATGAATACTTTAGAAATGTCCCTGCTCTAAGAAGAATGTGTTCAATATCCTTTGGTGGGACCCTGATCACAGCACTACATCAGCCTCAGAGGAACAGGGTAAAATGTTTCTGGCCTAAGGACATCGTCCTGTGGTGGCTCAAATGAACATCCAAAGTCAGGAAGAGAATTAGGCAGATGACATCTTTTCTCTGACCAATTTTCTCTTCACTCCTAAGATTACAGGGTTCTCATGGGGCTGATCATAACCCACAGGCCATATACAAAAGACTGTCTTTTCTCCCTAAACACACACAGAATATACATAGCAGTGGATTCACAATCCTAGAGCCATGGACTGAGACCACCTGCCATGCCTTCCCCATAGTGATGTACTCTGAAACTTCAAGTCAAAATAAACATTTCTTACCATAGTAGTTTCTGCCAGGAAGTTTGTTTGCAAAATATGCAACTACATCTTTGAGATGCAGAAGAGAATTAGATATCCCAGAGTCTCACCCAGTTGGTGTTGGGTTCTTGAGACTAGGTGTCCCTGCTATCAGTTGAAACTCACACACTTTGAATCCAGTCAAAGAGAGGGAAGAGGGATTCTGTGAGCTAGGAGCACCAAGATATGGTGGGGAAATCTACAGAGACAACCAAACTAGTTGGGACTCATGAACTTTAGACCAACAGCTGTGGAGTCGACATGATTCTGGACTAGGCCCTCTGCATAAGCGACACAGTTGTGTAGCTTGGTCTGTTTAAGAGGCCCCTGGAAGTGGAATCAGGATCTATTCCTTCTGCATGAGCTAGCTTTTTGGAGCCCATTACCTGTGGTGGGACACCTTGCAAAGCTTTGATGTAGGGAGGAGGGGCTTGGACCTGCATCAGCTGAATGTACCAGGCTTTGCTGACTCCCCATGGGAAGCCTTATTTCTTTGGAAGAGGGGATGGAGAGTGGGTTGGGGGAAGGCTGGGGGTGAGCAGAAGGAGGGATGAGATAGGGGTGTGTAGTTGGTACATAAAACGAAAATTCTTAATAAAAAAAAAGAAACTCACACACAAGGATCAGCACACAAGGAAGTCATCTCTGCTTGTTCAGCCTGCTGCAGTGTTAGATGGAAGTTAACATGTAAGCCTCACCTGCCCAAGGAGCAAACTTACTGGCATTCTGGGAGTTGTAGTTCTTAGAAAATTACAACAAAGTCTCATGGGAGCTATGATGAAGGATAGATTTTGTCCAGATAAGCCAGGCAAACATGTGTCTGGAGGCCACACAGCTGAAAAATTTCCAGACAGTGTCCTGACCAAATTCCATGTTGTCAATATGTGAAATTTTAATAAAAACTTGCTTAAAATTAGCCAAAATAATGAAACTGGTTTTTTGGTGAATTTCAGAATTAACAACAGCCACTGAGAGCTGCTTCCCCTAAAACTTGGGGTACAAGTTCTGCTCACCAAAGAGCCTAGAGCTAGCAGGTGCCAGAGTGACAGCACCACTGGCTTCATGATACCTCTGAGAACCTTTCTTCCTCTTTGATTTCATGGAAGTACTGAGCACTATTGGTGGTAGAACTCACACCTTGAAGTTCTGGTTGAATTTTTCAGTAAATCCATCTGGACCTGGGCATTTTTAGTCAGAAGATTTTAATTATTGATTCAATCTCATTATTGGTTATGGATCTGCTTAAATTGTTTATTTCATCTTATTTCATTTTGGTATGTCATATGCATCTAGAATTGTATCCATTTCTTTTAGATTTTCTAGTCTAGTGGGATAGAGATTTAAAGATGTTAAAATTTCCTATAGTTTGACATTTAGAGATGTCTCAGCATTTAAGGGCACTTGGTGCTCTACCAAAAAGACTCATTTTAGGTTACCAAAATTCTCATGACTGCTGCTGATCACATGTACCTTAGTTCCAGAGGATTTGATACCTTCTTTTATCCTCCACAAATACCAGGCACACAAATATATGTTTGTTTTAAATTTGCCTATAGAATTATCATGTACATATAATGAAAATAAATATATTTAAGTTAAAATAATTTTCTGATTGACAGGTAGTGGTGGCTCACATCTTAAATCCCAGCACTTGGAAAGTAGACACAGACAGATTTCAGTAAGTTTAAGGCCAGCATGATCTGAAAAATAAAATAATTTTTAGGATGGCTTGATCTGTTCAGAGAAACCCTGTCTTAAAACAACAAAAACAATAATAATAATGTTTTTATGAATTTTATTGATGTATGTATTGTAATCTCCCCATTGATTCTAAAGGGACATTGAGTCTTCTCTCTCTCCTTATTTTGATTAATTTGACTAAGATTATTTTCTGTCTTGTGTTTTTCAAAGACTGAACTCTTTATTTCATTGGTTGTTTGTACTGAGTCTTTTCCTCATTTATTTCAGTCCTGATTTTCGTTCTCTTTTCCCATTGACTGATTGGGGTTTGGTTTGTTCTTAGTTTTCTGAGTTCCTCAGGTGTGTAATTAAGTTATTTGAGATATATTTGGATGTAGGCTGGTAGATTTCTGAGGTAGCTTAAAGGGACAGGAAGCACAAAGGATATGAGAGCCTGGCCTTCAGAGAGGTTGAATGACCCATGGCCCAATAGTCTCCCTTTCAGAGGTCATTTGAACTACTTTCAGTGATTTGGAGACTCTTTTCTCGCCTTAGTGTGTCCTTATGACATAATGGGCTATGTACAAAGAGCAGCAAGGAGAATATCCGAGAGGAGGGTCCATCAGAGGGTCTACAAGAGACTCTAACTCATGGCAACAACCCAAAACGTAAGTAAGAATGTAATAACTACACAACCCTGAGGGGAACATTAAGACACAAAGCTAATGAGGAAAAAATATTTCAAGATCAGCATAACTTAATATACTGTTAAATATAAAGTTAACACAAGGTCAAATGCTGTTGTACAACTGGCTGGACCATGTATCAGAGTTCCATAGAGGGATAAAGTAGCTGTAATCAGTTGTTTGTTACCTCAGACTCCTGCATAAACATCCAGCACCTGAATTTTGTAAAATAGATAGATAGATAGATAGATAGATAGATAGATAGATAGATAAAAGTCAGTTAAAATCAGCATTTAATTAACAGTTTAAAAGAAAAATAGAATCCTAGTGAGGAATTTTTTAGGACTGACCCGCAAAGACACTGCTTGGATACTCTGAATAACTTCTGTTTCTTTGAGTCAATTTCTGTTATCATAAAGAGACCACTGTAACCTTAGGATTTTATAAACCTTAATCATCAAACCTAGTGTTTCTTTCTATTTTTAGACAAGGGCAGAATCTAAGTTATGCATACTGCCTGCTGTACCAAATTAAGGTTACCTGTACATAGAAATTTAACCATTAGTCACTTTTTGTTACAAGGATTTTTTTTTCCAGACAGGTTTTTCCATGTATCCCTCCCTGGCTGTACTGGAACTTGCTCTGTGGGCCAGACTGGCCTCGAACTCAGAAATTCACCTGCCTCTGCTTCCCACATGCTGGGATTAAAAATGTGTCCCACCATCACCTTTTTTTTTTTGTTACAAGTTGTAAGCTAGTATTTTACAGGCTTTTAAACCACATCCCCCATGGTCTCACAGATCCTGAGACAAAGAAAGTTTGCATTTCAGCAAGAGCTTCAAAGAGATCAGTGACCTAAATGGGGAACATATTCTGTAAATAAGAACCAAGAAGTAGGGGAAGTGTTTCTAAGTGAACCAGACATCTTTACATTTAGCCATTTAATTTTTATGGACAAATTTATTTTCATTAAAACAGTGTAAGTATCATGAGACAAACTTGAGTAATCTTTTTCAAATGCTTTATCTCTTAGCTGTTCACACAGAGCACAATGCGTTTTTCCTGGGCTGATTCTCCTTCTCCCTGTCACAGAGTCAGGACAGGGACTTTGAAGGAAACTTTTAGGTAAATATGCCTGGGCCTGAAATGAACAGTCCACATCTCATCTCCAGAGCCAACTTTCCGATCAAGCAAAATGGCATGCAACAATTTTCCTGTATTATCCATTTGCACAAAATTTTTGGATCACTAAAAGTCTGAACCCAGTGATTTAAATATGCATAAGCTCTCTCTCTCTCTCTCTCTCTCTCTGTGTGTGTGTGTGTGTGTGTGTGTGTGTGTGTGTGTGTGTGTGAAGCTTGGGGGAATCAGTCAATCTGAAAAACTTAAGTATTTTTTTTTCTCTTATAAAGACCTCAAGTTGAGCCTAGAATATTGGTACATGGTTTTAACTTAGCACTCAGGGCAGCCAGAGTTACATCATGAAACTCTGTCTCAAAAAAAGAAAGGAAAAGAAAAGAAAAGCAAAGGAAGGAAAAAGGAAAGGAAAGAAATAAAGTTGCAAGTAATGTAAGTACTATAACATAGAGGCCATCAGACAAAAAAACTATAAAATTACCAAAGAGGAGTGTCCAGGCTACTAGCTGGGGCAGAAAGAAAAGCAGACCACAGATAGAAGAACTGCTGTATCTTATTCCGGGAAAGCAGGCTTTGAGACCCATTCAAATAAGCAGGCATTAGGATCCTATGTAGTCCTGTGTGGCAGTCTATACTAGGTATGATCTCAGCTTGACTTTCTTGCTCACTTCCTACAGGCCAGTGGGTTCTTTGAGAAGGGGGATAAAAATTATTTAATTTTGGGATCTAAGTACTGTTGTAAGCAGGAGCTGAATAGCTGGATGAGAAAAGTTCAGATGAGCTTGGAGTTATATGAGAGGAAGGGCATGAAATCCATTTTAACTTATGAAGTTATCTCTATCAGTTTAGAAATTAAAATCATAAGTTCTCAATTTGGGTCAACAGTGACCATTGTCTAATATACATTGAGGGCATATTTTAACTTAGACATGAAGAAGGGCAGTGGTCTGTGGTTTCCCAAATGGAGGACTTTTACATTAACCCACAGAGTCAGGCTAGGGCTGTGTAATTTGGAACAGACAATTAGGAAACCATGACATATGTAGAACAAAGGTTAAAGAGGGGTCATATCCAGCCACCTGGAGACATCAGACTCAGGTCTGTGGAAATGATATCAATGATTTTGTTTTATCTTATACACTGTTTTCATTAAATTTCTTTCATAATATATATTTAGATTTTCATTTTTTAAAGGGGTAAATACTCTTTTAGATTATTTTAGAGATAAACTTAATATCTGAAAAAGTTTTAGTATACTTTTATACATTCACTGCATAAAGTATTTTCTGTAGGGAGAATTTTCACATTACATTTTAAAAGCATATTGTTCTACTCTCTTAATGCATTCTTATGTTAGTTGAGAATTCTGCTCTAATAATTTAGGATCCAGTTTCATTTCACCAATTATTACTATCAGTGCCATTTAATAATGTTAGATACTGACATTTATCTTCAGGTTCAGTTTGTTGTGTTCTTTGCATGCATTAATTTTTTTATTTTTATAAGTGCAGAACTCTTTTGATCGTTGATTCTTGAAATACTGTGTTCACTCCTGGTCCCTGACAGTGTCTTCTCAGTTTCTCAGTAGTGGAGAGAGAGAGAGAGAGACAGAGAGAGACAGAGAGACAGAGAGACAGAGAGACACACACAGGGAGAGACACACACAGAGACAGAGAGAGACAGAGAGAGAGAGAATGAGAATTCAACACAGAGTTGGAAAACTCAATGATGTCCTGAAAATATTTTGCACTTTTCCCTTTTTTTTATTGGGGGACTCTGCTGTGTATCTAACATAGGATGTATCATATTCCACTCAAGTATTCCACCACTAAACTATATTCAGGACCTATGTACTTGATTTATCTTTAATATTTTCTGTTGTTGTATTTCAGTGCCATTGGTATTTAATTTTACAATGTCTGATCTTTGACCAATCACTCAGTTTAGTTTGTCTATAATCTTAGACTCTGTATTTCTCATTTATGTAATATCAATTATGTCCCTTTCAATGTTTGATAATTTTTCTATTTTTTTAAAATAAAGAATGTCATTACTTTTCCTGCTTTTTAAACTTTCGTTGCTTTTTTTTCAATGTATGTAGTTTTGTATTAGATAAAGACATATTCAGGAAAGCACATTAGGTACATTGAGAAAAATCCCATCCACAATGTCTAACTTTGTTATTGAATACGGTTTTTTTCTACACTTTATATCCATCCTGATGGATGCTAGTAGGAAAGGGCAGGCTGGATATCTCACAGCTGGGTAAGCAGGAACAGGCCTGATTGTGACTTGTTCTCTTATCCTCATGGGAGCAGAGGAAATTACATGGGGAAAACGGTGTTATAAAATCCAAATCCATGGAATTGCTATTCAGAGGCAATATTCTGGGGACAGAATTGATAGGGAGAAACAAGTTTATTCTTAGATCTACAATAAAAGTAATGTTGGAGAAGCTTTTTTATCCCATGAAATACAGCATTTTTAGAAATTCAGATTATATATATATATATATATATATATATATATATATATATATATATATATATATGGCATTAGGAAGACAGAAAATAGGATCCATGGGAAGTGAGGAAGTGTGCTGGGCAGTATCTTTGCTGTCCAAGGCCTCTATCTACAATTCTATTCTGATTGGAAGATGCCATTGTTCTTGACTCCTGGTTCAAGTTCTTGAAAGTCCTGATACAAACTTAATACTTTTCTTCAAGCTAAACCTCACAGCCACGTTTACTCTTTGTTTGAGTAAGGAATGCATGTCATGGTTTCTCCTATGTGGTCTCTTGGAAGAATAGGCCATGACAGTGGGGCCAGTAGGAGAGAGGAAAATGATTATTCCTTTTTGACCTGTCTTCTCAGCTCTAACTTCATACTTGTTAGGCTGCAAGAAGATTCCTTATAATTTAAAAGAGCCCTGATAAATTTTTTCAAGGGAGAACTGGACAAGAGAGAGAAATGGTGAGTCTGAATATAATCAAAGTAGATGTTAAAAGTCTAAGAAAAAAATTTAATCAGATAACAAAATGCATTGGTTTGCACAATAGATATACCCTAAAATTCTGTAAAAAAAAAAAAAAAAATTGAGGAATAAAGTCTGTTATCTGACCGAATCTGAAGGTCACCACATATTTTGCTTGGTAGAGTCTAAGGAAAGATACTTAACAGTTCACTTCTTAATCATGTAGGCTTGGTCATTTTGCATCAGAAAACAACTTCTTGGCAAAGGATAGGAAAGCAACTCTGAAAGTTAAACTAGGAAACAAGTTGCCACTATCACAGTAGTGTCTTACTCCTTCATCTCCCTGTGTTATTGTGAACATTATCAGTGCTATTCCAACATTGACAGTAACAGTCAGCTTCATCTCTGGCCTGGGTTTACTGATGTTCAAGGTACCTCTGTTCCCTGAGTTGGAGCCAGAGAATTGGTCTGGGATGCCAGGGTGATGCATATTATCTTTATATATGACCAGCACAGGAGCTTGGCTTGGCTTCTGCTGATATCAGTGAACATATTGTATCAGAGTTTATCTGCAGGTGATTGTGGCCTTTTGACCCAGGGCCACTGATACTGAGGGAGAATGAGTCAGTATATAGAAGGCTATGGAACCTGTAAAAGAAAAGAGAAAAATGCTGTGGATATTGAACAATATCCTTTCTAGGGCCAGGTAAAAACTCTACCAGAACATGGCTTATGGTTCAGGGCTGGCCATTAGTGTCCTGTGCAGGCTGAAACTTGGGACCATTTCTGGGTAGGATACCAGTGCAGAAAGAGAGGAAGGGGAACAGGAGGAAGAGCCAGACCATGATGGAGAGTCCACAGAGTTCTGGGTCTTGGAATTACAGAAAAATGGGACTCCTCGGGCCTTTTATTCTCTTTTAGATGTTTTGCAGCAGTGGATATTTGATGGTTGTTGGAGCCCATTTAGGTTTCCTAGTGGCTTTATCCAGCAGTCTGCATAAAGAGGAGGATTGGACCACAGGCCTGAGTATCAGGTTTTTGGAAGGATCTACACTTGGCTGTACTTAGCAAAGGGGAGGTCCTTTGCTCCTCCCCTTGGCATTGTCATAAAAAGCCCTTTGGAATAAAGTTCTGGGCCAGCAGATAAGGATCCAAGCCATCCCAAGCCTATCCTGTGTTTCTGTCTTTCCTCTCATCGTCTAGGTATCTCTTTCTAGCTACTATTTCTTACTTCTCCCTACTCAAGAATACTCTGGGTATAAAAGTGGCAGCTGGTCCACCACAGATAGCACCACTGAACAGAGACACCAGGGAATTGGTAGGGTAGAGGGTCCTGCGGGAAGTTAGGCCATGTCTGATTATGTTGTATAGGTGGGGGAAATCTATTGTATTGTCAGGAGTGAAAGGGGATGAGAGTATGCCCAAGTGCTGCAGCAAATGTTTGCCTATGTTTCCCTGTTTATGTTTCTCTCTCTTTTTAGTAAAGTAAGCCATAAATTTAGTTTGAGATAATAAGATAGAATAAGCTTTAGGTCTAGTGATACGGTGAAGGTTTAATGGAGGGATTATATAGTGAAAGTTTAAAAAAAGTTGTAGAGCAAGCTTTCCCAACCTGGGATGCAGAAGGCAGTGTCCCTAGCAGACTGCAAGCTGACAGTCTGAGTCACTTCAGAAGCTCCAGAGCCAGCACAAGCTTGTGGCAGCAGCCAGGTCTCAAGCAGCTAAGACCTGTGGAGCATCATGGCTTCTCAACTGGCAGACACCCAAGGGCCTGCAAGCTTTCTGCCAAAAGGAAGCCATGGTGAGGAGTGTAGTGGAGACACCAAGAGCCAGCAAAAGCAGAGCCAGAGCTAGCAGCAAGGTTCTGCATGCTTTCTGCTGTGACAGAGCCATGGCAGGAGAATGCAGCCAGCTGAACAGAGATGGCAGGCAGCGGCTTGGAGTGCAACAAAGAATTTGGACCACAGCTGCCAGTGTAAGCCTGTCTTTTGGAGCCTGTCTCTGGCAGCCGGAGCCCCGAGACACAGCAGGAAAGGCAGAGAGCCAAGAAAGTTGCTCAGCAGATGCACCATGGGAGAATCCAAGAGCCAAGCAGGCAGCTGGAGTGCTGGATCCCAGGGAGCTAGAGCCGTGCTCCAGGCTGAACAGCCAGACTGGGTCTCTATGAGAACTGCTGAGACTGAAGCAGTCTGTACCCCTAGCAGCAAGGTGTGGCTGGAACCATTGAGTTGGCCTGGGGCTACAGATGTGCAACAGGAAAACATCTAGAGGTTTCCAGGACCCAGAGTGCTGGAAGCAGGTAATGGGAAACAAGGAAGCTGTAGTTGTGGCTAGATTTCCTCCCAGAGCCAGCATTGCTGTAGGAAAGCAAAGGCCCATAGCAGCTGAAGGAGCCTTGAGCCCATGTGCCTGTGAGGTGTTTGAGAGCCTTCTAGCCTCAGGACACAGGAGCACTGGGAATGGCCTGATAATGGCCTGGTTTCCAGAGGCAAAGACAGATCTGGACTGTAAAA
The DNA here is from genome assembly GCF_007827085.1 of Peromyscus californicus insignis. Classification (NCBI taxonomy): domain Eukaryota; kingdom Metazoa; phylum Chordata; class Mammalia; order Rodentia; family Cricetidae; genus Peromyscus; species Peromyscus californicus. Next base: position 8,918,946 of record NW_026294458.1, on the reverse strand, counting down.
GCTGTAAAACTGAGCTAGCAGCAAAAGTTTTGCAGTTTCTGTTTGCTGGATAAAAGAAAGTCTCTTTTGAGAGGACTTTGTATCAACCAGCTCTTGTGGAGCTAATAGCTTTCACCCTATGGGAAACACTGTCATAAAATGCTATTGTAATTGAATGCACCTCTCTTCATGAGAACAAAAGTTGCACAGATGCTTGTTCGAACTAAAATTGTTAACTGCAAAATGTTTTTGGATGTAAGAAACGTTTCTTTATGTTTGGAAGTGGAAGTCTAATACCAGAATTTATTTTTTGAACCTTTGAACTTTAAAAAAATGAGATAAAACTACAAAAAAAAGGTTTTAGTTATGCATTTCTTCATATTTGGAAGGCTGGTACCAGAATTTATTATTTGAATTTTGGATCTTAAGAAATGAGTTGGACAGGAGTGATTTCATTGTAATGAGACAATTTTGAATTTACTTATGCATATAGACTCTATCAATGGTGATGATGTAGGAACTGTTTATGGAATTATTTGTTTTTAAAATAGAACTGTTAAAAGGAGAAATTTATTTTTTCTATCTATGCTCAAGATGCAATTTTATGTATGCATATGTGCTTTATTAACTGTGGTGATTCATAAATTGTTTTGTGTTAAAAATGGAACTGTTTTATGGAACTCTTTGTGTAAAAATGGAACTGCTTATGGAATTGGTTTTGTGTTAAAAATGAAACTGTTTAAATAGAGAAGTTTGGGTTTTCTTCAAACTAGGCTTGATATTTGATTCAAAAAAATATAAAGAAAAGGAAGAGTTATGTTCTCAGTCTATTTAATTTAAAAAATATTTTCACATTATTTGAGTGAATTAATATTGTATTAGTAAGAAATGTAAATGTTTATACTAAGAGAATACTTTAAAGTGTAAAGAGTTTTATTAAGAATTTGCTTTTGGTCATGTAGATCTCATCCATTTCTCTGTCATTGGGCAATCCCTGTGTCTTTCTTAGGGTCCTCTTTACTAGGTAACCTCACTGGAGTTGTGAGTAGCAGTCTAGTCATCCTTTGTTTTACATCTAGTATCCACCTATGAGTGAGTACATACCATGTTTGTCTTTCTGATCTGGGTTACCTCACTCAGGATGATTTTTTTCTAGATTCATCCATTTGCCTGCAAACCTCATGATGTCATTGTTTTTCTCTGCTGAGTAGTACTCCATTGTGTATATGTACCACATTTTATTTATCCATTCTTCAGCTGAAGGGCGTCTAGGTTGTTTCCAGGTTCTGGCTATTACAAATAATGCTGATATGAACATAGCTGAGCAAGTGCCCTTGTGGTATGATTGAGAATTCCTTGGGAATGTGCCCAAAAGTGGTATAGCTGGGTCTTGGGGGAGATTGAGTCCCAATTTTCTAAGAAAGTGCCATATTGATTTCCAAAGTGGCTGTACAAGCTTGCATTCCCACCAACAGTGGAGGAGAGTTCCCCTTGCTCCACATCCTTTCCAGCATAAGCTGTCTTCAGTGTTTTTGATCTTAGCCATCTGACAGGTGGAAGGTGGTATCTCAGGGTCATTTTGATTTGCATTTCCCTGATGATTAGGGATGTTGAGCAATATCTTAAATGTCTTTCAGCCATTCGACCTTCCTCTGTTGAGAATTCTCTGTTTAGCTCTATACCCTATTTCTTAGTTGAACTGTTGGGCATTTTGATGTCTAATTTCTGGAGTTCTTTATATATTCTGGATATCAGCCCTCTGTCAGATGTGGGGTTGGTGAAGACCTTTTCCCATTCTGTAGGCTGTTGCTTTGTCTTGTTGACCATGTCCTTTGCTCTATAAAAGCTTCTCAGTTTCAAGAGATCCCATTGATTAATTATTTCTCTCAGTGTTTGTGCTACTGGTGTTATATTTGGGAAGTGATCTCCAGTTCCAATTCATTCAAGACTACTTCCTACTTTCTCTTCTATCAGGTTCAGAGTGACTGGACTTATGTTGAGGTCTTTGTTCCACTTGGATGAGATCTACATGAGCAAACTGGATGTGGGTGGGGGGGTAATGAAGGGCAAGGGTCGGGGGAAGAGAGCTTAGGGGAGCAGGAGACCCCAGCTGGATCAAGAACAGAGAGGGAGAACAAGAAAAAAGAGACCATGATAAATGAAGACCCCATGGGAATAGGAAGAAGCAAAGTACTAGAGAGGTCCCCAGAAATCCACAAAGATACCTCCACAATAGATTACTGGCAATGGTCAAGAGAAAGTCTGAACTGACCTACTCTGGTGATTGGATGACCAAACACCCTAACTGTCATGATAGAACTCTCATTTAATGACTGATGGAAGTGGATACAGAGACCCACGGCCAAGCCCCAGGTGGAGCTCCGGGAGTCCAATCAGCAAGAAAGAGGAGGAATTGTATGAGTGAGAATTGTTGAGACCATGATTGGAAAAAGCACAGGGACAAATAGCCAAACTAGTGAAAACACATGAACTATGAACCAATAGCTGAGGAGCCCCCAACTGGATCAGGCCCTCTGGATAAGTGAGACAGTTGATTAGCTTGAACTGTTTGGGAGGCCCCCAGGCAGTGGGACTGGGACCTGTCCTTAGTGCATGAGCTGGCTGTTTGGAGCGTGGGGCTAATGCAGGGACACTTTGCTCAGCCTGGATAAAGGGAGGAGGGAACTGGACCTGCCTTGACTGAATCTACCAGGCTGAGCTGAATCCCCAGGGGAGTCTTTGCCCTGGAGGACATGGGAATGGGGAGTGGGCTGGGGCAAGGGCGGGGGTGCAGGAGGAGAGAGGACAGGGGAATCTGTGGTTGATATATAAAATTAAATTAAATTATAAAATAAAAATAAAAAATAATCATGGAAATAAGAAAATAAAAAAAGAAAAAGAAAAATATATGTTTGTAAAGCAGAAAAAAGAAGAACTTGCTTTTGGATGTTTTGCTAAAGTTTTTAAAATGTTAATTGTTGCATTGAAAATATTACCACTGAATGTAGATTTATGGTAATTATAATTGTGTATAATAATGTTTTAATGATGAAGCTAAGGGATGTAGTTGGATTTTTCCTGGTCCCACCCGGCACACACCTGCTCAGACCCAAATAAACACACAGACACTTATATTAAAACTGTTTGGCCTAATGCCTCAGGCTTCTTGCTAGCTAGATCTTACACTTAAATTAACCCATAATCTTTTTTTTATTTTATTTTTCTTTATTAAGTAATTTTCTACTCACTCCTCATGCTATCCAGAGACCCCCCTCCTCCCTCCTCCCACCCCACCCCAGCCCTCTTTCCCAAGCCACCCCATATCCCCACATCCCCCAAATCAAGGTCTCCCATGGGGAGTCAGCAGAGCCCAGCTCACTGAGTCTGGGCAGGTCCAATCCCCTTCCCACTGCACCAAGGCATGCAAGGTATCACACCACAGGCACCAGATTCCCAGAAGCCTGCCCATGCACCAGGGACAGATCATGATTCCCCTGCCTGCATGCCCCCAAAACAGTTCGAGCCAAACAATCATCTTCTGTGTCCAGAGGGCTTAGTCCAGTCCCATGGGGGCTCCACAACCACCAGCCCACAGTTCATGTAACCCATAATTCTTATTTATGTTTAGCCACGTGGCTTGGTACCTTTTCCCAGTTCTGCCTTCACATCTTGCTTCTCATGGCAGCAGTGGTGGCTGGCAGCATCTCCTGACTCAGCCTTCCTCCTCCCAACATTCTCCTTTTTGTTTATCCCACCTATGCTATACTTCCTGCCTGGCTACTGGCCATCAGTGTTTTATTTATCAATCAGAGCAACATATTCACAGCATACAGAAAGACATCCCCAGCAAAGGGAGTCTTTAAGTTTGATGCAGTTGCATCAGGAGTTTGTTGATTTGTTTGAAGCATTTGCATTAAGAGTTTTTGGATTTAAAAGCCTTGGTGCAGCTAAGACTGCTGTAGTCATCTCAAGTCAATTCCAAAAAGGACATTCCATCTATATCATCTTCTACTCATTCACTGGGAGGTATGACAGCTACAGAGATTGCTGTGAGCTCTTAATGGGAGTTTTTGTTTATTCTTTTTATATATATATTAAGAAAGTGAGACATATTGGAGAGCATTTAGGTTTCCTAGTGGCTTTATCTACTATGTCTGCATAAAGAGGATGATTGGACCACGGGCCTGAGTATCAGGCGTTTGGAAGGGTCTACACTTGGCTATACCTAGCAAGGGGGAGTTTCTTTGCTCCTCCCCTTGGCATGGTCATAAAAAGCCCTTTGGAATGAAGTTCTAGGCTGGTAGATAAGGATCTAGGCCCTCCCAAGACTATCCTATGTTTCTGTATTTTCCTTTCATCACCTAGGTATCTCTTTCTAGCTAATATTTCTTATGTCTCCCTACTCAAGAGTACCCTGGGTTGTAAAAGTGGTGGCTTGTCTTTCACTGATGGCTATGAAAGTTTACTGTCCTTCTGGGGCTCGCCAAGGAGCCCTAGTAGGAGAAAGTTCTACAAAGCTGTGATGTAGAAACTGTTGAGAAGGGGTGGAGCCCCAATTCATTCAAGAGTCCCTTGGCTCAGAAACCCTATACTTCTGTGGTCTCTAATCACAGTAACCCTACAGGAACTTATCCATGATCTGTCTTCTAACTCTGCTGAACAGGGCTTATCAAGGCTGTGCACCTTCCATTGCTTTGTTCATAGTGTACACTTGTTCTTGTTGAGAGACCACTACTGACATCTGACTCAGCAGAAGGAAGGTGAGACACCTGTCACCTTCATATTCCTTTATCTCTCTGGGTCACCACGTTATACTTGTTTGTGCTCCATCCTTGTCAATCTAATAAAATATCATCCTGTGCTCTTAGAATTGGTGTTAAATACATTCCTGTGTGGTATGGGCTGTTTATACAAACATTTGTTTGGTGGAGTAACCAAAAGTCTAGTCTCATTTCTCCTGTGGAGTCTCCTCCCTCTCTGACTCCACCCTTCTTACATGAGACTAGCATCCAGCATCAGAAATTCCTTTGAAAATCATGCACAAGTGGCTTTGAAGATCTTGTTAAAATGTGCAAGAAACAATGCCTTCCTGAGAAGCACACTCCAGTTCTTGTGTGTGTGAAAGACACAGGATCAAGTTTGCAGAGCTGAGCTCTGGAAAGTGGTCAAGGTTCCCATAAGGAAGAATGCTGACACTGACCCAATACAGCCAGGGTTACAGGTGTGCTCTGAGTCAGGTAAGTGTTCGGATCATTCAAACTATTTGCAAAGAAAGCTGTGGATTCTTCATCCAGGGACAGTCCCCTAATGCCCATAGTCCCCACATCAGACTGCACTAGAGTCCAGGTGTTAGATGGGAGGGAAAGCTAGCACCCAAGAGCAGGCTGCTCTTGGAGCCCCAAAGAGAGAAAGGTAAGTGACAGATGATGGCTAGACAACCATGGGCACTGTGAACCATAGGCAGGAGACCCTAATCCTGAGAGAAAGACACAGGCCCTTGGGGGTCAGTTCTCTCAAAATGAGCTGGACTCAGAGTGCTCTCACCAATGAATGCTGGCCATCATGGAGCTACCCAGGTTCACACCTGGTACTGCAATATGCCAGAGCATTTCCTGGTTGAGTCTCTTACTCTGCCCAGGGTTCTGTCTGTTTCTTGTAGTGATACTGTTATGTGACACTCTGAAAGTAATCACTGTAGTTCAAAAACTGTCAAAAACTGTCCCTTGACAATTACACTTGCCAAATCCCTGCCCTGCCTCATCACCTTCTTCTGTCCTCTCTAGTCTCCCCATTGCCTGCTCCAGAATGCTGCCCTGCTATTCCTGCTGATTGGAGAGTGTAAGAATAGGAACTTCCTTCTTTGTCTGACATACTTTTAGCCTGAAAAGGTGCAGGGAGTCCAGCCTTAAGGAATGTTTTGTGGCACACTCCAACATTCTGGGCCAGAACACAGAGGTGTGTGGGGAAGCAGGACAATATCTGTTCCTATAAAAAATACTCTGGGTTTGAAATTCACCTCTCTCTCTGTCTCTCTCTGTCTCCGTCTCTCTGTGTGTGTCTCTATTTCTCTCTGTCTGTGTCTCTCTCTCATGTATCCTTGTATATGTGTGTGTGTGTGCATGTGTGTGTGTGTATGTGTATGTATGAGCATATGTATATCACATTCTAAGGGCCACATAACAGTGTCACTCCAGGACATAGGCAGAAACCTGGGGAGAGAACTCACCCAGAAATTTCCAGGCATAATAAAATAGTATAATAAATTATGTATTATTTTAATAATGTTTGAGAACTTCATAAATAAGCTCTGCATTTATATCACTTCCCTTTCTCCCCCTGTTACTTCCTCCCAAGTCCCATTTCCCAATATCATATGTACTTTTTTATTGTTACATACATATATATGCTGAGTCAATTTAATTTTGATCAAATGTATATGTATTATTGTTTTTTTATTTTATTCCAAGTTTTTTGATAAAGAGAATTGCATTTTCTTTCCATTTACCTTAAACATTTAATTCTTCTCCATGAGCCTTCTGAATGCTGGGATGCCAGGCATGAAAAAACACACCATCACTTTTATCTAACTATTTAGTTTTTTTGAAATACTGGAAATGATCAATAAAATAAGTTCATTTGCAAACAATAAAGAAATCTACAAAAGTGTTAGCAGCATCAACACTACACTGGCCACTTAGCAGTTTAGGAAGCAGGACTGTCACTACCCTATGCAATAAGGTGACTGCTTGACAAGATTTTATGACTCATGCAACTCATCACCATCCACATCATGGCCTAGCCATCATCAGTTCAGCATAATGGTGACCTTGGATATAGTCCCAGGTAGAAAATGGACCACCTGTGGGATAAAACAAGGCTGCTGTATTGGGACAGGGTTTGCCTTGATTCTGCTGGTTCTTTGTCCATCCTCACTCTGAGCAGCAGAGTATGTGTTGCATGGATACCTCTGTGGCAGAAGCTGAGTTTTCAACAGATGCCAGGCCAGAAGGCTCAGGAAACTGAAGGGTAATTGTCAGGGTCCTATCCAAACAATGTCACCTACAATAATCTTAAAGTCATTTCCAAATGTGAGTCATGTTCTGGCTGACCAAGGTGGAAAAGCCTTGGCAGATCTTCTGTATATGAGAGAAAGTAAGAGATAATGGTGATTGTCCAGGTAATGCTGTAGACACCCCAGTTTGTGTCCACAGCTGGGTAGTGCTCCCTGTTCTCTGTTATCTACCCCAGGATACACGGCCGTGGCATTAACGGATTATTTTGAAGTGGGTTCCACAGAAGCCAAAGGGGACCCAATACAAAGGACAGTAGGGGAGGGGTTACTTATTGCATCCTCATTCCCAACACCCAATGGTCCCTCAGAAGGAAAGAGGTCCCTGTAATTCCCACTCCCCTGTCATAGCATCTTGTTAAATATCAGGTGTCTGTATTTCATGGCCTGAATGTGCTGGTGTTCAGCAGGACTGTAGGCCTACAATGGGCCTTCAATAGGCAGCCCATAACATAAGCATAAAATAAATGTGAGAATCCAATTATTGCATGAAGAACTATGAACAAATCAATTAGATTTGATTGTTCTGTTCAGAATCTTCATTCAAAATCACTTATCCAGTTCTGTGAAATGTAGATCTTTTAACAAGCTGTGACACAAAAGAATAAGTGAATGCATGACTCAAAACTGGTCATCATTATTAAATTGGTATTTAAATGTTCATTTCGTGTACTCATCTACAAATTCCTATAAAAGTAGGAAGTGTCAGTACTAACTGGGTTACAAATACTTTGTAGCCTTGTGGGAAGTTTGGGAATGTGAAGTCAGGTGTGGCCAAGAGGGACTTCTTAAATGACTTCAGGGTTTCTCATTTAAAGTTTGGTACTTTTGGGTATTCCTGGGAGATCTGATTGTTTCCAAGAATGTTTGAGGGCCCCCTGGGGTGTAAGGTCCATGGTTTGGAACCAGAGTCCCCTTAGCTATTCCTGTCAGCCTCTTTTAGTCTTCTAGTCCATCTCTAATCCTCTGTGACTTCACTGGCCCACAGAACCTTCGTCCATCAGGAATCACAGCTGACATACTAGGCTGGAACTCAGGGAGGACATCTTTACCCTCCTTCCCATTATCCATTCCATTCTCTCCAGACTTATCTGAGTCCTACTGTAGCCTGCCTGTTGAGACCCTCACTTCAGGCCACCAGCATCACAGTGAGACTCGGCTTCCTGATGTGGATCCACAGTGCCCCAAGTTCTAGCCAGTTGTCGGTTTTAGCCTATTCTTCTAGCCCATCTCAGTTCTTGTGATTTTCTGCTGACCTGAAGAACAACTCACCAGCAGGGAATGCTAAGCCAACACACTTGGCTGGGAATCAGGGACCCCACAGATGCCACACTTGGCTAGGACCCAGAGTGGGCAACAGCAACGAAACCACAGCACACCCCTGTAACAAAGACAAGATCAAACATCTATACCAGAAACACTTCAATCATCATAATTCCAGATGCCTAGATCCAAACATAAAAAGACAAACATGAACAAACAAGACAGTATGCTTCCTACAGAAGCCAGGATTTCTGCTGTGTTTGGGCCTCAAAAACCAATTTAGCTAAAGCACTAGACTAAGACTGCAAACTATCAGATATGACTATGTCAAAGATCCTAAGAGGATATGAGTAAATGCCTTAATGAAGAATGTGAAGACACAATCAGTGGAAAAAAATAAGGAAAAACTTGTGATAGCAAAGTAGATTTAACAAGGAAATAGAATTACTAATGAAAACACAAATTAAATTAAAACTGGAAATTAAAAACTCAAAATATCAAAGAAAAATCTCAGAGATAATCCTCACCAATAAATTAAAAGATACAGAAGACAGAATTTTAGGTCTTGAAAAAAGGTCAAACATATAAATAGTTCAACCAAAGATAATGTTAAATATATACATAAAAAAACAGTCATAAAACATACAGAAAATTTGGGACCCTGTGGAGGAAAAACCTATAAATAAAGGAAAAGAAAGCCAGGACAAAATAACATAAAATATTTTAAATTGTTTATACAATATATTTTGATCATGTTTTCCTGTCCCTAAACTGCTCCCATATCTCTCCAAAACTATATCCATCCGATTAAAATTCTCCTATCTGTCTGTCTATCATCTATCTATTTATCAATCTATCTATCTGTCTATCTATCTCTGTCACTCTAAAACACACACACACACACACACACACACACACACACACACACACACACACACACAAGTTGGGGTGGAACGCACAGGAAATATGAGACACAAGGGGAAAAAACTGACCTTTCAAAGTATAGGCCTATATGATGGAAAAGAATCTCAAATTAATGGCTTGGATCTTCTCTTCAAGTAGATTACAGAGAAAAAACTTCTACAAACTAAGCAATGACACATCCATACAGAGAAGAGAAGTTCACAGAACACCAACTGGACAGAACCAGAAAAGAAAATCCATGGTATATCATAATTAAAGCACTAATTTACAGAACCAAGAAAGTGATTTGAAATCTGCAAAAAGAAATTCAAGTCACATATAAAGGAAAATCCATCAGAAAAATAGCCAATTTATCTATAGAAACTTTGAAAACCAGAAGAGTTTGGATCAATATATCTGAAGGCCTAAAGGACTGTAATGGTGAACCTAGAGTGATATACCCAACAAAATTATGTTCAATGATTGAAATTTCCATGACAAAAATATCCTAAAAATCATTAAATAAGAAATCAAACCTAAAGAGAATAGAGGAAGCATTGTTTTGAGCTCAGGAGAGAAATAGGCATTGCACAGAGACTGTGGAAGGAATTAAGCCATAATTATCCAAACACACAATATCACTGAACCCAAACTAAAACAAAAATCAGTAACACGATGATCACAATTAACACACATATTTCAAAGGTAATTTTAAATATTAGTGGAATCAATTCATCTGTCTGTCTGTCTTTCCCACTCCCCTTCCCCTTTACTCTCCTTCTCTTCACTTTCAGTCTCCCTCTCCCTGTCCACTTTTCTTCCATTCTCCCTCTCCCTCCTTAAATGGTTGTTTTTTAACCTTGAGGACAATTTTATTATACCTTAAAAAGAACACTCAAGACAAAGCAAGCTGTAGATTTTGGCAGCTTCCCTGAAGAGAAGAATGAAAATGGGAAAGAAAAGAAGCCATGCATTTGAGTTTAGCCAGCATGGCGATCAGTTGCACAGTGGTTGTGGTGATTTGAGTGAGAATGTTCCCACAGGTTCTTCTGTCACTTGACAGCTTGGTCTGAAGTTAGTGGTGCTGTTTGGATAAGTCAAGGAGGTGTGATTTTGCTGGGGGAGGTACATCACTGGGGTTTGCAATTCCAAGCCTTGCACCAGAACCATTTTATCTATTTGACATTTGAGATGTGATCCCCCAGCTTCTGCTCCTGCTGCCTTGCCTGCCACTTCCCCACTGTTGTGCCCATGTTGCAAGACCCCCAAGCAAGACCGCCACAGAGCCCATATCCAGTGCAAGCACACAGAGGTTTTTAATAACAAAACAAGCAAGCCTGGTCTGCCATCCAACATCCCACACAGTGGGTAGAGGAGAAAGGCCCCCAGCACTCACTTTAGGGGTTTATATAGGAAAGGTTTACATGCAGCTTGGGATTGGACCAGGGAGTTAGAGGTGAGGCAGTTCTTTGAAGTTACTGACTGAACTATAAGCATGAGGTTACTGGTGGCTAACAGGACTCAGGGTATATACAGAGACATAAATTTTTACTCCCTATGTCCTGCTTTTGTTGAACCCAGGATATAGACATTCAGATTTATTGTTCCAGTCCTACTCTCCTCTGAGGTCAACTTCTGGTCAGTTGAGCCCATTACTCCTCATATCTTGTTTTGCCAAGTCCAGGATACATATATTTATTGTCTCAGCCTTATAAATTCAACTTCTGGTCACTTCTAAAACTGCTGGTCAGCAAATACCTTTGGAGGAGGGGAGGAGGAAGCGTCCCTCAGGATGGCTATTGATTTTTCCCTTTCATTCCCTCCTCTCCTAGTAACTTGAGGACACCCAATCATGGGTTGTCAATACTTAGTCTGCAAATGTCTGCCTTGAGGCAGATGGCCCATTTTTATATCTTGGTTGAGGATCTCATATTAAGTTTGAGTCCTTTGCACCATTAATTGGATGGTCCCCTACCTTTCTTTGATGATTTGCATCAACTTGTTGGGGCCTTTTCATACTTTGGTCATAGAGTCCTTAACCAGCCCAGAGTGAGCTACATAAAAACATAATTTTTAGCCGGGCGGTGGTGGCGCACGCCTTTAATCCCAGCACTCGGGAGGCAGAGGCAGGCGGATCTCTGTGAGTTCGAGGCCAGCCTGGGCTACCAAGGGAGTTCCAGGAGAGGTGCAAAGCTACACAGAGAAACCCTGTCTCGAAAAACAAAAAAAAACAAAACAAAACAAAACAAAACATAATTTTTCTCCCAGGGCTGCACATAGTCCCCTTTGTTGTAAGAACTGGAAGTCTAGCCCTAGCCTATTCTGTAATATGACCTCAGAAAGCGAGGTGAGGGATTCTAGCATCATCAGTTTAGTGGCATCCAAACAGGAATTATTATTTAGTTAAGGCATCAATGACATAAGAGCCAACAGTAATTAGCAGAAAGAGAAGCCCTGTGACAGCTGAGAGAGTTCCTTATCCTGAAGGAACTTGGAAATGAGAATAGGGGCCAGTTATTATTTTATCTCAGGTTCCCTATGATAGAAAATTTTCTTTGATCTAATATTCCAGGAATAAGGATGATGTTTTTGCTTCTGTAATTACTTCCTGTTGATGTTGGGATGTCGTTTTCAGGGCCCTAGAAAGCCAGAATGTTAATCAAAAGCAAGGAGGGGATTTAGAAGCATCTGGTTCATTAACCACCTGAAGAAATAGCATTTATATTGGCTTGATAGGTTCATATCAGCTTTCAGCAAGTCCATATATCACAGGTTGAAGTCAGTAGCTGATGCTTGGATGTGTCAGCTAGCCAAATGGAAGCCCAGTGAAACAGACATAGACTAGAGACAAAAGTTAGCTTACCTGGAATTTTTAGGCCCACAGCCTCAGTAAATATATTAGGGTTATCAATCAATAGTGGAAAAACAGGTAACAGGTATCTGTCTATACATCTATTTCAGAAGATAACCAAAAGAAATCCAAAATCTTGAGCTCATAATTCAAACAATAAGTAGTCATTGCTCTATTAGCTTGTCAAAACTCTATTAATGTTAAATTCTGAACTTATTAAGTTTTAATGCAATGACAATGTGGTCTTTAATTAATTAATGCATTGATCAATGAGTTAATAAGGTGACTGCAACCGCGTGGAAGATTCTGGTTGCCTGATGTTTCTAAGCTGACAAAGCCCTAGCTAGCCCAATTGTCAATGCCATCAGAGATCTGAGAAGGATAAATTTTACCTGAGTGTAGACTTTCAAATCTATTAAAAAATGACATAGACTATCCATTGCCCAGACCGCTATCATCCCAGGCTCCTGTAGTCTTCATAGCATTGGCAGAACAGGTATGGGGACAGCATCAGTCTTGACTGATGAGCCAGCCCATTATGTGAAATTTCTCCCTGTGGAGGAGAAAGACTGACCTTATCTTGTCAATGTCTTCACTCTGGGCTGGATCCCTGGCAACAGGTGTTGAGTTAGGGGATCTTGCTCAGTGGTCAGTGTTGTCTGCAACACTCACAGCTGCCTCAGAACCTGCTGCTGTGGTGTTCTGACCAATGAGTTTGGCTTCAGAGTATTCTCCAGGAGAGCAACTTCCATTCTTCTGGTCATCTCTCTCTAAATTCCTGTTCAAAAGAATGAAGCCAAGATCCTGACAAAACAGGAGCCTTTTGTAGGACTTTTGTGTTTTTCTGTCTGTACACGGTTTCTTGTAATTTCATTGGTTATTTTATAAGCTAAAGTGAGATTCTAAAGATGGCCTTGGTGTGTAGGAAGGGAGGGACTTGAGGGGCATATGGCAAGGTCATGTAAGAAGTTTGGCAGAGACTAACATGGTGTTTGCTTTGTCCTTCCGTCCAAGTCTCTGGTAGGCTTACCAGGACAAGAGGGAGTGTCCAGAGGGACATGGAAAAGATCATGTACATTCAATGTTCAGACCTTATGGCTGTTTTATATTATGCTTTTCTCTGGGAATAGGCAGCTCCAATCACACTGCCACCTTAAATGTTCTTATGATATGCTTCTTTGCTAATTTGCTGGAGTTATAAAACACCTCCTCGATCATGAGACAAGAAAGCCATCTTACAAGGAACACACATTTCTGTGAACATTGGTGAGGTAACAGTGAGAGTCTTAGAGACCCTGATAGATGTATGGTCTCTCCTTTTGAGTAATAATTGGAAAATATGCAATGAGTGTGATATCTAACAACTTCAGATGTTCTTTCTCATAATCATAGGCCCGTCTTGGTAGCAAGAGAGTGAAACAGTTTCTGTCCTGCTTCCTCATTTATTTAGTTCACTGTGTTCACTGGTATTGTCCACTAATGTCACCACCTACACCACAGATGTAGTCAGCTTCATCTTCAGGCTGGATATTAGAGATGCTTAAGTAACGGTGAGCCCGAGCTGGAGCCAGAGAAGCGGTCAGGAATCCCATCCCCCTTGCTGTGACTTCCATCACTATTAAGATCCATCACATACTTAGGAGCCTTGTCTGGATGTTGCTGGTACCATTCAATGGTGTAGGTGCTGTATTTACTACTCAAGGTGCAGGTGAGTTTGACTGAGGCTCCCAGGGAGGCAGAGGCTGAGGGTGACTGAGTCAGCACAGGCTGGGAGAAACATCCTGAAAACAGAGAAACACATTATGTCCATGCTGAGAGAAGAGAGGGGAATCTATCTGCTGTCAGATGGTTTCCCTGAACTGGGATCAGGGTGCAGATGACTCCTGACCTGTACATTGAAGGAGGAAGAAGAGGAGAGGAGTCCAGGTCATGTTGCAGACACCACTGAGCTCTGCTGAGACAGACATGGTGCAGGTCTCTCTTATCCTTTAACAATTCTCAGAGAACTGACAGGGTCCTTCATGCAAATTTTTGTTGGTCAACCAAATCCCTTCTCAGGTGTGTGTGCCATCAAAGCCTGGGTGTCACTTCCTGCCTGAGGCTGCCCAAGGGACCACAGTGTCCCCACTGCTGGGCCTGTTGAGTCCTGAGCAGACACAAAGAGACAGATGTTTGTGTTGTCAGCTGAGAGTCTCCAGACTCTTCAGTGTCACCTACAGACCCACTGAGCAGGTTCAGGTCTGTCATGTCTGTGTCCACATGACTTCTACCAGGCTGTGATCATCAAACACTTTCTGATTAATGTCTGAAGGACTTGCCTCCTCTGAGGCTGATTTTACATCACCTCTTTGTTTTGTTTACTTCTGCTCAGTGGGAACCTTATGTAGACCAGTGCTTCCTAACCTGAGGGTCACGACCCCCACAGAACAGGAGTCATAGATCAGATATCTTGTAGATCAGATATTTACATTATAATACACAAAGAAGGAAAATTACAGTTCTGAAATAGCAATGGATAGCTTTATAGTTGGAGGTCACCACAATTCGTGGGACAGTATCAAGGTGTCTCAGCATTAGAAAGTTTGAGAACCACTGTTGCTAGACTGTATTTATTAGGATCTTTTAACTCAGGGGCTTTCCCCACTGAAGCTGAGGACAGAGAAATTTACTCCACGAGCCCCTTCTTGAAATGCTCAAGAGGTCAGGCTTCTCTCTCTCTCTACTTGGTTCCTCAGCAGATTGACCCACAGAGACACAATGTGAATATTACCAATGATGGAAAATATTATATTGCAATATTCCCTTGATGGATTATATATAAAAAAATTAGAAAATAGCATGGTAAAACAAAACAGAAAATAGGGAAAAAGGGGGGATAGAATACAGTGGGTCTCTAATTGTCCTTAAGTAAGGATTGAGAGGATGGCATGGTTGCAGCCATCTTAGAGAAGGGGCAGATTGGGAGCAGCAGGCCCTGGGAAACCCACCAGAGGATGTGCTGCCCCTAGACCCAGACAATTAAGCGCCACATAAAAAGAAAAACGAGTTCCAGACACTTTCTCCCATAACCTGAAGGATATGATAGATTGTATACCACAGCTGTCAGAGGGAGCATGTTTCCTGCAGATAAGAAATGGGATGTCTAACTGTCAGAGAAAACGGGTCTGCCGGTGACATAGATGCTATGACATAAACTGCCAGAGGATACGGCAATTTCCTTGCAGCTGCAACTCTCCAATCAGTTCAATCCAAGCATCTCCAACCTGAAGTAAGCACCAATCCTGAGCTTGTGACTATATAGAGTTGGAATTCCCCTAGACCCCCACCCTAACTACTATAAAAATCTCATCCTGTTCCTGCTTTGGGTCCCTCTCACTCCACCACTGAGACAGATGGATGAGGGGCCCAGATCTAAACTTGTGAATTAAAAGGTTCTTTGCTTTTGCAGTCAGATTGATATCTGGGTTGTCTTTGGGGACTTTGGATTTTGGGTGCAAAAGGATTAGAAAGTACTGATGAAGAATGATTGTGCATGGTTTTTAAAAACACTCATGGAAACCTGCCTACTACTTATCTGATATTAAAATACTGTATTTAACTGATAGGGGTTTAGTGGGATGTATGATGAGAAAAGGTAATACCTCTAAATTGGAGGCAAGAATTAATGAATCATGATAGAAGAATTAGTCACTGCGGAGATGAACTGGAACAAGAGGAATGTCAGGACCATGTGGGTTTGCTCAGATATGCTTTAACGTATGCATGGTTAAAGAAACTGTGTGCCTGAGTTGTCTTTGTCAAACACTGTCCTCCAGAATCAGGGAACGTGCAGACGAGGAGGTGGAAAGACTGTAAGAACCAGATGTGCTGGATGACTCCAAGGAAACAGCATCTTCCAGACACAATAGGACTAATCCACATGGGAACTCACAGAGACTGTGACAGCATGCACAGACCAGCACAGGTTCAAACCAGACAAAATCCCAGCTCTGAGAAAGAGAAGTGGACAAACAGTCACACCCTTAGCCATGAAGGTTTTGCCATAGATAACTTCTGGAAAAGAGAAAATCAGTTTTCTCCAATGGAGTGTCACTAGCAATATCAATCACCCTCCAGGGCACGCTTGATGGCCAGGGGTATTTGGTCAACAGGAAACAGACTCCATGGTGTGTGTGTGTGTGTGTGTGTGTGTGTGTGTGTGTCCTTTTTATTTGTTTTGTTATATTTTATCTTACTGATTTTCCCATTTTACTTTGTTCAGTTTGGTTTTCTTTTTAGGTTTTTTTATTGTTGTTTTTCTGTCTTGTTTTGTTTGAAAGAGAAAGAACATGAAGTTGGGTGGGTAGAGAACTGGGAGGATCTGGGAAGAGTTGGGGGAAGGGAAGAAATATGATCAAAATAGATTGTATGAGAAAGTTTTTTAAAAATTAAAGAATCTCAAGACAAAATATTAATTGATAAAACAGTAGAAAGAAAGATAAAAAGAAAGAAACAAATGAGGGAAGGAAACAAGGGAGGAAGAAAACAGATGAGGCTTGGACTTCTGTTATTCCTGGTTGAATATGTGCATGGAACTATACATGTGTCCTACTCAGAACCAACATGATGGCCAGCATGTGAGGGCACTTGCTGCCAAGCGTCTCAGTGCCAACTGATTCCTGGAACAACCATGGGGGAAAGAAAGAGAAGACTTCCACAAGTGGTCCTCTAACTGTTTTGCTCATTCTGTGGCATTTACACACACACACAAATACACACACACATTACATTCTTAAATAAATCTGTATATAAATAGATACATATTTTAAAAAACTTTTGATCCTTTCGTCATAGTTTTGTTTCTCTTTTCTGTGCCCTTTTTGTTGGTTATTTGCGGGGCTCTTACCCTGCGAGGAATCGTCACCAAACATGACAGAATCCACTAATAAGAGTTTGATTAAGATAAGTGAGAGAGACAGAGGTGCACACGTGAGTAAAGATGGAGCCGGGAATCATGGCTCTGGCTTATAAAGGTTGGGCCGCTCCTGCACACACAGGTCCATGTGGCTATTCCATGCATACACGTAGATCACATGGTTGCACTGTGTGCTTTATGGAACCATGCAAAGCCACGGGGTCCTGGTCATGTGAGACGTTTTGATCCGGAAATGGCTAGGCAGAAGTGCCTAGGTCCACTGGGCATGCGCAGCCATGCCTAACCGCGGGGGCATGTTGTGAATCCATATCACTTTTAGTTTTGATTTTATTTAGACTCTTTGGTATTGTTGACATTTGAATATTGATGTTAGTTCCTTGGGAAAGAGGACTGTACTAGTGAAGGGTGTCAGGCCCAGTTCTGACCCACAGATACAGATTCCATATGCACCCTGAGTTTTAACAAGTATTTCTCTAACACAGGCTACAAACTGTTGCGGTTTGGGTTATGAACTGAACTTTTCCTTTTTCTTTTATTTATTGTTTCCTACCACCATGTGCAGCAAAAGAACTTCCTGACTCCCAGTCTCTTCATTATATGACAGGATTAACTTTCTTAAGGTTTCCGCTAAAAATTAAAGGCACGTCCCTTGGTGTCACATAGTTCATTAAGTATTTGAAATTTATTTCCTAAAAAGAAGGAATACTTGCATGTTCACACGTTCACAGGTGGATGTCATTGAAAAGGGTCATCTTCTAGAAGCTCCACTTCTATGTAGCTGCTTACAGTATTAAAACATTTGAAAGAGGAGAAATATATTTATGATTTAGGACTGAAAATTGTTTAACTTTAGAGATTAGTTGCAGTCATGAAGGTAGAAATATGAGCCAATGGGTCAGTATCTGCAAGGATAAAATGTGAGTCAAGATCAAAGAATGTGCACAAATTCATAAGTACTTTACAAAGGATTGCCTAGTTTGTTAGTTCCTTGGGATGGCAGTAACAATGTACAAACTGTGGATTAACACAAAAGTGACTTGTGTTATCTCATACTGATTTATGGAGGACAGACTTGTAAAACGGGCATGCTGAGCTCAGCACCCTATGGCACCTCTTTCTTCTCTACTCTGTCCCTGATGTTTCTAAACAATCTTAGGGGATTTTTGGTCAGCAGCTACAAAGCCATGTGTACACATTAGACTTCACATGGGAATCCATCACAATGTCACTGTCTCTCAAAGCCCCATGGCAGAGGTGACTGACTCACTGTGCTTCAGCATGAGCTCATCTGACTGAGGTATGTGCAGTAGTACTTATGATCTTATAATAAGATTACATAAAGTTATACTCAGATTTATTACATTACCATATCTTCTTTAGGGGAAAATATGTTAACAATGTCAGAGAAGAAATTATTTCATGGCTTTTATAAACTACACAATGAATTTGTATTGTCTTCAAATAATAGTTAATAAAACAATAGTTAGAAAATAGGAAAGGATAATTACTTCACTTTGATGTACTTGTATGGAACACCTTTGAGAATGCTTCTCTCTGGAAAACTTTTGACTCTAGACTTGCAATTAACACATCTAAGGGAGAAATACAGTAATTGAATTCTGTACTTTTAAAAATCTCTATCATAATAGTTGACAAATATATCCACTTTTATGACTCTAACTAGGACTCAAATGAAGGCAGATGCTTCCCTTCACCTTCTTGTCTGTGGAGAGTCAACTTCAGGATGGCAACAGTGACTGGTCATGGGATCCACTCCACAGGACAGGGCTTTCACCCAGGCTCAGACAAATGTATGTTTGTGTCTTGCTTCTCCATGTGTGTCTCACTGTGCTGAGAACCACTGTAGCTCATGCAGTAGCTTTCAGCACTATCCTCAGATTGTAACCCTAGAGCCCAGGACAAGGGTATGTTTAAGGTGAAAAGTGATTGGAGACTGGGAGTGCCTGTTGTTGTTGGGTGAATCAGAGTCTAGAGGCTTGGCCAGGCAGCTTCTGGAACCTGTGTGGGAAGAAAGGATCAGTAACTGCTGGAGAGTGTCATTCTACAGCATCACTTTAGCTAGGGGAGGAGAGCCTGAACAGAAATAGCTGTTAAGAATGAGTTAAGAAATGAGAGGGGCTCGACCTGGGGCTTGGCCATGGATCTCTGCATCTGCTTCCATCAGTCACTGGATGAGGGTTCTATCACGACAGTTAGGGTGTTCGGCTATCCGATCACCAGAGTAGGTTAGCTCAGGCACCCTCTCGACCATTGCCAGTAGTCTATAGTGGAGTCATCTTTGTGGATTCCTGGGGACCTCTCTAGCACTCTGCTTCTTCCTATTCTTATGGGGTCTTAATTTATCATGGTAACTCTTTCCTTGTTCTCTTCCTGATCCAGCTAAGACCTCCTGCTCCCTTAAGCTCTTTTTCCCCCGACCCTTGCCCTCCATTACCCCCCACACCCCCGGTTTGCTCATGTAGATCTCATCCATTTCTCCATTGCTGGGCGATCCCTGTTTCTTTCCTAAGGTGCTCTTTACTAGCTAGCCTCCCTGGAGCTGTGAGTTGCAGTCTGGTTATCTTTTGCTTTACATCTAGTATCCACTTATGAGTGAGTACATACCATGCAAGAGATATCAAGACCATGATTGGAAAAAGCACAGGGACAAATAGCCAAACTAGTGGAAACACATGAACTGTGAACCAATAGCTGATGAGCCCCCATCATACTGGACTAGGCCCTCTGGATAAGTGAGACAGTTGTTTAGCTTGAACTGTTTAAGGGGCCCCCAGGCAATGAGACCAGGACCTGTCCTTAGTGCATGAGCAGGCTTTTTGGAACCTTGTGCTTATGCTGAGACATTTTGCTCAGCCTTGGTGCAGGGAGGAGGGGCTTGGACCTGCCTCAACTGAATGTACCAGGCTCTGCTAACTCCCCAGGGGAGACCTTGCCTTGGAGAAGGTGGGAATGGGGAGTAGGTTGGGGGGGAGGCTTGGGGTGGGAGGAGGGAGAACAGGGAAATCAGTGGTTGATATGTAAAATGAATAGAAAAATCTCTTAATAAAAAAAAGAAAAGAAAGAAAAAAATAAAAAAGAAATGAGAGGGATCATTCCAAAGGCAGGCCTCTTTAGTCTCCATTACACCTGACAGAGATGGAGAAGGCTGGGGAGTGAGGTAGGCATCCAGGTTATGCTGTAGATTTCCAGAGATCTCAGGACCCACAGATGCTGCTGGACTCTGGGGTTCTCAGGGTATCAGGAATGTGGTGAGTCCATGCATTGTGAGACTTTTACTATCACCATCACCACCTCATTCCATCTCTGCAGTCCAGGGACAACTCTCCTCCCAAAGGGGCCGGGGCAACTTGAGGAAACACCTACTGTAACCTCTAGTCCAGGCAGCTTTGCCCAGGAGATTACATGTGAGTAAGGAGTCAGCCTCAAGTCTTGTCAGATTCTCAGAAGTACACAGTGCCCCCTGCTGGACAGGGGTAGTTCCTTCATGGTTTGTGTTAAATATATTTTCCACATGATTTCTATTTTTCTGTCATAGGTTCCTTAGTTCATCATCGAAATTGCTATTAACTTTAACTAAAGTTCTATCTGTTTAATTTTCATCATTTTAATGACTTTTATTCATTCTGAATCCTAGTTATTTTCCCTGTTAATCAAAGTACCCATATTTTTCTTCTTTGATAGGATTCTGTGATTTTTCAGTGAAAAATCTTTACTATATAATTAGACAACCTGATCCATCTCGGTATTAGTGTCCTTGTATTATGTTTTTCTCATTCACACTGTAACTTTTCTGCTTCAGAATTCTCTAGAGTTCATCATCAGACCTGAAATAATACCTACCTTTTGGTTCATTCATTTTCTCAACTACTGTTTGTTTCGTCTTTCTTGGGAAAAATGAGACACACCTGAATTTCCTTTTTTATTGTCAGTGTAAACTTATTAGACATTCACAGCCTTTGGAGTGTTTTTCCAAAGTCAAGCTCCAGACATGGCCCACATTGAACTTAATGAGTAATGTCATTTAATGGCAGAGAATTCTCAGGTGTAGATTTCACTGTCACGCGGTCTAGTACCCCGAGAGTCTGTGTTATTCCTATTGATCACACGCTATGCTATAAGGAATGACAGTAAAAAGGGACGGAAAGATTATTGTTTTGGAGCTTTGGACCACTAATAGAGAATGTGACTAGCATACATAGGAACCTATGCTCAAGACCGAGAGCTGAAAAAGACAAATAATTTTGTAAGTACTGTAAAATAATGTTTAATTTTTATTTTCCATTATCCCTGTGTATGTGCACCCATGAATGCAAACACACACACACACACACACACACACACACACACACACACACACACACACACTTATTCAGTCTCAGGAAACTGAAATTGAGGTGTGATATCTGAGAGAAGACTGAGCAGCTTGTTATGCCATCTGCTTGGTCTTCTCATTCCACCCTTGAGTAGTACATCAGCTCAAATCTTGGTGATGTTTCTAATTGATAAAAGATTTTATCATCAGGGGAGTAGACTATTTTGGGAACTAATAGGATCAGGACACAAGAGTCTTTTGTTCGATCTATAACCTTAATATTAACATAGGGGGTCAATCCAGAGGCATATGTCTATCAGGTGTCTTCCAGTAGGATCAGGAAGCTGATTTCCATTGGATGCTAAGTGAGACTACACAGGTGGGAATAGCCTTGCAGAGGTTGTTTCAAACAGAGACCATTTCCCTTAATAACAGCTAAGTGAGCCTTCCTTTATTTGGTTGGTGTCATCTGCAAGTGTGTCATGGGTTTGGTCCAGGGGCTGATATTGGAATTTCATCATCATTAACTTAATGGTACCCAGAAAGGACTTATCATTTAGTTAAGGCATCAATGACACGAGAGCCAACCGCAATTAGCAGAAGCAAGAGGGCCAAAAGCTGACAGAGTTCCTTATCTAGAAGGAACTTGGAAATGAGAAAAGGGACCAGTCATTATCTTATCACAGTTTGCCTATGACAGGAAATTCTCTTTTAATATAACATACCAGGAGGGGGGAACAAGGGCAACATATTCTCTTCTGCAATTGCTATCTTGCTGACATTAAGACATTGTTCTCAGGGCCCTAAAAAGGTAGTATGTTAGTCAAAAGTAAGGAGAGAACTTAGAAGCATCTGGTTCATTGACCAGCTGAAGAAACAATATGTATATCAGCTAGATTGGTCCATATCAGTTTTCAGGAAGGTCAGGGCTTGCTGTCATTTGGAGCAGGTTGTAGTCAGCAGCTGATGCTTGGTGAGCCAAGTGGAATTCTGTTAAGACAGATATAAACTAGGAACAAAAGTTAAAAATTTATCAACTTATTTGGAACTTTTAGACTCTTAGACTCGTGATCTTAGTAGTTGAAGAAGGGAGAGAATTCCCAAGACTAGTAGAGAGAAAAATACCATCTCCAGGATAAGAGAGGTAGAGAAACTCACCTGTATTTATTTGTAATCCCTTTGACCTGAGAAGTGAATCCAAGTTTTATGATTTTCTTGATTCTTTGAAGCTTATATGAATTCATTTTTATAAAAAGACCTAAAAGTTTCAGATATATTAACATTTACAATTTGTATTGAGATTCATATTGTAGAAAAAGCAAGTAACAGTTATCTGTAAAATAGCAGAAGTAGACTACAGATTTGTGTTAAAAGCATGTACATTTTCCTTCTGTCCAGAGAGCCAGGTATAGATTAAACAGAGATATCTTTGGCTTCATGAGAAGCATCTTTAAATCTACATTTTGAAGGTAACCAAAAGAGACCTAAAATTTGGAGCTTGTGATTCAAACAGTAAGCAGTCATTGCTCTATTAAACTGTCAAAATTCTATTGATGTTAAAATCTGAATTTTTGAAATTTCAATGCAATTGCAGCATGGTGAAGGGAAGAAATCTTGTAATATTTTTCATATAACTTAAACCATGTTTTAAATCTATTTATCTTTTTCGAAGTCTGTGAATAAGGAAAACCTGTTTTTCCTTTCTTTTTAGAGACCCAGTAGCTTTAATTAATTAATGCATTGAGCAATGAATTAACAAGGTGGATGCAGCCTTGTGGAGGACTCTGGGTGTCTGTTGCTGCTGAGGTGGCAAAGTTATAGCTAACCTAGTCATCAATATCATCAGAGATCTGGGAAGCATAAATTCTATTTAAGTGCAGACCAGGCAGCTCTCAACTCTATTTTTAAAAAGACCGAGATTACCCAGACCATCATCGTCCCAGGCTTCTGTAGTCTTCATTGCAGGAAAGAATTCATGTTGTTGAGTTAAGCCAGCATGGAGATCAGTTGCATGGTAGATGTGGTGATTTGAATGAGAATGTTCCCCATAGGTTCTGGCATTTGATCACTTACTCCAAAGTTAGTGGTACTGTGGGGTAAGTTTAGGAGGGGTGATATTCCTAGAGAAGGTATGTTAATGGCAATGCAATTTCAAAGCCTTGCACAATACCAATTTTATCTGCTTGACATTTGAGATGTGGGCCCCTCAGTTTCTGCTCCTGTTGCTATGCCTGCCACTCCTCCACCATCATGGATACTTACACCTCTGAAACCATAAGTCCAGAAAACTCTCTTTCTTCTATGAGATACCATGGCCATGGTGTTTTATCAAAGCAATAGAAAAGTAACTATTACAGGGTTCAATCAGCCACATGAGAGGGAGCGGAGTGCTAGGGGAAGAGTGAGGAAGCCCAAAGCACCAGAAAAAGTAGGCTATCAGCTCTGTTCACCATCTGAAAGAAAGAAATAAAAAAGGAAAAAAAGAAAAAAATGCCATTCCAAGTAAGAACTCAAAAAGGTTTGGGAACCCAATGAAATCTCCTAGCAGATTTCAGGACCTGCTGCTGTGGGGTTCTGACCAGTGAGTTTGGCTTCAGAGGCTTCTCCAGGAAACTTTAATTTGCTAGTCATTCCTACCACTGTAGACGAATTTATAAATGGTCTTATTGTACAGACCTCCAGGCAAACTTTATTTATTAACATACAAATAAAATATCACCACATACTATTGCCCTGAGTTCCAGCCTCTAACAGCACAGGACTCAGTGGGGATCCACACAGTCAGTGAACTAAGACTTTTTCATCTGAGGAGGTAAGGGAAAAGACACACACACTCTTGATGGTTTCCTTCTGACCTTTTCTCTATTCTTGTTCTTTTCCTCTACATCTCTCCTGGTGTTTTCTTTTTCTCATTCTGATATTTTCCTTCCAACTCACTTTATTTTCTCTCATACAACTTAGATACTCCAGCAAATACCTTTCAAGAAACATAAAGATTACAATGTGGTTACATTCTATTTTTCCAGTGAATTATTACAATGAATGCAAGTAAAAACCAGCATGTATTCCATATCCCTTACACGATTAAACATCTTTACATATTACAGGTAAAAAGCAGATTTTCCCAAGAACCCACTTACATTCATGTCCAAGCAACTTGTTATAGATTCACATAGCATTAGCAAGCACACACTTGTTATAGATTCACATCGCATGAGCAAGCACAGTGCTTTCCTCGATCAGTTCTTTCACTGGCAGGCTGCATACTGTGGTTATAAAGAGAGAATCAATTACTTTACTACTTGTCTTGAAAGGTAACCTTATAAGAAATCTTAGAAGAATCACGAATCTAAACTTTTATATATGAAAAATAATCAGTCAGCTCTATTTTAAATCCCCAGGGTGCATACCATACCCACTCATCAACACATTTTTATATCAGGAAGCTGGGGGTAGAAATGGACACAAGGAATTAATTATTGCCTTTGGTCACCAACCCATCCTAGCAACAAAGGTATGTTGGCTAATAATAATTGGGCTGCTTTGTTTTTGATAACTAACCTTAATGAATCTATCACTCACCTACATGCCTTCCTAAAACTTTAGTCTTTCTGTGTTTTTCACCTCAAAGCTATTTGACAAAAACATCTTAGTCTAACCTTAAGATGTTTTCAAGGGGCTAGAGAGATGGCTCAGCGGTTAAGAGCACTGACTGCTCTTCCAGAGGTCTTGAGTTCAATTCCCAGCAACCACATGGTGGCTCACAGCCATCTGTAATGAGATCTGGTACCCTTTTCTGGCCTGCAGGCAAACATGCTGTATACATAATAGATAAATAAATCTTTAAAAAAACATATGTTTTCAAAGCTTTGTTTTAGCTATGATGCACTCTGAAACCTGTGAATACATCTCCCAACATAAAGATACAAAGAATTAAACTAGCTGGGCTTCTGGGACTCAGTTGTTTTGCTTAATCATTAACTTAAGCCATAGTCTATATGGCTCCTCTATAAAAACTTATGTGTTCTAACTGTATGACACTTCCATGTTTTATTTTTTACCCTCTGCAGTCTCTGCTTTATCAGAGTCAGGGACAACATTTTATCCTACCTTTACCTATGTAAAGTTTTCTACTAAATGAACCTCTATCATAATTCTTTACTATATTTATTAAAAACCCTCAATCATCAAAATCATATTTAAACTAACACTATTATTGCATAAAATAATTGCTTCAGTTAAATAGTTAAACAGGAGGAAATCATCTCCATAATAACCCACAGGTAAAAATGCCTCATAGAATGGGATATTTCCCTGAGATAATCATACTACATTGTGGGAGCCCATTCTTGGGTTCCTCATGGCCTTATCCAGCAGGTCCGCATAGAGGATGATTAGACCACCGGCCTGAGTGCAGGTGTCTGAGATGGTTTTCACTTGGCTGTACTGGGGGAGGAGGTCTTTTGCTCCACCCCTTGGCATCTCTATAAAAACCCTGGGGCAGAAACAGTCGGGGCCCATTTGAAAAGATTCCAGGCCCTCTCGAGGCTATCCTTTATTTTCTATCTGTTTGTCTCCGCAATATTCTCCACAATATAAATCTTTCTATCTAATACTTCCTGCTGCTCACACTCAAGAAAACTCTGGGGAACTGTGGGGTTGGTGGGTAAATGTCCCACACTACATTATAGGCAGTGTGGATCTCCCTACTCCCATTCACACCATGCCAGATACCAGAGAAAATGGCAGTGGCAAATACACAAAGACAAAACAGTAGTAAGAAACATTCTGGGACCTAGGCTCTCTCGGGGCCTTGTCTATCAATAATTTACCTATCAGGGATTTGTTTCCTGGTGGATTGATCCCCTGAAATCAATTGACATCTGCTGCTCCTCTGACATGGTCACCAGCACATGTGCCTGAAATCCTGTTCAAAAGATTGGAGCCCAGATCCTGGCAAAACAGGAGCCTTTTGTAAACACTCTGGTTATTTTGTTCATGGTTTCTTGTAAATTCTTTGGTCATTGTAAGCCTAAAATAAGATTGTAATGATGGCCTTGGTGTGCATGAAGGGAGGCCTTGAGGGGAATACGGCAAGGTCACATGTAAGCAGTTTGGCAGAGACTAAACCCCATGATGACTTTGTTCTTCCTTCAAAGACCCTGGGTGGCCCACTAAGTAAAGAGCGAGTGTCAGGAGGGACATGGAGGTCATGTACATTCAAGGGGAATGCTCCGCCTTTGTGCCTGTTCTTCATTTTTCTTTTCCCTGGCAATAGCAGGCTTCAATCACATTGCCACCTCCATTGTTCTTACACTATGCTTCTTGGGAATTTGCTGGAGTTACAAAACAATTCGAGCATGAGACAAGAAAGCCATCTTATGAAGAACAGACATTTCTATGAACTTTGGTAAGTAACAGTGAGAGCCTTAGACACACTGCTCCAACTTGAAAGGAGAATATTCTGACCTCACCAGTATATACACCACCTTTTACATAGTCAGCATTATTACAGATCAGTGACTCTTTATAATCCCTGTCTTTTTTCCTCTTTCTCCAGGAGTTCAGGAGGAAGTGCTAGACCTATGATTTTTTTCCTTGAGTAATAAGCAGAAATGCCCTTCTGGACAAGAGGTGAGTGCCTGGGCTCAGCCTAAATCCTATCCCTGGGCACCAGCCACTCCGGGGAACACCTGCCCAACATGGCCCCAGGTTCTGGCCATCGGGCAGGATCCCTTCTACCCCCCCACCCCCAACGGGAAGGCTCCCCTTCTCCAAGACCCCTGGCAGACCCTGCAATCTCTAAGCCCTGCCCCCACGCCCATCATTGCCTGAGACCCCAGCCACTTCCTGAGACTTAGAGACTGGCCCCCAGCTCCCATCCTGCCCCGGACTTCTGATCTGGACAAGAGAACTCCCATCTGGACAAGAGAGAGAGACTTCCTGAATCTGTCAGCTCTGCCTGGACCAAGTGCACTGATAAGATCAAGAATGATCCACAAGGAGATGGGCAGACATCAAGGCAGAAGTACATACAACAAAATGAAGAGCAATACAGCATCACCAGAACCTAGCCCTCCTCCGACATCTAGACCTGAACACCAAAAATTGGAAGAAGCAGAAGAAAACAGCCTTATGAATAACATCATGAAGAAGGTAG
The DNA here is from genome assembly GCF_007827085.1 of Peromyscus californicus insignis. Taxonomy (NCBI): domain Eukaryota; kingdom Metazoa; phylum Chordata; class Mammalia; order Rodentia; family Cricetidae; genus Peromyscus; species Peromyscus californicus. The sequence goes on along the minus strand of NW_026294458.1, from coordinate 8,891,473 downwards.
AGGCTTATATAGAGGAAAGGACAAACAAAAAATGGGAAGAATGCTATAAAAACTAGAGGACAAATAAAGCAGAAAAAAAACAATAAAGCCATGGAAGAAAACAATAAAGCCCTGAAAGAAAATTATGAAAAAGCAATGAAACAGATGAAGGAAACAGTCCAAGACCTGACAAGGGAAATAGAAAAAATGAAGAAGACACAAACAGAGGGAATGCTGGAAATAGAAAATCTGAGGAAATGAACGGGAACTTCAGATGCAAGTATAACCAACAGAATACAAGAGATGGAAGAGAGCATCTCTGGTGTTGAAGACACAGTAGAAGAAATAGATTCATCAGTCAAAAAACACTAAAGCCAACAAAGTCATGACCCAAAATGACCAAGAAATTTGGGACACCATGAAAAGACCAAACCTAAGAATAATAGGGATAGAGGAAGGAGAAGAATACCAACTCAAAGGCTCAGAAAATATATTCAACAAGATCATAGAAGAAAACTTTCCCAACTTAAAGAAGGAAATGTCTATGAAGATACAAGAAGCCTATAGAGCACCAAACAGACTAGACTCCCTGAAAAAGTTCCCTCGCCACATAATAATTAAACAACTAAATATACAGAATAAAGAAAGAATATTAAGAGCAGCAAAGGAAAAAGGCCAAGTGACTTATAAGGGCAAACCTATCAGAATAACACCCGATTTCTCAGTGGAGACTTTGAAAGCCAGAAGGACCTGGACAGATGTAATGCAGACACCAAGAGACCATGGATGCCAGCCTAGACTAATATAACCAGAAAAACTTTCAATCATCATAGACAGAGTGAACAAGACATTCCAAGAAAAACTAGATTTAAACAATACTTATCCACAAACCCAGCCCTATAGAAAACACTAGAAGGAAAATTCCAACCTAAGGAAGTCAGATACACCCTCAAAAACACAGGCAATAGAGAAAGCCACAGGAGTAAACCCCAAAGAAGAGAAGTACACACACACTACCACCAAAAAATAACAGTACTGAACAATCACTGGACATTAATATCCCTTAATATCAATGGACTTAATTCACCTATAAAAAGACACAGACTTACAGAATGGATACGAAAGCATGACCCATTTTTCTGCTGCATACAAGAAACACACCTCAAATTCAAAGATAGACGCTGCCAAAGAAGAAAAGGCTGGGAAAAGACTTTCCAATCAAATAGTCTTAAGAAACAAGCGGGTGTAGCTTGTTTTTTGGATAGGTACCACATACCTAAGTTAAATCAAGACCAGATAAACTATTTAAATAGTCCAATAACCCCTAAGGAAATGGAATCAATCATTAAAAGTCTCCCAACGAAAAAAAGCCCAGGACCAGATGGTTTCAGTGCAGAATTCTACCAGATCTTCAAAGAAGAGTTAATACCAATACTCTTTAAATTGTTCCACACAATAGAAACAGGAGGAACATTAACATTATCAAATCCTTCTATGAGGCTAAAATTACCCTGATTCCTAAACCAAACAAGGATACAACAAAGAAAGAGAACTACAGACTGATCTCCCTCATGAACATTGATGCAAAAATACTCAATAAAATACTGGCAAACAGACTCCAAGAACACATCAAAACAATTATCCACCATGATCAAGTAGGCTTCATCCCAGGGATGCAAGGGTGGTTCAACATACGAAAGTCCGTCAATGTAATACACCATATAAACAAACTCAAAGAAAAAACCACATGATCATCTTACTAGATGTAGAAAAGGCATTTGACAAAATCCAACACCCCTTCATGATAAAGGTCTTGGAGTGATGAGGAATACAGGGAACATACCTAAACATAATAAAGGCAATTTACAGCAAGCCAACAGCCAACATCAAATTAAATGGAGAGAAACTCAAAGCGATTCCACTAAAATCAGGAATGAGGCAAGGCTGTCTGCTCTCCCCATACTTATTCAATATAGTACTTGAAGTTCTAGCCAGAGCAATAAGACAACATAAGGAGATTTAGGGGATACAAATCGGAAAGGAAGAAGTCAAGCTTTCCCTATTTGCAGATAACATAATAGTATACTTGAGTGACCCCAAAGATTCAACCAAGGAACTGATACAGCTTATAAACACCTTCAGCAACATAGCAGGATACAAGATCAACTCAAAAATATCAGTAACCCTCCTATATACAATTGACAAACAGGCTGAGAGGAAAATCAGAGATTCATCACCCTTTACAATAGCCACAAATGATATAAAGTACCTTGGGGTAGCACTAACCAAGCAAGTGAAGGACTTATATGACAAGAACTTTAAGTCCCTGAGAAAAGAAATTGAAGAAAATGTCAGAAAATGAAAAGATCTCCCATCCTCATGGATAGGCAGGATTAACATAGTAAAAATGGTAATCTTACCGAAAGCAATCTACAGATTCAATGTAATCCCCATCAAAATACCAACACAATTCTTCACAGACCTGGAAAGAATAATACTCAACTTCATATGAAAAACAAAAAACCCAGGATAGCCAAAAGAATCCTGTACAATAACACAACCTCTGGAGGTATCACGATCCCTGACTTCAAGCTCTACTATAGAGCTACAGTAATAAAAACAGCTTGGTACTGGCATAAAAACCAACATGTGGACCAATGGAATCAAATTGAAGACCCTGACACTAATCCTCACACCTATGAACATACAATTTTTGACAAAGAAACCAAAAGTGTACAATGGAAAAAAGAAAGCATCTTCAACAAATGGTGCTGGCATAACCGGATGTCAACATGTAGAAGGCTGCAAATAGATCCATATCTATCACCGTGCACAAAATTTAAGTCCAAGTGAATCAAGGACCTCAACATAAATCCAGCTACTCTGAATCTGCTAGAAGAGAAAGTAGGAAGTAGTCTTGAACTCATTGGCATAGGAGATCACTTCCTAAATATAACACCAGTAGCACAGACACTGAGAGAAACAATCAATCAATGGGACCTCTTGAAATTGAGAAACTTTTGTAGAGCAAAGGATACAGTCAACAAGGCAAAGTGACAGCCTACAGAATGGGAAAAGGTCTTCACCAACCCCACATCTGACAGAGGACTGATATCCAGAATATATAAAGAACTCAAGAAATTAGACATCAAAATGCCCAACAGTCCAATTAAGAGATGGGCTATAGAACTAAACAGAGAATTCTCAACAGAGGAAACTCAAATGGCTGAAAGACATTTAAGGAATTGCTCAACGTCCCTAATTATCAGGGAAATGCAAATCAAAACAACTCTGAGATACCACCTTACACCTGTCAAAATGGCTAAGATCAAAAACACTGAAGACACCTTATGCTGGAGAGGATGTGGAGCTAGGGGAACTCTTCGCCACTGCTGGTAGGAATGCAAGCTTGTACAACCACTTTGGAAATCAATATGGTGCTTTCTTAGAAAATTGGGAATCAATCTCCCCCAAGACCCAGCTATACCACTCTTGGACATTTATCCAAAGAATGCTCAATCATACGACAAGGGCACTTGCCCAGCTCTGTTCATATCAGCATTGTTTGTAATAGCCAGAACCTGGAAACAACCTAGATGCCCTTCAACTGAAGAATGGATAAATAAAATGTGGTACATATACACAATGGAATACTATTCAGCAGAGAAAAACAATGACATCATGACGTTTGCAGGCAAATGGATGGATCTAGAAAAACATCATCCTGAATGATGTAGCCCAGACTCAGAAAGACGAACATGGTATGTACTCACTCATAGGAGGGTACTAGATGTGGAACAAGGATGACTGGACTGCTACTCACAACACCAGGGAGGCTACCTGGAAAACAGGACCCCAAGAAAGACATGGGGATTGCCCAATGACGGAGAAATGGATGAGATCTACATGAACAGCCTGGATGTGAGTGGGGGTAATGAAGGGCGAGGGTTGAGGGAAAGAGTGTTTGGGGGAGCAGGAGATCCCAGCTGGATCAAGAACAGAGAGGGAGAACAAGGAATAGGAGATCATGGTAAATGAAGACCACATGAGAATAGGAAGAAGCAAAGTGCTAGAGAGGCCCACAGAAATCCACAAAGTTGCCCCCACAATAGACTGCTGGCAATGATCAAGAGACAGCCCGAACTGACCTACTCTGGTGATAGGATAGCCAAACACCCTAATTGTCATGCTAGAAACCCCATCTAATGACTGAGGGAACTGGATGCAGAGATCCATGGCCTGGCCCAGGGTGGAGCTCTGGGAGTCTAGTTGGCAAGAAAAAGGAGGGTTTATATGAGCGAGAATTGTTGAGACTAAGATTGGATAAAGCACAGGGACAAATAGCCAAAAGAATGGAAACACATGAACTATGAACCAATGGCTGAGGGGCCCCCAACTGGATCAGGTCCTCTGAATAGGTGAGACAGTTGATTGGCTTGATCTGTTTGGGAGGCATCCAGGCAGTGGGACCAGGTCCTGTGCTCATTGCATGAGTTGGCTATTTGAAACCTGGGGCTTATGCAGGGACGCTTGGCTCGGCCTGGGAGGAGGGACTGGCCCTGCCTAAACTGAGTCTACCAGGTTGATCTCAATCCCCAGGGGAGTCTTTGCCCTGGAGGAGATGGAAATGGGGGGTGGGCCGGGGGGAAGGGGAGGGAGTGGGAGGGGGGGAAAACAAGGGAATCCATGGCTGATATGTAGAATTAAATTATATTGTAAAATAAAATAAAATAATAAAAAAAGCAGAAAACATTCAATGAGTGTGACAGCTAAGAGCTTCATAGGTTCTTTATCACAATTGTAGGACTTTGTAGCAAGAGAGCAAAACAGTTCCTGTCCTGCTTCCTCATTTATCTGGGTCACTGTGATCATCCACTGTTCTCACTTACACCACAGTAATAGTCAGCTTCGTCTTCTGGTTGGATGTTGGAGATGCTTAAGTAGCGATCAGGCCCAGAGCTGGAGCCAGAGAAGCGGTCAGGGATCCCATCCCCCTTGCTGTGGCTTCCATCACTCTGAAGACGCATCACATACTTAGGAGCCTTGTCTGGATGTTGCTGGTACCATTCAATGAAGTAGCCACTGTGCTGAATACTCAAGGTGCATGTGAGTTTGACTGAGGTTCCCAGGGTGCCGCGGACTGGGTCTCAGTAAGAACACCAGACCGAGGAAGAACAGGTTGAAGGTACTCAGGATAAGTGGGATTCGGCGAATGACAGACAGACACAGACACCAGAGTATGCTGTGAAACTGCTGCAATTTTACTCAGATCAAGCAGTGTTTTTTATACAATCATTTGAAGAAAACAAGGCAATCGGCCCGTGGGGCAATAGACATAGAATCAACAATGTGGTCACACAATTTTCTCAGAATGATTAATAGATCTCATGAGTACAGGTGTTATTTCCTCTATTGTGATTCCTCATCCAGAGAACATTACGGCACTAAGTTGAAGTTTTTCCTTCTACGTAATTATTAGACCTTTGTTTTGTATCAAAATTAAACCCTTCCCACCATCATTCTAACCATGGTTTCATTTGTGCGAAAATATTTAACCTTTGCTTGCAGGTGAGAAGGCACCAGGGGGGTTGGGACCTAGCTATTCTTTCCATGAACTGTAACTTATGCCATTCTGTTTTCATGCTATTATGATTCACCCATTGGTTCCCATGTTTATCATAAGCTCCTGTAAAGGGCAATGGCTCCAAATAATTATTATATCTAGGATTAAAGTTAGGGGTTGCCACCACCGACCCTTGATGAGAAACTCTATTTGTCCCTTGATAAATCTTGTAGGACTGGTTAGTTCCTGTAACTGCTTCCTTGCAGCTGCTGTTGGCTGCGAGTGTGGATTGCTTATGAGTTCCCAGACTTTTACTATCATTCTCTCCTCGCTAGAATCCTTGTCCCTCTGAGTCATAAGTTCTTTTTGCTCTAAATCATTCATAAATTCTCCCAAACTTCTAGGACCCTCTTTAACTGTTTGCCTAAAAGCTTGAATTATAGGTGGGGGTATTGAGGCCACTTTTGAGGAATCATTATTCTCTTTATGGGGCACATTAGGAACATTGAGAGCTAACTCCCTGAAATCAATACACAAGGAAACAGCAATAGTCACAGCTGCAAAGAGAAAAAAGGCAGAATGCCAGCCAGCCTCTGTAAGCAGATTTTGCGTGGTTCTGTGTAGCCTGGCACCATGATTCGGGCAGATTGATAAGGGGTCGCCGGGGGCATAGACCCGAGGGCCGCGAGCCCACCTTTCCCACGTAACCACCTTATCCAAGGCATTTGTCACGCGGGCGACACCGTCGTGGGCATGGCACCAGGGATGCAGAGGCTGAGGGTGACTGAGTCAGCACAGGCTGGGAGAAACATCCTGAAAATAGAGAATATCATTACATCCTGTGATAAGAGAAAGGAGAGAATGTATCTGGCTGTCAGATGGTTTCCCTGAACTGGGATCAGGGTGCAGATGACTCCTGACCTGTACAATGAAGGAGGAAGAAGAGGAGAAGAGTCCAGGCCATGGTGCAGACACCACTGAGCTCTGCTGAGACAGACATGGTGCAGGTCTCTCTTACCCTTTAACAATTCTCAGAGAACTGACAGGGCCCTTTATGCAAATTTTTCTTGGTCAACCAAATCCCTTCTTAGGTGAACGTTCCATCAAATTCTGGGTGTCATTTCCTGCCTGAGGGCTGCCCAAGGGACTACAGTGACCCCAGCTGGTGGCCCTGTTGAGTCCTGAGCAGACACAGAGACAGATGTTTGTGTTGTCAGCTGAGAGTCTCCAGACTCTTCAGTGTCACCTACAGACCCACTGAGCAGGTTCAGGTCTGTCATGTCTGTGTCCACATGACTTCTACCAGGCTGTGATCATCAAACACTTTCTGATCAATGTCTGAAGGACTTGCCTTCTCTGGGTAAAGTATGTAGACTGAATTTATGAGGAGCTCTTTATCCAGGGGCTTCTCCCATACAGACTGAGGACACATAAATTTCCTCCATGAGCCCCTTCTCAGATTGCACAAGAAGCCATAGCCCTCCATGGTTCCTCAGCAGATTGATGAATAAAGACTTACTGGTGAATATTGGTGACTACTAGGATAAAATTATAGTGTCAGATTCCCTTAATACATTAGAAATAATTTTTTAAAGAAAATCAGAAGGCAAAACAAAGCAGACATTGCATTCACTGGGTTAGGAAGCAGTGGGCCTGTGACGGTTTTTAATTAAGGATTAGAGGATCATGAAGAATGAATGGGTGTTATGGCTTCCAAGGAAACTCAGGGAAACCTCCCTAGTATGCATCTGATATAAAAATACATTAACTATCTGCAGGGCTTTAGGGGGATGGAAGAAAGGAGTACAGCCCTAAATTTGAGGAAAGAATTAATGAATCAAGATAGGAAGAGAAATCATTGGGGAGATTGGGCAGGAGCAAGATGGGCACCAGGTGGTACTTGCTGAGGCATGCTTTAACTCATATGCAGTTAAAGAAGCTGTCTACATTGAATTTCTTTGTCAAACTCCTCTCTTCCAAGGTTAGGGAATATGTAGAATAGAAAATAGAAACATGTAAGAGCCAGATGTAGTGGATTACTCTAATGAAAGAGCATCTACCAGACACCAAAGGCCTGATTCACATGTGAACTCACAGAGACTATGAAAGCATGTACAAGACACATTCGAACCAGACAAGATTTCAGCACCAAGAAACAGAAGACAAAAATTCAACCCCTAGCCATGATGTTATTGTAATATATAACTTCTAGAAAAGAGAAAATCAGTTTTCTCCAATGGGATGTCACCAACTATATCAAACACACTTGGGCAGTAGCTGGCCAACAGAAAACAGAATTCAAGATGTGTGTGTGTATGTGTACTTTTTGTTTTGTTTTGGTATATATTATCTGATTGATTTTCTTTTTTAGTTGATTTGTTTTGATAATTTTTTGTTATTTTTCTGTTTTGTTTAGTTTGAGAGAGAGAAAGAATATAAAGTTGGTTGGGTAGGGAGTTGGAAAGATCTGGGAGGTGTTGGAGGAAGAGAAAGAATATGCTCAAAATATGTTATATAAAAACTTTAAATAATGTAATCAAATACTTTAGAATAATGTTAATTGGCACAAAAAATGAAAGAAAGAGAGAGAAGAAAGCAGGAAAGAAAGACAGAAGGAAAGGAAGGAAGGAAGGAAGGAAGGGAGGGAGGGAGGGAGGAAGGAAGGAGGGAAGGAAGGAAGGAAGGAAGGAAGGAAGGAAGGAAGGAAGGAAGACCAACCTATGCCTCTTTTGTCCCTGATAGAAACAGTGCATCGAACTGTACATTGCATCTTTTCATAACCTTTTAACTAGTGTGAAGGCTCAGCATTGCTGCAGGCCACAGGAAAATATAAGAACTCAGCTGGTTATGGCAAAGTCACTACCTGGAGGAATCAGGGAATTCCTCCAGAGAAAGCCAAATCCCAAGAAGTTTTTGGTGTTACTTGCCTTGTTATGTATCAGCTGTCTTCTGTTATGAAAATCATGTGTGTTTTCATAGTTTTCCCAATTGACTTTTCCCTAAGAAGGGCCAACAGTGTGGACTGATCACTCTCTGGATACACACATTCCAGGTATTTGGAGAACAGCCTCAGGAAAGGCTTTCTCTGGAATCAGATATCTCCCTTAGCCACTTTCAAGGACTACAGGAAACACCACCCAGGTGGGCGCCCAACTTCCGAGGATAACAATGATAACAGCCCACCTACAAGTCTCCTGACTTAAATTCCACAAGGAGACACCGCGGGGGGGGGGGCAACTTCCAAGGACTAACAATGATAGCAGCCCACAGGCAAGTCTCCTGACTTAAGATAAATTCCACAAGGAGACACTGCCTAGGAGAGGTGGACGTTAAGAAATAGCTTTACACAGTTTAGCTCGGACCCTCCCTTTATATACCGGGACTTCCAGGGCACAGGAGATGGAGAAGAGAAAAGAGAATGGAAGAACTAGATGGGTAAGAACTTGAAAGGAACAAACTGAGATGGGGAAGAACTAGATTGAAGGACTAAAAGAGAGGACTAGAGGAACGAGATGGAAGATGAGGAAGAGCCAGATGGAGAAGAACAAAATGAGGAAGAGCCAGATGAGAGAGAAGGAGACGGGAGAGGAGCTGATAGGGGAAAGAACTAGATAGATGAGAACCTAGAAGGGACAGAACTAGATGAAGGAATTAAGATAGAACCTGGAGGGAACAGTAGATAAATACAGAGAGAAATCAGGCAAGAAAGGAGCTAGGCATGAGAACAGAACTGAAGCTGTGTATATAGGATGTTATGCCAGAGGAATTAAAGCAAGTGGACTATAGAGCTTGGTGTGCTGAGATTCTATTTCCTGAAAATAGTCCTCGCCGTTAGTAGTTCTCTCTCCTGAGCCCTTGGGATGTATAATATTAAGGCTGGCCCCTCTAATATTATACTAGACAGCATATAAAGGTACATGCTGCCAAGCCTGACAATGTGAGTTGATTCTTAGAACAACCATGGTAGGAGGAAATGGCTGACTTATGCAAGTTGTCATCTCTCTCTCTCTCTCTCTCTCTCTCTCTCTCTCTCTCTCTCTCTCTCACACACACACACACACACACACACACACACACACACACATACATGCACAAACATTGACACACACTAAATCATTAAATAAATAAGTAAATAAAGTTTTAAAACATTTTGACTCTTTCATGATTTGTTGCTACTTTCTGTCCACCTGTGGTTCTACCTTATTTAAGGCCCTTCTTATTATTGCTGATATTTATATAGTGATGTGAATTTCTTGGGAAGGAAATGTCAGGCCCCACTTCTGACCTACAGATGCAAGATCCATGTGCACCCTGAGTTCTAACAAGGATTGAGCTAACACAGGCTACAAACTGTTGATATTTGGGTTACAAACTTTTCCTGATTCCTCTGTTTATTCTGTTTCCTACCACCATGTGTAGCAAAAGAACTTCATAACTCCCTTTCTGTGTATTATATGCCAGGATTAACTTCCTTAAGATTTCCCACTATAAATGACAGGCATGTCCCTCAGTGTCATACAGTTCACTCATTTCTAATAACAAGATAATACTTATAGAAGCATACATTCACAGGTAGACACCATAGAAGAAATGGCTTCTTCTAGAAGCTGCACTTCTCTTCTATTGCTTACAGTATTAGAATATTAAAAGAGGAGAGATATCTTTATGAATTAAGACTGAAAGTTAACTTTAGAGTTTAGTTGCAGTTATAAAGCTAGAAATATGAGCCAACATGTTAACATCCTTGAGAATAAAATATGACACAGACAGCTTATGTTGGAGAGAATGTGGAGAAAGGGGAACACTCCTCCACTGCTGGTGAGAGTGCAATCTTGTACAGCCTCTCTGGAAATCAATACTGCAGTATCTGAGAAAATTGGGAATCAACCAACCTTAAGACACAGCAATATCACTCCAGAGCATATACCCAAAAGATGCTCAACCACACCACAAGGACACTTGCTCAACTATGTTCATAGCAGAATTATTTGTAATAGCCAGAACCTGGAAACAACCTAGATGCCCCTAAATGGAAGAATAGATAAACAAAATGTGGTACATATACACAATGGAGTATTGTGCAGTGGTAGAAAACAATGTCATCATGAAATTTGTAGGCAGATTGACAGAACTAGAAAAAAATCTTCATGAATGGGGTATCCCAGACCCAGAAGGACAAACATGGTATATACTCACTCATAAGTGGATAATAGATGCAAAGCAAAAGATAACCAGGCTACATATAATTCATAGCCTCAGAGAAGCTTTAATTCACAGCTGGACTCCTTATAACATATTCCTGTGGCTTGCCACAATAAGGCTAAATGTTTTTCTAGTTCTAATTCTGTCATGGATTTTTTGGTTGGGATGGTAGATAAGTACATAATATATATTTGATATTAAAAGTGTAAAATATATTGTGAAACTCCCCAACTTTTGTTCAAAATGCCTACTCTAACTGTATAAAAATTCATTTAGTTTGTATTGTATCTAATAAAGAAAGCAAGCTGCTTTTCATCCACAAATGATTTGTGTGGGAAGGTATGTAGAGCCTGACTGGGTGTTACACAGTCTTTCCTTCTGTTATTGTGGGTGATGTTACCCAAAATAAAGTGTTTTCTGTGATCTAGCTTCTTCTATAGATATTTGTGATGCTTTCTTAACAACTGGGGGGTGTTGTTTGTGGACCAGGGGGAGTTCTTATTACTCCCTCTGGACTTCCTGTTGTACCCTGGGTGCAAGACCCCCAAAGAGACCACCAGAGACATGAACTCGCTGAAATGCAAAAGCAACCAGGTTTATTGAAGCAGTTCAAGCCATGAGGCAGGGACCTCGTGGAACACTCCAATGCAGCAGAGGCTAGAGGAGGTGCCTGCCCCTCTGCAAGCTCAGGTTTTAAAGGCAAAAACTACAAGATGATATCAGTTAGGGGTGCTAGTATGGATACAATTCTGATTGGCTTTCCAGGATTTCTGTGTTATCTTACTTTGTAGTTTGACCGGTTGTTTTCAAACTTTTTAGACTATCTCCAGCATTGGGACATTCTATGGTTGATCAGTTGCTACCAGATGGCCTCTCAAACATACTGACTTTGTGCTGGGACCTATGTCAGCAGCTCTGAGAGTTTTGAAGCTGGGGTGAGGGGCTTGCTTGAAATGGGGGTGCTTTGGTTCTTCACTTCCCATATCTCAGAACTAGAGAGAGTGGGTGCATCTTCCCTAGTCAGGCAGCGGCCACTTCCATTTTCTGAGCTTGTGGCAGGTGCTGCAGTTGTACCTTCTTCATTCCTCTAAAAATAGACAACAAACTCCCTCCTCCTCCATGGAGACCCTGGCTGAGGAAATGACCACATCCCCAACAGGTTTCCCACTGCATAAAGCCCTTCACAGTGATAACTCAAAATAATTTCCCTCCTCAAGCCAAAAAAATTCTGCAGACCATCTCTTAGCATACATTTACTACACATTTGGGTCTATCAGAGTGGGCAATGCAGGGAACAGACTTTGTATCTGTATTAATTGTTTCTCTAAATTGAATTTTACCACCGCCTGGAGGTAAAGAGAATATTTTCTTAAGCTCCCTCTCTTTAACCTTAGTTCCTGCTCTCTGCAGTTGTACTCATTCCACAGTCATAGATAAGTCCTCCACCCACTCAATTTTTAGTTTTAAAGTCTTTCCTTCCCTCCACACTCTTCTTTCCTTTCTCTGTTCCTATCTTCTCCTTCCTTCTCTACAGTTCTACTGTCTTTCCTACTGAAACTACAACACCTTCCACAGTTGTCCACCTCAGAGAATGGGTCCATTCCAAACTGTCTGGTTTATTCTTCCAGAGCCTCCAAGAGTGCATGAGTATCCTTTGCCTTCTAGTCCTACATACCACGAACACCTTGTCAGCAATCTACCTATCCAAAGTAGCATTTTAATAATCTTTTTACATAATCGATTTCCCAGAAATGTACCCACAATATTATTTTTATTTTTGATATAATCATCAAAGTGGGTCTCAAGTATTAATCAAAACAGGGTTCTGGGCTGGAGAGATGGCTCAGAGGTTAAGAGCACTGACTGCTCTTCCAGAGGTCCTGAGTTCAACTCCCAGCAACCACATGGTGGCTCACAACCATCTGTAATGAGATCTGGTGCCCTCTTCTGGTCATACATGCTGTATACAAAATAAATAAATAAATCTTTAAAAAAAAAAAAAAAAAAAAAAAAAAAAAAAAAAAAAAAAAAAAAAAAAAAAACAGGGTTCTACTTTCCATGCATGATGCCCATGGAAGTTCATCCAAATCCCTGACCAGATACTGGAGCTGTCTTAGCTGTGTCCCTTTGCTCTATTAGCACAAACAGTTCTTCTCCAAGTTCCAGTCTCCCCTCTATGCTGATCCTAAACTGATCTATTTCCTTATTCTTCACTGTCACGATTGCAGCAGAAGACATGTTTTCACATAGTTAATTACATGTTTTATCTAACAAATTCCACTCTTCACCTTATTGCCTCAATTTACTCTTAGTACCTTCCTCACTCCTCCCGTGAGGATCTCATTATCTGTATCAGAGAGAGAAAAGATGCCAGAAAGGGGAAAATATATACTATAATGGTTAATCATCCAGAAAATGGAAAATTACATGAAACTGAAAAAATGTGAGGAAGAAATCGGGTGTGTGAGTAATCCATCTATCCCAGGTTTTCATTCTGTTAGTAAAATAAATCAGAAAGTAAGCAAAATTCTACTCAACTTTTTGACATATCACTTTCCCTTCTCTCTACCATCCAATATGTGCTCAAATGTGATGCATGTTAAATTTAATCACTACTTACCTTTCTGACCTGAACTTAGACATCTGTCTATACAAATATATATATTTGGTTTTACGCGACAGGGTTTCTGATTGAGAAGTGGAAAGACTACACACGGTGAGGATATGAGCTCCACCAAGTGGCAGGAGAGAAAACCTGAAAGTGAAGGGAAAGACATCAGAAATTGGGCAGAACTAGGCTGGTGCTTAGCCATATCACTCACTAATGCAACCATGGCCTGCCATCTGGTGTGTGACTGCTAGGTCCCCCTCCTGCAGACAGTGAGACCATTTGGGAAGTCACAAAGCCCTATCTGGACTCTGAGTGGAACATAAATTGTTACTTAATGTAATGTAATTTTATATGTGTCAGCTGAGGCAGTGGGCAACCTACTTTACTTTTGCATAGAGAATCAATAGCTGGTTTAAGAGTTTTTTGGGTTTTTTTAAACTCTAGAAGACCAGTGGTTATAATAGTGGTCATTTCTAGGTAATAATTTATTAATGGATTGGAGTTAAGTGTGGGTTTCAGCAATTAAGAGTGTTGGCTGTTCCTGCAGAGGAAGTGATTTTCATTCCCAGCACCCATGTCAGACAGCTTAGAATCTCCTGTACTTCCAGCACTATGGGATTGGATGCCCTCTCTGGCCTCCTCAGATACCCAGACACACTTGTGACCACACAATCAAGAGTGCACACACCATCAAAATAGAGATTGACTATCATCTGCTGTCCACACATTATATCTAAAGAAACAGTGAAAGTGTAGCTGCTGAGATCTTCAACTTGAATTCTAAGGGAATCCCTTGTCAAACAGTTGAAATTTTGTAGTGTTTGAAGAGCCTAGCAATAGAGATGAACATATAATGTTATATATGCTGAGACCAAGTTGTTGAACATAAAAATGTTTAGTTTCTGAGTTTGTTTTTTATACTAAGTAGGTACTGTCCATGAAACTATTAAATTCTCTTGTTGGTAGAAATATTTTTTCCTGGACAATAACTCTGTCAGGATAAAGAAGTAAGTATACAACATAGTTATGAATTCACTACTCATGTGGCCAATGGTACCATGGAACAGGAAGTAGATCACAGCGTAGCTCTTGTGTAATACTTCTCAATGGCATTGCTACCTGTGCAAGTGTGTGGAATGAAATAGTGATTTCTGAATGACTTGGTCTTGCCAGCAGCACTGTCCTCTCAAGATCAGCCCATCACTGCCCCCTAATGGGCATGAGAAGTATTTGGGGATGAAAATAGTTCTTTCAGGGAATGTATTGAAGGAGGGTTAAAAGACCATGGATAGTCAAGGAAAGTAAAGGCAGGCTTCCTGAGACTGTCACTTCTTTCTAGAAAACTTTTCAAGGGTAAACAGTTAGAAGGCATAGGGATGGGTACCAACACAGAACCAACAGGGGAAAGGGGACACTCAGGGGCCCTATAAAGTACCCAAGGCAGCATCTATTTTATAGACTTCCAGTCTTCTCCAATCCTAAATGTATAAAGCTGTCACTGTCCCCTTCTCCACAACTTGGTCTGTTTTTCTCAGTCACTCAATTCTTTGTCCATGACAGAGGGGAACCTTGGCAATTCCCTAAACAACTAACAGAACCCCAGTTACATACTAGGGGTCTCTCATCTAGGATTGGAGATAATCTCTTCTCAAGGTCCTATACATGACTAAAAATCTTAGAAAAGGACTTGGAAATAGCCATGACCCATGTGGCACTACAAGGTTGCTTCAACACTAAATGACCCTCATTCACAATTGTATAGTGAGAAACTCAGTCAGCTCCCACCTCTACTGAAAGTGTGGAGGATAGGGGCTTGAGCTCTGATTGAGCAGGGTGGAAGGTGATTTCAACCTTGGAAACCAGGGCAAAGGCTTGTGCTTCCATTCTTCAACCAACAGATATGGTGAATGGGACCCATGACAAACTGGTTAAGCTTCTGGGGAGAGTGGGAGAGGGAATATTCCCCCATTCAATGAACCTGGCAGAGATCCACAGTGAAGCTTATTCTTCGTCTGATAGCTTCCTCACCCCACACCAGGCTCTTGGATCCTTGAGCTGTGAATAGCTAAATAGAGATGCCTGACTGGGAGCAGAAAGGAAAATGGCCATGGCCTGGCTTTGGAGTTGTGGGTGGGGCTCAACATTAGAAGGAAACACACACTAGAACCTGGATTCCATCCTTACCACTGTAACAGTCAGGCGATGGAGGAAATAGAGAAGACCCTGGGCCTCAGCATCATAGTTTTTCCCAGCTCCAGTAACAGCTAGAGGCAAAGATGGATCAGCTTGTTTGTCTGGGAGGGGGGAAATGAGTGCTCTGCTGGGTAGCCCTCTTTCTACCTGCTCTTTCTACCCAAGTCTGAATTTCTCTCTTCTTGTTGAATTTCCTCCTTGTTGTCTGCTTCCCCTTCTACCTCATTAAACACTAAGCATTCCTGCTTTTGTTTTTCACTGTGTTGTGGGAAACATTGACTCGGGAGAGTGTTTTGAACACTGGATTTTCCACAGGCATAAGATTAGTAATTCAGTAAAGTTATGGGGTATTAAAAAGTCACATCTCACTTCAATAAGAGCGAAAAATCAGAACAGAATACCCTGCTTCTTTCTATTTGGAAAGAGGATACAGTTGCTCATCCCCATCTTGGTAAAATGCCCAGAGAATGCTCTTCAGAGGAATACAAAGATCTGGAGAGGTTCCAACATATCTTCATTTGTCTACAGATGGGGCATTAGTCAGCAAAGGCTCTACTACACTGTGTCCTTACCCATTTGAGATCTCTCTGATTCATAGGCCTGACTAAAGGGATACAGGATATTTTTCTTTACCCTGCTTAAGCTACATAAATCTCCACTGCTGTGAGCAGATTCTGGCATGGGTTGAGAAAAAGATGGACCACTTTCTTTTTTGCTAGGTGGAGCTTAAAAAGCTGCTACAGATTTTTGTATTTCCTATGCACTTTTGCCAAATGTGTTCCAGGAAGGAAGCCCTGTCAGGGCAGGTAGACAGGGGTGTACTAGATGCAGCAGAAACTACTCACTGCTGTACGGCCAGGAGAAAAAGAAGGGGCTAAGTTCTGGGGTTGTGAAGTCAAACAGAGCCTGTGAGATAAACAATGCATGCTATGGCAGGTGGAGCCAGAGAAAAGGAGATGCCTAAGCACTTTGGAGCCCAGAAGACTATGAGTGAATCCCAAACATTGAACACTGAGCTATTAATTGTTGTATTTGTGCCCTGGTTCTTCATCATTGTATTAGAAAGTGTGTGATTGTAACAGCCTCTCTGGAGTTTCTGCAAGACACAAATTCCGAATTGGTGAATGGATGGTTCGCAGAACTGGCATATTAATCTTTGCTTCTGAGCTTCCAATAGTATACCATTGGCCATTTGTACAATAAGCTGATGGGCTGGAGCCCATCTGCCTCATTTCTAAATCTGGCTCTGTCTCCACCTCAATAAACTTATATGAGTCAATGATTACTGGAAATATCTCAACCTTAGTCTTGGGATCATGTGAGGCTGGAGTAGAGCAGTACAAAAGTCAATTTCCTTTTGACCCAGCATTCACATTGCATGTACTCAGTAAATTCAACAAATGGGACTTCTAATACCTCACCCAGTATTTTGGGGATTGTTGGTGTTGTGCCCAGATCATGACCCCCAGAGAGACCACCAAAGACAAGCATGCCGGAATGCAAAAGCAAGGTTTAATTCTGGATATACAAGCCTAGGCAGGGACTTCGTCCAATATATCCAATGCAGTGGAGGCTGGAGGAAGTGCCTGCCTCCAGCTTTTAAAGGGAAAAATCACAAGGTTGCATCATTTAGGGGTGCTAGTACGGGTACAGTTCTGATTGGCTCGCTTCTAGGGGCTTTCTAGAAATCATGGCTTAATCTTACTTCTAAGGGGGTGGTTGCCCTCCACCATTTCTCATTGGCTGCCCTCAGGTGGGGGCATTTCTGTGGTCAGTTACCCTGGAAACCAGGGAGAGGACATTCCGTAGTCCGGCAGGCATTACCTCATGACTATCTTGTGACTCTGTACTTTTACACTTCCTGGTTTCTGGAATCTGAACTGACTAGTTTCAGTAACTAATGGCCTATTCCCAAAAGGAGAAATCTTAGGCCTTAATTTTAGGGTGAAAGCATTTTGGTCTTATTTCTAAGATGGCTTATTTTGGTCTCACAGTTGGCATCATAAATATCTTGGAATGTAAATGGAGCTGTGGGCAACCTGGGCCTGAGTCTCTAAACCAGGGACTAGATGGCAATATGACCATATATGGAAGATTGAAGGAGGAAACAGGGAGAAGGCAAAGGTCTGAGACATGCCTGAGGCATGGAAATCCCAGTACTGATTCCAGTCTTTTCCATGACAAATGAGAGTGAACTAGCTGCTCCCTGTGGACAGACTAAATATAAGCATCCATGAGGATTAGGATTGAGGTTAGGAAATGGGCAACCCTGCCCCAAGATTTCAAGCTCCCCTTTGCAATCTCAATCTTATTGCAGATGGGAAAAACTGACTCCAAGATTGCTCCACTCATCTGACTTCTCAAACAGTTGACTCACATATGTTCACAGAGCTTTCTGGTTAGGTGAGTCTAAAGATAACAAAAGGTCTTACAGACTACCAAACAGTTGGTCACCAGAAGTCTAGCCAGGGTCTCAGGTTAGACATTGATAAAGTAGATAGTTCTAATGGCTTGACTTTCTTTGCTTATGGGTGTTTACTGCCATTCACCCAATACCATTATAAAGCTAAAAGTTTCTAAACGGAAAGTTTGCCATTCCCCATTCCCAATGAACAACCCAATAGATAAGAATCTACTAGACAAATCTATACTGGTTATAAGGAAGGCAAGTATTTTGGGTCCAGCCAGTGTTCACTGAGTTCAATGGCAAGTCACTTGTTCTGTGTAAATTACTAGATTCAATTTGTAAAGGAGCACATGATTTTTGTGTATCTGCTATTTATACTCATTCACATCCAAATGCACTGTCATGGTAGATCACTTTATTCATGCTATAAAGACTTCCTTGTGTTTTCTCTAAGGTCACATGAGAACTTACAAAGCCTGAGAGTGTAACAGTATACACACAGGTAATATTAATTTATATTTTTGCAGTTTGAGTTCAACATTATTTTATTAAAGTACTGTAATACAGCACCATCATCCAAGTAAAACAAGTACTATGACAGCTGTACCAACTTGCAAAAGATCATCACAGCTAGGTTTGTTAATTAATGTTATCATGTCTGACTCATAAGACAAGGATCTGAGAAAGTAATGTAAGATATGCAAACTTCTGCTTAGATCAATTAATCTTAACAATTACAAGGACTGGCTTAATGAATTAAAGTTTAAAGTGTTTGGGTTTTGGCTTTTCCCCAGCTTTATCTAAATTTTACAGTAGTTAAAATACCAGTCTGATATGAATGACCTTCTGGTTGTTCAATAACCATACTTGGTGGTTATACTAGTGTGGCTAGTGACATTAGAATAGAGAATGATCATCCAAGGCTATATAAGTCCCAGGACACTGTGGAACATCTCTCAATATGTTTTGTAATTGTTCTTTATCAGGGAGGCCATGGAAATCACACCTGGCTTTAACCAGTGTATAGTCTACAAAGAGCTGGGTCAATACTAAGAAAAATTTCTTCTGTGCTACCAAGCATAGCCAGAGTCAAGCAAGGCCTTTGAGTTATCTTATTAAAGATCCAAAAATTGATTTGAAAGAAGAAAGCCTAGAGGAGCCATAGGTTCCTCTCAAGCCCCAGTGACACCTATGAAACAGATTCTTGACAGTAAGAAACCAAATAAATGTAATTAATTTTTGTCACATATATGTTTTTAAACTCCCAGCAGGAAAGTATAGCCAAGGAGTTGGATAATAGGCATGTTTCATTAATGGTCCAAGGGCTCAAACTCCCTGGACATTAGGCTTAAAACCATATGAAATGCTATTTATGCAATTTTTCATTATGATTTTCTTCTCGGTAAGAAAATGCAGTTCAGCTCATCTTGAGCTTGGCAGTTCAACACTGTATTGCCTATCTGCAGCCAAGAGAGGCAAGTCCACTATTATTTTAAAAACCAAATGATGGTTAAATATCTTCTCTCTTGAAGCAATCTGTGAAAGACATAATACTGGGAATCTAGTCACTCCAACAATTATCAAGGTGACTGAAAGCAGATCCTTGGGTCATCATTCTAAAAACTAGCCTTTGACAGATTGCTATGTGGGATATTCCTGGAACTAGATGCTCTACTCTGAGCCATGCTGTCATGGGCACTGGCATTCTCTTGTACACTTGGTCTGCCCCTCTGCTTCTATAGATGAATCTGAAGATGGTTTGTCAGATGGACTGTGCATGAAACTTTTGCCATATCACCCTAAACCAGTCCCAGGAACTAACCCTCCTGAAAGTCCCCTCTATTTTGAACTGATGACACCTAGACTCCACCATTCAGCATAAATCAGATAGAATAGTTGTGACCACTCCCCTGAGATCAGGCTGTTTCATTCTCTGAGGTAGGGGAATAAAGGGGAGTTAAAGAAACATAGGCACACATGGAGAAAGAAGGCAGTCTCCCTGAGATGGCAGCTCCTTGTTCCTGGAAGGTTCTGTGAGAAGAAACTGCAGGAAGACATACTTGTGGGTATCTAGACATGATCAATACAAGAATGGAGAGGAACCTGGTACCCTATCAAACATCCAAGCCAGCATCTATTTAACAGAATTCCAGCCTTAGGTTTCTCTCATCCTGATGGTTCAATGCTGTTAATTTCCCTTTCTCCATGGCTTGGAATCTGTCTTTGCCAGCCACTCAATTCTTTGTCAGAGACATGGAATGAACTAGGCAGTCCTATAGATAACTATCATATGACTCTTAAAGGAATGGCAACCAGAAAGAAAATTTTAGAGATTTTTTGCTCTGTGATTAGATGGCCAGATGGTTCAGTGCTGCCTGGAAATTCAGATTGCTTCTGTCTTATACCTGTTGAGGTATGGCGAGGTAATCTACCACAGATTTATCTTCAAACTGATTATCTCTTAATACATGTAGGGTAGATCCTTATATCATTGAATGTTATTATGGCAGCTAACAGGAAATCCTCAGGGTAGTAATCACTAACAAAGATGCTCTTTTGGTCACAATGAAATACTAAAAGAGAGTACCTGAGAAGCATATTCTTGCAGGAAGACTGAAAATAGCAAAAGCATACATGAAAGTCTGAATCTGAAAGTGGCTATTTAGAACAGCCAAGGACATACAGTCACAGCCTGCATAGTCTGTATTTATGAAGTGATGCCTTTTTATCCCTGCATACACAAGAAATGATAGTGGACAGTAAAAACAACAAAGACCTTGAATGGCAAAAATGAAAGAAAATGAAACAAGAATATCTTTTTCTTTAATTGAAAATAATTTTTTCATACAATATATTCTAATTGTTGTTTCCTCCCAACTCCTTCCATTGCTTCCTCAATTCCCTTCTCATCTGGATCCACACACTTCCTGTCTCTCTTTAGACAACATGCATACACCTATTGTGGGGATTTATTAAGGCAACTCCATGTAGTTAAAAAGGAGGTTTATTGTGGGAGCCCGTTCTCGGGTTCCTCGTGGCTTTACCCAGCAGGTCCGCATAGAGGATGGTTAGGACCACGGGCCTGAGTGCAGGTGTCTGAGATGGTCTGCACTTGGCTGTGCTGGGGGAGGAGGTCTTTTGCTCCACCCCCTGGCGTCTCTATAAAAACCCTGGGGCAGAGACAGTTGGGCCCGTTGGAATAGGTTCCAGGCCCTCTCAAGGCTATCCTTTATTTTCTATCTGTTTATCTCCTCAAGATTCTCCACAATGAATCCTTCTATCTAATATTTCCTGCTGCTTGCACTCAAGAAAACTCTGGGGAACTGTGGGGGTGGTTGGGTAAACGCCCCACAGAATGGCGCCATGAACAGGGACTAAAGAAAAAAGAAAAAAAAAGGGGGACTAAAAAAAAGAGGGGACTAAGACAAATGGACAGGGACTAAAGACAAAGTAATAGGGACTAAAGATAAAGGAAAATAATAGTTTTATTACAGAGTTTTTGGCGAAAGTTCTGAGTCAGCCCTGCCAGTGGAAAGGCATGCCAGTGTTATGGAAAATATATATTTTATATATATTATTGAGAGTCAGGGGTTTTATCCTCGAGAGAAAAGGAAAGCAGACTGGAAGGATGTCCGATGCTGCAGTGAAATTCTCTTCTGTCAAAATTTTCTATCTTCTATCCCTTTCTCAATTTCTATCTGTGAAAAATAAGTATAAGGCATAGGGTAGTAATATAGTGTAGGAAAAACTTAGAAGTGTAAGATTGTGTAGGAAAAAAGTAAGGCAACTAGACAGAAAAACTCTTCAATTTTCTAACTTTGGGGGCTCTGAATGCAAACTGGGGGAAAAAATCTTTCTTTGGGCTTTACGGGTAGCAAAAAAGCTCTTTGAGCTTATGGGGAAGAAAGTTTCCTATGGAAGCTTTTGACCTGGGGACAGCTGAAATGCTAAATTCAAGCGGCAGGAGAAAGTGATTTCTCCCTGAGGCAAAAATGGGGGTGTAAAAAGCCAAAGTTTAAAGTTGGGAAGTTTTGGGAAAAGTTGGTCTTTCTTGGGGGAAAAAAATCTTTCTCAAACTATAAAGCTTTTCTTGGAAAATTTGGGGGGAAAATCTCTCTAAAAAAAGCCTTAATCTTTCTCAAAAGCTCTCTTAAAAAACTTAAAAACTAAAGCCTTTAACTTTCTCAGAAGGACAAAAATTAGAATCACCTGAAGATAAAAGTATGGGGGCCACCTGTGATTAGTTCTAAGGGAAAAAACAGCAAACCTCTTAAGACAGCAAAACCTCTAAATTCTCTTTCCAGCTTTAAAAATCCTCCCTGCAATGCAGGAGGCAGGGACAAGTTCCTAAAAACCTCTACTAAGCAGTCTCTTCAAGCTAGTAAAAGACAGTGGGTCAGAAACACTTGGGAGAGTGTGGGTGAAAAGCTACAGAGAGCCCAAAAGGGCAGGAAACTTTACCTGAGAAAAGCAAAAAAGCCAAGCTTTTCAGTTACAGCTGAGCTGAGGCACCAAGGGTTTTGTCTGAGTGAACGTCTTTGAAAAGGTGTTCCTAATTGTCTTAATGCAAAGATCCCCTGAAGCAATGCAAACTGTTAGCACTGTATCCTCGCTTCTGAGCAAAAACCCAGAGGCAACTGGCCAGTGTCTCTGAGCTGAAATGCATTTTGGGGATACTAGGGTTCCTGAAGTTGCAAACTTACTGGAGCACAGAGCTGAGGCAGGAAGGTGCAGGACCCAGGGGAAGATTGCTAATGAAAAAACAAAACTAAAGCCAGTGGGAACGGCACAGTTGTCCACTTTCCTACAAGTCCCAGGTTGATAGGTTCACAGCTGCAAAAGAAATCTGAGAAAAGCTTTCCTATCAGAAAAAGGACCTTTCTGGGAAAACAGTAAAGCCAAACTGTGTCTGAAGCAGTTGTGCTGCTGAGTCAGAACGATGTCTGGGGAGCCCAGCCAGCGCAGAACAGAACTATCCAGGAGTAAGCTTTCTTTTCTGTCAGAGAAAGCACCTCTTTAAAAAAAAGCTTTGTTTTAACTGACTCCTGATGAGATGAGGGAGTTTAGCCTCTGGCATAAGCTCTGTCCTTGAGCACCCAGACAAGCAAATGCAACCCCACTGGGGGACTGGGCCAGGTGAAGGCCTGATAAGGCAAAACACCTGTCCTAATGGGAGTTTAGAGATGGCAAAAACCTCCCTTGTTAGATTTTCAGTCTGTACGCAAACCACACAGACCCCGAAAACAGAACCGGACAAAAAGCCCCTACCTTCAGTAGCAGGGAAAGCCGCCACTGTAGTGTCGGAAACTGTTTCTGGGGTAGCGGGATAAACTGAGACCAAACTGGGAACTGTCTGGGAAAAAGTCTCCGAAGAAACAGAAGGGACATATTCCTCCCCAGAAAATAAGTGACCTGGAAAAGCTGCTAGAATTTGAGGCAGATTCGGGGGGAGAAAAGAAGCCCCTACCTCCAAAGGCAGCTAGCAGAGGTACAGAGCCACAGACAGATACCTGAAGCTCTGCATCTGGGAAGGAAGGAACAAGCAAAATGAGAATAAAATCAGTGGGAGAAAAATCTCTCCGAAGGAGCTATGGAAAAGCTGTTGTAAGTGCTTTTGTTTTTCACTGACTGGCTAAGGCAAACACAAGCCCCTAGGAAAGTTGCTGTCAGAAATTGCCCACCTCAATGCCGGCTAATGAGGCAGGTGCGGTTCTGATTTGGGGGCCAGTGTCAAATGAAGGAGAGACACCTGTTGAAGCCAGCTGAGGAGAGACCAGAAACCTCCCAATGTTCCATAGCTGAAAATGTAAAATGCTTGTTCAAATCTCCCATTGCAAAAGCAAAAAACTTTGTTCAAACCTCCCGGGCAAGAATTTGTAAGCAAGTCTGGTAAAAGAACCAGTTGACTCTCAGACCCAAAAAGAACTATGGGAAATGGCTGATAATAAGGGAAATGATATAAAGGACTGATTTAAGGGACTGATATTATTATGGACTGATATAAGGGAAATGCATTCTGGGAAAGGTAGTTTTTCCACTAAAGATGGCGACATTGCCCTGAAACACTTCTGTCAGCTCGAAAATACATTCCTGGTAAACTTAAAATACAGCTTTTAAAAGAATAAGGAGGAAAATCATCCAAGAGTTTAAGTGTCAGTTCCAATGAAAAATTGAAAGGATAAGGAACTAGGTGCTTCGCAGTTTGGGGCTCCATTGGTAAAATGCCTTATTTACCCTAATAGCTGTGCAAAGTTTTTACAGTAGCTAGATGACAAAAAGCTACCTATAAGAGCAAACAAGCCACTTAAAAATCCTTAAAACAAGGGAAAGACAACGTTATACACTGAACGTTGTCTTAGATATGAAGAAACTTATGTTGAAATTTAAAAAGTTCTTTGCCTTTTGAACAAACTGCCTGCAATGAGTAATTCCTTTGCAAATCTAATTAAGGGGATAAGAAACAGGCATTCAAAAAAGAAATGACTGCTTTATAGATGATGGGAAACAAACTTCAGAAAATCTAGCTGTCTTACAAAAGAGTTGCTTTACCTGAAAGTTCCTTATTAAAAAAAATCAATACTAAATATCACAGCTGCTAATAACATCAGGAGTTAAAGCTAATGAAGTGAAAATGCTAAATACAGTTCAGAGCTGTGCCACTTGTGACTTTACTAGCTCCTTTAGAAAAATACTTTATATCACCTAATAGCTGTGCAGTATTTGGTGAAGAGTTTTACAGCAGCTAAATATGGTAATTTCACCCTCAGCGTGAAGTGAAGTTTTTTGGTAGAGCAAACCAAAAGTACTGCTGTAATAGAAACATTTGTCTGAATTGAAGCACTTAGGGGAGCTATTATGAATTTGGGTGAAGGGACAGCCTCTAGTTAAAAACCGTCTACCACTGACAGTGCATCTCTGCCGGTCCGGAACGGCTGAGAGAACTGGCAACTTTGGAGTGTTGCTTCGTCCCGAAGATATTCATCCCCTAGCAACAACTATCACAATTCTATAACAACAACACTCACTAAATCCCAGTGCTTTATATCAAAGCTGACTATAAACTCTAAACTTTAGAAATGATGTACGTACTTCCTGTCTAGTTAAGAGAATCTTTCTAATAGAGATAGTGATAATAATTAAGAGTAAGAAATAAAGATGAAAATAAGATATGTGGGTTTGTAAAAATTCTCTTGTTAGATCTGTGTTAAGAAATCTTTAGGTGCTTGCTAAGTTAAACATATGCTAATGGTAGCCCCCTTTTAAGTTTGTAAAATAGATCTATAGAGTTCCTTTAAGAATATAAGCTTGCAAGAAGTATCTAATGTAATCTTAAGACATATAGTAATAAGCTTGTAAGAAGTAAAGATGCTAGTTGTAAATGTAAGTTTAAATAAGAATAAGATGGAATGAATATAAGAAATATATAAGTAATAAGAAATATATTTGCTAAAGTAGTTCTATAGTTTCCTTAAGGAGTATAAATAAGTAGATGATAATATGTTATATGTGAGTTTGTAAAAGCATGTAAATGTTGAATGTGAGTCTAAATGCTTTCCAAAAAAAATGTTATATGTGAGTCTGTAAAAAAGTGTAAATGTTAAGTGTGAGTCTGTTAATGTATATGGTGAAAGAACCCGAGACACAGAAGGTTAGTGTCCTAGCAGACTGCAAAGCAGGCAGTCTGAGTGGTTTTCAAAAGTTCCAGAAGCCGCTAAGAATGGCAGACGCCAGAACCAGCACAAGGCATCCGCAGCTGAGATCCATGGAAAATCGACACAACACAGAAAAACCTGAGCTAACATCAAAAACGGTGCTGTTTAGAATACTACTGTACCTAAAAAGGTCTCTGGCTTGAGAATAAGTTCAGAGATGCTTGTTTGAACAAAAATTGTTAACTGCAAAAAGTTTTGGTTGAAAAACGTCTCTTCATATTTTGAAGTGAAAGCCTAATACCAGAATTTATTTATTTGAACTTTTTGAACTTAAAATGAGATAAAACTACAAAAAGATTTTGGTTATGGATTTCTTCATATTTGGAAGGCTAGTACCAGAATTTATCGTTTGAGTTTTAAGATTTAAGAAATGAAATGAACAATAGAGATTTCATTGATATGGGACAATTTTGAATTTACTTATAGTAATGACCTAGGAATTGTTTTCTGGAATTGGGTTAAAAATGGAACTGTTTAAATGAAGAAATTTATTATTTCTACCTAGACTCATGATGCAGTTTTGTGTATGCATATATGCTGGTGATTCATGAATTGTTCTGTGTTAAAAATGCAATTGTTTTGTGGAGCTGTTTATGTAAAAATGGAATTACTTACGGAACTGGTTTTGTGTTACAAATGGAACTGTTTAAGTGGAAAAGTTTGGGTTTTCTAATTAGGCTTGAGATTTTGCTTAAATTATAAAGAAAAGGGGGAGAGTTAATATTCCTTAGTCTAATTTCAAAAGTTGTTTGAGTGGATTAATGTCATGTTTTGTTAGTAAGAAATACAAATGGGGTATACTAAGAGACTACTTTTAAAGTGTGTAAAGAGTTTTATTCTAAAAGTTTTCAAAGTGTTAATGGTTAGATTGAAAATATTGCTTTTCAATATGGGTTTGTAGGAATTGTATAAGTTTGGGTTCCTCTAACTAGGTTTGAGATTTTGTTTAAAAAATTATAAAGAAAAGTTACAAGATTGAATTATGTTTGCAGAAATTATATTTACCCTATTGATATTAATGCACCCTGGTTTTGTGGAGTTAAGGAAATATTTAAGTTTGATGTGAATACATTGAAGTTTTTCCTATGTTCTGTTAGCAAGAAAATTCAAATGATTGAGTTAAAGTTGTAAGACAGAGAAGGCACTCCGAAAATTGTTAACTATATATAGCACCGTATATGCTAATTCAAATGGTTCTGTTGAGAGTTTGCTTTGAGTTGTAAGATTGAGAGAATTGTGACTATGTATAGCAATATTTATGTTAACCTGTTAATGGTAATGATGAAGCTAAGGGATTCTTTAAGTTTGTAGTCACCTTAAGAGTTTTTGACTTAGAAAGGGCTTGAGGCAGCTAAGACTGCTGTAGTCACCTTGGACCTAATTCAAAAGAGAAATGCCATCCTTATCATCCTCTACTCCCATACTGGGAGGTGTAACAGCTATGGAGATTGCTGTAAGCCATTAATAGTTATTTTTTTTATATATTAAGAAAGGGGGACCTGTGGGAGCCCGTTCTCGGGTTCCTCGTGGCTTTACCCAGCAGGTCCGCATAGAGGATGATTAGGACCACGGGCCTGAGTTCAGGTGTCTAAGATGGTCTGCACTTGGCTGTGCTGGGGGAGGAGGTCTTTTGCTCCACCCCCTGGCATCTCTATAAAAACCCTGGGGCAGAGACAGTCGGGCCCGTTGGAATAGGTTCCAGGCCCTCTCGAGGCTATCCTTTATTTTCTATCTGTTTATCTCCTCAAGATTCTCCACAATGAATCCTATCTAATATTTCCTGCTGCTCGCACTCAAAAAAACTCTGGGGAACTGTGGGGGTGGTTGGGTAAATGTCCCACAGTTTATTTTGGGGTAACTTTCAGCCAGTAAAGGGGTTGGCTACAGGATCTGATAGAGGTGAAGTGCAGTCCAGTGGTATTGCCTGGAGAACTCTGCTTGGTCTGCCATCCAGCATCCAGCATCACCAGGAACCAAGAGAGCTGGCACATCTGTATTTCAGGTCTTAAGAGCTACCATCTTGGCCCCACCCCAGGGGCAGGTCATAGGTAGGTGTGGCAGTTACCAGAAGTCTTACTAGGGGTAGTACTTCTAGGTCAAAGCTGGTACTGTTAACCACTACTTCTCCCCCTTTTGTCTAAATAAGAATGTCCTAACCTAATACAAAACTATATACAATAGGAATGATTATCAAATATTGTCCAGGAGGAGTAAGGGATAATGACGTAGACAAGATGGAACTACAAGCAACACAAACAATATCAAATAAGAGACACAAACTAAAATCCAGAGAAATCTGGAGCATAGGTAAATGGTATGTTACAGAGATCATTCCAAAAGGTGTACTATCCTAAAGAACCTGAATCTAATACTTAATATGTTCTACCTAAGAGACAAGAAGATTGTAACTATAACTATTAGTCCTCAAGCCAATAAAAGACCTGAGAAGAAATATAATAATACCTGAGAAATGGTAGAAGGATGCAAGCAACTTTTGGGAGTCTTGTGAGAGTAGACAGAGACAACTGGTAGCCTGGACAGTCACCTAAAGTTTCTCAGCATCACTGGTGCATTCAAATTGGTGACAGGCCTAGAGTATCTGTCAGACCATTTTATTGTCATCAGTCAAGGCAAGGGTAGTTCTTTGCCCAGTAGGCCATTTTGTGCCAAGGTGAAGACAAACTTCCAAATGAAAATATCTCAGAAGCCCAACATTCTCTCGGGATCAGATCAGTGCTGCCAGGAGCAACAGTGTCTCACATCCACAGAATTCCAAGTTACCAAACATTTAAATGCCATATTCTCCAAGTCTATGAAGTGTTTGAAGATTACCTATCATCTGACATAGAACCTAGCTAACATAACTATAGAGATGACAAGCATAGTTGACTATAAATCTGTAAGTTATATCTACTACCTAGATAACCTAAGGACTAAGGCTTCATGTAAACAGGATAAATATTCTGTAAGCAAATGTACAATAAAAGGACAATGACCTCAAAATTTTGACAATACACAAAGTGGCTAAAAGAGAGGTAGGAATGTATAGTGCAATATGCAATATGACAATAATCCTAAATATTATCAATATACCAAATATCCTAAACAGAGGTAGAACATACATACAGTATGACAAATATAATTTTTCATTTGTATCAATATACAAACATTTCAAATAAGAGTAGAAATATATGTACATTACAACAAATATGGTTCTGTATTTGTATCAATATACAAATTCTCTGGAATAAGAATATGAAAATAGTTTACATTTGTATCAATATACAAGAATCCACAACAGTGAAATTTATCTAAGGCTGATATTTTACTAAATTAGTTTACTAATACTAATCTACCTTAATATTTTTCTTCCACCTCCAATCCTAAAACCATTATCCATAACCCTCAGAAATATGAAAGGTTTGGGAAAAAGAGACATTGTTTCCTTAGAATTGTTTCCTGCTGTTCAGGGGGTGATGGTATCTCTGTGGGGTTCTGTAAGAAAGCTCAGATAGTTAAGTCTCAGTTAGACTAACAGTAGATTCTGTAGCCAGTCTCAGAGTGATGGGTAAGGTTGTCTGAGATTCTGGCTAGATGTGTAGTATGATGAACCATCTTATAATGGAATTATCTTGCAGAGTTTTCAGTCCAAGGTTCATCATTGAGTAATGTTTGTGGATACCATGGCATCATTCTGCACTGGGTAGAGTTGTTGTTGTGGGTCCCCATCTTCCTTCTGGAGACTTCAGAGGCTATTGGAAAAACTTATTTTTTACTGTGAAAAACTTGAACATTATTAATATCAAAATGGAAAGATTTGATTTAAAGATGACATGACATGTAAGAAAGGATTCTGAGAAATCAAGAATAAGCATAGAGAGAATTAGAATCTTGAAGACAATGGTCCCTTTTTTATTGTTTTCTTCTGTCCCACACCAGACAGCTCTTCTGATATGAGACAGAATCTCTCAACCTTTTCTTTTAGCAATGTGCTTGACTTTAGAGAAGGAGTGAGCGAATTCCAAATCCAAAGCCAGCTTGGTATATAATTAAATCAGAACCACCACTTTTCTAGATAAAGAGAAATAGATGTTAGACAGTGAGATATTACCCTGTATAGACTGGTACCAATAGATCCTTTCTTTTTGCTATAGACATCTGGATATTCAAGGTCTTATAATTTCTGGAAGATGGGTATTTCTATTATCCTGTAAAGACAAAAACAGAGTCCTACCCCAAACTTTGTTTGTTAAATTTCTCATACAACTTGTAGAGATGTTGCATTGGTGGATGAAGTTTTACTTCTCCCCAAGAGGTTTCTCCTGTTCAAATTAAATTTTTATTAATTTTGTTGGTATCCATAGCTTTTTTTCTTCTGCAGAAACAAAAGTAAAACCCCTTCCTCATCATAGGACGTATCCTGGTTTCCATTCTGAAGTCAACACATCTTTGAAATAAACCAGTTGATTTAGCTCAGAAGTTTGTCATCCAATGTCCCTCCACAGCTGTTGTTCCTTTCTCATCAGCATTGAGAAAATTCAAGGTTAATAAAGCATTATGCAATCTATTTCTATGAGTCATTGTTACCTGTTGCTATTTATTTAGCATATACTTTAAAGTACAATCGGATCTTTCTATGACTGCTTGGCCTGTGGGATAGTGTGATATACTTGTAACATGCTTTATATTGTAATAAGCAAAGAACTTTCTCATTTTATTGGAGACATATGCTGGGGTATTGTCTGTCTTAATTTGTACAGGTATTCACATGATGGCCATAACTTCTATTAGGTGTGTAATCACAAAATCAGCCTTTTTCAGAACTTGTAGGAGTTGCCCACTGAAATCCTGAATAGGTGTCAATGGTATAGTGTACATACTTTGATCTTCCAAATTCTGCAAAATGAAACACATCCATCTGCCAAATTTCATTTTTTTGTATACCTTTTGGATTGCTCCCTGCAAAGTAATGGAGTTTGGTTCTAGAAGGAACAAGTAGGATATTTTTTAAAAAATATCCTTGGCTTGTTGCCAAGTAATGGAGAAATTCTTCTTCAAATCTTTGCTATTTACATGGTGTTTTTTCTGAGGCTCCTAGCCCATTACCTAATAGTAATTGATCAATCTCAACCTTGTGCTAGAGGTCTTGGCAGACCCATATGAGATCTAATATGCGTTTTATATATATATATATATATATATATATATATATATATATATATATATGATGTTTCCTATTTCTGATGATTTCCTGCAATTCTATTAATTATAAAGTTAATTCTAAATTATAAGGAATAACTTCAGCAGTTTCAATATGTAAAACTACTCTCTCTCTACATATTGAGGGTCAGTGACTATATTGAGGGCTTCTGTGAAGTCCATCAGTACCAGTTCTGCTTTCTGTACAGAGTTGTATGGACTTTGTACCAATTTACTTAAGTCTCCTGATTTATATCCTGCTTTCCCTAATTTATTTGCATCAGTATAGAATGTGAGGACTCCAGGAATTGACTTTTGTCATACAATGTGAGGAAGGACCCATTCAGTCATCTTTATGAATTCTATTCTCTTGCTTTTGGGATAATGTTTGTTAATCTCTCCCAAAAAGTTACAGCAGGCTCTCTGCCAGTATTCATTATCTTTCTGTAGTGAGGAAATTTCCTCATCAGTTAAAGGTACTACAATTTCTGCTGGGTCCATTCCTGTCAACTGGTGAAGTCTTAATTTTCCTTTTTGAATAAAATCAGAGATCTTTTCTATATAAGTCTTTAACTCCTTATTTGGCTTACATAGTAGAAATATAAATTCCAATATAATATCTTCCATCTGCATCAAAATCCCTGTTGGGGAGTGTCTGGAGGGGAGTATGACCAGAATGCATTTAAGGTCTGGATTCACACGATCCACATGTGCTTCTCAAATTGTCTTTTCTACTAGAGCCAATTCATTCTCAGTTTCAGCTGATAATTCTCTTGGACTATTTAATTCTATGTCCCCTTTTAGAGTATTAGCCAAATTTTGTAGTTTATATTTGGATATTCCCATGATACCCAGTAAGTTGGAAATGCTTCCTAACAATTTCTGAAGATCATTAAGAGTCTGCAATCAATCTCTCCTTAGTTGTACCTTTTGGGATCGGATTTTTTGTAGCTATATCTTATATCCTAAGTAATTAATAGAATTTCCTCTTTGTATTTTTTTCAGGAGCAATTTGTAGTCCCCAGTGAGGCAAAACTTTATTTACTTCTTCAACATGCTTTCTAAGGTACTTAACTTTGGATCAGCTAATAATATATCACCCATATAATGATAAATTATGCATTGTGGAAACTTCACATGAATTACCTCCAATGGTTTTTGCACAAAATATTGGCACAGGGTAAGGCTGTTAAACATTCCCCATGGGAGGAACATCCATTGATATCTCTTGACTGGCTGGGAATTGTTATAATTAGGTACTGTGAAGGCAAATTTTTCTCTACCATTTTCTTGTAAGGGTATGGTAGAGAAACAGTCTTTTAAGTCAATAACTATTATAGGCCTTTCTTTGGGTAGCAGAGGTGAAAGGGCATCCCAGTCTGTAGGGAGCCCATAGGCTGAATTACTTTATTAACAGCTCTCAGATCTGTCAGTATTCTCCAATTACCAGACTTTTTTAAAATAACAAATACAAGAGAATTCCAAGAACTGGTAGACTCATCAATGTGTTGAGTATTTACTTATTTATTTATTTATTTACATTTTTATTTTAGAATTTAACTCATTTTACATAACAGCCAAGGATTCCCCGATCCTCCCCTCTTCCCCCCTCGCTCTGCCTTCCCCCCAGCCCACCACCCATTCCCATCTCCTCCAGGGCAAAGACTCCCCTGGGGATTCAGCTCAACCTGGTAGATTCAGTCAGGGCAGGTCCAGTCCCCTCCTCCCAGGCTGAGCCAAGTGTCCCTGTATAAGCCCCAGGTTCCAAACAGCCAGCTCATGCACTGAGGACAGGTCCCAGTCCCACTGCCTGGGTACCTCCCAAAAAGTTCAAGCTAATCAACTGGCTCACTTATCCAGAGGGCCTGATCCAGTTGGGGGCTCCTCAGCTATTGGTTCATAGTTCATGTGCTTCCATTAGTTTGGCTACTTATCCCTATGCTTTTTCTAATCTTGGTCTCAACAATTATTGCTCATACAATCCTTCCTCTTTCTCGCCAACTGGACTCCTGGAGCTCCACCTGGGGCCTAGCCATGGATGTTTGCATCTGCTTCCCTCAGTCATTGAATGAGATTTCTAGCACGACAGTTAGAGTGTTTGGTCATCGTATCACCAGAGTAGGTCAGTTCAGGCTTTCTCTCGACCACTGCCAGTAGTCTATTGTGGAGGTATCTTTGTGGATTTCTGGGGACCTCTCTAGCACTTTGCTTCTTCCAATTCACATGGGGTCTTCATTTATCATGGTATCTCTTTCTGTGTTCTCCCTCTCTGTTCTTGATCCAGTTGGGATCCCCTGCTCTCCTAAGTTCTCTTTCCCTTGAACCTTGCACTTCATTACCACCACTCATGTCCAGGTTGTTCATGTAGATCTCATCCATTTCTCTGTCATTGGGCAATACTTGTGTCTTTCTTAGGGTCCTCTTTACTAGGCAGCCTCCCTGGAGTTGTGAGTAGCAGTCTAGTCATCTTTTGTTTTACATCTAATATCCTCCTATGAGTGAGTATATATCGTGTTTGTCTTTCTGATCTGGGTTACCTCACTCAGGATGAATTTTTTTCTGCCTGCAAATCTCATGATGTCATTATTTTTCTCTGCTGAGTAGTACTATATTGTGTATATGTACCACATTTTATTTATCCATTATTCAGTTGAAGGGCATCGAGGCTGTTTACAGGTTCTGACTATTACAAACAATGCTGATATGAACAGAGCTGAGCAAGTGCCCTTGTGGTATGATTGAGCATTATTGGGTATATGCCCAAGAGTAGTATAGCTGGGTCTTGGGGGAGATTGATTCCCAATTTTCTAAGAAAGCACTATATTGATTTCCAAAGTGGCTGTACAAGCTTGCATTCCCACCAGGAGTGGAGGAGAGTTCCCTTTGCTCTACATCCTCTCCAGCATAAGCTGTCTTCAGTGTTTTTGATCTTAGCCATTCTAACAGGCATAGGTGGTATCTCAGAGTTGTTTTGATTTGCATTTTTCTGATGATTAGGATGTTGAGCAATTCCTTAAATGTCTTTCAGCCATTTGAGTTTCCTCTGTTGAGAATTCTCTGTTTAATTCTATAGCCCATTTCTTATTTGGACTGTTGGGCATTTTGATGTCTAATTGGTGGAGTTCTTTATATATTCAGAATATCAGCCCTATGTCAGATGTGGGGTTGGTGAAGAAATTTTCCCATTCTGTAGGCTGTCTCTTTGTCTTGTTGACTGTATCCTTTGCTCTACAAAAGCTTCTCAATTTCAAGAGGTCCCATTGATTGATTGTTTCTCTCAGTGTCTGTGCTACTGGTGTTATATTTAGGAAGTGATCTCCTATGCCAATGCATTCAAGACTACTTCCTAATTTCTCTTCTATCAGGTTCAGAGTAGCTGGACTTATGTTGAGGTCTTTAATCCACTTGGACTTAAGTTTTGTGCATGGTGACAGATATGGATTTATTTGCAGCCTTCTACACATTGACATCCAGTTATGCCAGCACCATTTGTTGAAGATGCTTTCTTTTTTCCATTGTACAGTTTTGGTTTCTTTGTCAAAAATTATATGTTCATAGGTGTGTGGATTAATGTCAGGGTCTTAAAATCGATTCCATTGGTCCACATGTGGGTTTTTATGCCAGTACCAAGCTGTTTTTATTACCATAGCTCTATAGTAGAGCTTGAAGTCAGGGATCGTGATGCCTGCAGAGGTTGTTTTATTGTACAGGAATCTTTGGCTATCCTGAGTTTTTTGTTTTCCCATATAAAGTTGAGTATTATTCTTTCCAGGTCTGTGAAGAATTGTGTTGGTATTTTGATGGGGATTGCATTGACTCTGTAGATTGCTTTTGGTAAGATTGCCATTTTTACTAAGTTAATCCTGCCTATCTATGAGCATGGGAGATCTTTCCATTTTCTGACATCTTCTTCAATTTCTTTTTTCAGGTACTTAAAATTCTTGTCATATAGGTCCTTCACTTGCTTGTTTAGAGTTACCCCAAGGTATTTTATATCATTTGTGGCTATTGTAAAGGGTGATATATCTGTGATTTCCTTCTCAGCCTGTTTGTCCATTGTATATAGGAGGGCTACTGATTCTTTTGAGTTGATCTTGTATCCTGCTATGTTCCTGCAGGTGTTTATAAGCTGTATCAGTTCCTTTGTCGAATTTTTGGGGTCACTCATGTATACTATCATGTCATCTGCAAACAAGGAAAGTTTGACTTCTTACTTTCCAATTTGTATCCCCTTAATCTCCTTATGTTGTCTTATTGCTCTGGCTAGAACTTCAAGTACTATATTGAATAAGTATGGGGAGAGTGGACAGCCTTGCCTTGTTCCTAATTTTAGTGGAATTGCTTTGAGTTTCTCTCCATTTAATTTGATGTTGGCTGTTGGCTTGCTATAAATTGCCTTTATTATGTTTAGGTATGTTCCTTGTATTCCAGATGTCTCCAGGACCTTTATCATGAAGGGGTGTTGGATTTTGTCAAATGTCTTTTCTGCATTTAGTGAGATGATCATGTGGTTTTTTTCTTTCAGTTTTTTATATGGTGTATTACATTGATGGACTTTTGTATGTTGAACCACCCTTTCATCCCTGGGATGAAGCCTACTTGATCATGGTGGAAAATTGTTTTTATGTGTTCTTGCAGTCGCTTGCCAGTATTTTATTGAGTATTTTTGCATCAATGTTCATGAGGGAGATTGGTCTGTAGTTCTCTTTCTTTGTTGCATCTTTGTTTGGTTTAGGAATCAGGGTAATTGTAGCCTCATAGAAAGAGTTTGGTAATGTCCCTCTGCTTCTATTGTGTGGAACAATTTAAAGAGCATTGGTATTAACTCTTCTTTGAAGATCTGGTAGAATTCTGCGCTGAAACCATCTGGTCCTGGGCTTTTGACGGTTGGGAGACTTTTAATGACTGATTCTATTTCCTTAGGGGTTATTGGACTATTTACATAGTTTATTTGGTCTTCATTTAACTTAGGTATGTGCTACCTATACAGAAAATTATGCATTTCTTTTAGATTTTCCAGTTTTGTGGAGTGGAGGTTTTTGAAGTATGACCTGATGATTCCCTGGATTTCTGCATTGTCTTTTGTTATGTACCTCTTTTCATTCCTGATTTTGTTAATTTGGATGTTCTCTTTCTATCTTTTGGTTTTTTTGGATAAGGGCTTGCCTATCTTGTTGATTTTTTCAAAGAACCAGTTCTTTGTTTAATTGATTCTTTGTATTGTTCTCTTTGTTTCTATTTTATTGATTTCAGCTCTCAATTTGATTATTTCCTGGCATCTATTCTTCCTGGGAGACTTTAATTCTTGTTCTAGAGCTTTCAGGTGTGCTGTTAAGTCACTAGTGTGAGATTTCTCCAACTTCTTTATGTGGGCATTTAGTGCTATGAATTTCCCTCTTAGCATTGCTTTCATAGTGTCCTATAGGTTTGGGTATGTGATGTATTCATTTTCATTGATCTCTAGGAAATCTTGAAATTCTTTCTTTATTTCTTCCTTAACTCATTGGTGAATCAGTTGAGCATTATTCAGTTTCCATGAGATTGTAGGCTTTCTGTAGTTTTTGTTGTTGAAATCTAACTTTAAACCATGGTGGTCTGATAGAACACAGGAGGTTATTCCAATTGTTTTGTATCTGTTGAGATTTGCTTTGTGGCCAAGTATGTGGTCAATTTTAGAGAAGGTTCTGTGGGGTGCTGAGATGAAGGTATATTCTTTTTTGTTAGGATGGAATGTTCTGTAGATATCGTTTAAGTCCATTTGAGTCATAACATCAGTTAAGTCCTTTATTTCTCTGTTAAGTTTCAATTTGGGAGATCTGTCCAGTGGTGAAAGTGGTGTGTTGAAGTCTCCCACTATTAATGTGTGGGGTTCTATATGTGATTTAAACTTTAGTAATGTTTCTTTTACATATGTGGGTGCCCTTGTGTTTGGGGCATAAATATTCAGAATTGAAACTTCATCTTGGTGGATCTTTCCTGTGATGAGTATGTAATGTCCTTCTTGAACTCTTTTGATTGATTTTAGTTTGAAGTCTATTTTGCTGGATATGAGGATGGCTAGACCCGCTTGCTTCTTAAGACCATTTGATTGGAAAGCCTTTTCCCAGCCTTTTATTCTTAGGTAGTGTCTATCTTTGAATTTGAGATGTGCTTCTTGTATGCAGCAGAAAGATGGGTCCTGCTTTGGTATCCATTCTGTTAGCCTGTGTCTTTTTATAGGTGAATTAAGTCCATTGATATTAAGGGATATTAATAACCAGTGATTGTTCAGTACTGTTATTTTTTGGCAGTAGTGTGTGTGTGTACTTCTCTTCTTTGGGGTTTACTGCTGTGGTGCTATCTATTGGCTATGTTTTTGAGGGTGTATTTGACTTCCTTAGGCTGGAATTTTCCTTCTAGTGCTTTCTGTAGGGCTGGGTTTGTGGATAAGGATTGTTTAAATCTGGCTTTTTCTTGGAATGTCTTGTTCACTCTGTCTATGATGATTGAAAGTTTTGCTGGGTATATTAGTATAGGCTGGCATTCATGGTCTCTTAGTGTCTGCATTACATCTGTCCAGATCTTTCTGGCTTTCAAAGTCTCCATTGAGAAATTGGGTGTTATTCTGATGGGTTTGCCTTTATAAGTCGCTTGGCCTTTTTCCTTTTCTGCTCTTAATATTCTTTCTTTATTCTGTACATTTAGTTGCTTAATTATTATGTGGTGAGGGGACTTTTTTGGGGCGTCTAGTCTGTTTGGTGTTCTATAGGCTTCTTGTATCTTCATAGGCATTTCCTTCTTTAAGTTGGGAAAGTTTTCTTCTATGATCTTGTTGAATATATTTTCTGTGCCTTTTACTTGGTATTCTTCTCCTTCCTCTATCCCTATTATTTGTAGGTTTGGTCTTTTCATGGTGTCCCAAATTTCTTGGACATTTTGGGTCCTGACTTTGATGGCTTTAGTGTTTTCTTTGACTGATGAACCTATTTCTTCCACCATATCTTCAATGCCAGAGATCTTCTCTTCCATCTCTTGCATTCTGTTGGTTATACTTGCATCTGATGTTCCTGTTCGTTTCCTCAGATTTTCTATTTCCCTTATGTCTTCTTCTTTGTTCCTATTTCCCTTTCCAGGTCTGGACTTTTTCCTTCATCTGTTTCATTGCTTTTTCATGATTTTCCTTCAGGGATTTATTGTTTTCTTCTGCTTTATTTGTCCTTTCCTCTAGTTTTTTTATAGCATTCTTCCCATTTTTGTTTGTTTGTTCCTCCATTTCATTTTTTATTTCTTCTTTATAAGCCTCTGCCATCTTCATGATGTTATTCATAATGTTGCTTTCTTCTCCTTCTTCCATTTTTTGATGTTCAGGTGTAGTTGTTGGAGGAGGGCTTTGTTCTGGTGATGCTGTATTGCTCTTTATTTTGTTGTATGTATTTCTGCCTTGATGTCTGCCCATCTCCTCATGGATTCGTTCTTGTTCTTATAAGTGCTCTTAGTCCAGACAGAGCTGACAGCTTCAGGAAGCCTCTCTCTGGTCCAGATGGAAGCTCTAGGCAGGATGGGAGCTGGGGGCTGGTCTCTGAGTCTCAGGCTGTGGCTAGGGTCTTGGGTGGATGGGTGTAAGGGCAGGGCATGGAGATTGCATGGTCTGCCTGGGGTCTTGGAGAAGGGGAACCTTGGGTGGGTCCTGCCTGATGGCCAGAACCTGGGGCCAAGTTGGGCAGGTCTACTCCAGAATGGCTGGTGCCCAGGGATGGGACCTAGGGTCAGATCTCTCTGGGTATGACCCCAGGCACTCACCTCTTGTCCAGATGGAAGCTCCAGGGCAGGATGGGAGCTGGGGGCTGGTCTCTAAGTCTCAGGAAGTGTCTGGGCCTCAGGCAGATGGGTGTGGGGGCAGTGCATGGAGATTTCAGGGTCTGTGGGGGGGGTCTTAGAGGAGTGGAACCTTCCTGGTGGGGGTAGAGGGGTCCTGCCCGATGGCCAGAACCTAGGGCCAAGTTGGGTAGGTCGTCCCAGAATGGCTGGTGCCCAGGGATGGGACCTAGGGTCAGGCCTCTCTGGGTATGACCCCAGGCACTCACCTCTGGTCCAGTGGGAGTTTCGTGCTGGATGGGAGCTAGGGGCTGGTCTCTGAGTCTCAGGAAGTGTCTGGGCCTCAGGCAGATAGGTGTGGGGGCAGGGCATGGAGATTGCAGGGTCTGTGGGGGGGTCTTAGAGGAGTGGAACCTTGGGGGAGTTTCCACCAGATGGCCAGAACTTGGGACCAAGTTGGGCAGGTCTTTCCAGAAAGGCTGGTGCCCAGGGATGGGACAGGCCTCTCTGGGTATGACCCCAGGAACTCACCTCTGGTCCAGATGGGAGTTCTGGCCCACATGGGAGCTGGGGGCTGGTTTTTGAGTCTCAGGAAGTGGCTGGGGTCTCAGGCAGATGAGTGTGGGGGCAGGGTATGGAGGTTGCAGGGTCTGCCTGGGGTCTTGGAAAAGGAGAACCTTCCCACAGTGCCTGCCCTGGGGCCACATTGGGCAGGTCTTCCCAGGAATGGCTGGTGCCCAGGGATGGGACCTAGGGGCAGGCCTCTCTGGGTATGACCCCAGGCACTCACCTCTTGTCCAGATGGGAGCTCTGGGGCAGGATGGGAGCTGGGGGCTGGTCTCTAAGTCTCAGGAAGTGGCTGGGCCTCGGTTGGATGGGTGTGGGGGCAGAGCATGGAGATTGCAGGGTTTGCCAGGGTCTTGGAGAAGGGGAACCTTCCTGGTGGGGTTGGGGGGTCCTGCCCAATGGCCAGAACCTGGGGCCAAGTTGGGCAGGTCTTCCCGGAATGGCTGGTGCCCAGGGATCAAGTATTTAACTGCTCTTGAACCAACCATTATAAAGCTTGTAGCTTCTCTTTTGTCAAAGGCCATTGTTCAACCTAGACAGTTTCATTAGTTAGCCATTTTAGAGGTAAGGCTGTTGGTACTTCTGAGAGTTCAACAGCAGTTGTGTTCTGTTTATGAACAGCCTGAATGGTTGGTGACTGTTTTTTATAGCATGTCATAGTATTATTCCTAGAAACATCCATTGGTCTATATACCTTTTCTGACAGTGTAGGAATTTTAATCTGGGTATTCCACTGTTGTAACAGATCTGGGCCCCAAAGATTCACTGCTACATTTGCTACTTATGGCTTCAGCCTTCCTCTCTGTCCTTCTGGCCCTATGCATTCAACCCATCTCAAACTCTGTTCTATCTGATATAGGATTCCAATCCCTAGAAATTGGACATCTACCTCTTGAAGAGGCCAATTTGGATGCCATGATTTTGGTACAATTATAGCCACATCTGTACCCATGTCTACCAGGCCCTCCAGAACAATGCTATTAATTTGAATTCTAAGCTTTGGTCTTTGTTCATTTATGGAAATCTGCCAAAATATTCATTTTATTATGTTCTTTGGAATTTTTGATTCATCTATCAGAGCTGTTCTATAATCCAGTGCAGTATCATTCTTTATATTAGGTATTGGTATATTTAATTTCTTGGAGAGGAATTTCTTCCACAGTGGCTGGAAATGTTTGGACCACGTTCAATTTGGGGGCCTGCAAGAGGCCCCCTGAAGCATTTCCCACCCATAAAGGGTTGCCTTATACATCTATTATTAATCTGCACTCATTGGTTCAATATCAGCCTTTGCCACATCTTCTACACAATCCAGAAGTTTGGGGTCTCCTGTTTGGGTTATTTCTAGAAGGAATATTACTTCTAAGTGCACCCCATGTACAATTTTTACTTATCTGACCTGGTGTACCACATTTAAATCACTTGGTACCATGGGGCCTTCTTCCACCTCTGGGAATTGCCTCTCCTATCCAAGCCTCATTACTATAGTTAAGAGACTCAGCACCGGTAGTATACTGAATTCATTCTTCCCAAAGGAGCTAATCTGACGTTCAATGGCATAAGTATTCTTTTGCATTCTGTATTAGCATTGTCAAATGCCAAGGACTCAATTAATTCTTGTCTTAATCCTTTATCTGACACAGCTTTCATTATACCTGTGGTCAGTCTTTGTAAAAAATCAGTGAAGGTTCTTATGGTTGCTGAAATATCTTTGTGAATACCTCAGTTTATAGAAGTAACCAACTGTCTTATTAAATAAGAAACACAGAGCCAATTCAGAAAAGAAAGTCAAGAGGTCAGAGCTAAGAGCCTTACCCTTCCTGCTTCAGTGATCCTCTTCAGTCAAGAGAGACCTACTTCCTGAGTGTTTGTCTTTATATAGACTTTATGTTCTGCCTTCTCATTTGGTTGTAAACCCCACCACATGACTGCCTTGTCACTGCCTGTTTGTACAGACCTCCAGATCTTCTATGGTTGGTATTGAGATTAAAGGCGTGTGTCTCCAATGCTGGCTGTATTCTTGACCACTCAGAGATCTACCTAGCTCTGCCTACCAAGTGCTGGGATTAAAGGCTTGCACCACCAATGCCCAGCTCTGCTATGGCTTGCTATTAGCTCTGACCCCCAGGCAACTTTATTTATTAACATACAAATAAAATCATATTTCAGTACAAATAAAATATCACCATATTTACCCTTTTCTATTTTAATAAAAAGAAAAAAGGAAAAAGGTTATAACTAACATAAGAAAAACTATATACAAAAGTACAATAACTATATACAATATATACAAGTAATAAATACCTAAACAATGTCCAGTCCATTTGTATTTGACAAATTCAGAGAAAATAATTCCATTATCTATCCTATTTTGGTAAGTCCAAAATGTACCTAATTCACTTTCTATCCTAACTAGTCTTCAACTATAACTAACTAATCTTCAACTATAACTAACTCAACTTCAACTCCCTCAGAGACCCAAGAAGGAAATAATATTACCTAACAAAAATAAAAACAGGAAGTGCATGCAAGCAACTTCCAAAAAATTTGTGAGTTGACAGAAACAGCCAGCTGCCTGGACAGTAACTGAGGTTTCTCCGCAGTGTTGGAGCATCATCTTTAGCCCATAGGCTTAGTATATCTGACAGACTCATTTGTGAAGTAGGATGTACACAAGGTCAACAGTTCAACCTCACATTGGGTTAGGGCAGTCCATGTACCAGAAACATCTGAATTCCACTAGTTTCATGTCATGATTCAGGATTTTAAATTCTGGAAATTGTTGATGTTTTTTGAATTCAGCTATCCATTCTTCTTGGCTATATGTGTATGTGGCTTCATCTCAGCATCCTGTTCTTCTCCACATCCCTCTATTAAATGCCAGTCTACTATTGAGAGGCATGAGCTTAATTACTCTTCAAGAATAACTGTTTCAGCTGCTGTTCCATTGCACATCAGAAGCCATCGGCCCACTGCCTGTTCAGCTGGCTTTGATGAAAAGGGCACTGTACCTTTTCCGGATTGTGAAGGCCATGTCAGGGATGGTGCCATAGTGTCCTGGCCTCAGAAGATGCCTTTTGATAAAACCATAACCACACTTGTTTTGGCAAGAATCAGTAGTCCTTTGTTTCGTGTCCTGTCTGTCCATTTTGTCCTGTTGGTTCGAGGATAC
Organism: Peromyscus californicus insignis; assembly: GCF_007827085.1. Classification (NCBI taxonomy): domain Eukaryota; kingdom Metazoa; phylum Chordata; class Mammalia; order Rodentia; family Cricetidae; genus Peromyscus; species Peromyscus californicus. Next base: position 8,849,074 of record NW_026294458.1, on the reverse strand, counting down.
TTTGTTGTCCAGTGGCTAACTTTTGCCACAATGAAAGTTAACTCCATGTGTAGTTTCTTCAATGCCCATATTTTCTCTGAAGTAGATTGGTACTGCCAGGAGCCGACATGTCTTATAGTCATAACAAAAATTTTTTTTAAGTTATTAAAACATTTTAAATGCCATATTCTGTAGATCTCTGAAGGGTTTGAAAATGACCCGTCTATCTAAAATATATCTGCTCAATTTTTAAAACATATCTAATATGACTACAAGTTCTGTTGTAATGTCTAACTACTAACTTTCATTTCTTTATATCCTAATAGTTGGTAATAATACCATTCAAGGATCAGAAAATTGTATTACATTGTTAAATGAATGGTATAAGTACAATTAGAAATATACATATAGCCTTCTTCATTTTTTCTATTTCCCTTTTCAGGTCTTGGACTGTTTCCTGCATTTGTTTCATTGATTTTTCTTGATTTTCTCTCAGTATTTTATTGTTTTCTTCCAGGACTTTATTGATTTCTTCTAATTTGTTTGCCCTTTCCTCTAGTTGTTTACAGCGTTCTTCACATTTTTTTGTCTTTTCCTCTACACAAACCTCTAGCTTCTTCATGATGTCATTCATAAGGCTGTTTTCTTCTGCTTCTTCCAATTTCTGATGTTCAGGTCTAGGTGTTGGAGGAGGGCTAGGGCCTGGTGATGCTGTATTGCTATTCATTTTGTTGTATATGTTTCTGCCTTGACGTCTGCCCATCTCCTTGTGGTTCGTTCTTGGCCTTATCCGCACACTTGGTTCAGACAGACCAGTGTTCCAAAAGGGAAGTCAGTGTTCCAAAAGGGAAGTCCGGAGCAAGATGGGAGCTGGGGGCCGGCCTCTAAGTCTCAGGAAGAGGCTTGGGGCTCAGGCGGATGGGCGTGGGGGCAGGGCATGGAGACTGCAGGGTCTGCCAGGGATCTTGGAGAAGGGGATCCTTCCCGGTGGGGCTAGCAGGGAACCTGCCCGGTGGCCAGAACCTGGGGCCGAGTTGGGCAGGTCTTCCCTGGAGTGGCTGGTGCCCAGGGATGGGGTCTGGGGCAAGGACGGGCACTCACCAGTGTTGTAAAAGGGAAGTCTGGAGCAAGATGGGAGCTGGGGGCCGGCCTCTAAGTCTCAGGAAGAGGCTTGGGGCTCAGGCAGATGGGCGTGGGGGCAGGGCGTGGAGACTGCAGGGTCTTCCAGGGGTCTTGGAGAAGGGGATTCTTCCTGGTGGGGCTAGCAGGGAACCTGCCCGGTGGCCAGAACCTGGGGCCGAGTTGGGCAGGTCTTCCCTGGAGTGGCTGGTGCCCAGGGATGGGGTCTGGGGCAAGGAAGGGTACTCACCAGTGTTCCAAAAGGGAAGTCCGGAGCAAGATGGGAGCTGGGGGCCGGCCTCTAAGTCTCAGGAAGAGGCTTGGGGCTCAGGCGGATGGGCGTGGGGGCAGGGCATGGAGACTGCAGGGTCTGCCAGGGGTCTTGGAGAAGGGGATCCTTCCCGGTGGGGCTAGCAGGGAACCTGCCCGGTGGCCAGAACGGTTGACCTCAGTCTGTGGGGAAGGCTTTGCCCTGGAGGAGATGGGAATGGGGGTGGGTTGGGGGGAAGGTGAGGGGGACGGGAGGGGGGAGAACAAGGGAATCCGTGGCTGATATGTAGAACTGAATTGTATTGCAAAATAAACAAAAAAAAGAAATATACATATAGCATTTTATAACAATATCAATTTCAATATATATAATTTGTATATAATATAAAACAACCCAATGCAATGTAAAGTATTTAAAACTAGTAACTGTCTTTTTCTTTTTCTTTTTCTTTTTTCTTTTTCTTTTTTTTAAACAAGAAACTTAAATCTAACCTCCTTTGCTTAGCCCTTTGCCTAACCCTTGATAACAACTTGTAACCAACCCCTCTAAACAATGAAAATTATCCCAGACAAAAACCCATTAAAAGACAAAAAAAAAAAAAACCCACCCACCCCACACCACCTCTTTGGGAATGTGGGCATCGTATTCTTGTTTGTTTTTGTTTTTTGTTTGTTTTTTCGAGACAGGGTTTCTCTGTGTAGCTTTGCGCCTTTCCTGGAACTCACTTGGTAGTCCAGGCTGGCCTCGAACTCACAGAGATCCGCCTGGCTCTGCCTCCCGAGTGCTGGGATTAAAGGCGTGCGCCACCACCGCCCGGCTTTTTATCTTTTTGTTTGTTTGTTTTTGTTTTTTGTTTGTGCATCGTATTCTTAAAATTGCTTTCCCTTGGATATGGGCAAAGGTATCTTTATCCTGAAAAGAAAAATTTTAGGTTAATTGTCAAATTCTAGGAAAGGTAACTATATCCTTCATTATCCAGTCTGTGTATAATGCCAAAGTTCAGGGTTTATCTCAAATCCTTATTCAAGTAGTCTTTGAGACTGGATCATCTCAGCTAGCCCTCTCAAAATTGCTCTGAGCACTTTGTAGTTCAAAGCTGATCTGTAGATGATGTTTGTCAGCTTAGTGATGTTATTATTGTCCACGTGGAATTGTTGTTGTTGTGGGGCCCCATCTTCTTCCTGGAGACTTCTGTTGATGTTAGACCTGACCGTGATTTCCTGCAAAAAAACTGATAAGAGACTCGAACACAAAGACATACATATGCAGCTAATTGAAGTCTTTTTTATTTCTAGAATTAGTTAGTACTCGATATGACCATTCATATCTTAACAAAGTTTAAAATATATATATATATATATTAATCTTGTAAATTTTGATATAAAATTCATACTTTAAGAAAAGTTTAAAGAATCAGAATATAATCAAAGAGTTGAGATTAGTAATAGAATAGTCCCTTAATTAATTTGGCTTTTTCTCCTGTCCCATAGCAGAAATTGATTCTTTTCTTCTGGCATGATACAGGGAGTTTGCATTTTCCTTTTAACAACATGCTTGAGTTTAAAGAAGGAGAGAGCCATTCTCCAACTCCAAAGTCAGCTTTAAATTTTAATTGAACTGGGACTATTAGAAAACCAATAGTGTTAAATCTTTAGAGAAAAGCAGAAACAAACATTTAGGAAGACATAAAATTTTTTAGATGGTATACTCATATGCCATTTTACTCTGTTTCCTGGGATAGATGATTTGTCCCTTTTCTTCAGTTGTCTTATTTGTCCTGTGTTCTTCAGATTCTTTAACCTTCATTCTCCTAAAAGACAAAAACAAAAACCTTTCCCCAAGACTAATTTTGGGGAGGTTCCATTTTGGCAAGTTATTATCTGATTAAATGAAAAGGCATGTGTTAATGGTATAAGTAAGTTTAAATTGGATGGTCATGCTGGTTGATGAACTATCACTTCCTCTAATTAAGAGGTCTCTCTTGTTCAAATTGAACCTTTATCAATTTTAATGTTACCCACAGCTTATCTTCTCCTGTAGAAACAAAAGCAAAACCTCATCCCCAATGTAACACATATCCTGGTTTCCATTCTGAGGTCAGCACATCCTTAAAGTATATAGGCTGAATTAATTCTGTAGTTTTTTTCTATTATCCAATGTCTCTCTGCAGCTGTTGTTCCTTTCTCATTGGCATTGAGAAAATTCAAAGTTAATAGAGCATTATGCAGTCTATTTCTGGGGATTTTTGTTACCCCTTTCTGTTTATTTAGCATATCCTTTAGAGTTCTGTTTGGTCTTTCTATAACTGCTTGACCTGTAGGATTTTGTGGTATACCTGTAATATGCTTTATATTGTAATAAGCAAAAAACTGTTTCATTTTAACAGAGACATATGATGGAGCATTGTCAGTTTAGATTTGTGCAGGTATACCCATGATGACCATAACTTCTAGCAAATGAGTGATTACAGAATCAGCTTTTTCAGAACTCAAAGCAGTTGCCCATTGAAATCCTGAATAAGTATCGATGGTGTGAAGTACATATTTCAATTTTCCAAATTCTGCAAAGTGAAACACGTCCATCTGCCAGATTTCATTCCTTTGAGTACCCTTTGGGTTACATCCTGCTGGTAATGGTGTTTGATTGTAGAAGGAACAAATAGGACAATTTTTTACTATTAATTGGCTTGTTGCCAGGTTATGGAAAAATTCTTTTTTAAACCTTTACTATTAACATGATGTTTTTTATGAAATTCTGAGGCCTCCAGCATATTTCCTATCAATAATTTATCAATCTCATCATTGCCTTGTGCTAGAGGGCCTGGCAGACCAGTATGGGATCGAATGTGAGTTATATATAAAGAATGACACCTTTTCCTGATTGTATCTTGTAATTGAATAAATAGTGAAGTTAATTCTGAAGCATCAGGGATAAATTCTGCAGTCTCAGTATGTAATACTACTCTTTCAGCATACTGAGAGTCAGTTACTATGTTGAGAGGTTCTGAAAAATCCATTAATACCAACAGAATAGCATACAATTCTGATTTTTGAACTGAATTATAAGGACTTTGAACCACTTTACTTAAATTTTTGGATTTGTAACCTGACTTTCCTTGTTTGTTGGCATCTGTATAAAATGTACAAACTCCATATATAGGTTTTTCCTGTACAATTCAAGGCAAGATCCAATCAGTTCTCCTTATAAGATCAATTCTATGGCTTTTGGGATATTTGCTGTTAATTTCTCCCAAAAAATTACTGCAAGCTCTTTGCCAAGGTTCACTTTCTGTCCATAATTTTTCAATGTCCTCCTTAGTTAAAGGTGCGACAATTTCTGCTGAGTCTATTCCTGCTAATTGACAAAGTCTCAATTTTCCTTTCCAAATCAAGTCAGAGATTTTTTTCCACATAAGTTTTTAATTTTTTATTCAGTTTATTTGGTAAAAATATCCATTCCAATATAATATCTTCCCTCTTCATTAATATTCCTGTAGGAGAATGACTAGAAGATAAAATGAATAAAAATGTAATCCAGCTTTGGATCAATATGATCCACATGCCCTTCATGTACTTTCTTTTCTACCAAGGCCAATTCTTTCTCAGCTTCAGGTGATAATTCTCTTGGACTATTTAAGTCCTTGTCACCTTCTAAGGTTTTGAACAAATTATGCAGTTCATTTTTTACCCCAACAATAGTTTGTAGATGAAAAATATCTCCAGATAATCTTTGAAAGTCATTAAGAGTCTGTAGTCTATCTCTCCTAATTTGCACCTTTTGGGGTCTAATTTTTTGTAGCTCTATTTTATATCCTAAATAATTAATAGAATCTCCTCTTTGTATCTTTTCAGGAGCAATTTGTAATCCCCAGCAAGGCAAAATTTTCTTTACTTCTTCAAACATTCTTTCTAAAGTATCTGCATTTGAGTCAGCTAGTAAAATATCATCCATATAATGATAAATTATAGATTTAGGAAATTTTTTATGTATCACTTCCAATGGCTGTTGAACAAAATATTGGCACAGAGTTGGGCTATTCAACATTCCCTGTGGGAGGACCCTCCATTGAAATCTTTTAACCGATTGAGAATTATTATAAGTAGGCACTGTGAAAGCAAATCTTTCTCTGTCTTTTTCTTGTAAGGGTATTGAAAACAAACAGTCTTTTAAATCAATAACTATGAGAGGCCATCCTTTTGGTAACAGACTAGGCAAAGGAATTCCAAATTGTAGAGAGCCCATTGGCTGAATTACTTTGTTAATTGCTCTAAGTTCTGTTACCATTCTCCATTTACCAGATTTCTTTTTAATAACAAATACAGGAGAATTCCAAGGGCTGGTTGATTCTTCAATATGCTGAGCATTTAACTGTTCTTCTACCAGCTCTTCTAAAGCCTGGAGTTTCTCTGTTGTTAAAGGCCATTGCTGGACCCATACAGGCTTGTCTGTTAATCATTTTAAAGGTAGAGCTGTTGCTTTCTTTGGGAGATCATCAGTTGTGCCATGTTCTTGTATAATATGGATGGCTGGTGACCACTCAGAATATTTCTCTAATATTTTCTCTAATATTTCTCTCAGAAACATGTGCTAGTTTATGATTTGTTTCTGAGATTGGAGGGATGTTAATCTGAGTATTCCATTGTTGCAACAAGTCTTGACCCCACAGGTTCATAGCTATGTTAGCCACATATGGTTTTAATTTTCCTCTCTGTCCTTCTGGACCTATACATTCGAGCCATCTTGCACTCTGTTTCACGTGAGATAATCTCCCAATTCCTAACAGTTGAACGTTTACCTCCTGAAGAGGCCAAGTTGGATGCCAAAATTCTGGTGCAATTATGGTAATGTCCGCACCTGTGTCTACCAGACCAGACAACAAAACACCATTTATTTTTATTGTTAATTTTGGTCTTTGTTCATTAATAGAAGTTTGCCAAAAAATTTTCTTTATGTTTTCTCCTGAATTTTCTATTCTCTCTGTTTCATCCTGACCAGCATGATTTATTCCAATAGGCATTTGGTTATTTAATTACTCTGAGTAGGGGTTTCCTCTATGACTGCAAGAAAGGTTTGAACTGGATTTGCTATGGTGGCCTGCATGAGGCCCCTCTGGGAGTTTCCCAAAGAATGAGGCAAAGGATTACCTTGCCTGTCCCTTGTTGATCTACATTTGTTGGTCCAGTGTTTTCCCTTACCACACCTTCTGCATACTCCAGAAGGAAGGGGCATTCTGTTGCCATTGTTCCTTGAAGAAACATTGTTTCTAGGAATGACCTGTTTACAGTCCCTTTTCAAATGTCCTTGCTTTCCACATCCAAAACATCTAACATTCCTCAAACCTTTTGAAATTGCTTCTCCTACCCACATATCATCATGCTCATGAGCCTCAATATTAACCATGACTCTAATCCAATCTTCCAAATGTGCAGATATTGCCTTTAATGGCCTGATTATTCTTTTGCATGCTGCATTCGCATTCTCAAAGGCCAAAGATTCAATTATTATCTGACTAGCTTCTGAATTCAGGACCATTCTCTTTACTGCTAAAGCCAGTCTTTGTAAAAAATCTGTGAAAGATTCTTTGGGGCCTTGTATAACCTTTGTAAATGACTCAGTTTTTTTTCCTGGTTCAACTCTGTCCCATGCATTCAAAGCTGCTGTTTGACATAAAATTAGGGTCTGGACATCATATAAACATTGTGTTTGTACTGAAGCATATTGGCCTTCTCCAATAAGCTAATCCTGGCAGACTTGTATTCCTTTATCCCTCCATTGTTTTTCTATGTTTTTAGCTTCATCCTTGAACCAAGTTAGCCACTGAAGCCTTTGACTGGGTTCAAGAACAGCTTGTGCCAGCTCCCACCAGTCCTGTGGTACAATCCTATTATATGTTGACCAAGAGTTTAACATTTGCTTTACATATGGGGAATGCATGCCATAAGATACTATTACCTCCTTAAACCTTCATAAATCCAACATTTCAATTGGAGTCCAAATATTTTGTGTAGTCATTTGATTAGGCAACTGTTGTATGGTTACTGGATAAATTAAGGGTGACTCTGTGAAAACAGGCTTTCTTTCTGTAACCTTATGATCCAATCTTGAAACAATTTCACTGTTAATTTCTTCTGTCTGAATTTTTACAGGTTTAACGAGTTTTTCTAAAACTGTTATCCTGGCACTTAAATTGACTATTTTTTTAAATAGTAAAATGAGGATAAGCATAGTAATAAACTGCATAATTCAATCAACATTAATCTTCTCATATAGTTGTTCCATTGTCAGACTGCCTAAAATTGCAAACAAAGCCCAATTTTCTTCCAATGTACACAGAAAACCCATTTTTTTTAATGTGGAAAAAAATTTATCTTTTAAATAGTTTTCTTTAAAATATCTGATATGTTAATTGACTTACCAAGTCTGTGTAGAACAGTAGAAATCCGAGGGAATTTCAAAACAGCCACCTAATGTTCGAGATGTGAATCGAGAGAGAGAGAGAGAGAGAGAGAGAGAGAGAGAGAGAGAGAGAGAGAGAGAGAGAAAGCATAGCTACTAAAAGCTTAAATCCAGTCACATGTTCCTGCTTGAGCCAAGTCAAGCCTGGGCTTGGCTTCCTTAAGCTCAGACCATATGTGTTGGCTTTACAGGCAGGGATCCTGTTTGGCAGGGCAGGCCTGAGTTGTTTGTATCACCAGCTTTAGGCTAACTTCTTGGGGCTATGGTCAGTCCTGCCTGAGGCCAAGCCAACCTGGGCCCGAGCTAGGGAGCCGGCTAGCCCAGGTGGGAAACTGGACCTGCCGCCAAGCCAAGTCAAGTGGTTTTTAATGGATTCTTGTAACATTGGGTGCCAAATGTAGAAGTAACCAAGTGTCTTATTAAATAAGAAATACAGAGCTGATTCAGAGAAGAAAATCAAGAGGTCAGAGCTAAGAGCCTTACCCTTCCTGCTTCAGTGATCCTCTTCAGTCAAGAGAGACATACTTCCTGAGTGTTTGTCTTTATATAGACTTTATGTTCTGCCTTCTCATTTGGTTGTAAACCCTACCACATGACCGCCTTGTCACTGCTTGTTTGTACAGACCTCCAGATCTTCTATGGTTGATATTGAGATTAAAGGCATGTGTTTCCAATGCTGGCTGTATTCTTGACCACTCAGAGATCTACCTAGCTCAGCCTACCAAGTGCTGGGATTAAAGGCTTGCACCACCAATGCCCAGCTCAGCTATGTCTTGCTATTAGCTCTGACCCCCAGGCAACTTTATTTATTAACATACAAATAAAATCACATTTCAGTACAAATAAAATATCACCATATCAGTTGGTTTTCCTGGTTCTGGAAATTTTTTCCAAGCATTTAGAGCTTCTGTACAGCATAAGATAGGATATTGTAGGCTCATCATAAGTGGTTGTACATTCCTATCAGGGAAATGTCCCTCACCAAGAATTTGATCTTGGGAGATTTCAAAACCTCTGAGTTTACCTTTTTGCTCTAAATTTCTTGCCTATTCTCTCAACCAGCTTTTCCATTGTAACTGCTGGCTATATTCTAGAATAGCTGAAATTAACTGATTCCAGTCATCTGGAGTGATTCTATGTGAGGTAGACCATAGATTTAACATCTGTCTTATATGTGTTGAGAGTATTCCATATGTGACTATTGCTTCCTTCATATTTTTTTCTGTTTTTTTTTCCAGAGCTGAGGACCAAACCCAGGGCCTTGTGCTTGCTAGGCAAGTGCTCTACCACTGAGCTAAATCCTCAACCCCACTTCCTTCATATTTTTAAAAATCCCTTATCAAAATCAGTTGTAATATAAATTACACATGTGGCTCAGGGTGTCTATCATCTGCTGGCCTCTCATGGATGATGATAGGATAAGCCATTGTATGAGATCCATCTGGAGATGTTATAACCTGTATGGTCTTGCTGTTCTGCTTATTAGGTCCCTTGTCATGTATACTGAGAGTGTCTTTCAGGGCTTGAAAATGAGCACCTAGGGTCTGTTCTAGAGAGTGAACCTCCTCTCTCACAAGGGATTCCAGATTTCTCATGGACTCATGCAACTTTTTATGTTCTTCTGAAACATATGATTCCATAGACCTTATTTTATCAGTTAATGATAATCTTTCTTCCTTATAAAGTGTCTGAGTAGCAACAACTTTACCCTGGAGAGTTATTGTTCTATCCATTAAGTATTCATATTTATTATCAATAAAATCAAATTTGGCTATACATTTATTATTAATGGACTGAAGTTCTTGTATTAAGTTAGCAGATTCCAACCATGGAAGCCTGTTTTGTAAATTTTTATTACTATCTTGTAAATCCTGATTAGCAGATTCCAGGGAAAGAATCTTTTTATGTAAGCCTTCATTGCTATCTTTTAAAGTCTGTATCAGTCCCAATAATGACTCATCTTTGTTATTATTATTAAACCAGTATTTGAATGCTGTGTGAATTGTTACAGTAAATGCCAAAATGGTACATGCCATATATGCCTTAGGAAGGTCATATATTTCCAGGAAAATGTCATTCATCATACAGGTTAAAATGTTTTTAAATTCTTACGAAGTAATGTTTTTGGCCATATTATAAGAATTACTAAAAATTTGTAAGGTGTAAAATTATCAAGTACTCTTACCTGAAATAAAATACTGGCTTGCTTGTCTTAATGTCCTTGCAATGCTTTTTGGCCAGCAGGTGTGACTGGTGTAGCTCTAAAGCAGGTTCCGCTGAAGGCTTTAGCTGGTGGCAGCTGCAGGCAGGAGCAGAGTGTCCCATGTGCACATGTGGAGGAGCTGTGGTGGGCAGCAGCAGTGAGGCAGTGTAGGCAGATCTTCCTGTGACTCCCTGGAGCTTCAGGGCCTGGCTTGGGTTTGGGGCCTGCCTGGCCCTTCAGTGCCCTTCCCTCATCCAAAAGCCTGGTGTGTGGTGTTGAGTGGCCTGAGCTCAGGGGGCAGAGAGCTTCAGGTGGCAAGGATGATGGCTGGCAGCTGTGGCACTGAGAGGGGCTCAGTGCCTCTGCTGCCACAGGAGCAGCACCCTCAGGGAGCCAACTGGGGGACAGTAGCAGCATCTAATTTTACCAGGCAGCCTCTGAGCAGCTTCTGAAAGAGATGGTGAGATGGTGGAAGCCATGGGCTCAGGCAGGAGCTTGGGTGGGAGTCAGTGCATGGGGGTGGGGGTCTTACTAATGGCGGCTCTCTCTGGTCTAGGGGCTAAGCTTGCCAGGGGAACCAGGACCCAGACTCAGCTGCTCCCTTGTGTTGGTAATGGAACCAGACTTGCTGCAGAGGTGTTCCCTGGCTATATGGAACTTGGCAGGCAGGTGCACATGTCCGCAAACAGGGGAGGAGGAAGGAAGGGAAGGGAAGGAGCAGTACTGGGTGGTTATGGGCTGAACAGTAAATGCTTGGTCACCAGGAGGGGCAGGAATTTTAAAAGAGACAGGGAAACATGGCAAGTGTAGAAAGTGTGCCACAGTAGCCACAGAGGAGGCTGAAGGCGGAGGCCACCCAGGCATTTGGAGTTTGCCTCACGTGAGTGCCAGATATTGTGGGGATTTATTAAGGCAACTCCACATAGTTAAAAAGGTTTATTTTGGGGTAACTTACAGCCAGTAAAGGGGTTGGTTACAGGATCCAGGAGAGGTGAAGTACAGTCCAGCAGTGTTCTCTGGAGAACTCTGCTCAGTCTACCATCCAGCATCCAGGATCACAAGGAACCAAGAGCTGGCACATCCAAATCTCAGGTTTTAAGGGCTCCTGTCTCAGCCCCACCCCAGAGGCAGGTCATAGGTTGGCGTGGCAGTTACAGGAAGCCTCACTAGGGGTAGTACTTCCAGGTCAAAGCTGGAACAGCTACCCACTACACACATCTAAGGAATAATAATTAAATAAAAATAAGATACAATTAAATAAAAAAATAAAATGGAATAGGAAAAAAAAACAACCAAACAAGAAAAAGCACAAGAAATGCATATAGATGCAGAGGCACAGCCGTTTTTACAAACAGGAATCCCATAAAAACCAGGATAACATTATGAGACAAAGAGACACAAAACCTCTAAAGATGCCTGTGAGTTCATTTTATATTAAGTATGGTTTGTATAGCAGATTAGAACCTCTAGGCAAAAATTAATATTTTATTTGTAGTGACTATTAGTTGGAGATACCTTCTGGACTATTGAAGGGGGCAGTGTCCAGTTCTCCTTTCAGCTCTAGGACCCCATCAGATGTAGATGTGTGCATGCCCTATATCTGCTGCTACAGTCTCTCTGAGGTCATAAATGCAGCAGTCATGTGATGTCTAGAGGGCCTTGAATCCTTGGTGTCCTCCATTCATTTCCTTTGGCTCTTACATTCTTTTCACCTCCTGTTCTTCAAAAGTATTTGAGCCCTGGAGGGAGGGATTTGATGGCAACATCCCTTTTAGGGCTGAGTGTTCCAAAGTCTCTTACTCTCTGCCTATTGCTTGGTTCTGAGTTTCTGTATTTGTTCCCATCTTCTCCAGGAGGATGCTTCTCTGATGGTGGATCTATGAACATAGCCAAATGTCATTAGGAATCTCTTTGTTGATGTGTTCCTTTAGCAGAACATTACATTTGGTTTTCTCCTAGGTCCCTAGCCTATCAAGTATCAGTTCTTGCCACAAAAGCAGCATTGGAATTGGGTTTCACCTCATGGAGTAAGATTTAATTAAGTCAGATATTGTTTGATTACCCACACAGGCTTCATTCCACTGTTACACCAGCATATCTTACAAGAAGGTCAACATCAAAGGGGTTTGTAGCTGGGTTGGTGTTGACCTCTATCCTATCCTTTTGCAGAGTATAAAATATCTTCTAGTACCATGAACACCAGTCTATAAGGTGAAAGCTCTAGACAGGAACCAGCTCCACTTTTCCTCATCCAATGAGTTGTACAGCAACTTCTTCAGCAATTGGGCCTTACTGTCTGTATTTGAGGAGTCACCAATACTTTGGCAATAGCCTGAGTTATTTGGAGGTTCTAATGGGACCTTCTTGTGTTGGGAGCCTTACAGCTTAATTCCAGGCCAGAATATGAGTGTTTGTCCAGCGGCTCTCCAGATGAGGCAAAAGCCCATGGGGACGGTCTCACTTGGCAAGGACCAGTGGACTTTGGGATGGTGAAGAATACTGCTGGGACACTGAGGCTTGAATGCTCTCTTCTCTCTCATAATGATTATTCTCTTGACATTTTTACTGTCATTTTTTCAATCATGCATGGAACAGATGCGATCATCCCTGAAAACCCCCTTTTTTCTTGAATATCTTCCCCTAAAATTCCTTGGGAGGTGATGCTTCTCATGTTTCTTATCTGGGGATGCCAGCTGTGACTTCAGACCCCAGGAGCTGTTCTAATTCAGTGCTGACAGGATCAAAGGCAGAGCACCCCTATTTCTGTAAATATGACTTGAATGAGGTTGTTGTTCTTGAAAATGCATGCCTATGTCAATCACCTTTTAGTTTTCTAAAGACAGGATGTACCTGGCTCTATATTTGGCCAAGTAAGCAAAATGATTAGTGTTGGTTTTGGTTTAAAGATGTTTTGTTGGAAAAAAAACATATTTGACATATTTGGCTTTTTTTTTTTTTTTTTTTTTTTTTTTTTGGTTTTTCGAGACAGGGTTTCTCTGTGTAGCTTTGCGCCTTTCCTGGAACTCGCTTTGGAGACCAGGCTGGCCTTGAACTCACAGAGATCCGCCTGGCTCTGCCTCCCGCGTGCTGGGATTAAAGGCGTGCGCCACCACTGCCCGGCTGACATATTTGGTTTTTTGCCAGAAGTTAATGTTGGAGGATGGGAAACACTTGTTAGTATGGGAAAACATGCTTGTTTTTGATGTATAAATGAAAGTTGGAACTATTCAGGGCTGGGCATTTGTGGGAAACTCATCTGGTGATTGGACAATTTATTTCTTCACACTGACACCCCTTCCTGGTCTCAGGACTTGAACCTGAGTCAAGGCTGGACCCAACACTCTTGGGCAAGAATTTGATTAGATGTAACCTATTTCCAGTACTGGAAGCTTCATTTTGAGATGAGAACTGTGCAATTGGGGTTCTTTCTCCTTCATTCACGGCAGTTTTACTTAGATCACTTTCATACATGTAAAAAACATTAGGGAGTTTCTACAACATTAGGCTACCATAAGACCCCTCAAATGGCCCTTGGCTTTAGCTACCTCCTACCTACATCCCCTTGCTTTGCCCACTCTTCTCTCCCTGCCTGCTTAATTCTCTCAACTCAGCCTCACATCCCTTATATCCATCTATGACTATCCATTTTATTTTTCTGTCCTAGGAAGATCCTTCTTTTCCCACAAGTCCCTTACTCTATACTTAATCTCTCTGGTTTTATGTGTTATAGTTTGCTTATCAATGACTTGACAGCCAACTCCCTCATATAAGTGATTATATCACAAATTTATCTTTCTGGGTCTGAATTACCTCTCCCAGTATTATTTTCCCAGTTCCATCCATTTACCTGAGAATTTCAATATTTCCTTTTTTTAATGGATGAATCATATTCCATTGTGTAAATGTATTACATTTTATCGTCTATTGACTGCTAGTTAAATTGCTTCTGATTCCAGGATTGTTTGGCTCGGCCTGGGAGGAGGGGACTAGACCTACCTGGACTGAGTCTACCAGGTTGACCTCAGTCTGTGCGGAAGGCTTTGCCCTGGAGGAGATGGGAATGGGGGGGGGGTCGGGGGGAAGGTGAGGGGGACGGGAGGGGGGAGAACAAGGGAATCCGTGGCTGATATGTAGAACTGAATTGTATTGCAAAATAAATTAAAAAAAGAAAAAAAAAAAAAAAAAAGAATAGAGCATCAATGAATATAGTTGGACAATTGTCTCTGTTGTAGGATGAAGTGTTTTTTTAGATATATGACCAAGAGTTGTTTAGGTGGTTCTTGAGGCAGATTGATGATTATCTTTCTAAGGAACTGTCACACCAATTTTCATAATGGCTGTACAAGTTTGCATGCCCACAAGCAGTGGTAGGTGTTCTTGTTCCAATTCTTTGCCAGCATAAGCCATTACTTGTTTAATTGATTTTAGCCATCTGAATGTGTATGATGAAATCTCAAAGTAGTTTTGATTTTCATTTCCCTGAAGGTTATGGATGTTAAACATATCTTTCTTTTCCAGGAATTGTAGTTTCTTCTTTTGAGCATTCTCTGTTTACATCTGTATCCTATTTTAGTTTCTTCTGAGCATTCTCTGTTTATGTCTGTATCCCATTTTAGTTTCTTCTTTTCAGCATTCTCTGCTTATATCTGTGTCCCACTTTTAATTGGGTTATTTGTTTGCTTGACACCCAATTTCTTGAGTTCTTTACATATTTTCACTATTAGTCATCTATCAGATGTGGAGTTGGTAAAAATCTTTTCATAATCTGTAGCCCAACTCTTTGTCTTGATGATGGTATTCTTGCCTGTACAGAAGCTTTTCATTTTCATGAGGTCTCATTAATTAATTGTATTCTTAGCACCTGTGCTGTTGGTGTTCTGTTCAGAAAGTTTTTTCCTGTGCCAATGACTTCAAATGTATGTCCTACTTTCTCTTCTATCAGATTAAGTGTATCTGCCCTTATTTTGAGGCAACTGATTCATTTGGAGTGCAGTTTTGCTCCAGGTAATAAATATGGATTTGTTTGCATTTCTACATTCAGCCATCCAGTTTTACCACTACCAGTTTTTGAGGATGATGTCCTTTTTCCAGTGTGTATTTCTCACCTTTCTAATAAAAAAAAAATCAGGCAACCATAGGTGTGTGGACTTCTGCCTGGGTCTTCTATTTAATTCCATTGATCCATATGTCTGCCTTGTGCCAATACTATGTTGTTTTTATTACTATCACTGCATTAAAATTTGAAATCAGGGATGGTGATACATTCAACAGAACTTTTATCATCCAGGAGTGTTTTAATTGTCCTGTGATTTGTGTGTGTGTGTGTGTGTGTGTGTGTGTGTGTGTGTGTGTGTGTATGCTCGTGCGTGTGTGTGCATGCATTTCCATAAGAAGCTGAAAGATATCTTTTTAAGTTCTGTGGAGAACTGTGCCAGAATTTTGATGGAGATTGTATTGAATATGTAGTATGATTTTGGTTGGATAACCATTTTCACTCTGTAACTACTACTAATCTATGTGCATGGGAGATAGATCCATCTTCTGACATATTCTTCAAATTCTTTCTTAAATGTCTCAAAGACTTTATCATGCAAGTCCTTCACTTGCTTAGTTAGAATTACCATACGATATTTTATATTATTCTAGTCTGTTGTGAAAGGTATGGTTTCACTGATTTCTTTCTCAGTCCATTTGTCATTTTGTCATTTGTATACAGGAGGGCTACTGCTTTTTGCTAATTTTGTTAATTTGCATCCTGCTACTTTGCAAAAAGTGTTTAATAGCTGTAGGAGCTTCCTGGTGGAATTTTAGGGTCAGTTATGTATACTCTGATATCACTTGCAAACAATGATAATTTTATACTGTCCCTTCCTATTTGTGTCTCCTTGATCTCCTTCCACTATCTTATTGCTCTAGTTAAGACCTCAAGCACTCTATTGAATAGGCTTAGAGAGCGTGGACAACCTTCTTTTATTTCTGATTTTAATGAAAATGCTTTGAGTTACTCTCCAATTGAATTGATGTTGGCTATCAGCTTGCCATATATTGTCTTTATTATGCTGAGGTATGTCTTTAGGATCTCCTAGACTTTTATCAGGAAGGAGTGTTGCATTTTGTGAAGAGTCTTTTGTGCATTTAATGAAATAAGCTTGTGGCTGTACTCTTTCAATCTTTTTACATGGTGGATTATATTTATCAATTTACATATGTTGAACCATCCCTGTATCATTTAAATGATGCATTCTTGATCATAGTAGATGAACTTTCTGAGGTGCCATTGGATTTGGTTTGCATTTTATTTTTACTAAATATTAATTGCATTTTATTTTAATAATAGTCATATTTATTTCATTAAGAATTTTTGCATCTATGTTCATAATGGAAATTATCTATTATTCTTTCTTTGTGGGATCTTTATATTATTTGGGTATAAGGGTAATTGGGCTTGGAAACTGAGGCATGTCATGTTCCTTCTGTTTCTATATTGTGGAATAATTTGAGGAGTATTGACATTAACTCTTCTTTGAAAGTCTGATAATTCTGTGATAAAACCTCTGGCCCTGGACTTTTTTTGTTGGTAGACTTTTAATTGTGTCTTCTATTTAAGTAGGAGTTGCAGGTTTATTTAGATTGTTTATCTGATCTGGATACAACATTGGTAGGTGGTCTGTATTGAGAAAATTATCCATTTCCTTTAGATTTTTCAATATGGAGGAGTACAGGTTTTTAAAGCCTGTCTATGTGGTTCTCTAGATTTTCTCAGTGTCTTTTATTATGTTCTCCTTTTCATCTGTAATTTTGTTAATTTGTATCTTTCCTTTCCATCTTTTCATTATTTCCATTAAGGGTTTGTCAATCATTTTATTTTTCTCAAAGAACCAAATCTTCGTTTCATTGACTCCTTCTATTGCTTTTGTTTGTTTGTTTCTATTCCATTAGTTTCAGCCCTGAATTTGATTATTTCTTGACATCTACTCCTTTGGGCTGTAATTGTTTCTTTTTGTTCTAAAACTTAACTATTAAGTTACTAACATTAGAACACTTCTTTTTTTAATGTAGGCACTCAGTGCTAGGTACTTGCCTCTTAGAACTGCCTTCATTATGTCCCATAAGTTAAGGTATGTTATATTTTTATTTTCATTCATTTCTAAAAAGTTTTTAATTTCCTTCTTAATTTCTGTCTAGATTCATTTTTTTTCATTGAGTGGTGAGTTTGTAAACTTTTGTTGTTCTTGATATTCAGCTTTCATCCATGGTGGTCAGATAAGATACAGAGTGCTATCTCAGTTTTATTGGATTTATTGAGAATTGTTTTATGTCTAACTGTGCAGTCCATTTTGGAGAAAATTCTATGAATTTCTGAGAAGGCATATTCTTTGGTATTTGGGTAAAATGTTCTGTAACATCCATTAAGTCCATTTGGTTTATGATATTAGTGAATTCTAGCATTTCTCTGTCTAGTATTGCCTGTATATCCCATTTATTGGCAAGAGTGTTGTATTGACAATAGTGGTGTTTCACTGTGTTTGGGTTGATATGTGATTTAAGATGTAACAGTGCATCATTTATGAACTTGGGTGCCTTTGTGTTTGTAGTAAGAATTTCAATGTCCTCTTGGTGGAATTTTGCTTTGATAAGAATGTAATTTCCCTATATCTTCTGGTTAGTTTTCATTTGAAGTTTATTTTGCCAGATAATAAAGTGGTTACACTGGCTTATTCCTGAGGTCTGTTTGCTTGGAATATCTTTTTTACTCCGCTTTACCCAGAGGGGATGTCTATCCTTGATGTTGAGGTATGCTTCTTTGATTCAGCAGAAAGATGGATCCTGTTTTCATATTCATTCTGTTAGACTATGCCCTTTTGTTGGGGAATTGATAGCATTGACATTAAGAGATATCAATATTCAGTGTTTGCTGATTCCTGTTATTTTGTTGCTGTGGTATGGATTTGTTGTCATTTTTTAAAAATTTCCAGTCTGATATTATTTATTTCTTATGTAGTTTTTTTTGTTAGTCTCTTCAGGTTGAAGTTTTTCTTTGAGTGCCTTCTGTAGGGTTATATTTGTATATAGATAAATAGCTTAAAACAACAACTAGAACAACAAAACAAAAACAAAACACACACCAGAGTATAAACAGAAAGAAAGCTACCAAGGGTCTAGTGCTATTTTCTTTGCTTTTGATTCTCGATATGATGCTTTCAGTTTTTGCTTTGACTTCCCCACAGTAATGGAACATATCCTAGAATTGTAAGCCAAATAACCCTTTTCGTCCTTATGTTGCTTTTTGTTGTTCCTAGCAACAGTAATGAAAACTAGAACAATTGGCTTAAAGTATAAAAAAAAAGAATGAATCTTTTCTCATAGTAATGAAAGAAAAAAGTTATGAAACTATTGTATATCTGTGTCATTGTGTTGCTTAGTTTTTCTGTCAACTTGACACAAGGTAGTGTCATTTAGGAAATAAGAACCTCAACAGATAAAGGGCTTCCATGACATTGTCTATAGGCAAAGCTGTAGGGAAATTTCTTGGTTTATAACTGATGTGGGAGGACCAAGCTTACTGTGAGCAGAGCCACTCCTGAGCAAGTTATCCTAAGTTGTATAAGAAAGCAGGCTGAGCAAGTAGTGGAGAACAGGCTGGTAAGCAGTGTTTCTCCATGGTTTCCAATTCAATCCTTGCTTTCAGGTTCCTGCCTTGAGTTCCTGGCATGACTTCCTTAAAAGGAGGACTGTGACATTGAAGTGTAAATGAAGAAGACTCTTGCAGTCCACAAGAATATATTTATAGAGATTCATCTGTGTATTAAAGCTATACTTTGACCAGCCAAGGGTCTGTCAAAAGGCAAGCCATTTATTATGAAATATTTGGTTATCCAATTTTTAATATTTCAGCTGTTTTCTGCTATGAAATTCTTGTGTGCCCAAATACTATAGACCATTTGGCAAACAGCTAAGCTTTCCAGGCCTGCTGAACTAACTCCCCCACTGAGCCTAGGAGACAAGCAGGGTCCTAGATGTATAGCTTTGTTTCTTGTGCAAATGAAGCTCATATCATCCCCTTCCCTCATGCCTAGGGCATGGCAGAAAGATTGATTGAGAACAATAGGGATTTTTGCATAACCAGGTGCCTGCAAGGACTGGAGCAGAACTCCAGAGGAGACACAGAACCATATGGCCAGAGAGAGAAGAGGAAGACAGAGGTTCTGTACAGGATAAAGCAGACCTTGGGTAGAGTTTTTTGAGAGCCAGCAGTAAGGAGCTAGGAAGGTGAGTTGGAAGACAAAGGGACAGAGGACATAGGTCAGGTTTAAAAGCATAGAAGCTTATTAAAACTATGAGGACAGGAAAACTGGGCACAGAGAGGAGCTGTATGTGAGGACAGGGCTGAAACTGTGTAGATAGAATTGACCTAGAAGAATAAAGTGTATGGACTAATGAACTCACTGTGCTTAGATTCATTTGATATTCCTCAGATTAGTATCCTTAGCTGATTGTAGCATCTGTTCTGGACCCTGATAGAAATCTCCTCAAGGCAGGCACTTGGGGGAATTCATTAGTAAACTCTTTTCTCCTCAAATTACTTTTGGCCATGACATTTTAAACATAGCAGCAGAAACCCTAAGACACAGTAACCAACCATTTTCTGATTGAATTTAAGTACCACTCTGCAAGTTGAACCTATGTCTGGTACCAATATGAAGCCAAAACCTGTGGCTATGCAAGTCATAGATGCTAGAGGAGAGCCCATTACTGTTGTTCTCCTAACTGGAATAGTATCACACTAACTCTGAATTACTTATTATTACACCTATATATGCATCTCTCAACTATCATCACAGATGCTTCTATTGCAGTAGATGACAATTAACACAGAGACTCACAACTGGCCAAGGTACAGAGAATGAGTGCAGAATGCTCATCCCTAAATAAACCTCTATACTAAACTCCCTCCTCCCAAGATTCAGGGATCATTGCAGAAGAAAGAGTAGAAAGAAAGAAAGAGCCAGAAGCAGTGAATGACCATAACAAAATTGCCTTCTGGACACAGCAGACAGTGGTACTTTCAAACTTACAGCATGGGCAAGCATAAGCCAAACAAAAATCCTAACATGGATTGGGGACCAAGGGCATTAAGTACTACCTCTAACCCAGAAGCCTTGGGAATTGGTAGCTACTAGGAAAGGAAATCATGAATCCATTCTACAGAAGAAACAAATAGGAAAGTGGAACTGGAGTGCGTGGAAGCTATGTCAGAGTGATATTTTTGCTTGTTTTTTTTTCCATCTATGATTTTTAGGGCAAATAAGTCTCTAACATTTCACCTATCATCACTCATAGCCTCTCTGCATTTACTGGTAAATTCATTTTTAGCCAGATATTCTTTTTTTTTTCTTTTTTTTTTTAATTTATTTTGCAATACAATTCAGTTCTACATATCAGCCACGGATTCCCTTGTTCTCTCCCCCCTCCCGTCCCCCTCACCTTCCCCCCAACCCCCCCCCCCCCCCATTCCCATCTCCTCCAGGGCAAAGCCTTCCCCACAGACTGAGGTCAACCTGGTAGACTCAGTCCAGGTAGGTCTAGTCCCCTCCTCCCAGGCCGAGCCAAACAACCCTGCATAGGCCCCAGGTTTCAAACAGCCAACTCATGCAATGAGCACAAGATCTGGTCCCACTGCCTGGATGCCTCCCAAACAGATCAAGTCAATCAACTGTCTCACCCATTCAGAGGGCCTGATCCAGTGGGGACCCCTCAGCCATTGGTTCATAGTTCATGTGTTTCCATTCCTTTGGCTATTTGTCCCTGTGCTTTATCCAACCTTGGTCTCAACAATTCTCGCTCATATAAACCCTCCTCATTCTCGCTAATTGGACTCCCAGAGATCCACCCGGGGCCTAGTCATGGATCTCTGCATCCAGATCCCTCAGTAGTTGGATGAGGTTTCTAGCACAACAATTAGGGTGTTTGGCCATCCCATCACCAGAGTAGGTCAGTTCGGGCTGTCTCTCGACCATTGCCGGCAGTCTGTTGTGTGGGTATCTTTGTGGATTTCTGTGGGCCTCTCTAGCACTTTGCTTCTTTCTATTCTCATGTGGTCTTCATTTACCATGGTCTCCTATTCCTTGTTCTCCCTTTCTGTTGTTGATCCAGCTGGGATCTCCCGCTCCCCCAAGCTCTCTTTCCCTCAACCCTCGCCTTTCATTACCCCCACTCATGTCCAGGCTTTTCATGTAGATCTCATTCCATTTCTCTGTCATTGGGCGATCCCTGTGTCTTTCTTGGGGTCCTGTTTTCCAGGTAGCCTCCCTGGTGATGTGAGTAGCAGACAAGTCATCCTTGTTTCATGTCTAGTATCCTGCTATGAGTGAGTACACACCATGTTTGTCTTTCTGAGTCTGGGTTACCTCACTCAGGATGATTTTTTCTAGATCCATCCATTTGTCTGCAAACCTCATGATGCCATTGTTTTTCTCTGCTGAGTAGTATTCCATTGTGTATATGTACCACATTTTGTTTATCCATTCTTCAGTTGAAGGGCATCTGGGTTGTTTCCATGTTCTGGCTATTACAAACAATGCTGATATGAACATAGCTGAACAAGTGCTCTTATGGTGTGGTTGAGCATTTCTTGGGTATATGCCCAAGAGTGGTATAGCTGGATCTTGGGGGAGATTGATTCCCAATTTTCTAAGAAAGCGCCATATTGATTTCCAAAGTGGTTGTACAAGCTTGCATTCCCACCAGCAGTGGAGGAGAGTTCCCCTAGCTCCACATCCTCTCCAGCATAAGGTGTCTTCAGTGTTTTTGATCTTAGCCATTCTGACAGGCATAAGGTGGTATCTCAGAGTTGTTTTGATTTGCATTTCCCTGATGATTAGGGATGTTGAGCAGTTCCTTAAATGTCTTTTGGCCATTTGAGTTTCCTCTGTTGAGAATTCTCTGTTTAGTTCTATAGCCCATTTCTTAATTGGACTGTTGGGCATTTTGATGTCTAATTTCTTGAATTCCTTATATATTCTGGATATCAGTCCTCTGTCAGATGTGGGGTTGGTGAAGATCTTTTCCCATTCTGTAGGCTGTCGCTTTGCCTTGCTGACCGTATCCTTTGCTCTACAAAAGCTTCTCAGTTTCAAGAGGTCCCATTGATTGATTGTTTCTCTCAGTGTCTGTGCTACTGGTGTTCTATTTAGGAAGTAGTCTCCTATGCCAATGCGTTCAAGACTACTTCCTACTTTCTCTTCTAGCAGGTTCAGAGTAGCTGGATTTATGTTGAGGTCCTTGATCAACTTGGACTTAAGTTTTGTGCACGGTGATAGATATGGATCTATTTGCAGCCTTCTACATGTTAATATCCAGTTTTGCCAGCACCATTTGTTGAAGATGCTTTCTTTTTTCCATTGTGCACTTTTGGCTTCTTTGTCAAAAATTATATGTTCATAGGTGTGCGGATTAATGTCAGGGTCTTCAATTCGATTCCATTGGTCCACATGTCGGTTTTTATGCCAGTACCAAGCTGTTTTTATTACTGTAGCTCTATAGTAGAGCTTGAAGTCAGGGATCGTGATGCCTCCAGAAGTTGTGTTATTGTACAGGATTCCTTTGGCTATCCTGGGTTTTTTGTTTTTCCATATGAAGTTGAGTATTATTTTTTCCAGGTCTGTGAAGAATTGTGTTGGTATTTTGATGGGGATTGCATTGAATCTGTAGATTGCTTTTGGTAAGATCGCCATTTTTACTATGTTAGTCCTGCCTATCCATGAGCATGGGAGATCTTTCCATTTTCTGACATCTTCTTCAATTTCTTTTTTCAGGGACTTAAAGTTCTTGTCATGTAGGTCCTTCACTTGCTTGGTTAGTGTTACCCCAAGGTATTTTATGTCATTTGTGGCTATTGTAAAGGGTGATGTATCTCTGATTTCCTTCTCCGCTTCTTTGTCCATTGTATATAGGAGGGCTACTGATTTTTTTGAGTTGATCTTGTATCCTGCTATGTTGCTGAAGGTGTTTATAAGCTGTATCAGTTCCTTGGTGGAATCTTTGGGCTCGCTCAAGTATACTATCATGTCATCTGCAAATAGGGAAAGCTTGACTTCTTCCTTTCCAATTTGTATCCCCTTTATCTCCTTATGTTGTCTTATTGCTCTGGCTAGAACTTCAAGTACTATATTGAATAAGTATGGGGAGAGTGGACAGCCTTGCCTCGTTCCTGATTTTAGTGGAATTGCTTTGAGTTTCTCTCCATTTAATTTGATGTTGGCTGTTGGCTTGCTGTAAATTGCCTTTATTATGTTTAGGTATGTTCCCTGTATTCCTGATCGCTCCAATACCTTTATCATGAAGGGGTGTTGGATTTTGTCAAATGCCTTTTCTGCATCCAGTGAGATGATCATATGGTTTTTTTCTTTGAGTTTGTTTATATGGTGTATTACATTGACGGACTTTCATATGTTGAACCACCCTTGCATCCCTGGAATGAATCCTACTTGATCATGGTGGATAATTGTTTTGATGTGTTCTTGGAGTCTGTTTGCCAGTATTTTATTGAGTATTTTTGCATCAATGTTCATGAGGGAATTCGGTCTGTAGTTCTCTTTCTTTGTTGTATCCTTGTTTGGTTTAGGAATTAGGGTAATTGTAGCCTCGTAGAAGGAGTTTGGTAATGTTCCTTCTGTTTCTATTGTGTGGAACAATTTAGAGAGTATTGGTATTAACTCTTCTTTGAAGATCTGGAAGAATTCTGCGCTGAAACCATCTGGTCCTGGGCTTTTTTTGGTTGGGAGACTTTTAATGACTGTTTCTATTTCGTTAGGGGTTATTGGACTATTTAAATAGTTTATCTGGTCTTGATTTAACTTAGGTATGTGGTACCTATCCAGAAAGTTATCCATTTCTTTTAGGTTTTCCAGTTTTGTCGAATAGAGGTTTTTGAAGTATGACCTGATGATTCTCTGGATTTCCTCAATGTCTGTTGTTATGTCCCCCTTTTCATTTCTGATTTTGTTGATTTGGATGCTCTCTCTCTGTCTTTTGGTTAGTTTGGATAAGGGCTTGTCTATCTTGTTGATTTTCTCAAAGAACCAACTCTTTGTTTCATTAATTTTTTGTATTGTTCTCTTTGTTTCTATTTTATTGATTTCAGCTCTCACTTTGATAATTTCCTGGCGCCTATTTTTCCTGGGAGACTGTGCTTCTTCTTGTTCTAGAGCTTTCAGGTATGCTGTTAAGTCTCTAGTGTGAGATTTCTCCAACTTATTTATGTGGGCATTTAGTGCTATGAATTTCCCTCTTAGTACTGCTTTCATAGTGTCCCATAAATTTGGATATGTGGTGTCTTCATTTTCATTGATCTCTAGGAAGTCTTTAATTTCTTTCTTTATTTCTTCCTTAACCCATTGGTGATTCAGTTGGGTATTATTCAGTTTCCATGAGATTGCAGGTTTTCTGTAGTTTTTGTTGTTGTTGAAATCCAACTTTAGACCATGGTGGTCTGATAGAACACAGGAGGTTATTCCAATTGTTTTGTATCTGTTTAGATTTGTTTTGTGGCCAAGTATGTGGTCAATTTTAGAGAAGGTTCCATGGGGTGCTGAGAAGAAGGTATATTCTTTTTTGTTAGGATGGAATGTTCTGTAGATATCGATTAAGTCCATTTGAGTCATGACATCAGTTAAGTCCTTTATTTCTCTGTTAAGTTTCAATTTGGGAGATCTGTCCAGTGGTGAAAGTGGGGTATTGAGGTCTCCCACTATTAATGTGTGGGGTTTTATATGTGATTTAAGCTTTAGTAATGTTTCTTTTACATATGTGGGTGCCCTTGTGTTTGGGGCATAAATATTCAGAATTGAGACTTCATCTTGGTGGATCTTTCCTGTGATGAGTATGTAATGCCCTTCTTGATCTCTTTTGATTGATTTTAGTTTGAAGTCTATTTTGCTGGATATCAGGATGGCTACACCCACTTGTTTCTTAAGACCGTTTGATTGGAAAGTCTTTTCCCAGCCTTTTATTTTTAGGTAGTGTCTATCTTTGAATTTGAGATGTGTTTCTTGTATGCAGCAGAAAGATGGGTCCTGCTTTCGTATCCATTCTGTAAGCCTATGTCTTTTTATAGGTGAATTAAGTCCATTGATATTGAGGGAAATTAATGACCAGTGATTGTTCATTCCTGTTGTTTTTTGGTGGTGATGTGTGGGTACTTCTATACGTTGGGGTTTACTGCTGTTAGCCAGATATTCTTAATCCTCTGAATGAGATTGCTCTTTTTTTTCTGTCTGCTGGTGGCTAATGTTTTGTACTCCAGTTCTGTTACTGTGAGTTGCTGTTCTTAACCACTTGCTCCCTGTTGGTCTGAAAGGAAATGACAGTTGTAAAGATCAGCAAAACAAGTCAGATGGTAGTGACTGTAATCTCACTTGTGTGACAATTGCTGGGGTTGTGCATGATCTATCAAGCAGAACCTCTCAGATTTGAATTGTTTGATTTGACTTAGGTATGCATGGGATCACCACATTGCTCGGGGTTGGTCATCAATCTGAATGGAAAATGAGCAATGATTACTCACTTATGCCACTGTAAATATTATCAAGGTGAGAAGTTATTACCCACAGTCAAAATGATCATCATCATGATAGGGAAAAGATGAAAACATTTTAATAGATATATACCTAAATCTTTTCTAATTATTTCTCTTTTTTGAGATTACAATATAATTACATCATTTTCACCTTCCTTTTCCTCCCCTCCAAACCCTCTTATACAACCCTCCTGTCTTTCAAATTCATTCCCTCCTTTTTTAATTACTTAAGTGTGTGTGTGTGTGTGTGTTCCTAAGTAAATAAATTCAACCAACATTGTATAATGTTACTTTTATATATGTTTTCAGAACTGAACATTTTTTTTTTTTTGGTTTTTCGAGACAGGGTTTCTCTGTGTAGCTTTGCGCCTTTCCTGGGACTCGCTTGGTAGCCCAGGCTGGCCTCGAACTCACAGAGATCCGCCTGGCTCTGCCTCCCGAATGCTGGGATTAAAGGCGTGCGCCACCACCGCCCGGCCAGAACTGAACATTTTATGTTGGATAACCAGCTAGTTAATTGTTCCCTGGAGAAGACAATGGCTTTTGCTTTCAGCATCCCCAAGTTGCCTGCAGTTATTTTGGTGACAATGAGACATCCAGGATTCACTGTTCCACCCATCCAACCAGGCCACATGGCCATGTCTATTGCTGTTGTTCTTGTTCACCTCATGTTTTGGCAGTAATGATGGTGAGATTTTATGTGTGTGGCTTCTGATATACCTAGGACACATAATCTCAGAGCAAACTCCCTGTTCTGTCTGTTACCATCATTCTACCTCCTCTTTCCCCAATGGTCACTGAGCCTCCGTTAAGGGATTTGTATTACAGATGTATCCATTCAAACTGAACTCCAACTCTGCATTTTGACTGCTTGTGGTTTTCTGTAATAGTCTCCATCTGTTTCAAAGACAAGTTTCCTAAATGAGTGTTGAGGACTGCACTTATCTCTTGGTATGAAGACAGATACATGGACAGAACAGGATTATACTGGTTTACTAAAATGGTGGCTGTAGGTTTTCTTCCAAGATCCATGACTTCACTAGCCCTGGGTACCTGGCTAGGTTTCCTGTACCAGGAATTATTTCCCTCTTGTTTAAAGGGCCTTAAGAACAATTAGAGTGCTATTGTTTACTGCCAAGGTGTGTGTGCCACTACTGCCCTCTTAGAATTATTGTGCCACGCTGGCCATTGTTGTGGGTCATAGGTATCACAGGTGGGTAGGATTGTTGGTTGCTTCTCCTCTTCGGAAACTTGCATGGCTCCTTCTGGTACTATGAAAGCTAGTTAGCCAGGTGGTGGTGGCACATGCCTTTAATCCCAGCACTTGGGAGGCAGAGGCAGGCAGATCTCTGTGAGTTCGAGGCTAGCCTGGGCTACAGAGTGAGTTCCAGGAAAGGCGCAAGGCTACACAGAGAAACCCTGTCTCAAAAAACAAACAAACAAAACAAAACAAAAAGAAAGAAAGAAAAGAAAAGGGAAAACTCCATTTTGTGCTAGGAACCCATTCTAATTCCTAAAAGATAGGTTCCTGGTAACTCTGACTCTTTGCCCCTTCCCCAGAATTCTGAAACTCATGTGAAAGGATTAACCACTTGCTCTGGTGTCTGTAAACTCCATTTTTCACTTTAACATGGGGAGTGAGGCAGTTCTTCAAGTAGGTGTGATGTTTGAAAGCAAGATCCTAAAAACTAAGTGTTCATGTATAGACCTAGGTGCTGTGGATGATTGATTGATAAATAAAACACTGATTGGCCAGTAGCCAGGCAAGAAGTATAGGCAGGACAAAGAGAGAGGAGAACTGTGGGAACAGGAGGGCTGAGGAAGGGAGACACTACCAGCCACCGTGAGGAGAAGCATGATGTAAGATACCGGTAAGCCATGAGCCACGTAGCAAGGTATAGATTTATAGAAATGGGTTAATTTAAGATATAAGAACAGATAGCAAGAAGCCTGCCACGGCCACACAGTTTATAAGTAATATAAGCATCTGAGTGATTATTTTATAAGTGGGCTGTGGGACTGTGAGAGCTTGGCAGACCCAGAGAAAAACTCTTCAGCTATACCTTGGAGTCAGTAGGACATTAGTCTTACCTTAAGGTTGTTAACCACAGGATATCTGGCCTAGATTTCCAGTAATATGACAACCTCCATCATGCCACCTACCATATGTCCAACAGATTACTTTGGTCAACTATTTCTCTGTCTGATCAAACAGTTTCAGTACTAGTTGGTCCCTCTAACAGTTTTAATAAACACACTGAAATGAGAAATGGATCTATTTGATTCAAACAGACCCTCAGTTGCCTGACATTAGAGAAATGTTAAGACTATGATTTCTAAGAGCTGAAAACTTTGAAGAGACTCTCTGTGTTGTCTATTACAATCTTTGTTTTGGTTAGTTCAGTGTTTCTCCATTTTTTTTTACTATGTTCATATAGATTTATGGTACTTGTAGTTGAAGAAAGGTCTTACATGCCCCAGGTAAGTGCTCTACCAATGAGCTATATTCTCAGCCTTTTTGGTTTTCTGTCTTTTTCTTTCAAATGTCATACCTTTATACAATGTGTCTTAGACATATCCATTTCTCACCCCCTCACTCTAACTCCCCCATGCTTCTCCAATATATTCTCCATTCCTCTCCCAATTTCATGTCCAATTAAGAATTTCCACATGTACACTGGAAGGTTTCATCTACATAGGAACAGGCAACCTAACACAACCAAAGGTCACACATTGCCCTCCACCAAAAATGATCTTTCAGCAGCTTTTAGCTGCCCTTAGCTACTCAGGCAGATGTGAGACCTCAGGAGCTCTCCCTACTCCATTCTGGAATTTTAACTGGCTTGATCTTAACTGCCTTATGCAGATAACCACAGTGATGTGAGCTCATGTTTGCAATACCAAGAGGCCACACCTGCACAGCACTGATCCTCATCTTGTTTTTTTACATTCTTTCTTCCTCTCTTCTTCATTGTTCCTGGTGTCTTAAAGAATGGAGTGATACATAAGTCCTATGGAAAGTTAAGAATTCACAGTCACATACTCTCAGCAATATGAACAGTTATAAATCTCTGAATTGATTGTTACTGTAGAGGTTTGAGGATGGCTCCATAGATACATATATTTAAATATTTGGTCCCCAGTTGGTAGGACTGTTTGGGAAGGATTAGGAGGTGTGGTCTTGTTGGAGAAGGTGTGTTGCTAGTGGTGAAATTTGAGGTTTCAAAAAGCCCTTACCATTCCCAGTTAGCTTGCTCTCACCGACCACCCCTCCCTTTTGTGGTTGTTTTTTAAGAATGTAAGCTTAAACAATGCCACAATGGTTATGGACTCTACCTCTGGAACAGTAAGCAAGCCACAATTAAACACTTTCTTCCATAAGTGGTCTTTGTTATGGTGTTTTATCATGACAATAAAAACATAACTAAGATAGAAGTTGGTACCAGAAACTGAGATAGTGCTGTGATAGGCAGGACCATGTTGAGTTGTGGGGAAATATAGAAGATGTTGGGACATTTGACTAGGAGTTAGGAATACACTTGAACACTGTAGGTAGTGGTTTAATGGTCCTTCTTAGTGGGAGCTTGGAAACAGTACTGCTGAGCAATGTGAACTGTGGAGGCCAAGATTAAGATCAAGAGATTTCCAATGGAAACAAATTAGCAACTATATTAGAGATTGTTCTTGTAGCATTTTGAAAAAGAATGTAGCTGTTTTGACATTGTCCTTGGAACCTGCCTGAGGCTAAATTCGTGAGTTTTAGACTGATTTCATTGGCCATGGATATTTTAAGACAACCTAAAGTTGGCCTGTTTTCTGGTTACTAGTAACTGCTGTTACAATGGGATACAATGAAAAATAGCAAGTGGAGAAAAACAAATACAAAATGTAATTTGTATAGAAAAAGATCACTAGAAAGTTTAATTTTCTAGGTCCAGGTCCACACAGTCCTTGGGCCTAGCAGTGTGTGGGAAGGCTGAGAGTCAGACCAGCCAGTGAACTACTGAATCTGAAATCTCCTTCTGGCAGTTTTAATTTGGATGCTGAGTTTGGACTCTATCAAAATAATCACATTTAATTAACAAAACTGATCATCTGCATCTCACAGCCGAAGGTCTTGTACTAGAGGAACAATGACAAAGGTCTTCAAACACGCTGGTGGCTCTCTCACCTTTTTTTAAATTATTGTATTAGTGAAGGAGATATCTATTGGGCCTTCCACCACGGTGGGTTAGGTTTTAAATACCAAATCCACTTAAGCATTCCAATTTTCCTGACCTTTAGAATTTCCTCATCAGTACTAAGCCAAGGGTTAGTAAGCTCTTGTCACAAAAACAACAACAACAAAACAAACAAACAAAACAATAAAAAACCAGAAAAATAAAGTACTCAGCCAAGGAATGTCAGACATCTCCAATCCCTTCTCTGTAGCTCATCTTTTCACAACCACTTGGGGAATCAATCAAATAAACTTTTGACAACAGTTTGGTTGTATGATCTACAATATTAACCTAGAATCTCTGTTCAATAAACCCATAGCAATAAACTCAGCCTGATCTGTATTTACAATCCTTGTGCCATTATCTCACACCTTTTTCTTCCATTCCTGTACATATTACTTATATGTCTACTTGAATGGATTTAAAAAACTCATTTGATTCTTTATGGATATAGCACATCTCCTCATGTACTACACTTCCTACTTCACCTCTAGGGGGTTTTGTTTTGACTATAAGTATCAGTCTAGAGGCTATGATACCTGGTCCCTAAATGAGATCATTATTGTCTTGTTTGACATCTCCTTTAGGGTATACAGATGGTGCAGGATTAAATCTTCAGGAAAGGGCAGAAAGAACAAACTTCAGGGAGTAAGAAGGAAGACTATTTCCTCAGATGTAGTGAGTCCATTATAATCTAAAGATTCAACAATCTCAACCTCCCCATATTTCTGCAACACACTACCATCCAAGTCACAGGATCTCATTGTTTTTTAAACACTGCCTTATTTTAACACAGTTGTTCTTAATCTGTGAGTCCCATAGCAGATATCCTGCATATCAGATATTTATATTACAATTCATATCAGCAGCAAAATTTCAGTTATGAAGTAGCAACAAAATAATTTTATCATTGGGGTCACCACAACATGAGGAACTGTATTAAAAAATCACAGCATTAAGAAGTGTAGCATGAATCTTAAAAGGTCTTATTAATAAAAACAAACCCAAAGCCAGTTATTGGGGTGAATGCTGGAAGATCAGAGAAGCAGAACAAGCCACAGCCACCTTACCTTGCCAATTCCTCAGCTGATTCTGTTTCCTCAGACTAGAAGCTTCTGAAGCCTCATCCAAACGAATCTCATCTGAACTGCTGCTCAAAAGCCTAAAAGCTTAACCAGGCTCTAGTTCCTCGTCCTCACCCTTAAATACATTTCTGCTTCCTGCCATCACTTCCTGGGATTAAAGGCTCTTTGTTACCATGCCTAGCTGTTTCCAGTGTGGCTTTGAGCTCACAGAGATCCAGAGGGATCTCTGCCTCTGGAATGCTAGGATTAAAGGCGTGTGTGTCACCATTTTCTGGTCTCTATGTCTATCAAGTGGCTGTTCTGTTCTCTGACCCCAGATAAGTTTATTAGGGTGCACAATATTTTGGGGAACACAATATCACCACAAAGAAGATTGAAAACCACTGTTTTAACTACTGAGATCTTTAGAGGTTGATTCCTCACACTTACAGTTTAACTGAACATTCTCAGACATTTTTTCTTGTCATTATTTACTGGACAACTCAGTAAAGCAACTGTTACCTGGTATTTATATTACTTTAGGTATGGTAATTGTCTTAGGGTTTTATTTCTGTGAAGAGATACCATGACCATGGCAACACTTACAAAAAATATTTGAGTGGGGCTGTCTTACAGTTCAAAAGTTTAGTCCATTATCATCATGGCAGCATGCAGACAGGCATGGTACTAGAGAAGGAGCTAAGAGTTCTACATCTTGATCCACATGCAACAGCAGGTGACTGTGTGCTACACTGGGTGTAGCTTGAAGATATAACACCTTAAAGCTTGCCTCCATAGTGACATACTTCCTCCAACAAGACCACAACTCCTAATAGTGCCACTTCCTATGAGCCAAGCATTTCAAACACATGAGTCTACGAGGCCATTCCTCTTCAAACCACCTCAATAATTAATCTAAAAAATGATAGAAATAGAGCTGCAGAACTGTATTTGTCTACACACAAGCCCATAGGTTTTACCCTTAGTATTGAAAGCAGTAAGTCATTAGGAGTTGTTTTATGTCCTTGTATTATATTGGTCTGTGACCAATCTGACTTCAGTTTCTTTGTCCCTTTAACAGTGCCAAATGGAGGTCCATCTGAACAAGCTTCAGAACAACCAAGAAAATGGTTGGTTACTCCCATGATGTTCATGACACAATAATGGCACCTGGGTACACATCATGTCAGAACAGTCATTGCTATACTTTGCACAACTTCACAGGTCATATTGAAGCTTATTTTTTCCTCTAGCAGTGTGGATAGCACTTTCCATCACCATGAAAACTAGCCTGTAGTGATGAAACGTCCAAGTGATTTATCTGCTTGATTTCCACATGTTCTATGACTCAATTAAGGTCTTCAGCAATGGGATGTTAGCATAAAGTTCTGGAAGGTAATAGAGATTATTGGCAACAGCTTGCAATAGCTTAGGGGTCTATGTGACCCCCATTGGCCAAAAATCATGCAAGCACCATGTTGAAATTCAAATAGAAATATTCAAGTTGTGTCAGAACCACAGAGGTCATCACAGAAATGAAGACACCTTTGCTATAGAAGAAGAGTTGCCATGCTTTTGATTCTCTCAACCCTATAAGGCCAGAAGTGATAATCTTGGTTGCCTTCCCCAACTAGTTAAAAAGAACCTATAGCTGAAGACAGCACACAACTTGGTTGGGAGATAGAGAGAAAATAAACTGAACGCTTTTGCCAGGCTGGCTAGTTTCATAGTGCCAGAAGACACTACACAGGCTACTGGAGGAGAAAAGCCTCCAGCAGTCTCACCTAGTTGCAAACTTGCAGGGCTACATATGCCCTCTCATACCACAATGACAAACTGTTATAGGATGAATCAACTACTCTCTGATTACATTTGAGTCCTATTCCACAGAGGAGAAAGCATGCATGGTACCATAAATCTGGTCAAAAGTGTATGCTTGGATAAGTCATAGACCTTAGTGGGGAACTCAATACTGTTGTCTACTTAAATAGACATAGCATCAAAATTCCTTCTAAATACCTATATTGACATTCATAGTCAAATCCTACCATCAACCTTAATGAGAAGTTTACTTTTCAGTGAACAAAGGTAAATGCACTGTCTCATTGCTTCACAATTCTCACTAATTCACATTGCTGAGAATTAGTGATGGTTGAGTTCTCAGCCTTAAATAAAATGTTTCTACTACCTCCTCTGAGCTCAGGGAACTGTGACATATGGGCAGAGAGATTATCAGGCAAGGAGAGGGGCTGCTCAATGCCATCTCAGGGAAGGAAACAGCCATTGCAGTCTTTTGAACTTACAACAGCTGTAGTTACCTGAACTAAACCTGCACAAGACTGGGCCTGTCACCAGTCAGTATGCAGAGTGGAGGGGTCTGTAAACATGCCCCTGCCACTACCCAACCAGCTAAAGTATTGGTGACTGAAAGATTCTGGAAAGGATGAGTGTTTGCCTTCAGCTATGTGGCAATGGTGAGCCCACCCGGCTCCAATAGACAGTCCCAACTCCCAGTCACACAGACGGCTCTGTTTAAATTCAGTGGGTCACAGAGCAAAACAAAAATATAAAATAGGGGAGGGGATTTGTAGTGGGGGTGACCTGTCAAGGTAGGAGGTAAGAATGATTAGAATACATTCCATTCATGTATAAAAATGTCAGACAATAAATTTAATTAATAAAAGACAGAACCTAGCCGGGCAGTGGTGGCGCACGCCTTTAATCCCAGCACTCGGGAGGCAGAGCCAGGCGGATCTCTGTGAGTTCGAGGCCAGCCTGGACTACCAAGTGAGTTCCAGGAAAGGCGCAAAGCTACACAGAGAAACCCTGTCTCGAAAAACCAAAAAAAAAAAAAAAAAAGAAAAGACAGAACCTAGCATTCTCCCAAGTGGAAGGCACTCCAAAGATCTCCTTCTTTTTTTTCTTTATTAAGAAATTTTCTACTCACTCCTCATGCTATCCACAGACCCCCTCCTCCTTCCTCCCACCCCCAGCCCTCTTTCCCAAGCTACCCCATATCCCCACAACCCCCAAACTGAGGTCTCCCATGAGGAGTCAGCAGAGCCCAGCTCACTGAGCCTAGGCAGGTCCAAGACCCTTCCCACTGCACCAAGGCTGTGCAAGGTGTCACACCACAGGCACCGGGTTCCAGAAGCCTGCCCACAGATCAGGGACAGATCCTGATCCCCCTGCCTGGGTGCCTCCTAAACAGTTGATGCCAAACAACCATCTTCCATGTCCAGAGAGCCTAGTCCAGTCCCATGCGGGCTCCACAGCCACCAGTCCACAGTTCATGGGCTTCCACTAGTGTGGTCTGTCATCTCCACACATTCTCCCATCATGATCTCGACATCCCTTGCCTGCAGTATCTTTCCTCTCTCTCATCAATTGGATTCCCAGAACTCAGCCTGGTGCCTGGCCATGGATCTCTGTATCTGCCTCCATCTGTCACTGGACAAAGGCTCTATGATGATAGCTAGGTTATTTGCTAGGCTGGTCACCAGAGTAGACTGGTCCAGGCACACTCTGGACCACTGCCAGTGGATCAAGGTGGGGTCAACCTTGTGGATTCCTGAGAGCATCCTGAGCACCCTGCCTCTTCCTATTCCCAGGATGTCCTCATCTATCATGGTATCTTCCTCCCTGCCCTCCAACTCTGTCCCTGTTCCAGCTTGACCCTCCCATTTCCCTATGTTCTCATCCCCCACTCCTCACCCTCTGCCACGCACCCACAAAACCCAGTCCACTCATGTAGATCTCATCCACTTCTCCTTCACAGGGTCATCCATGAGTCCCTCCTAGGGTCTTTTCCTGTTAGCTAGCCTCTCTGGAGTTGTGGGTTGCAGTCTGGCCATCCCTTCCCTCCCATTTAGTATCCACTTATGAGTGAGTACTTACCATGTTTGTCCTTCTGAGTCTGGGTTACCTCACTCAAGATGACATTTTCTAAATCCATCCATTTGCCTGCAAATTTCATGATATCATTGTTTTTTACCACTGAGTAGTATTCCATTGTGTATATGTGCCACATTGTCTTTATCCGTTCTTCAGTTGAGGGGCATCTAGGTTGTTTCCAGGTTCTGGCTATTACAAATAATGCTGATATGAACATATTTGAGCATGTGTCCTTGTGGTAAGATTGAGCATTCCTTGGGTATATGCCCAAGAGTGGCATAACTGGGTCTTGAGGAAGAATTATTCCCATCTTTCTGAGAAACTGCCATACTGATTTCCAGAGTGGCTGTACAAGTTTGCATTCCCACCAACAGAGCAGGAGTGTTCCCCTTGCTCCACATCCTCTCCAACATAAGCTGTCTTAAGTGTTTTTGAAAGATCTCCTTCTTAAAACTGCTGAGACAACCCCCCCCCCCAAAAAAAACCAACTACAGTTTAAGAGTGAAGAATATTTTCTACCACACAAAGAGAATTCTTTCAAGAGAAGCCTGGGCCACATAGCAAGTTGCAAGGCTGCCTGAGCTGTATAACAAAACCCAATCTTAAGAAAACAAAAAACAGAAAAGGAAGTAAAAAAGGGGAATATCCAGTTTAAGGAATGATTTATCGCAATTTGGCAAGCTCTGAGGTTAAGTAAATCTCTTTCATAAAACAGTCTTAAAAGGATTAGGAGATCATCCATAAATGTTGAGTAGAGGTTTATGTCAGAGGAATGGCTCAGTACTTAAAGGACCCTGCCACCAAACCTGATTTTTGATACCAGAGACCCACCTGGTGGAGCAAGAAAACTGACTTCCACAAGGTATCTTCTGACAAATACACACACACACACAAACACACACACACACACACACACACACACACAAACACACACAGAAAGAGAGAGAGAGAGAGAGAGAGAGAGAGAGAGAGAAAGAGAGAGAGAGAATGATATGTAGATACATAGATACATAGATAGATACATAGATACATAGATATGGATGGTTGGATGGACGGATGGACAGACAGACAGACAGGGAGTAAGTTATATTTTAGGAAATAATGGGACTATTTAACAGAAATTTCCAAAACAAGACAGAAAAACTCAATTTTCCAAGGTTGAAGGCAACAGATGGTGGTGATGCTCTAGAGAGTTTTTGTCTCAGTTCCCCATAAATCTGGGGCTCTGTGTGGAACACTGTCATAACCAGACAGGCAGTAGTAGTCAGCTTCATCCTCAGGCTGCAACCCAGAGATAGTTAGGATGCCAGAGTTGGAGGAGCTGTCCTTGGAGCCAGAGAACCTATCTGGTACCCCAGAAGGTCTTTGATCATACTCATAGATGAGCAGACGGGGTGAGTTTGCTGAGCGCTGCTGATACCAGTATACATAATTGCTTCCAATGTTTCCACTACTGCGAGTGCAAGAGATGGTGATCTTCTGCCCCAAAGATCCAGACACTGACTTGGGCTGAGTGAACACAACCTCAGCCCAAGACCCTGTGAGGATTGAGTGAAACAGCATTAGTGAGGACCAAACAATACCTGTTTCTAGGAATCTAAGAAGAGACTATCATTTTCCCTGTTCACATTCTCAAAATTACATGTAAGCAGTCACCTGAGCAATGAGCAAATAAAATGAGGAGAACTGGAAGGCAGGTCATGCTGGAGATGCATTCAGGTTCTCTTGGAGACACACAACCTAATGAGAGTCAGAGACTTCTTATCTGTCCCTGCACCCAGAGTGGATCATCGCTATGCAAATATCTCCTGTCCTGGAGCCTGTGAAAGCCCCTCCTTCAACATTAGCTCGGGTACCAGCTAGAAAGAAAATTGGAGAGAACTTACTTTTTCAAGCACAGGAAATGCTTCTGGGCAAGGAGAAATCAGCTGAGAGCCTGGCAACACCAAGCAAGTTTGTGGCTGGCAGTGCCCTCTGGTGGCTGGAGGAGACATCGATCCAGGGCAGGTGCCTGTGCTCAAAGTTTCTGCCCTCCCTAAAACACTTCTGACTGTTACAATCACTAGCCCTCAGGGCTCTGCACAATCACCTGTGCTTTCTGTACAGCTAGATTTTCATACCTATCCATATGCACCAAGAGTTACTACTCTTTCCGATGTTCTGGTTCCTTTTGTGGGTGGCAAATATCACAAAGAACATGAACTCCACTGTCACCAGGTGCAGTAGAAGTCAGGATATCTGAAGATGGTGAAATCGAAGGAACCCACTTGCTCCAATAGATGCACCAAAGAAGCTGCTCTATATGAATCAATTACCTTCAGGAGAAACCCAGAATATGGTTTATAGACTTGCACACATTGTATCAGCAAAAAAATGATCTGCATTTAACTGAAACCTGAGGCTCATTCAGGCATGAATATGCCTTATATTTTAAATGGAATCCTTAAGTCTCTCTCCCTAAAGAAAGTTTTAGATCACACATGTAATATCATAACTTGAAAATTCTCAGGAGGGCTTGGCTTTTCATTTACATTTTTCTGGAAATCAAAGAGACTTGGCATCCCAAAGTTCCCTACCTCAAAATACAAACAAAATTTTAAGCAGCTACCTCACAACTGTCAGAGACTATATCCCTGATAGAGCAGAGGATAGGTTAAAATGACTAACCCAGATGTCCTCCTAAAATCAACATGTTTTATCAAGTTTTTGAGTGATGACCTGGTCTCTAAATAGAGTAAAGATTGAAAATGTGGGCTCAGGGCTTCTTGACATCCAGACATCAGAAAGGTCTGGGAGAACACCTCGTGGCTCATCCTCTGGACTGCTTCAGTGGTGGAGTCAGGACCACAAATTCAGTGTGTAAGTAGTTTGTACACATTTGAAAAGCCTCAAAATTACAGATTACATTTGAAGGAATTTATCATAATTTCCTAGAAAGAAAAGTTGAAGACAGTTGGCATCATGCATCCTTCTATATCACAGGATAAAGGATTAGTTTGAGAATGGGATAAAGCACATTCCAGAGGGATATTCCACATAGTTGGTACAGAAAAGAGGTTAAATTTTATAGCTCTTTTCTTTTCCCTAGTAAAGGGTTGCTAACACACACTTAGATGTAAATCTGGATGATCCAGCCTGAAAATCAGGTTTCTAAGAAGCCAGAATAGAGGAATGAACAAGACTAAAAAATGATAGACCTTGGGGCATTGAGAGGAGTGAGCCCACATTCCCCATTAGCTCCTACCAGGTACAAATCCAATCTGCAGTGTTTCCCTATATAATATTTGGGAAAACATCAAGCCTTCCAAAATGTATATTTCCCATTTCATTTCTTAGATTCTTAATTACTTAGTAATGTAAGTTTATGGAACTCTGAGCACAATCATTTTGAGTAAGGTAACACAGAACCAGATAGATAAATGTTGCATGTTGTAATAGTTTGAATGTAATTAGCCACCCATAAGCTCATATTTGTGGCAGTATTAGGAGGTGTGGCTTTGTTGGAGTAGGTGTGGCCTTGTTAAAGGAATTGTTTCACTGTGGGGGCAGACTTTTGACAAATCCTATGCTTAAGCTATGCCCAGTATCTCAGTTCACTTCCCATTGCCAGCAGATCAAGATATAGAACTCGCAGCTCCTCTCTAGCACCATGTATGCCTATGTTTCCATGTCCTGCTATGATGATGGACTAAACCTCTGACACTGTAAGTCACCCCAACTAAATGTTTTTCCTTTACAAGAGTTAATGTGGTCATGGTGTCTATTTACAGCAATAGAAACACCAACTAATACACAAGTTTTCTCTCATGTGTGAATGTTAGCTTCAAATCTTCATATGTGTATGTTTCATATGGAAAATCCATATAGATATGGAAATTAGTAAAGAACCATAAAAGAGAATTTCAAAGGAGGGGAGATAGAGCTCAGTGGTATAAAACGTTAAAGGGGACTAACAGAACAAGGATGACTAAATTAGGGTTAGGCATAGAAAAGCAGTGTACAGGAGGGAATATAGAGAGTGATAAATAACAATAAAGGCATTGTATAAAAGGCATATGGAACCTACTACTGTAGAAGCTTTCTACATATGCATGTTTTTAAAAGATTTAAAATGGAATTGCCTTATGACAGGGTAACAATGCTTCTATGCGACAACATAGACTAACAAGACATCCCAAGGCCTTATGTCCTATGTAATGTTTGTGCATGCACAGCGTGACCACATAATCTATACCCATGTGTGGCACGGCTATGTAAGCCCCTATATTTATGTGCTGAGCTACCTTTAAAAGTGGACCCGCCCATCCCACATCCTCTTTCCCTCATGTTTCTTCCAGACAGGCCTGAGCACACCCCCTTCTCCCTTTCTCCCACTCTCTATCATTAAAACTCTTAAAGTGAAAATTATTGTATACTTGTGGTCCATTTTCACTGTGGTAAATACAACACCTTATAACAGGGTGCAATGATTCTATGAGATACCTCAGACTAACAAATAAATATCCAAGTTCTAAGAATAGGTTAATTCCTTGGAGACCCCCAAATATTGCAGGCCATTACAATTGCTTTATTTCCTTTCCATCACATGACAGTAAGGTCATCCTGCTTAAAACATAGTATAGTTGAGTAATGAAATATGGAGAGATCCAGCTGGTACTCACCTGGAAGTTTCATCCCTACTAGGTAGCATACATAGTGCTTGGAGGTGTTGTACATGATACAAGAGAAGAGAAAAAGATCTCAATCTCACCCATCTGTGGACCCTGAGAGCTACAGTAGAGACTTGCCTAGCCAGACATTTCCACTAACCCAATAGTGGTTCATGCCACTATTACAGGAGTAAAACAACCACTTAGTGATTGAGCTTTTCCACAAAAGAAAATACAGATCCAGCAACAGTATCAGGCCAAGGACCTGTGGCTAGGTAGCTCCTAGGCCCTAGGAGAGAACCTACTACTATTATTCTGCTAAATCATGCTCTGCTTAAAATTGCCCCAGTATCATACATGAGGGAGCTTTTTATTTAATTAGAATATAATTACCTCTTTTCTCTTTCCCTCCTAATGTCCCATGTCTCTTATCTCCCAAACTCACAGCCTCCTGTTTTTTAACCATTGTTATTACAAATACACATAAGTGATAAACACATAAGCACAACCTGCTTAGTCTGTCCCCTGTTGCCTGCATGTATTTGCTTCTGGGACTGACTACTTGGTATTAGGTAACCAATCAGTCACTCATCCCTAGAGAATGTTATCTCTCTCTCTCTCTCTCTCTCTCTCTCTCTCTCTCTCTCTCTCCTTCAGCAGTTGTTAATTGGTTTTTAGCTCTTCATCAAGAAGTGAGGCCCCATCTACAATGCTTTGCCAACCGGTAATGGAATTGTACAGTTTTTTTATACAGCCATGTTGTTGATATTTCATGGGTGTAGCTTCCCTGTCGTAGAAGGCATGCTCTCACAGCAGACTTCCACATCTCTTACAACCCTCTCTGTCCTCTTCTGTGATGTCCCCTGAGCCTTAAGTGCAGGGTTTTCCTTACAGATATATTCAGCTTGAGCTGGGCAACCCATGGCCAGTTAATCTTTTCATTTTGACCAGTTGTGTCTTGCTGTAATGGTCTCCTGCTATAAAAGGAGCTTCTTTTATGAAGAGTGGGAGCAGCTCTTACTTTGTGGGTATAAGTTTAAGTATGTAGAGTGCAGTTAGGAAGCACACTGACTTACGATAATGGCAGTAGTAGTGCTGTCATTCAGGACACATATGTCCTTTAAAGGGAGTAGGGGCCAATAAGAAGTGCTAGAGGAAAGACTGGGAATGTTGATGTGATAGAAGTACATAGGATATGAAGAGCTCTTAGCTCAGGAAAGAGCTTTCCTTTTCTTTGCTTTCTTTCCCCGAAGGACTGAGACCCAGTACTGATTATTCCTATTTCATTGACTTCGGAAACTCCACCTTTGTCTCCTACTTAACTCAAGCACTGCTGAGCTCAGAAGCTGATTATGGAATCTGACAGTTTCTCAGTACTCTTCTACATGCCTGCACTTCAACTCCATGATCATCATTCCCCACACACCTCAAAAGGTCCTGTTCTCATCACAAATATTTTCCACCAGTCAACATAAACTTTTCTCAATCTGCCATATATTTCTAGATTCTAATTCTAGCATGGTGTTATGCTTTTGTTGTAAATTGAATATGTAAATTATTTGTCCAAGTGATGTGGTTTTAATATGCTTTCAATATATTGGAACTTAGAGAGAGGGCTTTAGGTCATTGGAACATATCCACAAAAGGGATCACCCCAATGTGGCTCTCTATCTGTCTCTCTGTCTCTGTCTGTCTATGTCAGTCTCTGTTTCTGTCTGTCTGTATGTCTCTCTGTCTCTGTCTCTGTCCCTGTCTCTGT
This sequence comes from Peromyscus californicus insignis, assembly GCF_007827085.1. Classification (NCBI taxonomy): domain Eukaryota; kingdom Metazoa; phylum Chordata; class Mammalia; order Rodentia; family Cricetidae; genus Peromyscus; species Peromyscus californicus. The sequence goes on along the minus strand of NW_026294458.1, from coordinate 8,807,883 downwards.
CTCTCTCTCTTTCTCTCTTTCTCTCATGATGTGACAACCTCACATGTTCCACAAACATATATGATCAACTAAACATTAGCTGGGACTTCATGAACAAGGATCAAACATAAGCTTCTCTTTATTTCATAGCTGTGTCTGGAGTGTTATAGTGATACTGTGTCAGATAATACCCTCACTGACACACTTTACAGTTGTATTCACACATTAATTAGGATTTTTGGTTTCTTATTTTTGGAAATAAAAATCCATTTTTAACAATTTACTCTTATTCTCTGATCAAACAATCCTGCATATTCAGATAATCTTTCCTTATCTGTTACTGTGCCTCTCTCCTGCGTAGACAATTCCTTCATAAGTCACAAATAATGACATAGGACACAAGAATGAGAGTTAAAGCTCAATGTCCATGTGCCTCTGGGAGACCCAGGTGCAAGGGAGTCACACTTCATTGAAGACACTCTTGCCCAAGTATGTAAAAGCCAATATAATAATTTCCTATGTGGCCTAAACAAGGACTTTGTTTTCTCAAGGCCAGGTCCTTGATGCCCTCAAATGCAGCACTCCTAGAAGGAACTCCTGGCCTAGGAAGATGGGCCTTGGTCTTCTCAGCAGGATAAGTGATCTCCCTCAGTATGTAGTCCTGATTCATCAATGTGATGTTTAGGTCTATATTGATCTCCAGAGCTCTAAGGGCTGGGCTTATAGCACCATATATTAGAGGTCTGCAAGGACTTTAGTTTCCTCACTGCTGGGAGCTGGTATCATTATACTTCTCTCACCATGGGGAACTTTGCTGGATGCTCAAAATTTAGCCCAGAACCCAGGTCGTTTGTTCCTGATGACTTTGTTCTGTCTATGCTGCTCTTACAAATGGACTTGTTAGTGCCTATTGCTGTGAGACTCCCCTTGTCTCTTTTCTCCCTTCCATGACACAGACATTGGTTTGTGATTTCTGTCCTCCCTAGAAGACATAACGCTTTCCTGCTGTCTTGTTTATAAGTTCTCTCTCATTCACCCTTTAATGTCAAACTGGAAATGTTGAGTTTATTCTGAGTGACATGTTACAACATTTTAATATATCTTGAAAGGTTGATATAAAACACTACTATATATATATTGTTTCCATATATATATACATATATATATTGTTTCCTTTAACACTACCATATATATTATTTCCTCTACTGCTCTGAGACTAAGGAGCACCCATGACCTTTATCTTCAGTCATTTATACCTTGATCAAATGTTTCTGTAAAGGGTTCTCATAGAAATCCAAATCAAAACTACTATGACAATTCATCTTATACCACCAGAATAGCCAAGATCTGAAAAACAAGTGACAGCTCATGGTGGCCAGGATGTGGAGTAAGGGGAACACTCATCCATTGCTAATGGGAGTGCACAATTGTAATTGTACAGCCGTTATGGAAATCAGTGTGTCTGTTTTTCAGGAAGCTTGGAATAGATCTACTTCAAGATCCACCTATACCACTCTTGGACATATACCCAAAGGATGTTTCATCCTATTATAGAAACACTTACTCAACCATGTCCATCACTAGTCTATTCACAATAGTCAGAAATGAGAAACAGCCTAGATGTCCTTAAGTGGATGAATGGAACCCATTCCTGGCAGTACTGAAGGGGCCAAGAACCTGAGATATAGGCCAGGGACCTATGAAAAACAAAATTATACTGCTCTGCTGAAGAAACATAGTCATAATATGACTCTTAATGACATTCTGTTATCTCATAGATCACTGTCTTGCTCAATGATCATCAGAGAACATTCCTCCTACACTAGATGAGATGAGATACAGAGATTCACACCTGAACTTTGTGTGGAGAGTGAGAGATCTTGGAATAATCAGTCCTAAATGGTATGGCTCCATCAAATCCCGCCTCTCTGGGCTTAGGGAACCCTGCAAAATAAGAGGTTAAAAGACTTTAAGAGTCAGAATGGATGGAAACAAAGGTTTCTAAACACAGCAGAAGCAATACACATATGAACTCACAGAGACTGTGGTAGCATGGACAGAGCCTGCACAGGTCTCAGCCAGACTGGATCCTAATGCTTAGAGGAAAAAGAACACAAACCCCCATCCCTGTTCCAAAACCTATCTCCAATTGATAACCACTCACAGATGCAAACATTTGTTTTTCTAAGGGAATATCACTCAAAATACTAACCACACTTAAGGCCTGGCCCCATACCCAACAAACACAAACTACAGTCAGTGGCATCTTCAGATTTTCTTTGTCTCATAATGTTTTATAATACATTTCTTTCTTTCTTTCTTTCTTTCTTTCTTTCTTTCTTTCTTTCTTTCTTTCTTTCTTTCTTTCTTTCTTTCTTTTTTGAGACAGAGTTTCACTGTGTAGCCCTCACTGCCATGGAACTCACTCTGTAGTTCTGGCTGGCATCGAATGCAGAGATGCACCTGCCTCTGCATCCCAAGTGCTGAGATTAAAGTTGTGTGCCACCACTGTCAGTGTCAGGGCATTTTATTTTTTACCTTACAGGTCCTTTGAATATATATTATGCCTTCCAGCTTTGTGTTGTTAATAAGTTGTTACTGATGGGAAAGTGTGTCTCTGAGTCTATTTGTGTTTCTTGGGCTTTTTTCTTGGCCCTTTATCTTCTGTTTGTTCTGTCCTAGTCCACTATGTTTTAGTTTTTCTGATTTTCTTTATTATTATTCTTTAGATGTCTGCATTATTTCTAAAGAAAGACAGAAAGGGTGTGGATTTTGAAGAGAAAGAATGGGGGAAGATCTCAGAGTAGCTGGGGAGGTGAAATCATAACCAGAATATATTGAGTGAAAAAAATCTATTTTCAATAAAAGGAAAACAAAGGGGACAAAAGAAGTCCATGTATTTAATTTCAGAAGGATTATTTTTAAAGGCCCTAAGTTACTTATACTTGTCTAACACTAATCCAACTGAAGAACCAGACAATGAACACTTTCAAAATTTCAAGATCTAACTTGGGATTGAGTCATATGAAGCCCTTGGAACTTTTCTTAATGGTAAGGGCTCATCTTGCACTTGGGAATCCAGGAGCCCCTGCTCAGAGCAAACTGGGATACCAAAGAAACTTGACCTCATTAAGAGTTCAGAACTTAGCCAAGTGGTGGAGGCATATACCTTTAATCCCAGCACTCGGGAGGCAGAGCCAGGCAGATCTCTGAGTTCGAAGCCAGCCTACTCTCAGAGTGAGATCCAAGACAGGCACCAAAACTACACAGAGAAACCCTATCTCCAAAAAAACAAAACAAAAAAAGAGTTCAGAACTCATGCAATGATCAACACATTCTCTGCTGGGACCAGGAGACACCTTGCTTACCATGAAGAGAGTCATATCTGCTGAACTTCTGCTGTATGTGTCAAACCATCCAGTGTATCAGGGAAAATTTTAGCTTTTAAAGATGAGTAAATTATATTTGTATTTGTTGACTGTTCACCACAATTTTGGTTCTCCCAGCCCTATAAAACCAGAAGTTATAATCTTGGTTGCCTTCCATAACTAGATGATAAGAACCCATGGCTGAAACATCACACATCTTGGTTGGAAGATATAGAGAAAACAGCTGAAAGGTTCCTCCATGTTGACTAGCTTTCATAGTTCCAGAAGATACCACACTGGCTACTAGAGGAGAAAAGCCTCCAACAGTCTCACCTAGTTGTGATCCTCCTGGGATAGACATGCCCTCTTTACTACAATAACAAACTGTTATGCAAGCAACCATTACTTTCTGATTACATTTGAATCCTACTCCACAGAAGAGAATGCATGAATGATACCATAAATCTGGTCAAAAGCGTATGCTTGAATAAGTCATAGACCTTAGTGGGGAACTGAATATTGTTGTCTACTTAAATAGACATAGCATCAAAATTCCTTCTAAATACCTATATTGACACTCATAGTCAAATCCTATTATCAACCTTAATGAGAAAAGTTTACTTTGCAGTGAACAAAGGTAAATGCACAGTCTCATTGCTTCACAAGGTGCTGAGAATAAGTGATGTCTGAGTTCTCAGCCTTAAATAAAATGTTTCTACTACCTCCTCTGAGCTCAGGGAACTGTGACATATGGGCAGAGAGATTATCAGGCAAGGAGAGGGGCTGCTCAATGCCATCTCAGGGAAGGAAACAGTCATTGCAGTCTTTTGAACTTACAACAGCTGTAGTTACCTGAACTAAACCTGCACAAGACTGGGCCTGTCACCAGTCAGTATGCAGAGTGGAGGGGTCTGTAAACATGCCCCTGCCACTACCCAACCAGCTAAAGTATTGGTGACTGAAAGATTCTGGGAAGGATGAGTGTTTGCCTTCAGCTGTGTGGCAATGGTGAGCCCACCCGGCTCCAATAGACAGTCCCAACTCCCAGTCATACAGACGGCTCTGTTTAAATTCAGTGGGTCACAGAGCAAAACAAAAATATAAAATAGGGGAGGGGATTTGTAGTGGGGGTGACCTGTCAAGGTAGGAGGTAAGAATGATTAGAATACATTCCATTCATGTATAAAAATGTCAGACAATAAATTTAATTAATAAAAGACAGAACCTAGCATTCTCCCAAGTGGAAGGCACACCAAAGATCTCCTTCTTTAAGCTGCTGAGATTGCAAAAACAAAAAACAAAAAAAAACTAGAGTTTAAGAGTGAAGAATATTTTCTGCCACACAAAGAGGATTACAAGTTCAAGAGAAGCCTGGACCAGCCACATAGCAAGCTGTGAGGCAGCCTGAGCTGTATAACAAACCCGAATCTTAAGAAAACAACAAACAGAAAAAGCAGAAAAAAATGGAATATCTGGTTTAAGGAATGATTCATCGCAGTTTGGCAAGCTCTGAGGTTAAGTAAATCTCTTCCATGAAACAGTCTTAAAAGGATTAGGAGATCATCCATAAATGCTGAGTAGAGGTTTGTGTCAGAGGAATGACTCAGTACTTAAAGGACCCTGCCACCAAACCTGATGACCTGAGTTTGATACCAGAGACCCATCTGGTGGAGCGAGAAAACTGACTTTCACAAGGTATCTTCTGACAAACACACACACACACACACACACACACACACACACACACACACACACACACACAGAGAGAGAGAGAGAGAGAGAGAGAGAGAGAGAGAGAGAGAGAGAGAGAGAGAGAGAGAGGGAGAGAGAATGATAGGTAGATGGATGTATGGATAGATGGACAGACGGACAGATGGATGGATGGATGGACGGACAGACAGACAGACAGGGAGTAAGTTATATTTAGGAAATAAAGGGACTATTCAACAGAAATTTCCAAAACAAGACAGAAAAACTCAATTTTCCAAGGTTGAAGGCAACAGATGGTGGTGATGCTCTAGAGAGTTTTTGTCTCAGTTCCCCATAAGTCTGGGGCTCTGTGTGGAACACTGTCATAACCAGACAGGCAGTAGTAGTCAGCTTCATCCTCAGGCTGCAACCCAGAGATAGTTAGGATGCCAGAGTTGGAGGAGCTGTCCTTGGAGCCAGAGAACCTATCTGGAATCCCAGAGGGTCTTTGATCATAATTGTAGATGAGCAGACGGGGTGAGTTTGCTGAGCGCTGCTGATACCAGTATACATAATTGCTTCCAATGTTTCCACTACTGCGAGTACAGGAGATAGTGATCTTCTGCCCCAAAGATCCAGACACTGACTTGGGCTGAGTGAACACAACCTCAGCCCAAGACCCTGTGAGGATTGAGTGAAACAGCATTAGTGAGGACCAAACAATACCTGTTTCTAGGAATCTAAGAAGAGACTATCATTTTCCCTGTTCACATTCTCAAAATTACATGTAAGCAGTCACCTGAGCAATAAGCAAATAAAATGAGGAGAACTGGAAGGCAGGTCATGCTGGAGATGCATTCAGGTTCTCTTGGAGACACACAACCTAATGAGAGGCAGAGACTTTTTATCTGTCCCTGCACCCAGAGTGGATCATCGCTATGCAAATATCTCCTGTCCTGGAGCCTGTGAAAGCCCCTCCTTCAACAATAGCTCAGGTACCAGCTGAGAAAGAAAGTGGAGAGAACTTGCCTTTTCAAGCACAGGAAATGCTTCTGGGCAAGGAGAAATCAGCTGAGAGCCTGGCAACACCAAGCAAGTTTGTGGCTGGCAGTGCCCTCTGGTGGCTGGAGCAGACATTGATCCAGGGAGGTACCTGTGCTCCCTAAAACACTTGTTACAATCACTAGCCCTCAGGGCTCTGCACAATCACCTGTGCTTTCTGTACAGCTAGACTTTCATACCTATCCATATGCACCAAGAGTTACTACTCTTTCCGATGTTCTGGTTCCTTTTGAGAGTGGCAAATATCACAAAGAACATGAGCTCCACTGTCAACAGGTGTAGTAGAAGTCAGGATATCTGAAGATGGTGAAATCGAAGGAATCTACTTCCTCCAAAAGATGCAGCAAAAAAGCTGTTATATATGAAGCAATTACCTCCAGGAGAAACCCAAAATACTGATTATAGACTTACATACACTGTGTCAGAAAATATCATATGTATTTAACTGAATAAGGAACCTAAGTCACGTTCAGGCATGAATATGCCTTATATTTTAAATGGAATCCTTAAGTCCATCTCCCTAAAGAAAGATCTAGACCACACATGTAATATCATAACTTTAAGATTTCTCAGGAGGGTTTGGCTTTTAATTTACATTTCTCTGGAAATTAAAGTGACTTGACATCCCAGATTTCCCTAGATTACAAAACAAACATAATTTTAAGCAGCTACCTCACAACTGTCAGGGACTATATCCCTAACAGAGCAGAGGATGAGTTAACATGACTAACTCAGATGTCCTCCTAAAATTAACATGTTTATTCACATTGCTGAGTGACAATCAGGTCTCTAAATGGCATGAAGATGGACACCATGGGCTTAGGGCTTCTTCACATCCAGACATCAGAAAGGTCTGGGAGAGCACCTTGTGGCTCATCCTCTGGACAGCTTCAGTGATGGAGTCAGGTCCACAAATTCACTGTGTAAGGAGTTTGTACATATGTGAAAAGCCTCAAAATTACAGATTTCCTCTGAAGGAATACATCATAAATGTCCTAACAAGAAAAGCTGAAGACAGTTGGCATCATGCATCCTCCTAGATCACAGGATAAAGGGATGGTTGCAGAATGTGTTAAAGCACATTCCAGACTGATATTCCACATAACGAGTGCAGAGAAGAGGTTAAATTTTACAGTTCCTTTCCTCTCCCTAGAAAAAGGTGCTAGCACACTCCTAACTGTGAAGCTGGATGTGCCAGTTTGAGAATCATGATTCTAAGAAGCCAGAATAGATGAATGAACAAGACTAACAAATAATAGACCTGGAGGCACTGAGAGGAGTGAGCCCACATTCTCCATTATCTCTTACCTGGTACAAATCCAAGTCTGCAGGGTTTCCCTACATAATATTTGGGAAAACATTAAGCCCCCCAAAATGTATATTTCCCACTTCATTTCTTAGATCCTTAGTTACTTAGCAATGGAAGTTTATGGGACTCTGAGAACAATCATTTTGAGGGAGATAATACAGAGCCAGATAGATAAAAGTTTCATGCTGTGATAGTTTTAATGTAATTGGCCCCCATAAGCTCATATTTGTGGCAGTATTAGGAGGTATGGCTTTGTTGAAGTAGGTGTGGCCTTATTAGAGGAATTGTTTCACTATGGGGGCAGGCTTTTGAGGTCTCCTACACTCAAACTATGCTCAGTGTCTCAGTTTACTTCCCGTTGCCTGCAGATCAACATATAGAACTCTCAGCTCCTTCTCCAGCACCATGTATGCCTACTTGCTGCCATGTCTTGCTATGATAATGAAATAAGCCTCTGAAACTGTAAGCCACCTCAATTAAATGTCTTCCTTTAGAAGAGTTGCTGTGATCATGGTGTCTATTAACAGCAATAGAAACACCAACTAAGACACAAGTTTTCTCTCATCTGTGAATGTTGGTTTTGAATCTTCACATATACATATTTCATTGGAAAATCCATATAGATATTGAAATTAGTAAAGAGCTATAATGGAGAATTTCAAAGATAGAACTCAGTGGTATAAAAGGTTAAAGGGGACTAATAGAGCAGGGATAGCTACATTAGTGTTGGGCATAGAAAGGCAGTGTAGAGGAGGGAATAGAGAAAAGGATAAATAACAATGAAGGCATTTTGCAAAAGGCATATGGAAACCTACTACAGGAGAAGCTTCCTACAATAAATACATATGTGTGTTTTAAAAAGATTTAAAATGGAGTTACCTTATAACAGGGTGACAATGCTTCTATAGCATCCAGTTTCCAAGAATGGTTTACTTCCTTGGAGACCGCCAAAGATTGCAGCTATTGCAATTGCTTTATTTCCCTTCCATAACATGACAATAAGACCTGCCTGCTGAACACATCGCATAGTTGAATATTGAAATATGAAGAGATCCAGCTGGTACTAGTCTGGAAGCTTCATCCCCACTGGGTAGCATACATAGGGGTTGGAGGTGTACCTCAATCTCACCCATGTGTGGACCCTGAGAGCTACAGTAGAGACTTGCCTAGTCAGACATTTCCACTAACCCAATAGTGGCATGACTATTACAGGAGTAAAACAACCACTTAGTGATTGAGCTTTTCCACAAAAGAAAACACAGATCCAGCAACAGTATCAGGCCAAGAACCTGTAGCTAGGCAGCTCCTAGGCCCTAGGAGAGAACCTACTACTATTACTCTGCTAAATCATGCTCTGCTTCAAATTGCCCCACTATCATACATGAGGGAGCTTTTTATTTTATTAGAATACAGTTACCTCTTTTCTCCTTCCCTCCTAACATCCCATGTCTTCTATCTCCCAAACTCACAGCCTCCCGTTTTTTAATCATTTTTATTACAAATACATATAAGTAATAAACACATAAGTACAACCTGCTTAGTCTGTCCACTGTTGCCTGCATGTATTTGCTTCTACTGCTGACTAGTTGGAATTGGGTAACCAAACAGGGCACTCATCCCTGGGGAAGGTTAACTCATTCTCTCTCTCTCTCTCTCTCTCTCTCTCTCTCTCTCTCTCTCTCTCTCTCTCCCTCTCCCTCTCTCGGCAGTTGTTAATTGGTTTTTAGCTCTTCAACTAGAAGTGAGGCCCCATCTACAATGGTTTGCCAATGACAATGGATTGCACAGTTTCTCCTGATATTTTATGGGTGTAGCTGCCTTGTCGTAGAAGGCATGCTCTCACAGCAGACTTCCACATCTCTTACAACCCTCTCTGTCCTCTTCTGTGATGTCCCCTGAGCCTTAAGTGCAGGGTTTTCCTTACAGATATATTCAGCTTGAGCTGGGCAACCCATGGCCAGTTAATCTTTTCATTTTGACCAGTTGTGTCTTGCTGTAATGGTCTCTTGCTACAAAAGGAGCTTCTTTTATGAAGAGTGGGAGCAGCTCTTACTTTGTGGGTATAAGTTTAAGTATGTAGAGTGCAGTTAGGAAGCACACTGACTTACGAAAATGGCAGTGGTAGTGCTGTGAGTCAGGACACATATGTCCTTTAAAGGGAGTAGGGACCAATAAGAAGTGCTAGAGGAAAGACTGGGAATGTTGATGTGATAGAAGTACATAGGGTATGAAGAGCTCTTAGCTCAGGAAAGAGCTTTCCCTTTCTTTGCTTTCTTTCCCTGAAGGACTGAGACCCAGTACTGATTAATCCTTTTTCATTTCCTTTCAGAAACTCCACCTTTGTCTCCTACTTAACTCAAGCACTGCTGAGCTCAGAAGCTGATTATGAAATCTGACAGTTTCTCAGTACTCTTCTACATGCCCACACTTCAACTCCATGGTCATCATTCCTCACACACCTCAAAAGGTCCTGTTCTCATCACAAATATTTTCTGGCAGTCAAAGTAACCTTTTCTCAACCTGGCATATATTTCTAGAGTCCACTTTCTAGCATGATGCTATACTTTCGTTGTAAACTGAATATGTAAATTATTAGTTCCAGTGATGTGGTTTTAAGGTGCTCTGAATAGAGTGGAGCATAGTGAGAGGGCCTTAGGATCACCCCAATGAGGCTCTCTCTGCTGTCTCTCTCTGTCTCTCTGTTTCTTTGTCTCTTTCAGTCTCTGTCTGTCTCTTTCAGTCTCTGTCTGTCTATTTCTCTCTCTCTCTCTCTCTCTCTCTCTCTCTCTCTCTCTCTCTCTCTCTCTCTCTCATGATGTAACACTCTCACATGTTCCACAAACATACATGATCAGCTGAACATTAGCTGGGACTTCATGAACAATGATCGAACATAAGCTTCTCTTTATTTCATAGCTGTGTCTGGAGTGTTGTAGTGATACTGTGTCAGATAATACCCTCACTGACACACTTTACAGTTGTATTCACACATTAATTAGGATTTTTGGTTTCTTATTTTTGGAAATAAAAATCCATTTTTAACAATTTACCCTTATTCTCTGATCAAACAATCCTGCATATTCAGATAATCTTTCCTTATCTGTTACTGTGCCTCTCTCCTGCGTAGACAGTTCCTTCATAAGTCACAAATAATGACATAGGAAACAAGTATGAGAGTTAAAGCTCAATGTTCTTGTGCCTTTTGAAGACCCAGGTGCAAGGAAGTCACACTTGAATGAAGACACTCTTGCTCAAGTATGTAAAAACCAGTATAATAATTTCCTACATGGCCTAGCTAAGAGCTTTGTTTTCTCAAGGCTTGTGCCACCACTGTCTGGGTCTGGGCATTTTTTTTTAACCTTACAGGTTCTTGGAGTTTTGTGTTTTTAATAGATTCCTTCTTATGGGAAAGTTTGTGTCTGAGTCTGTATGTGTTCTTGTGCTTTTCTGTTGGCTCCTTCCTTTGTTTGTTGTGTGCTATTCCACTTTATTTGTTTTAGTTTTCTGATTTATTTTATTATTATTCTTTAGATGCCTGTATGATATTGGTCCTGTTCCTTATTCTCTGCTACATTGGGTGAGCTAGCTGGGGCAGTGCTGGAGAGCTTGTCTGGGTGGTGAGGATATGGTAAAGCTGGTAGGGTGAACAACCCAGATACCACTCAGTCCCAGAAACAGGACCATCAGGTGACCTTTCCCAACATCCACCTCATCTATGAACTGCTGAATCATGTGAAAGGGCCAGACCTACAGATCCAAAGCTACAAGATCTCCATGATGCAAGGCAATGATAAGATATCCAAGAGGAGTCCAAGTGAGGGCCCTGTATAGAGTATGTAGCAGAAGCCAGAGGCCTCAAAACAGTCCAATGACTCATTGCAATAAACACTCACAGGTAAAGATATATGGACTAAAGGGTGACTCACTGGCCCAAACCACAGTTTCCATACCAAGAGTTTTTTTAATTTGCTTTTTTGTTTTATTTTGTTGTGTTTTGCTTTGGTTTGGTTTTAATTTTAAATTTTGTTTTTGGAGGTGTTTGCAAGGGCAGAGGACAGAAGTGAGGGGACATGGGCTGGAAAGATGGCTCAGTGGTTAAGAGCACTGGCTGTTCTTGCAGAGGATCTGAGTTCAATTCCCAGCAACCACATGGTAGCTCCCAATCATTTCTCATGAGATCTGTTGTGCTCTTCTGGCATGCAGGCTGAACACTGTATACAAAATAATAAATCTTTAAAAAAAAAAGAAGTGAGGGGACAGAGAGATGAGTGGGATGGGGATACATAATATGAAGTCCACAAAGAAACAATAAAAATTAAGAAACAACAAAGCAATAAGAAATGAATAAATAAAAGAAATTCATGAAAATATAAACAAACAGTGGAAAGAAACAAAAAAAAATGTTCAAGATACAGAAAAGGCAATAGATTCAACAAAGACAACTCAAACTGTGGAAAATCTGGAAAAGAAAAATTTAAGAATTTAAACAGGAACTATAGAGCAAACTTCAAGAACAGAATACAAGAGATAGAAGAGAGAATCTCAGGTACTGAAGATACAGTAAAAGAAATGGATACAATGGTTTAAGAAAATGTTAAATCTAAAGTACTATTGACACAAACCATGCAGGAAATCTGGAACACTGTGAAAAGACTAAATCTAAGAATAATAGGAAAAATAAAAGGAAAAGATACCCAGGTCAAAGGCTCAGAAAATATTTTCAACAAAAAAAAAAATAGAAGAAAATTTTTCTAACCTGAAGAAGGAAATGCCTATCAAGGTACAAGAAAGATACAGAACACCAAATAGATGGTCCATAAAAGAGTCTCTTCCTTAAATAATAATCAAAGCACTAAACATACAGAACAAAGCTGCAAGGGACAAAGGCCAAGTAACATATAAAGGCAGACATATTAAAATCATACCTAATAAATCAATGGAGACTCTGAAAGCCAGAAGGTCCTGGAAAGATGTGTTGCAGTCTCTAAGAGACCACAGATGACAGCCCAGACTACTATATCCAAAAAAATTTCAATGGTTAAAGATGGAAAAGATGATATTCTATGATAAAGCTAAATTTAAACAGTATCTTTGTTCACATTAACTCCTAACCTAAGGAGGTTTAACAATAACTGTGAAAGCATAGGGAATCAATAATTTCAGAACAGCAAAATCAATAGAAGAAAGCACACACACGTACACTCACAAACAAAAATACACACACAACTGCATACCCAACCACACACCACCACCACAACAGTAACAAAATAAGAGAAATCAACAATCAATTGTCATTGATAGCTCTGGTCTCAATATCAATAGTCTCAATTCCCCAATAAAAAGACGCAGACTAAAATAATGATGTGAAGACAGGATCCATCTTTCTGCTATATCCAAGAAACACACCCAGCATAGACATTACCTAATGGTAAAGTGTTGGAAAAAGATATTCCAAGCTAATAGATCCAAAAAGCAAGCTAGTGTAATAAAATATCTCAGAGTAAACCCAGCAAAGCAAGTGAAAAACTTATATGGTAAAGAGTTTAACACTTTGAATAAAGAAACTGAAGAATATATAAGAGGATGGAGAGATCTCTCACGCTCATGGATCAGAAGGATTAACATGGTAAAAATGGCTAACTTACCAAAAGCAATCAACAGATTCAATACAACACCCATCAAAATTCCAACACAATTCTTCACAGATCTTGTAAAGATAATTTTCAACTTCATATAGAAAAACAAAGAAAAAAAAAGATAATTAAAATGATCCTGAACTATAAAAGAACAGCTGGAGGTCTCACTTATCCTAATTTCATGTTGTACTACAAAGCTATTGAAATAAAAACAGTAAGGTTTTGGAATAAATGCAGACACATTGATCAATGGAACCAAACTGAAGACCAAGACCTACATCAACATTCCTAAGGATTTTTTGGTAATGATGCCAGATATGCACACTGGAAAAATGACAGCATCTTCAACAAATGGTGCTTGTTGAGCTGGGTGTCTATATGTAGAAGAATGCAAACAAATTCATATTTATCACTCTGCACAAAACTCAAATCCAAATGAATCAAAGACCTCAACATAAAACCAGATACATTGAACCTCATAAAAGAGAAAGTGTCTCATTGACACAAGAGAATGCTTTTTGAACAAAACTCTGATAGTGTAGGCAACACTTAATAAATGAATCAACAATTAATAAATAGGGTCTCATGAAGGTTTTGAAAAGCTTTTATAAGGCAAAGGATACTGTCATTCAGACAAATCAGCAGCCTGCAAAATGGAAAAGATTTTTACCAACTCCATATCTGATAGAGGATGCATATTGAAATATATAAATAACTAAAAAACTAAATATCAAATAAAATAATCCAATTAAAAATGGGGCACAAATCTAAGTAGAGAATTATTAATATAGAAAACTCAAGTGGCTGAGAAATACTTAAAGAAATGCACAGTATTTTTAGCACTCACGGAAATGCATATCAAAACTACTTTGCGATTCCATCTTCTACCTGTCAGTATGGCTAAGCTCAATAACATGTGACAGTTCATGCTGGAGAGGATGTAGAATAAGGAAAACATTCATCCATTGCTGATTGGAGTGCAAATTTCACAAAAACTATGTAAACCAATATAGTGGTTTCTCAGATAGTTGAGGAACCAATCTACCCGGAGACCCAGGTATACCACTCTCAGCTTATTCCCAAGGACACTTCGTACCACCACAAAGACATTTGCTCAACCATGGTCATTGCTGCTCTACTCATAATAGCCAGAAGTTAAAACAACCTAGATTCCCCTCAACAGAAAAATAGATAAAGAAAATGTGGTGAATTTGGAATGCAATGGAGTATTACTCAGTTGTTTAAAAAATGCCATCACACAGCCCACCAGCACCCAATTGGACTAAGAGGTGAGTCTTTATCCTTAAACCCAAACACACCAGTCCCTAGGCTTTGGGCCCCTACACCACCACCCACTGCAGTCCCAGTTTCATGCCAGTTGGCAAGCAGACCTCCTGTAGACATGTCAGACTACCATCATCCCCCATCAAACCCTGTAACCCACAAGCCCCACCCCTCCCAACTCACCCATGAGCCAAGACTGCAACTACTCCCTGAGACAAAGCCCACCAGGGCCAATTGGACTAAGAGCTGCTCCCTGAGACAAAGAGTCCATCAGCATTGACTAGATCAAGAGCTCCCACTGGACCAAGAGTATCGATCAGACCAAGAGAGCCTCCCTCAGGCACAGCCAGCACTTGCACCAAGTGGAGAAAGAGATGGGTAGATGCCAGTGCAAAAATACAGCCAACAAAATAAAAACCAATATTGCTCCATCAGAACATACATCAGCAAGACCTGAACATCCTAACACAAAAGAAACAGAAAAACTCAACCTTAAAAATGACCTTAAGAAGATGATAGAGATCTTTAAAGAGGAAATGAAAAATTCCCTTAAAGAATTCAAAAAAAAACCTCAAACAAAAGATGGGAAGAAATCAGTAAATCCCTTGAAAGCCAAGAGAAAGCAATTAAACAAGTGTGGGAAAAAGTTCAAGATTTGAAAACTGAAATGGAGACAATAAAGAAGACACAAACAGAGGGGATGCTACAAGTGGAAAATCTGAATAAATGAACAGGAACTACAGATGCAAGCATAACCAACAGAATGCAAGAGATGGAAGAGCAGATCTCTGGCATTGAAGATATGATAGAGGAAATAGAATCATCAGTCAAGGAAAACACTAAAGCCAATAAAGTCATGACCCAAAATGTCCAGGAAATTTGGGACACCATAAAAAACCAAACCTAAGAGTAATAGGGATAAAAGAAGGAGAAGAATACCAACTCAAAGACTCAGAAAATATATTCAACAAAACCATAGACAAAACTTTCCCAACCTAAAGAAGGAAATGCCTATAAAGATACAAGAAGGTTACAGAACACCAAATAGACTGGATCCAAAAAAAGTCTCCTCACCACATAATAATCAAACCACTAAACATACAGAATAAAGAAAAAATATTAAGAGCTGCAAAGGAAAAAGGCCAAGTTACATATAAAGGCAGACCCATAAGAATAACACCTGACTTCTCAATGGAGACTCTAAAAGCCAGAAGGTTCTGGACAGATGTTATGCAGACACTAAGAGACCATGGATGCCAACCCAGACTATTATACCCAGCAAAACTCTCAATCAACATAGACAGAGTAAACAAAATATTCCATGATAAAACCAGATTTAAGCAATATCTCTCTACAAATCCAGCCCTACAGAAAGCACTAGAAGGAAAAGTCCAACCTAAGGAAGTTAGATACACCCATGAAAACACAGGCAATAGATAGTTCCACAACAATGAACACCAAAGAAGGGAAACATACAACACTACCACCAAAAAATAACAGGAATTAACAATCACTGGTCATTAATATACATTAATTTTAATGGTCTCGATTCACCTTTAAAAAGACACAGGTTAGGCCGGGTGGTGGTGGCGCACGCCTTTAATCCCAGCACTCGGGAGGCAGAGGCAGGCGGATCTCTGTGAGTTCGAGGCCAGCCTGGGCTACCAAGCGAGTCCCAGGAAAGGCGCAAAGCTACACAGAAAAACCCTGTCTCGAAAAATGAAAAAAAAAAAAAGACACAGGTTAATAGAATGAATAAAAAAACAAGATCCATCCTACTGCTGCATACAAGAAATACACCTCAACTTCAAAGACAGACATTACCTCAGAGTAAAAGGTTGGGAAAAGACTTTCCAATCAAATTGATTTAAAAAGCAAGCTGGTGGAGCTATCCTAATATCTAATAAAATAGACTTCAAACTAAAATCAATTGAAAGAAATTGGGAAAATCCAACAAAATGAAGTCTCAATTCTGAATATTAATGCACCAAATACAAGGTCACCTACATTTGTAATAGAAGCATTACTAAAGCTTAAATCATACATCAAATCCTATACACTAGTAGTAGGAGAATTCAAGACCCCACTCTCACCAATGGACAAGTCTGCCAGACAGAAACTTAACAGAGAAATAAGGGAACTAACAGACATTATGACTCAAATGGACTTAATAGAAATCTACAGAATATTCCACCTTAATACAAAAGAATATACCTTCTTTTCAGCACCCCATGGAACCTTCTCAAAAATTGATCATATGCTTGGTCACAAAGCAAATCTCAACAGACACAAAAAAATTGAAATAACCTCCCGTATCTTATTGGACCACCATGGCTTAAAGTTAGATTTCAACAACAACAAAAATTACAGAAAGCCTACAATCTCATGGAAACTGAATAATGCCCAATTGAATCACCAATGGGTCAAGGAAGAAATAAAGAAAGAAATTAAAGTTTTTCTAGAATTCAATGAAAACAAATGTACAATATACACAAAATTATGGGACATTGTGAAAGCAGTGCTAAGAGGAAAATTCATAGCTCTGAATGCCCACATAAATAAGTTGGAGAAATCTCACACTAGTGACTTTACAGCACACCTGAAAGTGCTAGAACAATAAGAAGCAAACTCACCCAGAAGAAACAGTTGCCAGGAAATAATCAAATTGAGGGCTGAAATCAATAAAATAGAAACAAAGAGAACAATACAAAGAATCAATGAAACAGAGTTGGATCTTTGAGAAAATCAACAAGATAGACAAGCCTTTATCCAAATTAACCAAAATGCAGAGAGAGAAAGCATCCAAATTAACAAAATTAGAAATGAAAAGGGAGACATAACACCAGACAATGAGGAAACCCAGAGAATCATCAGGTCATATTTCAAAAACCTGTACTTCACAAAATTGGAAAATCTGAAAGAAATGGATGGTTTTCTGTATAGGTACCCATACTTAATTTAAATCAAGACCAGATAAACTATTTAAATAGACCAATAACCCCTAAGGAAATAGAAATTGTCATTAAAAATCTCCCAACCAAAAAAAGCCCAGGACCAGATGGTTTCAGTGCAGAATTCTACCAGATTTTCAATGAAGAGCTAATACCAGTACTCTTCAAATTGTTCCACACCATAGAAACAGAAGGAACATTACCAAACTTTCTATGAGTCTACAGTTACCCTCACACCCAAACCACACAAAGATGCAACAAAGAAAGAATTACAGACCAATCTTACTCATGAACATTGATGTAAAAATATTCAATAAAATACTGGCAAACAAACTGCAAGAACATATCAAAACAATTATCTACCATGGTCAAGTAGGCTTCATCCCAGGGATGCAAGGGTGGTTCAACATACAAAAGTCCGTCAATGTAATACACCATATAAACAAACTCAAAGAAAAAAACCACATGATCATCTCATTGAATGCTGAAAAATTCTTTGACAAAATCCAACACCCCTTCATGATAAAGGTTCTAGAGAGATCAGGAATACAAGGAACATACCTAAAAATAATAAAGGCAATTTACAGCAAGCCAACAGCCAACATCAAATTAAATGGAGAGAAACTCAAAGCGATTCCATTAAAATCAGGAACAAGTCAAGGCTGTCCACTCTTGCCATACTTATTCGACATAGTACTTGAAGTGCTAGCTAGAGCAATAAGACAACAAAAGGAGATCGAGGGTATACAAATTGGAAAGGAAGAAGTCAAACTTTCACTATTTACAGACAATATGATAGTATACATAAGTGACCCCTAAAATTCTACCAGGGAACACTTACAGCTGATAAAATCCTTTAGTAAGGTGGCAGGATACAAGATTAACTCAAAAAAATCAGTAGCCATTCTATATACAAATGATAAATGGGCTGAGAAAGAAATCAGAGAAACATCACCCTTTACAATAGCCACAAATAATATAAAATACCTTGGGGTAACTCTAACCAAGAAAGTGAAAGACCTGTATGATAAGAACTTTAAGTCTCTGAAGAAAGAAATCAAAGAAATCATGTCAAAAAATGGAAAGATCTCCCATTCTCATGGATAGGTAGAATCAACATAGTAAAAATGGCAACCTAACCAAAGCAATCTCCAGATTCAATGCAATCCATATCAAAATCTCAATACAATTTTTCACAGACTTGGAAAGAACAATACTTAACTTTATATAGAAAAACAAAATACCTAGGATAGCTGAAAGAATCCTGTATATTAAAGCAACCTCTGGAGGCATCATGATCCCTGACCTCAAGCTCTACTATAGAGCTATAGTAATAAAAACAGCTTGGTACTGGCATAAAAACTGACATGTGGATCAATGGAATCGAATTGAAGATGCTAACATTAATCCACACTCCTATGAACATATGGTTTTCGACAAAGAAGCCAAAACTTTACCATGGAAAAAAGAAAGCATCTTCAACAAATAGTGCTGGCATAACTGGATGTCAACATGCAGAAGGTTGCAAATAGATCCATATCTGTCACCATGCACAAGTCCAAGTGGATCAAAGACCTCAACATAAATCTACTTACATTGACCTTGATAGAAGAGAAATTAGGAAGTAGTCTTGAATGCATTGGCACCAAAGATCACTTCCTAAATATAACACCAGTAGCACAGACACTGAGAGCAACAATTAATAAATAGGACCTCCTGAAACTGAGAAGCTCCTGTAGAGCAAAGGACACATTCAATAAGACAAACGTCAGCCTACAGAATGGGGAAAGTTCTTCACCAACCCCACATCTGACAGAGGGCTGATCTCCAAAATATATAAAGAATTCAAAAAGCTAGACTTCAAAATACTGAACAATCCAATTTAAAAATGGGCTACACAGCTTAACAGAGAATTCTCAACAGAAGAATCTCAAATGGCTGAAAGACATTTAAGAAATCGCTCAACATCATTGGTCGTCAGGGAAATGCAAATCAAAACAACTCTGAGATACCATTCTACACCTGTCAGATTGGCTAAGATCAAAAACACTGAAGACAGCTTATGTTGGAAAGGATGTGGAGCAAGGGGAACACTCCTCCACTGTTGGTGGGAATGCAAACTTATACAGCCACTCTGGAAATCAATATGACGTTATCTCAGAAAATTGGGAATAAGTCTTTCTCAAGACCCAGCTATAGTGCTTATACCTAAGGAATGCTCAATGTTACCACAAGGATACATGCTCAACTATGTTCATGTCAGTATTATTCATAATCCTTAGAAACTGAAAACAACCTAGATGTCCCTCAACTGAAGAATGGATAAAGAAAATGTGGCACATATGCACAATGGAGTACTACTCAGCACTTAAAAAACAATGATATCATGAAATTGGCAGGCAAATGGATGGAACTAGAAACTATCATCCTGAGTGAGGTAACCCAGACTCAGAAGGACAAACATAGTATGTACTTGTGGTGATATTGTGTTCCCCAAAATTTTATACACCCTAATAAACTTATCTGGGGTCAGAGAACAGTATAGCCACTAGATATAGAAGCCAGGAAATAGTGGCACACATGCCTTTAATCCTAGCATTCCTGAGACAGAGATCCCTCTGGATATCTGTGAGTTTAAAGCCACACTGGAAACAGCTAGGTGTGCTAACAAGGGCCTTTAATCCCAGGAAGTTATGGCAGGAAGCAGAAAGGTATTTAAAGTGTGAGAATGAGGAACTAGATCCTGCTTAAGCTTTTAGGCTTTTAGCAGCAGTCAGCTGAGTTCCAATCAGATGAGAACTCAGAGGCTTCCAGTCTGAAGAAACAGGTTCAGCTGAGGAATTGGCAAGGTGAGGTAGCTGTGGCTTGTTCTGCTTCTCTGATCTTCCAATATTCACTCCAATATCAGGCCCTGGGTTTGTTTTTATTAAGAACTTTTAAGATTCGTGCTACATGTACTCACTCATAAGTGGATACTAGATGTGAGGGAAGGGATGGTCAGACTCAAACCCACAGCTCCAGAGAGGCTAGCTAACAGGGAAAGACCCTAGGAGGGACACATGGAAGACCCAGCCAAGGAGAAATGGATGACATCTAAATGAGCGGACTACATATGGGGGGTTGGTGGCAGAGGGCAAGGAGTCGGGGATGAGAACATAAGAAATGGGAGAGTCAAGCTGGAACAGGGACAGAGTGGGAGGGCAGGGAGGAAGATACCATGGTAGATGAGGACATCATGGGAATAGGAAGAGGCAGGGTGCTGGGGAGGCTCTCAGGAATCCTCAGGAATGACCCCACCTTGATCTGCTGGCAGTGGTCCAGAGGGTGTCTAGACCGGTCTACTCTGGTGATCGGTCTAGCAAATAACCTAGCTGTCATCATGGGACCTTTGTCCAGTAACTGATGGAGGCAGATGCAGAGATCCACAGTCAGGCACCAGGCTGAGTTCCAGGAATCCAATCGATGAAAGAGAGGAGGGATTCTGCAGGCAGGGGACGTTGACATCATGATGGGAGGATGTGCAGAGATGACCGGCCACACTACTGGAAGCCCATGAATAGTGGACTGGTGTCTGTGGAGCCCCATGAGCCTGGACAAGGCCCTCTGTATACAGAAGATGGTTGTTTGGCTCAAACTCTTTGGGGGGCACACAGGTAGGGGACCGGGATCCATCCCTGGTGCATGGGCAGGCTTTTGGTGTTGTGATGCCCTTTGCAGCCTTGGTGCAGTGGGAAGGGGCTTGGACACGCCTAGGCTCAGTGTGCTGGGCTCTTCTGACTTCCCATGGGAGACCTTGATTTGAAGGATGGGGGGATGTAGGGTGGCTTGGGAGAGAGGACTGGGGGAGTGGGAGGAGGGAGGATGTGGAATCTGTGGGTGGTACATGGAGTGAGTAGAAAATTTCTTAATAAAGAAAAATGAAAAAAAAATAAGAAAAAAGAAAACAAAAGAATGGAAAAACAAAAAATATATAAGCAAAAAATTGGTTATTAAAATTAGAAATAGTTGATTGGAAAGATTGCATGAAAAATTTTTAGTGTATTAAGTTCAATTGTTCTTATGTTAAATTAGCACCAAAACGCTTTGTTTTTCTTTAAAAATGTACTGGATGACAAATAAAGTAAATTGTAAAATTGTTCCTCAAAAAAAAAAAAAAAGAGGAGTGAGCAGATGTGGTGTGAATCTTTACAGGAGGAAGTCTGGAGAGACAGATGACGCTTAGCCCAGCATGCTTTCTCACTTGACCACTGGGAGCCAATGTGGCAGACAGGATTGCTCTATCAGTAGAGATATGGGAGATGGATTGAGTTGCCTGTCTTTGGCTGACCATGGAGGATTATTGGATAGTAAAAAAAAATAAAATAAAGGTTTATTATTAAAAAAAAGACATTATAAAATTTTCAGGAAAATGGATGGAACTAGAAAAAATCATCCTGAGTGAGGTAACCCAGACCCAGAAAGGCAAACATGGTGTGTGCTCACTTGTAAGTGGATATTAGCTGTTAAGTAAAGCATAGTCATGCTACTACAGTCTGTACCCAGAGAGGTTACGTATAGAGGAGGGACTAGGGGGACACGTGAATCTTCCTGACAGGGGGAGATAGAACATTATATGAGTATCCAGGGGGTCTGAATGACATGAGCACAGGAGTATAAGATGGGGTAGGGGAAAGGAGATGTGGTCAAGGGAGAGTATGATAGAAGTGATACCTTGAATTGAGGGCCAATTAAAGGTGGGGGGAAGGAGATCATTTGACTAAATCACTAATAGTGTTTTTGAACTTACTTTCTCATTTTAAAAATAAAATTGGGATAAAATCTTAGAGAAAAAAGACTGGGTATGCATTGTGAAAACTGGATCCTTTTACTGATCTTTACTACCACCTGGAACTCGACTTTGAGAACAGTTACACTGTCAGATGTAGACCTGACCAATCCATGCTGCTGTGAATTTACCCCAGGGGAAGAAGCAGCTGTTTTAACATTGTATGGGAACAAGTAAGCAACTGTGCAAAGTCAAAAATTTTAATCATGACCTGTCATATCCTCTGAGGATACCTTCTGGAGGCCTTTGGGGCTATATTGGTTTATTTGTTTATTTAATTCTGTCTATTGAACAAAAAGTCCTAAAGCAAGGTAATCACTAGCTTTACCACTTAGAAACATCACCATCCCCACTAAACTTATTTTTATGGATGTTAGGTGAATGCAGATTTCATAAACACAACATTTCTGAAGAACTAATTCCAGCTAATGACCAGGCATGTGGTACACATATGTGATCCTAGAATTCAGTAAGTTCAGATTGAACGAGACAGATGGATTGCATGTTTTCACAAAGCTAGAATACTAAGCATGAATCTCTCATGAAAAAAATAATAAATAAATTTGCAAATATATCCTCAGATAGTTACTGGATGGTTTCTGTCCTTTAATTTCTTAGTGCAGAATCATCTCTAATGCACATCAAGCTCACAAACACACTATTTCCATTCCTGATTCTTCCCACTTTGACTTTTGAAGATTCTATTATTGGAATGTCAGATAATAAAATTTCACTGATTGTGTGATGCCTTTTATTTAACTGATAATCTTATAAGCTCACAGGTGAAATGCTATGTTAAATCTACTCATATCTGTGAAACCTTTAATTTACTATATCATGGACTTACCATTCTTTCCTCAGGATTTATTCCATCTTCTACTTCATTCCTGAGGTTTCGATCCTGAGTATGTAGTATTTCAGCATTTCCTCCTCCTTTTTTCTACATGAATCTCTATAAACTGAGTCATCATATTGGCTATCTTTTCATATCTGTAACACGCACACATACATTCTGAACTGGGTATGATATTATGAATGGGTGTGCCTTCAATCAAGTGAGTTAAAACCAAGGTAATCACTATTAGAGAGGCATTACAAATTAAATCAGAAGTTTCTCTTCTGAGCATGATCAAATTTCCCTTGTAGAAAAGATGGTCACCAATGAAAATTTCAGAGCCATTTCCACATTGCACATGTCTATGGAACACCACCCCAATCTTGGTACTTACTCCTCTTTGCACATGGATGTGATATGAGGTGAGTGAAATCCACCATAACCATTTGTGAACCTATGACATTGTGGTTAATGGTCAAGGTTGGGAATTTCTATGAAATTTGTGATGCTCATCACTATATGGCACACACACAAGCACACACACACACACACACACACACACACACACACACACACACACACACACAATTGATATAGTGGAAAGTCACCTCAGATGACATCAGGTACTGCACAATGAATTAACATGGGAAAATGTCTATAACCTGTACAATAAAAATTCCAGAAGACTGGTGATTGGATGTAACTACATAAATTCAAATATTTCAACCAATACTGAAAAAATATTTATGTTAATTCAATTTGGAAAATAGAAAATATCAGGCAACATCAAGAAGCTCTGAAGATTCTTACTCAAGACAACAGGGAAATCAGAGAGCACTGGGCAGATTAACCAAGTTTTTGTCTCACTTCCTTACTATTTGTGTCACTGTGGGTTACACATAACTGCTTCCACTGCCATGATCTGATCCACAGTAGTAGACATTCTCATCATCATCCTGGACATTCTGGATGTTCAGATACCGAACTAGTCCAGAGCCAGAGCCTGAGAATCTATCAGGAATCCCACTACCCTTGGATACTACATTACCAGCAGTGCCCACTCGCATCAAAAACTGGACAACCTGCTGAGAGCTTTGCTGGTACCAGTCGACATTATACTTGATGTAGTCACTGCTCAGGGTGCAGGTAAGTGTGAATGACTTTCCCAGAAAAGAAGATGCAGATGGTGGCTGAGTCAACACAGGCTGAGAAAGAGACCCTGGAAACACAGATATGAGTTAAAGATCTCATAAAGAAGAAAATGAATAATTCCTGGAGAAAAGGATGGGGTAAGGGAGGTTGGTGCTAAGCACTAGTGGTCTTTCTGGAGCTCTTGACCATTGCCCACAGCTGACCTTTGAAGAGAGTGAGGATGATGAGGAGAACAGTCCAGACCATGGTGGATATGAATGATGCTGTTCTTTAGACCCTCACTAAGTCTGGGATCCCAAGCCTCTTATCCCCTAAGCTTCAGTCTGGCTAGGACCTAACCTCTCATGCAAATATAACCTCCCACTTCCTATATCGAGATCTCATAAAGATTCAGGGCTCATAGAGAAAACTCAGTCTGCCTCCCCCTTGTGGTCAGACATTAACCTTCAAGACTCAAAAGCCACCTTCGCTGTCCATCTGACATCTGGTGGTGGAACACAGGGCTGTGTCCTAACTCAATCTCCTTTTCCGTTTTCCTAGGAAATCTTCACAATGCTTTTCCCTTCTGGCAGCCCAAAGTGGGGCACAGGAGCTGTCTGTGGCTCCTGTCATGGAGTCTTCCAACACAGGCTGGAAAAGTCCTTGAATTATCATTCAACTAATAAGGATGTGCCCAGCTCAGTCTGGTATCCCATACTTCGTGCTGGGAAAAACAACATGAAGAGGAGATCCCACCCACTTGTCACGGATGTTTTATCCTTCAAAGAAGATGTCCTGCCCACAATCAATATTTTATACTAAGTGTTGCCTGTGGAGTCCATGGCAGCTTTCCAGGGGGACACTGGACACCTCACATATTGGGAAGGTGATCATAGTGTTCCGAGACTTAATTTTATATACAACTGTGCTGGTGAGTCCAACTTGAGAAGAAAATGGGGAAAGGCATCAGAGATTTTGAAAAGCAGCTTTCTTTTTATTTCTTCTTAGTTCCTTTATCCAAATCACAGTTTTATTTCATTGGCCCTTTATAATAAAATATCTAAGATGAACTTATTTTCAGTACATAGGATATAATTACATTAACTACTATGTTTTTCATCTTATACTTCCTTTTGATCCTGACACTACTGTTTATCATATTCATATGTAGTAATGTCATATCAGTATAAATATCTAGTTTAAATAAAATAAATAAGAAAAAAACAACTATAGCATTGAGGCACACCACACCATATTGAATAGAACACATCTTGCCCTATTCGGATAACTGAATACACTGGACATGTGTGATCTGTAGTGCTATTTACTCAAAACGTGATAAATTGAGAGGCAGAGGTGTAGAGGAGTTTGGATATAGCACAACTCCACACTCAGTGTAAGAGGCCAGAGCATGTAGTGTCAAGATGCCTCCTGTATCATGGTGTTGAAATCTGCTGTGGGAAGCTGGGCACTTCTGGTGGCCTGTCAAGCTGTTGCCCCATGCATAGCTCTTCTCAGAGCAGTGAGCTACACCATGAACTTCAGGATGACCCTCTCCTTTAATGCCAGAAGAGCCATGTGGGCACCATTGCTGAGATTTAGTTTTTCAACTACACCAATGAATGGCTATGCCTGCTAGATCATTCATTGCTAGGCTTCACACTGTGACAAGGTGTTGTGTGACCAGATGGGAGGCTCATACTTATTTGGCCTTATGGATGGCTATAAACATTATTCAGGCAGAAAATGACGTATTGGGAACCTGATACTTAAAAACTGGAACATGTACAAGAGTGACTTGACATACTGCCTTTTGCACAGCTGATCGACTCTATCTTGATCCTGCACACAGGAGGGCAACTCTTGTGATGTAATGCTTTCCTCCTTTGATGCCTTCTTTTGCTTGCCACTGTGGAGAGGTGATGACACAATGAAGAAGTGAGACATGAAGACTCCCTTCCCATCCTTAAGTTTGCTTCCTACCCTGCTCTGGACTATCTTCAAGAAAGATGCTGCCTAAACAATCACAGCATATATTTTGAAGAATTACTGTTCTGTGCATTTGCTTGCTGTTGTTGTTGCTAATCATCAATGGTTGTTTTCAATTTTATACAAACCTTTCCTCCGTTCTAGTTTGAAACTCTTCTCTCATATTTTCACTTGTATAATCTTTTGGTTAAAATTGACAAGTGGCAAATGCCATTTTAGAATTACTGATAATTCTATGGTTAACAATTTCTGTCAGTTAATTTCAGGAATCCCGATTTCCTTTTGGTTTTTCCTCTAAAATCCTAAGTAATTTCCTAAATACTTTGCCCTCAGATTACCTTTCATACTCAAAATAGCTTTTATGGTAAATCCCTATTTACATAAAATTCAATCAAGAAAAATTCTGATAAACAACATGGAGAAATATAGCTTGAACTTTCACCCCTACTGGCTAGATTTCATAGTGCTGGAAGATGCAATGCATGCTATCTTGGTAGAAAAGCAAACATCAGCTTCACCCAGATATGAACTGTTCAATATATAGTAATGAACTGCCTGGAAAAATATGCCCACAGATTCAATAGCTGTATGAATGTTATGGAAATGACCCACCACTCTTTCATTGTATTTAAGACTTGCTCAACAAGATGGAAAACATCCATTAGCACTGACAACAAGGTCAAGACACTAAGTCTAGATAGCTTATCAGTCCCTGAGAAGAACCTCATATTATTATTCTGCTAAATAGACATGTCATTAGTGACTTCTATTGACTTATTGCTATACCTATAAATCAGTATGTTGCTTGGATTCTAAAGGCTCCCTTGGGGGAGAGGGTAAGAAGGCACAGTGGCAATGACTCAGACACCAAGAATCCATTGAAAGCAAATAACTAACTCATTTATTTTAACATGGTAGGCCTTATATACCCTCCTCCCAGCACCCAGTCTCTGTGGTCATCCCTCACGGGCTGGGCACAATCAGGAACTCAACAGTAATTGTTGTTAGGTCCTCAGGCAGACTCAGCATGATCAGGAACTCTGACAGTGACTCTTGCTAGGCCTTCAAGTAGATTCTGCATGATCAGGAACTCTGACATCAACTAAGAACTCTGACAGTTCCTGTTGCTAGGCCCTCAGGCAGACTCCAGGTTGGCTCTTAAGGAGTATGTTATATGCATGCCTTGGCTACTTGTCTGAGCCAATTTCCTCCACCCTATGGGCCTGTTCTACTACATATCCACCCTTTTATTTTATTACATGGGCACTCATCAGGAGTCAGAGTTCTTTGCTCAGGCCTTATTGACCCTGCCTCAGTGGGGCTCAGCAACTGGACTGTGCCTGTTTTAGGTTAGCTTGCCAAACAATCTCTTACCCATCTTTGACTACCAGCCCTCGAAGAGCATTCATCCCTGGGAAGTTACTCCTAGTGGGGAGTGTTAAGCAGTAGCCTTTTGGATTTCAGAAAGCCAGGCATGCATAACCTCCTGTGGAGGGCCATGAGTTGGATGTATAAGAGTCATTAGCACCTATAGAGTCACCTTAGTGGCTGTTTGTTGTTGCTGGATGTGCTGTAGGATGTGATTGAGGTTCCATCAGGCATGTCTAGACTAGGATGGGACACTGCATGTGGGACCCAGGCTAGTTTTGTCAGGTTAGGAAAGGTGCACGGAGGGCAGTCAAACTCACTGAGGTAGACCCTGGGTAAGGATGTGCAGGATATGGCTGTTTGGAGAGCTTGGGTGTGGGGTTGGAAGCTCCTGTGTATCAGGGGCAGGCAGATCAGGTCCTCTTGAAGCCTAGATGTTTGTTGGGGTGCTGGGAGGCATTGTTATACTAGTCTGTACACTGCATGTGGGACCTGTTATAGGTCTGGCAGGTTGGTGATGGTTAGTAGAAGGGAGAGTCAAGCAGACCTACCAGGCAAGAGAGACCCTAGAGAAGGATGTATAGGATTTAGCTTGAAGACAATTTGGAAAATCCGGACATTTTAACTAATATTTGTCTTGGGAAAATTCAGTGCTGTCTAAAGTAAAAGACATAGTAGTCTGTGATATAAGCTTGACAGGAACCATCATCTACATGCCTAAACAGCACCAGAGAGTTATTTATAATATTACCTTCAAGGAATTGAGGATTGTGCAACTTTTTTTTTACTATCAAGCCATCTTATCTTTAATGAACTGAGAGTAATTCAAAATATAAAAAAGGAAGTCAAAATTATTTCCTCTACTGGTGATGCCCAACACTGTTGACTCAATCACAGTCAAAATTAAAGATAAGATTGGATTCCAATGTGGGTGGGTAAGAAGGCTTGATGACTCATAGACTGAGGCATCTGAGAATCATATAAGGTGGACAAAGAAGAGACAAAGAACACTAAGAGGACAGGACACTACTGTTGGATCATGAGAACCTTGGAGAGTTTCTTGATGGTAATTCAGTGTCACAAATATTTGTCTTCTGGGGAGAACCAAGGAACATAGATAGAGAAAATCTGTTTCCCCAGAGGGTCATATTTCTTCAATATATAGCTGTCATCATCCTCATTTTGATAATACTGGAGAAATATAACTATGCTTCAGCAGGAAGATTATGACCTGTTTGTAGTCAGCAGCATTTGCCCCAACTTTAACACCTCAAACCAGTTCCTATGTATTTGTTTTTGAACCCATATATTACAACAAAAAGTCAACCACACCTTAACCACAAGAAGCATCCTTGTATCCCAAGTGATGGAAGGGGACTCCCTATTCTAATTGTGCATTTGCATTTTTCATACATGAGGAGGCCTCCTGACTTCAGTTGGTAGTAGGATAGACCATTGAAACAGACAATGAAACCACTGCTTCAAGGTACCCATGAGTCTGGAAGATGCTCACAGAGATGAAGAACAAGTTAGTTGTTGAATAGCAATTGGGTAATTGAAGGATCCAACAAACAGACACAGAGTGGTGATGGGCACAATGAGTAGACACTGTTTACTATTTGAACCAAAGACTCTAAGGCAGGCTGGATATCAGTCTGGTCTTCTAGGCCAATCTCTACCTGTAGAGTTAGCAAGAAGGATCAGTAGAGAAGTACAGCCATGGTGGGTACACCTCTCTCATTCCCTCCATGCAGCTGCTTGCCCCCAGGGTATTAGTTCCTCCCTTCTGAAGAGGGGGGGCATGTGTTTATTCAAAGTTGCCTTTTCCCTTTGTGGTTCTTTCAGACCCTGCTGATTACAGATTCTGAATCAGAGAGAGGCCTTGAGGACACAGGAGGGTGAGAGAGTGGCTTGCCCTGAGTGTGAAACCAGGGAAGTTGGTAAAGGTTGCAGCTCTTAGAAATTTGCACAGGAGTCTCCAGAAGAATCTCAGACTCATGCTGCAGTGTCCCTGAACACAAGGTCAGCTCAGACTCAGTCATACCACAACCTCATATGTGGCCAGGAAGAGCTATCTAACATTACCTGATGGAAGCATCAAGGTAACCTTGACATATGAGCCCAAGAAAGTCCAGAGAAATTACCCCAAGAAATATCCAGAGACAATTTTGCATTTAGCCTCAATTACCTCTTTCTCATCAATTTATGCTTATGAACTAGAATTTTCTATTTTGCTACTCAAAACTTTGTTTTTTCTCTCTATACTAATATTGTTGTAATTAAGATATTAAGAGAAAATATTAGTGTGCTATTTTAACTAGCATGGTTTTTTAAAAAAATATTATCTTTCTCTGCTTTTAAATTTCTCTTCAAACCACCCAATCATTATTTTAATTGTTGTCATATATGTCCATGTCATATATGATTTTAAACTCTACATCCACCAGTCCTTACATCTAGGATTTATTTAAAAGTTGTCCATTCAAAGCCTGGCTTAGAGTCCTTTGGGTTGACAATGTTAAAGCCACAGCTCTAAGCGTAGGATCCAATGTCAAGCAGCGTTAAGAATGGGGTATGCCATGTTCTGCTTCACCATCTAACACCCTGACATCCACTCATTTTTGAAAGAGGCAACTGAGGGTTTTCACTTCCTCCAATAGCTGCTATAACTGTACAAGCTTGTCAATCAGCTAAGAACCTTGTGACATATTTTAATTAGCTTCATCACATGTCTTAGGTTTCTATTGCTGTGAGAAAACACCATGACCAAAAGCAATCTGGGAAGTAAAGGGTTTATTTCTTCATACAACTCTCAGGGCACAGTCTCACACTGAGGGAAGTCAGGACAGGCTCAAGACATGAATCTGGAGGTAGTAACTTATACAGAGGCTATGGAGGAGTGCTGCTTACTAGATTTCTCAGAATGCTTTCCAATACACTCCAGGTCCAACTGCCCCAGGGAAGCACCACCCACAGTGGACTCTTCAACATCAATCATTAACCAATAAAATGCTCCACAAGTTTAACAATAGGTCAATCTGACAAGGTCATTTTCCCACTTGAGGTTCATCTTCCCAGATAACTCTAGATTGTGTCAAATTGACAAAAAAATTATGACAACTGAGTGAGTTCCCTGCAATATATCTCTAAATCTTCTGCAAAATTGTGTTGTCTTCTCATCTTCAATATAGTGCTGGTGTATATTGAAATGATTGAAAAAATAAACTGTACTATTTTGATAATGGATAAGAATTGTAATATTTCTCACCATTCTGTGAAAAGTAAAAACTGATCATCCCACATATCCTGGCTGCCCTATTTTTAAATAATAGGATTGTATTCTCCACACAGAGATTTTGACATTCTTCAAAGACATGGGAAGACAGCTTACAGAAGTGTCAACATTTTTTCATCCATTCGTCTTCTCCAGATCTACTGTGTGTTTGTCATGGAAGCCTCAGGCTCACTACCTCTGGCTCTGTTTGCTAAGTCTTGGGGAGTTAGTAAGCTCTACTCGTAACTTGCTCCATGCAAGAAGCACCCTGAGCAAAGGCAACTACATGCTCTGCTCAGCATCCAAACCCTGCACTGTCTCTTTTCTGAGATTTGACTTTTTTTCTATTTGAGGTTATAGTTCAGTAACATTTCTCTCTGTCCATTACTCCCTCAAGACCTACTATACATGTATATATTCCGAAGTATTCACTGTTTAATGTATATAATGTTACTTGTTTGCATGTTATAGTGGCTGACCATGATAACCAGTCAGTGTGCTCTTCCCTGAGGAGGACCACCTCTCCCACTGCCAGCTCTCCTTGATGGCCTGTAGTTGTCTGTGCAGGATGAACTTGTGGACTTTTTCCAGTCCGGCTTGGCATGTTCACTGGTGTCATCCTAGTTCAAACCATGTCTAGGTGATCATGTTGGTGAGACTCTGTGGGTGTAGCTTCTGATATTAGTAGGAGACACAATCTCACAGCAAACTCCCTTTTATTCTGGCTCTTACAATCTTTCTGCCTCTTTTTTTTTTGCAATGTTTCCTGAGCCTTAAGGATGGCAGTGCTTTTTATATCTATCAAGTGATATTGTCCAGTTTTCTTGTGATCAGAAATAAGTGGCTAAATCCACTCTATGCTATTCCAACTTCATAACATTAATTCTTCCTAAATAAGAGTTTCTGCATATAACATTCTGAAATTTACATTTTAAAATACAGAAGTAAACATTGCATGGTGATTTATACTTTTCTTTGACACTGTTTTGTCTAAATGCCACATCACACCTGGCATCCCTCATAAGCCTATTTTAAACCTTTGCATGCCTCTGAATTGTCAATAAATTTTTTATTTCAACAGCTATTTACAGTAATATTTTTAATTCTTTTCAATATATCATAGTGTATGTTCACTTTTCTATTTCTTTCCCTTTGCGGGGGGGTTTGAGGAGTTGTTTTTTCAAGACAGGGTTTCTCTGTGTAGTTTTGGTGCCTGTCCTGGATCTCACTCTGTAGACCAGACTGGCCTCAAACTCACGGAGATCTGCCTGGCCCTGCCTCCCAAGTGCTGGGATTA
This sequence comes from Peromyscus californicus insignis, assembly GCF_007827085.1. Classification (NCBI taxonomy): domain Eukaryota; kingdom Metazoa; phylum Chordata; class Mammalia; order Rodentia; family Cricetidae; genus Peromyscus; species Peromyscus californicus. The sequence continues at coordinate 8,775,886 of NW_026294458.1, read as the reverse complement.
AAGGCATGCACCACCACTGCCTGGCATTCTATTTGTTTCTAAGGTACACTAGAATTTACCATTTTTCCATGTTATTACTAGAAAAAAATCAAATTAGCTACATTCTTAGTAACATATATTGAAGTACATTTATTTTATTAGTCTAGTCAATAAACACACCTTTTTTTGGCATGTGACATTAGAACATCTTATCTACCAATATGCTATATCTCTAGATGTTTCTGGATCCATCTCATTGTAGATGAAGACATTTAATTTCCATGTGCATGTATTCAGGCTCTGTGTTATTAATAAAGATTGCATAGTGCATGAAGGAGACAGGGTAGGAGTCAAATATTTACCCCAACTTACCCTCCCAGGGAAGCAACAGATGGTGAAGCCTCAGGAGACACATGCCCACCTTGTTTTTATGCCCCTGCTTAGTAACCATCTCAAGAGGAGAACTTAGAGCTATGTAAAGATGAGTGAGGCCTCAGCTCTTGAAACACTCAAACCACACAGAATTGTTATGTCTTCTGATTATGCTTGGAGAGATGGCTTCATTCCAACAACAATTATCTGAAGTAGTTGTTCCTATCTGCTTTGTACAACTGAAAATATACTCAGTGGCATTAGCAATAACAAGTCAAGAGTCCTGGAGTCAATGATTCATGGAATTAACTTATACTTTGATTTGTTTATAATGGATTAGATAAATTACAGTGATTCAGAGAATGCAAGTGTCATCAATCCATTGAATACAATTGAATATATAACGAAATGGCATTTCATTAACAGTAAAGAGGTTAAAGTCAAAATGGCAGACAGCAGTGAGGTCAGTGATAACATGGAGAAATCATGAACCTCTTCTTCTCATGGAACTATTAACTGGCACAGCAACTTAGCAATGGAGTGAGGCATTTCCTCCAAAGAATGATGATATTGATATTCTAGTTATCTACTGAAGATACTTGGAAATACATGCCCATAGAAATGCTTGGAATTTGAATACTAGTGTGAAAATGTAGAAAATGTGGGTCAGCATACCTTGCTCACAAACCTGTGAATTTATTCATCCACTTTAAAAAGGAGAAATTTCCACAAATAGTCACAGTATTTCCTAGAAATTCTGGTCCTGGTTATCTGTCCCCAAAGGGTATGTCCACAGAAGCACTTGAAAATTGTAGATTGACATCTATAATAAAAATGCTTATAAATACAAAAAAATTCAAACCAAATACCTCTAACCCGGTTAAAGGTGGGCCACCAGTAGTGTATCCATACAGTTCAAGTTAAAGATAATAATTACCTGATAGTACAAAATTATGTCTGCGAAGTGTCCAAAACAGCAAACTAGTAGACAATTTCCTAAAAATACCAAAAGCGATGCAAAAAACAAAAACAAAAAGTGTAGTTGCAAGCCAAAATTACAATAACCTGCTGTCCTTCTAATTAATAATTGTTTCTTTTCAAGGTATTATATTCTTAGTTTGTTATGTGAAATTTGCAACACTATAGAAATATGAAAAGAAGAATTTTACTGCACCTTTGGCAACAGTTGGTCTCTTGGATAGTATATGTCAATAAAGAAGTTAAGATCCAACCTCATGAAGATTGCCAACTGTCGCTATCACATAAGGATGATCTGTCCTCTGACAATCTGATGTAATAACAGGGACACTGGTCCTCACAGTCGTCCACTTTAACTGCTAGATTGCCATGGCCTGAGTAGGCTAGTGAAGGTCAGGGGAATGTTTTAGTCTCAGTTCCCCATGCATCTGGAGCACTGTGTGAGCATTTGTGCTACTGTCCCATGTTGAACAGTAATAACTGGCCTCATCTTCAGGCTTGAGGTCTGTCATAGTTAGGTAGTATGTATTGCTAAAGGGCCGGGAATAGCCAATTGTCACAAATTTGGGTACATCACCAGGAATTTCTTTGTGCCAGGATGCATCATATAGTCCAACATCACCACCACTTCCAGTACAGATGAGGGTGACTTCTTGTCCAATAGAACCAGACATGAAGGCTTCCTGACTCAGCCCAGACTGTGCCCAGGACCCTGTAATAAAGGAGATGGAGACACAGCAGGGTTAGTTTGCTCTTAAATAGAAAGAAAGTTTATATTTCTAGTAACTCCTTAATCCCTATTGCTTTTTACAAGCAGTCACCTGAGCAGAGAGTAAGGACAGTGAGAAGGAGGGAGACCCCAGTCATCGTGGAGATTTGTGGACTGTTGGTTCCTGAGGACCTAATGCTGCAGCAAAGATCATTTAGTGTCTGTGTACCCACTTTCCCATAAATAGGACAGAGGGACCTCCCATGCAAATCATGTCTTCCACTAGAAGGCCTCTCACCTCAGTTTCTGAGTCTTCTTTTGGGGGAGCTGGGCAGAAAGAGTTGAGATTACAGATTTATTCTGGACCCTGAGCATTAGCTTTTACCAGAGGAGTGGAAGGCTGATTTCCAAAGGGACAGGTATGCAGCGCCCCCTACTGTCTCCACACAGGTCACTCAGGACTGTCTTACCTAGGAACTGGAGAGAAGCAGGGGCCCTGCTCCCTTCCCTGCATAGGAGCCTCCTACAAAGGATGCAGAGACGTTTACCAGGTGAAGCCCTGATTTCAAAGATGTGCTGTCCTTAGCGGTTAACCAAGGTGGCCTTTTCTTTATTGTGAGTTTGCTGGTCAGCACAGCAAAGGGCGCAGCACAGTGGCAGAGCAAGCAGAAAGAGTATGAACGGCCTGCAGCTGGTCTTTGTTCATTGTTTGCCACTTCCTACCACGACAAGCAGGTGGTCCTCCTCTAAACCCTGTCTTTCTTCTGCATCGACGGTGCTAGAAGGACCCTTGATAACAGTGAAAGACAGAGGGTTTGGTTGGACATCAACCTTCCCAGAGCCAAGCCTGATAGTATCAACCTGAGATGGCAGCAAAGGATTGATTATACCTAAGAATTGAGAACACACGGGCTGGAGAGATGGCTCAGTGGTTAAGAGCACTGGCTTCTCTTCCAGAGGACCCAGGTTCGGTTCCCAGCAACCACAGCTGACTGTCTGTAACTCCAGTTCTAGGGCATCTGACACCCTCACACAGACAGGCAAGATACTAGTCCACATAAAATAAAAATAAATCTTAAATAAATAAGATAAGTCTTGAAAAAAAGAAAATTGGGAGCATTTAAACAAATGGAATTGTGAGGCATGTGAGCAGAAGTACTAACCAGAGGTAGTGAAAGGCCCCCAGCACGTTGCATCTTTTGCTATATGCATACCTCAGTTAAATCAACCTGAATGGGAGAAATATTAAATTTACATCTGCCTCCAAATCAGGTTTAAACTATCAACTGAGGGACAATGCCAGATCACCATACCTTCTTAAACAGTGTTCCATATCTTCTTAGCAGTGAACTAAATTTAACATAAGATTAACCACTTCAAAAAGCAAGTCAGTGACATTACCTGCATCCACAATGTTATGCAATCCCTTTCTTAGAACAGACTAGGTGTTATGGGTAAAACCCAGAGCCAACCATTCAGAAGGACCGAAGTTTAATACAGAGTTTCTGTATGAAGGTGGCTGGAGGAGCCTGGAGAGAAGCGGTTCTCATAGAGCAGCTCTGAATACACATTACAGGGAGCTTTGAAAGATAACAAAGAAACTGCATGCTGCTTTGCAGTTGCAGAGGAAGCATGCAAGCAGTCTAACAAGAACCAAGAATATGCAGTTATCTGGAGCATTTCAACCCTTAGTTTCTAGAATAGGATTGGGTGCTTTCACAGGGGACTTCCCAGGGTAGGGGATAGAAACTAAATACAGATTCATCCGACACAAGATGGAGATACCTTTAACCTATTACACTAGGTGTATAACAAATGTCCATTTTCCTTTCTTCAGCCCTAGACATCCAGTGTCTTTCTGCCTCTGAGATTATGCATTCCTGATAATCAGGCATAATACCCTGGATGTTCATCTACTTTTGTAATTCTTCACAGCCTGCTCATTTCTATTTCAAGCAAACATCATGTAGTTCATTACTAATTATGGCAGCCATTTTTTCCCTTTTGATTATGATTGCTGTGTTAAGAATATAAGCATGCAAGCATTTTTGAATGAATGTTCTAAGTGTTTTAAATATATACTGCTAAAATTTGAATAACAAATGTTCCATCTATAAACTCACATGTTGGAATCTTTTTTTTGGGGAGGGAGGGGGGTTGAGACAAGGTTTCTCTGTGTAGCTTTGCGCCTTTCCCGGAACTACTCTGTAGCCCAGGCTGGCCTCAAACTCACAGAGATCCACCTGCCTCTGCCTCCCTAGTGCTGGAATTAAAGGCGTGGGCCACCACTGCCCAGCTACATGTTGGAATCTTGGTTATTAGCTGACAGACATTTTCAAACTGAGTGAATCCTGAAGGATAAAACATAATCAATTTATTAATTCATTGATGGATTCATAAAGTGACAATATTTGAAGAAGGGAGGGATAAACAGGAGGCAGGGTCTATTCTGAGAAGTGGGTCATAGGTGGTATGTTCTTGGGAACTTCTTTCTAGTTCCTAGTTCCTTTCTCCTCCTCCTGTGATGCTCTCTCTGCCTGTGTACTCAGTGCTGAGCAGCCACAAAATCAAACCTGTGCAACCTGAGGCTAAAGTAAAATGTTCTTCACTTTGGTTTGTTCTTTCAGGCAATTTGGTCTTAACAACAGCAGTCTATTATGTAACTAGAGCAAAGTTATTTTTAATATTTTAATTTTACAATTATTTATAACTTTAATAATACAATGTTGAGATGGTAAATCTGTTAAAGTTTTGACGAACTTTGACATTCTGAACTTGGTAAAGAATTATATGTTGGCATTTACGTTGGTTGGAGCCATTTTGAGAGTCCTCATTTCTCCACGTCTTTCTTGTTCCAATTATTTTTAAATTATAGCAACCTAAGGGTTTCTTGGTAGTTTGTCTATCTTCGTATGTGAAAGTCCATCTACATGCTCTGCCCATTTTTACTGGAATGCTTGCATTTCTTTTTCAGATTAGTTGTAAAAATGCCTTGAATAGCAGAGACAACAAAACTTTCACACATGTATGATTTCCCATTCATATGTTGATTTTTAACTTACTTGAGAACATAATTTGGTATGACATATCTTAGTTTATGGTTATTTTTAATAAAATTGCATTTCAAAGATTTTCCTATTATATATTTTTGTTACCTCAAATTATCCATTTTAATACTCATCTTACTTAGATATGTCCCTTTGTTATATCATGTATTTTATAGTTTTAATATCTGCATTTATGGTTGCATCACATTTTAGGAAGTGATAGGAGGGATCCATGAGGTAGTACAGTGGGTAAGGGTTCTTGCAGGCAAGCTAACAACCTGAGCTTGATTGATCCCCAGATTCCACATGATGAAGGGAGAAAACCAGTTTCTGTAAGTTATCCTCTAAATTCCACATGTATGCTATAGTGTGCCTGTATACACACACACACACACACACACACACACAGACACACACACACACACACACACACACACAAGAAACAAACAAAAAGTTTTTTTAAAAAATGTTAAATGGGGGAAAAAACCCTTTTAGTTCTGCCCAAACAAGAAAAAAATATAAGATTTTCATTCTGTTTATTCACATTGAATACAGAATATAAGGTATTAGCTATTGTAGCTGGAAGATTTTTTTCTTTTGTGTACTGGCCTGCTGGTGGTTGGGACAAATCTCTCCCACTCATGTCCCCCAAGTAAACACACAGAGGCTTATATTAATTATAACTGTTTGGCCATGGCTCAAACCTTTTGCTAGCTAGCTTTTATATCTTAAATTAGCCCATAACTATTAATCTATGTATTGTCACATGTTCCATGGCTTTACCTGTGTCCCATTACATGTTGCTCCTTGGGCAGCTCGCTGGTGTCCCTCCTCTCCTTCTTTCTGTCTCTTTGAAATTCCTGCCTGCCTGTAAGCTGCCTTGCCATAGGCCAAATGGCTTTATTTATCAAACAATCAGAGCAACACATATTCACAGCATACAGAAAGATATCCACAGCAAGCTATAATAATAACACAGGCTGTCATGGTTTGAAAGTATTGTCCACAGTTTCAGGTGTTGAATACTTGGCCTTCAGTTGGTAGGTAGGTGTGGCTATTCTAGAGTGAGTTACTGGGGGTCAGAATTTGATAATTTAAAGATTCAAACCTTTCTAGTTTATTCTCTCTGCTTTGTTCTTGTAATTCAATATGTGAGCTCTCAGCTGCTCTTCCTGTCTCCATGCCTGCCCTTGTTACCTCTGTTCCACCATCATAAACTCTAGCCCTCTGGAACTGTAAGACTAAATAAAATATTCTACATCTTGCCTTAGTTATGGTGTTTTATCATGGCAATAAAAGAGTTATTAATACAGACCCTGCTATGCTTTGTTTCTGTTTTGATTTATTTTGGAAGAATGTAGAAGACTTTGGAAATTTGCAACTAGAAAAGCAATTGAATACTGTGAGTGGAGTTTAAGGACCCATCCTAGAAGCAGATTGGAAGACAGTACTATTTAGAGCTGTGGAAGCCCAGCTTAAGAGGTTTCAAGGGATAACAATTTTAGTAACTAGATTCAAAACAATTTCTGTGAAATTTTGGCAAAGAATATGGCTGTTTTATGCCCTTGTCCTAAGAACTTGCCTAAGGCTAAATTATAAAACAATGGGTGAATTTCTTCAGGAGAGTATATTTCAAGATAGTTAGTGTTGAATCTGTTTGTGGTTATCAGCAGTCACTCATATGCAAGTCTACAATGAAAGAAAGAACAATATGGCAGAAAGAAATTCAAAGTTTACAACTTGTAGAGGAAACAGACACTGGAAAGCTTAATGTTACAGCTCAGGCTTGTGCAGAAAGATATAATATTAGCACCATTAAGAGAGTCCCCCTGCTCAGCACTGCTGAAGGTAGGGCTCTATCAGGGCAAGACTTCACTCAGCTAAGCTTCCAACTTGTGAAAGGGGAAAATCCAAAGGAGCTTTCTGCTCCCACAAAGCAGCTGCAAACAATAGCTGATAAAGGCTTCAGGGGCTCTGGGGTCAATCACAAGCTGGCAGCCAAACTTGGCAGTGTCATCCTGTGGTTCTGGCCTTACAGTCATAAAGATGGACAAGTAAAAAGGTCCTGCAATCTTCTTTCATAACTTCAGACCCTAAGGCCAGGCAACACATAGCAGGGAAGTCCCTGCATAAAGGCTCTCATACCCCAAGAGGCCCTAGGAGGCCATAGATTGAAACTGTGATAGTGAACCCGGCATTGCACTAGAGACACCAAGATGTTAGGCAAAAGCCATGAGATATCTGCCAAGGAATGATGTGCATAGTGATTGAAATCAATCACTATGTGTGTTGTAGGCAGAAAATGTAGGCAAAAAATATACAAAGATGTATAAGCCAGTTGATAACAGAAAGTCAAGTGTCATGAAATCACACCAGAGAATGTTAGGTAGTTCCACCCCTAGTTGAAGAAATACTGGCAACTGATAGTTGCTGGGAGGAGAGGATAATTTTTCAAGGATGCGGACCCATATTCCATTAGAAGACCCTAAACTCACACACATGCTGGCAATCACTTTTGGTCTCAGACAATAGTCTCCCACACACACACAATACACCCACTCATTCCCACCTCCTCCAAGGCAAGGTCGCCCATGGAGAGTCAGCAGAGCCTGGTACATTCAACTGAGGCATGTTCAAGCCCATCCTCCCTGCAACAAGGCTGCGTAAGTTGTCCCACCATAGGCACTGGGCTCCAAAAAGCCAGTTCATGCACCAGGATTGAGCATTCCTTGGGTATATGCCCAAGAGTGGTATAGCTGGGTCTTGAGGTAGATTGATTCCCAACTTTCTGAGAAACCGCCATACTGATTTCCAAAGTGGCTGTACAAGTTTGCACTCCCAACACCAGTGGTGGAGTGTTCCCCTTGCTCCACATCCTCTCCAACATAAACTGTCATCAGTGTTTTTTATCATAGCCATTCTGACAGGTGTAAGATAGTATCTGAGTGTCATTTTGATTTGCATTTCTCTGATGACTAAGGATGTTGAGCAATTTCTTAAATGTCTTTTGGCCATTTGAGAGTCTTCTGTTGAGAATTCTCTCTATTTAACTCTGTAGCCCATTTTTTTAAATTGGATTGCTTGATATTTTGATGTCTAGTTTCTTGAATTCTTTATATATTTTAGAGATCGGCACTCTGTCAGATGTGGGGTTAGTAAAGATCTTTTCTGATTCTGTATTCTGTTGTTTTGTCTTATTTACCATGTACATTGCCTTACAGAAGCTTCTCAGTTTCAGGAAGTCCCATTTATTCATTATTGCTCTCAGTGTCTATGCTATTGGTGTTACATTTAGGAAGTGGTCTCCTGTGCCAATGCATTCAAGACTACTTCTACTTTCTCTTCTCTCAGGTTCAATGTAACTGGATTTATGTTGAGGTCTTTGATCCACTTGGATTTGAGTTTTGTGCATGGCAACAGATATGGATCTATTTGCATTCTCTACATGTTAACATGTTATCCTAGCACTATTTGTTGAAGATGCTTTCTTTTTTTCATTGTAGATTTTTTGCTTCTATTTCAAAAATCGTGTGTTCATAGGTGTGCAGACTAATGTCAGAGTCTTCAATTCAATTCCATTGGTCCACATGTCTGTTTTTATGCCAGTACCAAGCTGTTTTTATTACTATAGCTCTACAGCAGAGCTTGGTGTCAGGTATGGTGATGCCTCCAGAGGTTGATTTGTTGTACAGGATTCTTTTAGCTGTCTTGGGTTTTTTGTTTTTCCATATGAAGTTGAGTATTGTTTTTTCCAAGTCTGTGAAGAATTGTGTTGGGATTTTGATGGGGATTGCATTGAATCTGTAGATTGCTTTTGGTAATATTGCCATTTTTACTATGTTAATCCTGCCTATTCATGAGCATGGGAGATCTTTCCATTTTCTGATATTTTCTTCAATTTCTTCCTACAGCAACTTAAAGTTTTTATCACACAGGTCCGTCACTTGCTTAGAGTTACCCCAAGGTATTTTATATTATTTGTGGCTATTGTAAAGGATGATGTTTCTCTGATTTCTTTCTCAGCCCATTTATCATTTGTACATAGGAGGGCTACTGATTTTTTTTTTAGTTAATCTTGTATCCTACCACATTACTATAGGAGTTTATCAGCTATAAGAGTTCTTGGGGTCACTTACATATACTATCATATCATCTGAAAATAGTGAAAGTTTGATTTATTCCTTTCTGATTTCTATCCCTTTGATCTCCTTTTGTTGTCTTATTGCTCTAGCTAGAACTTCAAGCACTATATTGAATAAATATGGAGAGAGTACACAGCGTTGTCTTGTTCCTGATTTTAGTGAAATCACTTTGAGATTCTCTCCATTTAATTTGATGTTGGCTGTCAGCTTGCTGTAAATTGCCTTTATTATGTTTAGGTATGTTCCTTTTATTCCTCATCTCTATAGGGCCTTTATCATGAAGGGGTGTTGGATTTTGTCAAAGGCTTTTTTAGCATCTAATGAGATGATCGTGTAGCTTTTTTTCTTTCAGTTTGTTTATATGGTATATTACATTGACAGATTTTTATATGTTGAACCATCCTTACATCTATGGGATGATGCCTACTTGGTCATGGTGGGTGATTTTTTTGATGTGTTCTCGGATTTGGTTTGCCAATAATATTGAGTATTTTTGCATCAATGTTTATGAGGGAGATTGGTCTGTAATTCTCTTTCTTTGTTGCATCTTTGTGTGGTTTGGGTATCAAGGTAATTGTAGCTTCATAAAAAGAGTTTGGTAATGTTTCTTCTGTTTTTATTATGTGGAACAATTTGAAGTGTATTGGAATTAGCTCATCTTTGAAAATCTGATAGAATTCTGCACTGAAACCATCTGGTCCTGGGCTTTTTTTGATTGGGAGACTTAATGACCATTTCTACTTACTTAGGGTTACTGATCTATTTAAATAGTTTATCTGGTCTCAATTTAACTTTGGTATGTGTTACCTATCCAGGAAATTGTCCATTTCCTTCAGATTTTCCTATTTTGTGGAGTACAGATTTATGAAGTATGACCTGATGATTCTCTGGATTTCCTCATTGTCTGTTGTTATATCTCCCTTTTCATTTCTGATTTTGTTAATTTGGATGATCTCTCTCTCTCTGCCTTTTTTTTTCTTTTTTTTAATTTTTATTTTTTTTATTTTTTTCATTTTTTATTAAGAAATTTTCTACTCATCCTACATACCACCCACAGATCCCACCTCCTTCCTCCTCCCAACCTCCAGCCCTCCCTTCCAAGCCACCTCCCCATCCCCACATCCTCCAAATCAAGGTCTTCCATGGGAAGTCAGCAGAACCCAGCACACTGAGCCCAGGTAGGTCCACGCCCCTCCCCTCCACACCAAGGCTGCACAAGGTGCCACACCACAGGCATCAGGCTCCCAAAAGCCTGCCCATGAACCAGGATGGATCCTGATCCCCCTGCCTGGGTGTCTCCCAAACAGTTTGGGCTAAACATCTGTCTCCCATATCCAGAGGGCCTAGTCCAGTCCCATGGGGGCTCCACAGCCACTAGTCCATCATGATCTCAACATCCCTCACCCATAGAATCCCTCCTTTCTCCCATCGACTGGATTTCCAGAGCTTAGCCTGGTACTCGGCTGCAGATCCCTGCATCTGCCTCCATCAATCACTGGATAAAAGCTCTATGATGACAGTTAGTGTATTCACTAGACCAGTCTCTCTGAGTTCCAGGACAGCTTGGTGTACAGAGCAAGTTCCAGGACAGGCTTACCCAGTAAGATTTTTTTCTAGGACCCACTTGGCAAAGTTACTGGTGGTAACAGCCCCAATACTTGAGCCACAGGTGAGTGTGACTGTCCCTCCAGGAGATGTGGTGAGTGAAGATTCCTGAGTCACAACAGCCTGGGAAATGGCCTCTGCCAACAGGTGAGAAATTCAGTGGTCAGTAGTAAAGCAGAGAAAAGATGTGCATCATTGAATACCCACTCTGGCCCTAAAAGACCCCCTGACCTGTTCAGTGAGCCAGAAGTGTGATCCAAACAGAAGTCCAGGCCATGACTCCCGGTCCAGGTCTGCTCTTCTCAAGATTGCTCAGCAAAAGGCAGTGCCATAGTGCTTACTATAACTCCTAACATGGGGCCGGGCACTCATTAATGCAAATGAACTCCTCTTCCAGGCTGATTATATGCTGTCAGATGCAAGTTATCGAGTTGACACAAGTTACTGATTGAATATTTTTAAGAACATAGGTCAAGAGCATTGCATTACTGTTCAGCTGCCTTTGCTTTTCCAGAGACAAAAGTGTCTTCTGTCTAGTGTCCTAGAGGGGCATCAGCAGTGCAAGCCATGCTCCACCAACTCTTACCCTACTGACAGTGAGAATCATTGGAAAATGCAGGCCAATGTAAAGGAGGGAATAAGGAGAAAGAGTCAAAGTAATTTAAAGAGCTCACAGTTAGTAAGGTAAGGATGGGAATGTGACTTGAACTTCATTTCTTTCTTCATCACAGTTTCACCTCATGCAAGATGATTTTGTATAGTATAATTAGTCTAAAGCTGCAATATCAGATCATCATGATGCCTCACTACACAAGCACAAAAAATGAGTTGGAGAACTGAATGGCAAGAGCAGAAGGGGGCAAGGTTATAAAACAAGTGGATCTCTGATGCACAACACGAGGTAGCAAGCTTTCCAAAAGCAGTCCATTTTACAGTTAGCATCACTTTCTCATATGGCTTATCATTCTGCTCAAGTGTGCTCATGCATTAACACATGGAAATATTAATACAAAACAGAATTATTCATCATTTAGATAACCCAAATGTGTGTCATGTAACAAAGAAACCATAGTATATCTGTATAACTATACCCTGCACAGAAACTGGAAAGGATCAAGTGCATGTACACACAAGCATATAACTGGGTTTTGGAATCACCTTGTCAGGTATTTGAAGACCGTAATTTTGGAGTATAAGTGCCTGTTTCTGAAATGATGGCATGTACTTTCAAGCAACAAAGCAGATCACTAGATTCAAGCTTCATGGGATTAATGTAGAGGTGAAAATGTTGGGTAGATAGGGAGGATTTAAATTATTTAACAAATAATATATAATCATAACACATTTGAAAATAAGTATTTTATATAAATTATATGTGTGTGCACTTGCCAAACTTTGTCTCTAACATGAGTATGTATTTTATGAACATTCCAGCTCAATAAACTTGTTTTAAATATCTAACAAGATTTTGACATCAAACTTATTTTGAACTTCTTCACAAAAGATTATTGATTGAAATATGATTACCGAAGCAGGATAATAATGTAAACTATTGCCATTTATATGTAGTTCCACAAGATACATTGAATTCTTTCTAAGATAATGTAAATATTTGGAGGCAAGATTTGGGCCTCAAGGCAGGAAAGCTCTGATAGTTGGACAGAAAAACAGATAGATGATACTTCCCATGAGAACCAGAGCTAAGTTTCCAATCATATGTCCAGCATTCCCATGATGGAGAAATTATACTTCTACACAGTAGATATATTGTACTTCTATCACCTTAGGGCCTATTGGATCTAGAAGTTTCTTTCAAAGAAGGTACACCTGAGCAGTGAGGAGGTGGGGAGGGTAGTGACTACATGCTGAGGTCTCAGGGCCCGGGCCTGGCTTGTGATAGAACATTCAGAGTAAAACATGGACACAGATGTGATAGTGGTGACAGGGTTAGAGACAGTGCTGAGATTGACAGCAAAGGAAAGGGGACATGTCATGTAGTCCTGGGGCTTGAAGGAATACAGTGAGGCCTCTGCTTGGTGACTCATTATGCCTGGCTTCTGCTGATCATGTTAACAATGCTGACCATAGTAGACACTCATGTTAATGACTTCAGACAAAATGACATGTGCCCCTGGACTGATTATCAAGTCTCCCTGTGTATTCTTTAGACTCTCTAGTGTATATTTTGTCATAGAACAAGCTTCTTATTGCTTTTTACTTGGCCATGGACTTTTTAATATCTTAATGCCACCTAGGAAGTATGCCAGTGAAGGACACTCAAAAGATATAAGGCATATGAACCCAAGTTTTTACTCTCTTTTAGTTAACTTATATATTTTAATGAATATATGTTCCATTAAGATGAGTTTGAGAATAGTAAGAATCAGCTTAATCCAAGGCTGCATTCTAAGAATGACCAATACTCTTGTAAAGTTTGAGAAATCTTTGAGCAAGTCACTGTTGCTTAAGAGTCCTAAGATAAATTCAAGTCTGTGTAGTCCTGCAGGAGATTTCAGTTGGGTCTTGGATTCTCCTGGAAGTAGAGAAGCTGAGATCTCACACTGCAGCCACTGCTCTGGCTGCAGGAGAGTGTGGCAGATGCTCTAGAGGATACACTGTGAGGGCATGAATAAATATATATATGGTTTGGTCTGTCTTGTTGATTGGTTGTTGCCTTGCTTTGCTTTGTTTTGTTTTAAACAATATGGAAGACTTTGAGACTTTGAAAGAAAAGTGGTCAAATGCTGTATATACTGCTTAATGGGTCAAGCTAATATAAAGAGTAAAAGACAGCAATGATAACAAATATAATCACATTCATTGCTGGTGGGACTACAAATGGGTGCAGACACTGTGGAAGTCAGTGTGAAGAATCCTCAAAAAGTTTAAAAGAAAAATACCATATGTTCCAGCTATATCGCTCCATGCTATGTGCCCAAAGGAGTCAATATCCTACTTCACTGATTATTGCTCAGCCATGTTCATTTCTATTCTATTCACAATAGCTAGGAAATGAAAGCAACCAAATGTCTTACAACTGAGAAAGATGTGAGGACAATGTGTGCTCTGTGGAATATTATTCATGCATAAAGAAAAATTGCATCATGTAATTTGAAGGCGAAAGGATGGAACAAGAAAATATCACATTGAGTGAGGAAACCCAGGCTTAGAAAGATAAATGCTCTCACTTCCTGGGGGACCCTGGCTCAAAATCTTCACATATGAGTACATATTCTGAAAAAAAAATTAGCACTAATGCCACAATTTGTACTGGTGGTAGTTGTGGAGCAACAGAGAGGGCCATGACAGAGTAAAAGTGATCAGAGAGAAATGGGAAAAGCACAGCTCCTTTGGAAGGGAGAGAGAGATAAAAAACAGTTGGAGGAGGGCAAAGGGAAATAGCAGAAGATAACTGATCTGATAGGAGAAATGGGAAACCTGGGGCTTCTTAGAGAAGGGGAGCAAGGTAAATAGAGGAGAAGAATGGAGGTTGGGAAAACATCAATAAGGATGTTTGGAAAAGCCACATAGACTCATATTATTAACTATTCAACTAAAATAATCTAATACGTGTAAGTCAGTATATAAATACACATACAGTTTTTAAATTTTAATCATCAGGGCAGACTGTGCTCCTCCAACAATCAAAGGCCACTTAAATAAAACTCAAATTCCAGATATGAGAAGCCTTCTTTGGAGTTGGTGGCCAGAACTGTCAAGAGACTCCTAAAACATACAACCTATTAATTTTGCCCTTTGTTACCTCCAGGAGTGGTAAGTCATTATTGTTGAAGTTACTACACACTTCAGAAACACATCCATGAGACCCATTAACTGGAGTGACCTGAACATTCCTTTCCTAAAGTCAAACTTCCATGGTACCAGAAGGTTTCCTGCAAGCTTCCAAGGGAGGAGACAACCAACAGTCCTACAGCTATTCTGCCTATATATCATAATGTCTGGCATGGTAAGGTAACCCTAAGGATTCAGTACTGACACACATAACTTGGTATTAAACAACAGCTCTCTAATTGGAATTAAGGCCCACACAGTAAGAGAGATACCATACCATACGTACCTAGTTAAGTACTCAGGGCTAGAGAAATCATGGTTATTAGATGATTACTACAATGACTAACTTATTATACCAGCATAATCTGTAATAACAATCCATCTATAAACATGTATTTGTATGCACAGATAAGTGTAATTTACACCCCTCATCAAGGAAACTTCTCTTTGTAACACATGGAGACCACTACAGAAAACCAAAATCAATCAAACCACAGAGTTGTGGAGTCCAGTCCTAATGAATACATCTACAAAACACTCCAGCATCTCAGGGAGCATTGAGTAAGAGACAGTGGAAAGATTGTGAAAGCCAAATAATTAGAGAGTTTGCTGTTAGATTGTGTCTCCTAGTGATATCAGAAGTCATTCCCATAAAGTCTCACTAACAAGTCTAGACTTGGGATAGCGCAAGGCTTCACAACCAAATAAAGAAATAAGTCAACCCAAGATTGCTGAGAGTTGGAAAAATAGTCTTTCCCATAGAAGAATGCACGAATTTGCTAATTAATATCAAATGATCAACTTTTCAAACATGCATACAAGTAATGTAATGTAGACCGACCAGATTGTATCTATGTACATAGGAGTTCATATGGATACACATGTATGTATAAAACAATTAGAAAGGAGGCCGTAGCTTGAAAGAAAGCAAGGCCACATATATAGGAGGGTTTGAGAAGAGGAAAAAGAAAGGGGAATTTATGTAATTATAATCTTGAAATAATTTTTATAAAAAATGCAAGGTTAAAGAAAAGAGATCTGAACTCTATTAAACCGGAAAACCTAGTAGAATTGGGTAAAATTCTAGATATAAATGAATCAAGAAGGTATCCATATTTAAATAATTTGGATAATTAATTTAAATAAGTGTTTCAAAATAAAGAGGGTAAAACAGCACCAAAAACTTTTACAACACTAGCATCCTTGGATGCAGTTAGATTAACACCAGAATTTTAAAGGATTTTAAAAAGACTACAACCTATACTTCTTAATGTATCAGAAAAATATGGAAATCCAAAGAGCACTTTCAAACTCCCTCCATGAAGCCAGACTTACTCTATTGTGGAAGCCATAACAAACACACAAGCAGACAAAACTCCAGTAATTGGTAGGTAGCAGCAGTTTTCCCTTAGGGCCCACAATCTGTCCAGTCATGGATTCTTGGCTAGGTTTATAGTGCAATGTATCTGTTCCATGTGATTGATTTTGTGTCCAATTGGGTAGGTGTTGGCTATCCTCAAGATGCATGTGTTTCTATGTCACTGTGGGGATGTCTTGCTATTCCTTTTGTGTTGTTTCCAACATTTTCATCTGGTTAGTGCAATTGATAGCATGTTCTCCTTGCACATTACATTCAAAATTGGGAGGGCTATCCCTAAGGGAGGCAGATTCCAGATCAATGATACTGTGTTGACCATAGGGTGTAGTATCCTCAGCAATAGCATCTCACCCTGATGTTCTAGCAGGCAACCAAAGCAATGGTGTTAGCTCCTATTGTTTTGAAGTTCTCTTGGAGCACACTCAAAAACAACTCAAGGGGATGTTTTTCATACTTGCCACTGTGTGGTTTTAGCTAATCTACAGGTCCAGTGGTACATTATCACAATATGTGAAGCAACTTCAATGAAACAACATAAATGTCTATATTTTTAAATAAGAATATAAAATACTGGGTTTGCTATGATTCTCAAACATCTTTACTGTTATTTTTGTCCCTTTCCCTCTCTTTGTGCATTACTCTCCTCTTCCTTCTCTCTCACTATAAAATACCTCCCTCTTCTTCCCTATGTCTATATAGTAGACCCTTCCTCTCGCAGGTCAAGTCCAGGTCACTATTACTTACATTAATAGTGCATGAATATTACAAGGTAACAAAAGCAGAACTGAATTTTTTGTCACAAGCTACAGTTTTTACCTACTTCCCCATCTGCCTGGATCACTGTGAGACACATTATCTTCCCAGATGGCACAGTAATAGTCAGCCTCATCATCTGCTTGTAGCTCAGAGATGTGCAAATTTGCAGCATTTTTGGAGGTATCTTTGGATCCAGAGACTCTATCAGTGACTCCAGGCCCCAGCTTCTTGTCTGAGTCTGAGTAGTAGTACAGAAAAAACTGGGGAGAGCTCCCCTGCACCTGCTTGTACCAGTAAATGTTTTTACTACCAACATTGATGCCACTCTTCAGAGTACAGGTGAGTCTGGCTGTTGATCTAAGAGCCTCAGAGATAGAGGTCGGTTGTGTCAGTATAGACTGAGAAAAGGAACCTGCAAAAGAAGATACCACAGTGAACAGCGGAGCTAAGGTGCAAATTCTCAGGGATCTGAAGCAGAATGGACTCACTGAGTCTAGGAGTCCTCCCCACTACTCTTAGGCCTGTTCCTACCTGTACAGAAAGATAGAATCATGAAGATGAGAGGAGTCCAAGCCATGGTAGGCACAGCACAGCTTCTCCTTAGACCAGGGTCTTCTGTCTGGGCTGTCTCAGTATCTCATCTACAGGGACCTCACAGTAGAAGAGGGGCTAGTCATGCAAATGAGTTCTCATTAACTCCTCCTAGTGGTTGATTCACAGTATGAATTCCTGATGTAGCAAAGCAGGTGAAGTGAATTACTTTTTCCCACAGAATATAAAACAGGTGGTAACACACACATGACCGTATGCAATGACCTCTTCCAGATCCGCAGTAGAACAGTTCCTGATTCCTCACAAAAAGTGATGTCACTGGGTCCCATGTTTGTTAGGGTTACCACATGTAGGCACCTGGCCTGCAGAAACTCCAGAGAGAGACTCAGTACTCTCCTTTAAGTCACAGAGCAACTATCATTTTTCACAATTATTCAATATATCAGTTCTGCTGTGTTTTCTTCACCTTATATTTCAGACACATAAAAGGAAAACAATAGGGAGCATGGTGTTGTGTTCTAGTGGAGCCATCACTGATACATTTCTCTGATGAATGTGACAGGCAAGGACATGAGTCTGAATGAATGAAGACATCCCAGGAGAGCTTGTTAGCCACTCAAGAGCTGAAGAAGACAGTGTAAGTTCCTGGATAAATATACATTACAGTTTTCTTGTTGATGATATTTAGACAAAAATGAAGTTGGTTACATCTGGCTGGGCAAACACTTCTAAACCTTGAGGAGAAGTGGGCATGTAAAAAGGGACATTGGTGGATAGAGAAAGAAAGTCTCAGTAGTGATGGGAGAAGAGGGAAAGAAAAGGTTAGTTTTATAGTGTTTGACATGAAATTTGAGAATTTAATATTTCTTAAGGGACTTGTTCTTAGTTGACACAGAGGGGTAGCCAAGGAGATATGAGGGATGGATGGCTGACTTTTATTTTATTTTATTTGCATCACTTTGTGCTAGAGACAGTGGAACTGATTTTCATGCTCAAATTCAAGAAAGCCAGCAAAGTTAGCAGAGAGGCAGAGGGTGGAATCATGGACTAGGAAAGGTTACTTACAGCAAAAGATACCATCAGACAATAGGTGAGGTGCTGTGGTAAAGTGTTGTCGTGATCTGTGCTTAAGAGGCAGATATAGTCAGGGTGACAGAGCTCTTAGGCCTGTCTCTAATTCAGTAGTGAGAAAGAAACAGTGCAAGAGAAAATAAGTGGACATAGAAAACTGATCTCCACAGAGTCTAGGTTGCCCCAAGCCTCTTTTCCAACCTCTTCAAGAAGTGGTTGTTCCTTCAGATATGTTTCCACTGTGGCTGCCAAGACTGTTTGTGAGCCCTTCTGCTGGAGTTCAGCTTACATGACAGCCTGAAGCAGAGATAAGCTTTCAGTAGTGGGAGTGTCTGGGTGGAATCACTAGCTAGGAGAGAGCCCCTTTATCCCTGAATTCTAACAGGACAGAGTGATTCCACTGCTGAGTTTTCTCAGTGAACGTTGGGTAAGCCCTAAGGCCAGCTTCTTTGAGTAAGTGGAAGTGGTATCATATCATAGACCCACAGTGCCCCCTATTAGCCAAAGGGTCCTTAGTTACCAAAGTGCAGAGACCTCAGAGTCCAGCTGGATTCTACTACTCACCAGAGCACTGTCTGAACACACAAACACAGACTCTGCTTTCTAAATGTGAAATGGATATTCTTTGCTCTTCTGTAAAAGTTTTTACCATCCTGGAGAAATGTTTGACTTTCTTACAAAACTGAAGAAATAATAATGTGTTAATTATCCCACAGAAGAATGGCAAAAAGCAGATTACTTGGTTGGTCTGTGATTAAAAATGAAGAGATATATTTTGGTAACACACACATAAACACACACACACACACACACACACACACACACATACAAATACTATTTAGCTCTAAAGAAAAATGAAGTTTAAAAGAAAAAGATGAAGGAAAAGACAGACTGTACAATGTTAGGCAAAGTCACACTGTTAGTTATTTTGTGGCGCTTCTACCCTGTGAGGAAATGTCACAAAACACAACAGAATCCACTAACAAGAGTTTTATTAAGATAAGAGAAAAGGACAAAGGTGCTCAGGCCTGCAGAAGAGACACATGTGTGGAGAAGAAGAAGGAAGTTGGGAATATGGCGCCGGTTTATAAAGGCTGGGTGGCGCATGTGTACACAGGTCCATGTGGCTACTCCACGCATGTGCATAGATCACATGGTTGCGTTGAGTGCTTTTATGCAACCATGCAAAGCCATAGGGTCCTGGTCACGTGAGACGCCTTGACCCAGAAATGGCTATTTTGACCTGGAACTGGCTAGGCGGAAGTGTCTAGCTGGACATGCCCAACCGTGGTGGTGTGTTGTGAATCTATCATCCCTGACTCTTCTTTTTTAAAAAAGAAAAGAAAATTGTGGTTGAGTGGGTGTGGGGCGTTGTTTCTCTCAAAGACTGCTTCCAGCTGAATAGTGGACAGTGGTTGGCTCTTGGGGGATATGGGTAGGATAGCTTGTGAAGTCCTGGGATGATGGTGGGGGGGTCCTGGAATGAAGTTCTGCCATCCCCTTGTTCTGCAGCTGTCCATCCGTGCTGTGGCTGGGAACCTTTTGTCAGACAAGATACTGTTGACATAGAAAAAGCTTAGAGAAAAAAATCATTATTATTTTATTTTTGGAGTTGGAGTTTGTCTGAGGTAGATCTGGCCTGCCCAGATGGAGACATGTGACATTTATCTGAGGTAGATCTGGCCTTAGTACTTTGCTTAATTTTTATCTAAGACAGGCCTTATTACAGGTAGTTTATTTAAGACACCTGTTCCCTTCATTAGTTTAGCATTTAGGAAACGCAGGTGATCAGTTACTGAGTATTGAACAATGATAGACTGTTGTATTACATTTTTCCTTACCACCTGGATATTTCTGATGGTCCTTTTGCCTCCAGCTCTGTGTGGCCCTAGTTGGGAAAGGAGGGGTGATATCTTATTACTCTGGAATTGGTGACAAGGCAGTGGATCCTCATGTCCTCTGGAGCTTGAGAGAAAAAGGCCCTGTTTGTTTCACTGTACGTGAAGAGAGATTTTTCTGGGATGGAGGTGAGATAAAAGGTTTTAGATGAGACAGGTGGACCCAGTGAGGGAAGTTTTCGAGTTTAGCAGCTGTAGGAGTCACAAGAATTACATTGAATTGTCCCTGCCACTTAGGGGGAAGGGGTGAATGGTGCTGACCTGGAGGGAAGAGAAGAACTTGATCCCTGATGTGGATTGGAGGTGGACAATTATTGTCACATGGCTGAGGTAATGAACAGTCTGCGTAGCTCCATAGGATAGACCTTAGGTGACATAAAAGGGGAGTTAACAGGATATCTGAAACAGTTGGAGGGTTGGATCCCAGGAGTGGGATTTGTGACCCAAGTTAAGTTCCTATTACTCCCTCTGGCCTTCCTACATCTCAGCACTGGAGAGAGTGGGTGCATCTTCCCTAGACAGCAGCAGCCACTTCCATTTTCCGAGCTTGTGGCAGGTGCTGCAGCTGTGCCTCCTCATTCCTCTATACACCAACAGCAACCTCCCTCCTCCTCTGTGGAGAGCCTGGATGAGGAAGTGACCCCACCTCTGACATGTTTCCCACTGCATAGTGCTCATCACAATGCTGACTCAAAATAATTCCCCCCTCAAGCCAAATGAATTCTGCAGACCATCTCTTAGCATACATTCACCACACAGTTGAATTTATCAGAGTGGACAATTCAGGGAAAGGCCTTTGTCTCTGTAACACTGTCTCTCTAAAATGAATTTTACCACTGCCAAGAAGTACAGAGAATATCTTCTTTAGCTCCCTGTCTTCAACCTTAGCTCCTGTTCTCTACAGCTGGACTCATTCCACAGTCATAGCTAAGTCCTCCATCCACTCAATTTTAGTTTTTAAGTCTTTCCTTCCCTCCACACTGTTCCTTTATTTTCCCTATTCCTATCTTCTCCTTCCTTCTCTACAGCTCTACTGTCTTTCCTACTGAAACTACAATACCTTCCACAGTTGCCTACCTAGGAAGAGCATGCCATTCTAAACCATCTGATTTATTCCCTGAGAGAATCCAGCAATGCATGGATATCATGTGATGAGCCCAATTCATGGTGAAGACACACAAATTCAGCTTCCTGAGTTCAATGAACTGACTATAGCTAGGTACCCCTTCTTATCTGTTTCTGGGATTCTAAGTGCAGAATTTCCATGCAAATACTCCTCTTCCTGAAGAGGTACAGGCCCTTCCTTTTACTTCAGACGGGGTCTGACTGAGAAGTAGAAGACTACACATGGAGAGGATGTGGACTCCACCTAGTGGCAGGACAGAAAAACCTAAAAGTGAAGGGAAAACAGAAGAAAAGCTGGGGAGCACTAGGCAGGTGCTTGGCCATATCAGTCTCCCAAAGCAACTATGTCCTGCCATCTGGGGTGTGACTGCTAGGTCCCCTTCCTGCCAACAATGAGACCATTTGGGAAGTTACATAGCTCTATCAGGGGTCTGAATGGAATATGAACTGTTCCTTAATAAAAGTCTATAAATGTCAGTTAAGACAGTGATCAACCTAGTTTACTTTTGCATAGAGAATCAATCCTGGTTTGAGAAACACACTACTCTTTTATTCTAGAAGACCAGTAATTATAATGGTGGACATTTCCAGGTAAGAATTTATTAGTGGATTGGAGTTAAGAGTGGATGTTAGTCCAACTACTGAGGGATCTGGATGCAGAGATCCATGACTAGGCCCTGGGTGGATCTCTGGGAGTCCAATTAGTGAGAATGAGGAGGGTTTATATGAGCGAGAATTGTTGAGACCAAGGTTGGATAAAGCACAGGGACAAATAGCCAAGTGAATGGAAACACATGAACTATGAACCAATGGCTGAGGGGTCCCCACTGGATCAGGCCCTCCGAATGGGTGAGACAGTTGATTGGCTTGATCTGTTTGGGAGGCATCCAGGCAGTGGGACCAGATCTTGTGCTCATTGCATGAGTTGGCTGTTTGAAACCTGGGGCCTATGCAGGATTGTTTGGCTCGGCCTGGGAGGAGGGGACTAGACCTACCTGGACTGAGTCTACCAGGTTGACCTCAGTCTGTGGGGAAGGCTTTGCCCTGGAGGAGATGGGAATGTGGGGGGGGAAGGTGAGGGGGATGGGAGGGGGGAGAACAAGGGAATCTGTGGCTGATATGTAGAACTGAATTGTATTGCAAAATAAATTAAAATAATTTTTTTAAAACAGTGGATGTTAGCAGTTAAGAGTGCTTGTTCCTGCAGAGGACATGAGTTTGATTCCCAGCGCACATATCAGGCAACTCAGAATCTTGTCTAATATCAGCTCTAAGAGATGAGATGGCCTCTTCTAGCTTTCTCAGATACCTAGACACACTTGCAAGCACATGTACACACACACACACACACACACACACACACACACACACACACACACACACACACATTTGTAAAGTTTTATCTTAAAAATAATCAAGTATAAAGTGTAGTTTCAATATAAATGCCAGAAAAAGGAAGAGGTATTTGTGGGAGTCAAAAAAAGATTTAGGAGTAAAAAGCATTCTCCCTTCAATTGGCAAAAATGAAACTAAAAATTTGGTCTACAACACTGTATAAAGGAAATAAAAAGAATTCTTTTTCTCACTCCTAAATTGTGAAGTGATTCAAATATAATACATTTGCATTTAAAAATATTTCTATCATATTTGGTTTAGATATACATTTTTTAATTATATTATACATACTGTATAAAATCCACCTCAGCTTCTACTTAAATATGTTTTGTGCATACAAAATTTGAAAAAGAGTGTCAAGGCTAAGACTTAAATCAAGACTATATAAATGAGGTTTGTGAATGTATAAACTTCTGTAAATGTGCACAAAATTCAGAAAACAATAAGAAACATTGTCACATAAGAAATACCATGTATGTATGTTATAGATGAAGAAAACCTCAATTACAGATCTATTCATGAGTAAACAAAATGTTATAATTAACAGTCAGTATCTGGATTCTGGAGGTATCTCTGTGATATCCCTACAGGCCCTCTATTGCACACTCAAAGCATGCAATAGAAGAATAATTGCCTTCCTGCATATCTGAGCTGGAACTGGAAAGAAATATTGAAAGGCTTGAGATTATGCATACTGAAAAATAAATCACAGCATCAGGAATCCACCACAATTTCAGAGCAAGAAAGAGTAGCTCCTTGGATATCTCTTATGTAATACTGGCAATTTTGCCATGATTCATCTTTGAAAGACCATGTTCATGGCAGACTTAAGTGGCATTCAGTATGTGGCATGCTATCCAGGAACTTAACATTTTCTCCAATAGTTTTTCATTTACATGGTACTAAAAATTCAAAGGTCCTGGATTCTTATCATACCAATAGAAAAATAACTAATACAGAAGATGGTACCATAGAGCATGCAATTAACAACTGCTGATGGGCCTAAGCTTGTATTTTTTGTTTGATGTGGTCTGGTTGGTTGATTGGTTGTTGCTTTGATTCTTCAAATGTGAAAGACTTGGGGACTTTTGAAGAGAAAAGTGGTTCAATGCTGCATGCAGTGCTTAATGGGTGAAACTAATATAGAGAACAAAAGACAGTAGAGCTAAAAACTAAATACACATTCACTCCTGGTGGCATTGCAAATGAGTGCAGACACTGTGGAAGTCAGTGTGGAGAATCCTCAAAAAGCTAAAAAGAAATTTACCATATGATCCAGCTATACCATTCCCTGACATGTACCCAAAACATTCAACATCATACTAAACAGATAATTGCTCAGCCATCGTCATTGATGTTCTATTCACAATATGTCCTACAACTGACATAAAAATAATGAAAATTAAATAAAATTCTTTATGGAATACTTCATCAATAAAGAAAAATGACATCATGTACTCTGCAGGTAAAACAATGGAACTAAGAAAGATCCTATTGAGTGAGATAACCCAGACCTAAAAAGACCTAGATAAATATCACATGTTCTCTCTTATTTAAGGTTCCTAGCATCAAATCCTCATACATGAATACCTATTCTGAAAAATAAAATGGGACTTTTGCCAGGATTAAGGGGGTTTGGTCAGGAGTAACAGGAGAAAAGTAACCATACAAGAGAAAAGGGAAAGAACAGCTTCTTATGGAGAGACATAGAGATAAATACAGAGAGAGGAAGACAAAAGAAAACAGCAGAATACAAGTGATCTGATAGGAGAAATGGGAAATATGGGTCTTTTTAGAGAAGGGGAGAAAGGTAAATACATGAGAAAGATGGAGGTTAGTACAACAACAATAAAAATGTTTGCAAAAGCCACAAGGAATCATACTGTTAACTATAACCTGAAAAAAGAGAAACACAAAAAACTATAACACATGTTAATCAGTGAGTAAATATACACATAATTTTAATGAGATTTTATCATCTGGGCAGATGGTGTTCCCCCTAGAGCCAAAGGCCGCCTAACAAAGTGCAAATACCAGATTTGAGAAGAAAGACAGAAACATAGAATAGCATCTGGAGGGCCTGGGTCAATACCCAACAGCCTCATCCTTTATTGAAAAGGGCTTTTTATAACATGCCAAGTGGAGAGGCAAAAACCTCCTCCTTGCAATATCAAAGTACACCATAAAGCCAAGTGTAGACCCTTCCAAATACCTGATAAACATACCTGTAGTCAAATCATTCCATTATGCATCCTTGCTGGGTAAAGCAAGCCCAGATTCTCTGGCCCTGTGTAAGATCTCACTAGAGAGCCTCTATGGGCTCCTACATATTCTGCTTTATAATATTAATAACTCAAATGAGGGTACAGAGCTAAATTACATGCAGCTCTGAATCAGCCTTCCATTAAGAGCTTTCAAGTAGCTGAAATTACAGAAATACTCCTTTTCCCTATGGCTGCCAAACTTCCCAGTAAAGGAGTAAAGGATGATAAAGATGGAAAGGCCTTTTTAATGGGTCTAAAATGTCTATTGCTGTCTTAGCTGCACCAAGCCCTTTTTAAATCAATAAACTCTTGATGTAATCATGTCAAATAAATCGTAAACTCCTACTGCAGCCATACCAAACCTAAGAACTCCTTAGCATCACCATACCAAGCTTCATCAACATTAACAAGTTAACATAATTCTAGCATGAATATTACTATTTATAATTACAATTCTTACAAACTTACATCCAAAAGCAAACTCTCAATAGAACTATTTACACTTTACAAACTTTAGCAAATATCCAAAAGCAATATAGAACTGTACAAAAGATAGGGCACATTAATACAAATTAACATTAATCCACTCCAGGGACAAGAAAATATTTTTAAAAAAATTAAAGAGACTGAGGAATATTAACTCCCCCTTTTTCTTTATAAATTTTAAGCTGTGTGTTGAGCCTGGGTAGAAAAAAAATTCTCTATTTCTACAAAAACAGTTTCATTTTTTTATACAAAACAGTTCATAAATCACCACAGCTAATAAAGCATCTATGCATACATAAAACAATTCATAATTTGTCACAGTTAATAGACTCTATAAGTGTAAGTAAATTCAATACTGTCCCATTACAATTGAACCACTCCTGTTCATCTCATTTCTTACGTCTGAAAAATTCAAAAAGACAGTTCTGGTACTGGTCTTGTAGTTCCTCTGAATGCAACACTAGTTCAAACAAGAGTTGCTGAAACTTCACTCTCAATTACAGCAGCATTTTATGTTAGCTTTCCCTTAGGCAATCTACTCTATGGCAAAAGCAGTTAGCTGTCTGGGGAAGACCTCTTTGTACAGCCAGCATGAACTATAAAGCTGTCTCTCAATGGAGCCACACATTGGCCCACTGCCAGCAAACAGAAGCCATACAGCTTTGGCTGCTGGCTCAAACAGCAGTAAAGCCTTTGTCCCAGTCTACTTTTTTTTATTTATAGTCCTGGTCCTAGGAACAAGCACTCTCAATCACCTCTCACCCCAGGGTCTCAATGTTTCTCCTGTGTCTATGAGCTACAGCTTTCATACAGCAACCCCAGCTCTTCAAGGAAACCCAGCTGTGTCCAGTCATGGCTGCTGTACCCTGAGCTCCAATACCTGCTGTGCTGGTGGTCTTTACATCCACTGTGTGCTGCCTCATTTGCATGGGCAAGCACCACCTCAGGTTCCCTGGTGTCCCTGAAATGCACTTAGACTCAGAGAGACTGTTACCTGGCCTGCAATGGCCTGCCACTGGGAGCTTGGGCTGGCCTAAGGTTCCAGTGCATCTCTCTGTTCAGCCTTGGAGCACAGATCTGCCTTACTCAGCAGTTCCCTTGCCTGCCTTTCCATGCAGAGGCATGTCTCAGCTGCTCCTCCCACTGTGGCCTCTCACATGGTGTCTCTGCTGGATACTCACCACCAGGGACTCTGGCTCTCAGTGTCAGAGCTGCTCTGGCTGCTGGGATCCAAAGTCTGCTGTACTCCAGGCAACTACCTGTTGTTAGCCTCTCTCAAGAAATGGCATCTCAGTGTGCCCTCAAGCCATGTCTTTCAGGCTGACTGACTGCAATCTCCTCACTGTGTCTCTGCCATGGCAGAAAGCATGTAAAACCCTGTGCTTGATTTCATCATCTGCTGCCTGGGAAGGTATGACACCCAGGGTTCTAAGCCGAGGATGCCTGGCTGTGGCAGCCGCTCATGCTCTGCTGCTGCTTTCTGAAGCTGGCAGTCTCTGAAGTGGCTTTTTGCTCTCAGACCACCAGGTTCACAGTGTCTGTACAGTCCTGGATGCTGCTCTCTGTGTCCCAGATCCTGTCCGTACTTGGGAGAAAAAAACGACTCTACCCTAAGTTTCTATTATACCTAAGCCTTCATAATATTCCTGTATGGGGACCTGCCCCACCGGGAACTTAGGTCACCTGTGAAGAGGTGGCCTGGAATGGAGGAAAGGCAAGTGCATGCCACTTGCCCATTCCCCAGCCTCCCTCTTACCCAGAGACAATCAGGCACAGCGGGGAGTCAAGTCAAGCAAGAACTCCTTTATTGATGGCCAGTAAGTCTCATTTATACCAGAAAACCTAGGAGGGGGATGAAGGAACCAACCAATCATTTTAAAGATCACCCTATTTACAAGTTGTTTATGCCCTGACATCATCTCTTGTTTTTAGCATAAATAACTTGAGCTAACTTTCTTTCTCACTATTTGTTTTTAATCTCCATACAAACAACCCAAGCTAACTTCCTTTTAGCCATCCTTTTATCTATTCTCTGTACAGACAGCTTAAACTAACTTTCTCTGGTACCATTTGTATCCACTCTCTGCACAAACAGCTTAAAGTTTAAGCTCTATTTATCTAATTTCTTTCGGCACCCTCTTTGCAGCCCATGTATGCCCCACATTCCTATACTTAAAGTCTATTCTATCCTAATATACCTAAGTCTACACAATATCTCTATACCTAAAGCCTAGTCTATCCTAAAATACTTAAGCCTAAATTTCTCAAACTAAACTTTTGACTTACTTATGACTATATATACGTATATGTGTGTGTGTGTGTGTGTGTGTGTGTGTGTGTGTGTGTGTGTGTAGAGAGAGGGAGAAAGAGAGAGAAAGAATCAGAGAAAGAT
Organism: Peromyscus californicus insignis; assembly: GCF_007827085.1. Lineage (NCBI taxonomy): Eukaryota > Metazoa > Chordata > Mammalia > Rodentia > Cricetidae > Peromyscus > Peromyscus californicus. The sequence goes on along the minus strand of NW_026294458.1, from coordinate 8,747,945 downwards.
ATTTGCTACAGCCTAACTTGAACTACTCTGCTTTATATTTTGAATTTTATTTCTAAAGAATAGAATACCACAACCTCTACTTAATTCATTACCAGTCATGACCCCTGCTCCACTGTACCCCTTCTCTCTTATCCTCTGTACCTAAACCCCACATTATGGTGCTTCTGTGGAAGTCCAGCTCCAAGTTTTTGAATGGTTCTTAGGAGGGAGATAGAGGGATAAGAAAATATCAGATATCGACCTAGCTGACAAGAGAAAGACATAAAAACAGGATAGCAACAGGAGGGCCTGGATAAATAGCCAACAGCCTCATCCTTTATTAAAAGTGGCTTTTTATAACATGCCAAGTAGAGAGGCAAAAGACCTCCACCCCACCCCCTGCTTGCAGGATCAATGCACACTGTAAAGCCAAGAATAGACCCTTTCAAACACCTGGCAAACATTCCCGTGGTCCAGTCATCCCATTATGCAGCCCTGCAGGGTAAAGCAAGCTTAGATTCTCTGTCCCTGGGAAAGGTCTCACTACAGAGTTTCTATGGGCTCCCACAGGGCCATTAGCTAGTAGAACTGAGGATGGCCAAGGTTCCCAAATCTCCAACTGGACTACTTCAGGGCTCTGCACACTAAAGCTACTCACTCAGAAGAATTTGGATCCCTCAAATTGAACATTTTAGCCAGATTTTGCAACAGCTCATCATCTATGCCCACCTCTGCTTTCTTCAGGGAGTTGAGGACCAGCATGGACAGGTAATGCACACTGTTTTGCTGGCCATGAATGAAGAAGAGCAATGCTCCTGGATACATGAATGCCTGGTCATCTGCATGCTTGCTTTGGTACATGTACCATAAGAGGCTTTGGAACATCTGGTGCACCTAGTAATAGCTGCTCTTCTGGACCCTGGCACATTGCTTGCCCTCCACACCTGGACACTGCAGCATTTTCAGGTGCCTATTAAGCTGCCTTGCTGTTCTGCTGTAGCTCTTGCCACTATAATGGGCCTGTGATCAGCTCAAAGATGATGCTATCCCAGGTACCTATGTCTCTGCCTGCCAGCTTCCCTCCATGCATCCCCAGAATGCCCTCTACCAGAACTGATTTTTTTAGCATAAACTACAATTTATAGCTACTTCCCCATGTGCCTGCAACACTGTGAGACACTCTATTTTCCCAGCTAACACAGTAATACAAGAGCCTCTCACTTGTAGCTCAGAGATCTGCAAATTTGCAGCATTTTTGTGATTTCTTTGGACCCAAAGAATGTAATGAAGACTCTGGGATGCAGCTGCTTGTCTGAGTCTGAGCAGTAGTAGTACAGGAAAAACTGAGGAGGGCTCCCCTGCAATGTTCTGCTGGTACCAGTAAATCTTTTTAAAAAAATGCTGATGCACACCTCAGGGTGCACCTGCTATTGCAAACCTTAAAATTAGCTGTCAGGCTGCTCCAGGCATAAGTAAAGAAAATGCCACAGAGTAGTGAGGGCTCCAGGAACTTTGTCTGTCTGAGGATTTTAGGAAAAAATCACACACATACTGATGGTAACATTTTTTATTCTCTCATTTCTGTTCTCATCTTGCTTCTCCAACTATTTTCTCATGTTGGCTCCTCTCCTTGCTCCCTCCCTCAAGTCTCCTTTATATATATATATATATATCCCAACAAAAACTTTCTCAGACAATCCCATAGTCACACAAAGGCTACATTCCAATTAAGTGAAAGATTACAGAAACTATGACATATGTAAACATTTAGAGCTAACTCCCTACAAATTAGTGGTATCTGGTGAGTGCTCAGTCTCCAGGCAAGGAGACCATAAGTCCTCTGAAATAAGCCTTATGTTTTTTAGCATCAGCTCAAGTCTGTACTTTCCATGATACTATAGCATAATAACATTTAAATCTTAAAATGTACTTTGTGTTCTACGTGTAGCTTCTAATTATCTAAAAACATCTGTAGTCCTCATTTGGGGCTACAGAGTCAAGTTATTTTCTGTGGCCTTGACTAGCCAGAATTTACTTTCACAATTTGCAGTCAGAAATGACTGTAAGAAATTAATCATGTGCCTGTGAGCAATAATTGGGTTGTCTTTGTATTTACAACTTAGCCAGACAGCTCAGGTGTGTTCTTGTGATAGCAAGACACCTCATCTTAATCTAAAGTTACTATGAAGCATTAAATCAGCCAATGGTATACAATTGTCTCAGAGCTTGGGGGATGCAACTATTTTCTTATGTCGGCTTGAGCTATGATATAAAATAGTTCTCAGTGTCTTACAATTTATGGTTTGTGTAGTAATTCTTTGTATTCATATTTTTATAAGAATTCTGTATAGACTAACATTATTGATATCAAATGGACAATACAGCTTAAGAAGGAATTATTGCCGGGCGGTGGTGGCACATGCCTTTAATCCCAGCACTCGGGAGGCAGAGCCAGGTGGATCTCTATGAGTTCGAGGCCAGCCTGGGCTACCAAGTGAGTTCCAGGAAAGGCGCAAAGCTACACAGAGAAACCCTGTCTTGAAAAACCAAAAAAAAAAAAAAAAAAAAAAAGAAGAAGGAATTATCTTCTAGACTGTTCACAGATGAAATTGCCCATAAGATTGAGATGTAATCATGAGATAGACACATTACAGTACAGATAGTGGGGGAGATTCCCATAGCTGTTTCAGAAAAAAATTGTGGTTAGCACATGAGAAAAATTACAGACGAAGGCAAACATTATTTAGAGTCTGTGGCCTGGTAAGCCTTGCTTAAACTAGATTTTTTCATCAAAGAATTAGCCATCCGGTAGGATGACATCTGAATATAAATTGTATTATTCCTTGGCCCATGAAATCTTGTTGTTGAGCCAAGTAGCAGAAAGAAAGAGGGTGTTTCAGTGAACACAGCTTGAGAAAAGTAACCTGCCAAAGCAGACACCACAGTGAAGAGCAGAGCTGAGGTACAACTCCTTGGAGATCTGAACCAGAAGGGAATGATTGAGAGAAGGAGTTCTCCCAGTACTCTTAATCCTGTCCCTACCTGTACATTGAGATAGAAGAATGAAGATGAGAGGAGTCGAGAATGGTATGCACAGTGCAGCTTCTTCTTAGGCCAGGGTATACTATCTGGGCTGTCTCCCTGTCTCATTACCAGGGACCTCAGAGAAGAAGAGGGGTTTGTCATGAAAAAGAATTCTCATTAGCTCCTCCTAGTGGTTGATTCACAGTGTGAGTTCCTGTAACAGCAAGCCAGGTGAAGTGAATTACTTTTTCCCATGGATAATGCAGGTGGTAACACACACATGACCATGTGCAAAGACCTCTTTCAGATGCACAGTAGGACAGTTGCCGATTCCTCACAAAAAGTGGAGGACGCAGTCAATGGGTCCCATGTCCGTTAGCGTCACCACATGTGGGTGCCTGTCCTCCAGAAACTCCAGAGAGAGACTCAGTACACTCCTTTAAGTTCCAGAGCAAGCATCACTTTTCACTATTGTTCAATATATCAGTTCTGCTGTGTTTTCTTCACCTTATATTTCAGACACATGAAAGGAGAACGACAGAGAGCATGTTGATGTGTTCCAGTGGAGCCATCACTGATGTATTTCTCTGATGAATGTGGACAGGCAGGGACAGCACACAGGCAGTCAACCCAGGACAGTTTGTGTACCACCCAGGAGCTGAGGACAAAGAGTCTTGAGCAGAGAAAAATCAGTCTGTCAATGTGAACATTTCAAACCAGGAGATACATTCCCCTTTAGAAGATCAAAGATGAATTACATATGTCTTTATACTTCAGAAGACAAGGCACTTCTTTGGGATGCTGTGTGTGGAAAAAAAGGGGGCTTACAGTAGTGAAGCGGGCATGAATAAAAAGGATATCAAATATCAATGCAGGTTTGAAGGTGTGAAGTAGAGTGCAAAGCCAGGCAGTATGCCAAGATGGCATGTATGACTTTCAGACAAACATTTCATATTTTTTCAGTAGTCATTTAACCACAGCACTCTCTTTTGTTTCCTCTAACATTAGACACTCAGCTCTAAAAGATTTTATGGTCTGAACTTGGCACATAAGGGACCTAGAAGAATACGCTTGCATGTAACTGACATAAGTCAAGAGCAGGGAACTAGGGAAGAGCTGTAATGGGATAGGTCTTGGAGGTGCATCACTGACCCATTGAACCTGTGTTGGGAAAGGAAGTGATGGTATAGGGTAAAAGATGTGTCATAGACAGTGACTTAGGAAATGAAGCAGGACTGAGGAACTGCTTAGAGGTTAGTTATATATTAACCATTTGAGATATGAAGATGTGGAAAAGTGTGAGTTGAAGCAGACTTAGAATTTCGCGGTTATTTTCTGTCAGTAAATGCACCAAGCACAGAATGATATTCCTATATTTAAGAGAACAATGTCTACTACAAAAGAGTCTATTTAAACAATAAGTTTAATGGGAAGCATTTGGATGTAGTGTTGGCTAATTGTTTGCACTTTTCTGTTTTATTTATATTTTATGACCATTTAGAATCATTGACTGTAAACTAAAAGATATTGTGAGAAAGCTTCTTCCAAAAGCATCATTGTAGACACAAGCTCTTTCAGATGTGTAGAAGGAACAAGGCCCAATAAATTGAGTATCCTGCACTGTTTTTCATGTCTCTGTTACCTTGAGAAACACAGGTATGTTAAACTTGTTTCCCATCAGTCCTTGGCCACCACTCAAAGGTGTGCACACTATATATCTCTTACCAGGTATATACTCAGAGTCACAGAAACAGCAACAGGCTCTTAGAAAGAGTCTTGAGGACACAAAGACAGAGACCACCACTCCCACTAGAGCATCTTAACAAAGCAACTTCTGATCTGAAGGGTGGATGTTCACAGCAATGGCTAAGCAAACTCCACCTTTTATCCATTACTCAAGGAGGAACTGGGTTGTCCTCATTAGCTGAGGTCCAACTTCACAGTGTATTACCAGATTACAGTCCATTATTGTAGGGAACTCACAGGAAAAAAGAGCTATACAATCTTGTCGGCTCACACACACCATCAGCAACTAACAAAAATGGATACATATTATGCAACCATTTGCTGGCTTGTTCTCAGCTCAACTTCCATCTTATGGAATTCAGGACAGTCGGTCTAAAGAATGGTGCCATTCAAAGTAGTATTTCCACATCAAATAATTAAGACAATTCCTCAGGTCATCAAAAAGTAGACATTCTCCACATTGAGATTCTCTTCTTAGGAGATTCTATGTTGTCAACTAAAGCTTGTCATCACAACATTATTATCATAAAATATGTTGAAATAAAACATTTTGTAGCTTTACACAATAGCTTTTATGACCCTCTCTCCAGTAACAGAACATGTACTCTGAGCCTAGGGAGATTTAGCCATTTGTAAGAGGACAGCAGTTAGAAGGCTATACCAGGGTGTTTGTGTTCTACTTCCCCATCTGCATGTGTCAGTGTGGAACTGGATACTGTACAACAGAGCACAATAATACACAGCCTCATCCTCAGGTTGTGCCCCTGTGATGGTGAGGGCAGCCTTGTCTCCAAGCAGGGAGCCTGAGAATCGGGCAGGAACACCTGGGCCTCTGTAGTTGGTGCTACCTATCAGACCACTGTATACCTGGTAAGATTTTTCTTGGACCCAGTTGGCATAGTTACTTGTAGTAACAGCCCCAGTACTTGAGCCACAGGTGAGTGTGACTGTCCCTCCAGATGTGGTGAGTGAAGGAAGATTCCTGAGTCACAACAGTCTGCGAAATGGCTCCTGAAAACAGGTGAGAAAGCCAATGATCAGAAGCAATCAGAGACAAGATGTGCACCATTGCATAACCACTCTGACCCTAAAAGACCCCCTGACCTGTGCAGTGAGCCTGAAGTGTGATTCAAACAGAAGTCCAGGCCATGACTCTCAGTTTAGGTCTGTTCTTTTCAAGATTGCTCAGCACAAGACTGTGTCAGAGTGCCTACTATATATAACTCCTAACAAGGGGACAGTTTTGCATTAATGCAAATGGGATCATTTTCCATGATGATTATATGCTGTCAGGTGAAGGTTATTGAGCTGACACAAGTTACTGATCAAATATAGGTCAAGAGCATTGCATTACTGTCCAGCTGCCTTTGCTTTTCCAGAGACAAAAGTTTCTTCTGTCTAGTGTCCTAGAGGGTATCAGCAGTGCAAGCCATGCTCCACCAAGTCTTACCCTACTGACAATGAGAATCACTGGAAGATGCAGGACAATGTAAAGGAGGAAATAAGGAGAAAGAGTGAAAATAATTTAAAGAGCTCACAGTTGGTTAGATAAGGATGGGAACGTGACTTGAACTTGATTGTGTATGGTTTAATGAGTCTAAAGCTGCCAAATCAACTCACCCTAATGCCTCACTACACAAGTACATATAAGAATTTGTGAATGGAATGACAAGAGTGGAAGTGGGCAGGGCTTTAATTCAAATAGATCTCTGAGCACTGCTGGAGGTAGAAAGTATTTCAAAAGTAGTCCATTTCACAGTTAGCATCACTTTCTCAAATGGCTTATCATTCTGCTTAATTGTGCTAATTCATGAACACATGGAAATATCAATGCAAGGCAGATTTATTCATGGTTCAGAAAGCCCAAATGTGTGTAAAGTAACAAAGAAACTGTTGCTTATCTACATAAAGATGCCCTGCACAGAAACTAGGAAGGATCAAGTGCATGTCCACACCAACATATAACTGGGTTTTTAAATCATCTTGTCATGTATTTGAAGATTGTTATTTCAGAATTTAAGTGCTTGTTTCTGAGAAGATGGGATGCAGTTTCAAGCAGCAAAGCAGATAACTAGATCCATGCTTCATGAGATGAATATACAGGCAAAAATATAGGGTGAAAGAGAGAATCTAAATTTTCATTTGTTAAATAATGATAAATATATATATACATATGCATGTATATACTATATGTGTTTAATACAATAAAAAATAAGTGTTTATATAAATTATGTGTGTATATATGCATGCCAAACTTTGCATCTAACATCGGCATATATTTTATAAAAATTCCAGTTCAATAAACTTGTTTTAAATATATTACAATGATGTAATTCTTAAAATGATATTAATAACAAGTTTATATTAGAAACTTTTCCCAAATATTATTGATTGAATCTGGGTGGTGGTGGCCCACAGCTTTAATCCTAGCACTCAGGAAGCAGAGGCAGGAGGATCTCTGTGAGTTTGAGGCCAACTTGGTCTATAGAGCAAGTTCCAGGACAGGCTCCAAAGCTACACAGAGAAACCCTGTCTCAAAAAAAAAAAACTAACAAAAATTATTGTTTGAAATATGGTTATCAAAACAGAATAATGATGCAAATCTTTTGCCTTTTGTTTTGGGTTCCACACAATATATAAATTATTTCTAAGACAGTATCAATATTTGGAATCAGGATGTGCATCCCAAGGCTGGCAAGAATTGACTGTTCAACAGGGTGACAGATAAAGGTGCTCTGTCCATGAATCAGAGCTAACATTCTCACAGATCAATGAAAATCAGATGTGGGGTAGAAATTCAGACTTAAATCAAGAAGAAAAATGGCTACTGGGCATATCAAAAGGAGAAGACTGGGTGTGGAGAAACATGGGGATGACAGAGCTTCCAGAACTCAGTGATTTGAGAGTCAGATTTGTCTTGGTGTGGACACAGATAGGTGCTGACCCTGTCTAACATCCAGCATTCACAAGATAGGAAAGTAGTACCTCTAACCACCCATTGATACAGGAATAATTCTATTACTAAGTGTCTGAGTAGATCTAGTAGTTTCTGTGAAAGTGGCTATACCTGAGCAGTGAGGAGGTGGGGAGGGTAGTGACTGCATGCTGAGGTCTCAGGGCCCGGGCCTGGCTTGTGACAGAACATTCAGAGTAAAACATGGACACAGATGCAGTAGTGGTGACAGGATTAGAGACAGTGCTGAGCTTGACAGCAAAGGAAAGGGGACACCTCATGTAGCCCTGGGGCTTGAAGGAATACAGTGAGGCCTCTGCTTGGTGACTCATCATGCCTGGCTTGTGCTGGTCATGTTAACAATGCTAACCATAGTAGACACTCATGTTAATGACTTCAGACAAAATGACATGTGCCCCTGGACTGATTATCAAGTCTCCCTGTGCCTTCTTGGGACTCTCTAGTGTATATTTTGTTATAGAACAAGCATTTTATTACTTTTTACTTGGTCATGGACTTTTTAATATCTTAATGCCACCTAGGAAGTATGCCAGTGAAGGACACTCAAAAGATATAGGGCATATGAATGTTGTGGGGATTTATTAAGGCAACTCCACAGAGTTAAAAAGGAGGTTTATTTGGGGGTAATTTACAGCCAGTAAAGGGATTGGATTACAGGATCCGGGAGAGGTGGAGTACAGTCCAGCAGTGTTCTCTAGAGAACTCTGCTTGGTCTACCATCCAGCATCCAAGATCACCAGGAACCAAGAGAGCCAACACATCCGGACCAGGGATCTTCCAGGCTCTTGTCTTGGCCCTGCCCCAGGGGCAGGTCATAGGCAGGCGTGGCAGTTACCAAAAGCATCACTAGGGGTAGTACTTCCAGGTCAGAGCTGGAACAGCTACCCACTACATATGAACCCATGTTTTTCCCTCTCTTTTAATTAACTGAAACATTTTAATGAATATGTGTTCCATTAAGATGAGTTTGAGAATAGTGATAATCAACTTCATCCACAGGCTGCATTCTAAGTGTGACCAAGTACCCTTATAATATCTGAGAAATCTTTAGACACAAACAAGTCACTGTTGCCCAAGAGCCCCAAGATAAATTCAGGTCAGTGTGGTCCTGCAGGAGATTTCAGTTGGGTCTTGGATTCTCCAGGAAGCAGAGAAGCAGAGTTCCCACACTGCAGCCACTGCTCTGGCTGCAGGGGAGTGTGGCAGATGCTCCAGAGGATACACTGTGAGGGCAGCTGAGTCAGCACAGCATGGCAGAGGGACCCTGCAATCAGTATGAGAATACATGCAGCAGAGACCAGAGTAGACGTCCCCATGGATTGCTGGACAAGATGGACAAGGCTGAGTGGGAATTGAGACCTGCTGATGCACATTTCTACCTGTGACCTGAGGGAAGAGCAGGAGGAAGGGCACAGTCCCCTCATGAGGGACACAGCTCCTGACCCTTACCATGGGCAACCCTGCCTCAGGTCTCATTGTATCCCCTCCTCCTGCCAGACACAGAGCCTTTCCTACCACTGTGTTTCCATCCATGATGGCCTCTGCTCCTCCCTCAGCCTTAGTGCTGATGCTCAGCTCACACACATTTGGGAGGATAGAGGGTTATCTATTCACTGGGGACTCCACAGGAGGAGGTGCCTGCTGAGCAAGATGAAGGTCTGCTTCCAGGCTGGAGAAGATACAGCTACTGATTCCTAATCAGCAAGCAAAAGGCATCTCCTCTATGCAAAGGTTTTTTCCGAGTAAATGGTCCTTAGTTTACTGTAAACAGACTATCCCATAGTGCCCCCTGCAGGTAACAAGGCCCACAGTCACCATGGCCAAGAGTCTATGTTCATTTTGCAGCTCACCTGATCTCTTAATCTAATTTCTAAGTTCTGTGATTTTGACATGCTGTGTTTTATCTGTAGCTTCTCAGCACAAGACTGCTCTTCCCTGTGATCTCTTTCTGCTGTGGATTATGTAAACATGAGCTGTTAACAGCCTCCACCACCTGGTCCTCAGCTCTCAGAGCAGTTAGTTACACTGTGAGAGGCCTATCCAGGGAGGCCCTTGCTCTGTGCTGTGGGTTTGCCCCTGGGAGGAAGCAGCTGCTGTAACACTGTAATGGGCCAGTGAGCAACTGTTCTGGGTCCATTGAATTTGAACACTTGAGTCACTGAGATTTCTGTGAAGGGTCACAGTCCCCTCCGGTGGCTACATTATTCTGAGTTGGGGGTTTCATTCATTGAACTACTGTTTACTTATTTTATCAGGCAGCTGTACATTTATTTCCCAAGCTAACTCATAATCATCACCTTATTTTTTTTAATTGTTTTGGTTTATAGATATTTCTCTCATTTTTGAAAAATTATTCCTAAATTTTTAGATTGAGAATTTTATCTACCCTTAAAAGAACCCCAACTTAATGGGACAATTTACATGTGGTTCTTTTGTCAAAGACTGTTTCAGTACACAGACAAAGACATTCATCATATCCTCATCTAGTGACTAATAATTGGAATCAGCTGTAACTTGCAATCAAAATAATGATGGCAAGTGCTACCTGTAGTGATACATTTCCTCAGCTAAGTTTATTCCCATGGTGTGTGTGTGTGTGTGTGTGTGTGTGTGTGTGTGTGTATGTGTGTGTGTGTGTGTGTGTGTGTGTGTGTGTACTATGAAGGGGAATATATTCTCCAATATTTTTAAATTGCCATATGTTTGTCATTGATTATAGAAAGGTTATTTGATTTTATGTTTATTTTTAATCATTCCACTTTGCTTAAATTTTCAGCTCTGGGCCATTCAGGGTCCCTTATATAAAGAATCATCAAATGCAAATAGGAATACCTTTACTTCTTCTCCCATTTCTAGCCCTCTTATTATATTCTCCTGTCTTACTGCTTTAGCTGAGACTTTAAGCACTAACCTGAATAGGTGTGGGTTTGTGGAGACCCTTTTATTCTTCTTGATCTTAGTGGGAATGGTTTTCATTTTCACCCATTTAACATGATTTTAGGAGTTGACTTTAGGAGTTTTTGTTTGTTATGTTGAAGTATACTCCTTTCATCCCTAGCATCTCTAGATCTTTCTGAAATCTGTAATGTTGTTCCTGACTTAATATGTAACGGGTCTGAGAACTAACCACATGAGCTAATTACTTAACCATGGGAAGGACATGCGCACATTAGAATAAAAGGATCCCTTTGAACTAATTGTTTCCACTATGCTATGAAGTTAGTGAACAGACAAACCCAACACAGAATGAGAGGAAATCTTTGCCCGTTATATGTGTCAGAAGAATAGTGTCTAGAATATATGAAAAGGGAAAATTAAACACCAAGGAGACAAATATGCCAATTAAAAATGGGTCATTGGATGAGCAGAAAGTTCTCAAAAGCAGACGTACAAATTGTTAGTAAATACCTTTTTAAAAAATTCAACACATTTAGTCATCAGGGAAAATGCGTACTTAAACCAACTTAAGATTTCATTTCACTCTAGTTAGAATGTCAGTCATCTGGAATAGAAATAACAGCAAATGTTGCTATGGAGGTAGTGAAAGAGAAAGAGGTCTATATGCTTTTATTGGGAGTGCAAGAGCACATGGATGGATACTATAGAGATCAGTTCTGAAAATGCAAAAAAAAAAAAAAAAATTCTACCATGTATCCTGGCTGTACTATTCATGGATATACTCAAAAGACTTTATAGCTTACTACAAAGATACTTGTGTTGTACTTTAATTGTTGCTTCTTTTTAAGCCACAGCTCTCCAAATCAACAACTGCAACTCCACTGCTACCAGCGGTGGTTAGGCCACAGGGCTGTATGCAGCTGGAGGAAATTCTCTTCCCTCGGGCTCTGACTCTTGCAAAGCTACACAAGAAACTTAACTAAACCTCTGTCCCTCCAATAACTCAAGATTCAAAGGTTAAAGTGGAATTCTGTTCTTCAGAGTGGCTGAATAGCAAGTACCTCACCTGCTCTCCTTGCTCTCATCCTCCAAAAAGCCCTTCTTCTTCTCCTCACCCTTCCTTATAAACCATTTTTCACCTGGCTCCTCCCTACCACTTCCTGCCAGCTAGTTACACTCAGTCTTCTGACCGAAGGTGAATTTTATTTAATTAAACACATCTTTCCATCTGAAAGGATAGACGGCACAGGTTGTTTGGCAGAAGAGTCATGGTAACCAGAGTTAGAATGGACTTTATTGGAATGAAGAGGAAATAGGCTAGAGAAGCCAGGCCTGGCAGAGAGGAAACAGAAAGAGAGATGCAGAGAGAGAGAGACCAGGGGAACATGGCACCACCTTATAAAGGCCAGGACACACCTTCGCACACAGACTCACGCGCAGAGGTCACACGGTCACATCAGCATGACTATGTGACCACGTAAACATGGGGATGGGTCACACAGGATGTATAACCTGGAAATGACTAGGCAGAGATGACTAAGTGTCCCACTGGGCATGCATGACCATGGGGTATGATTGGGATTCCTATCACCATCATTAAACAAATGTTTAAGACTCTCTGAGACTGCAACTGTTTCCTGAGACAGAGCCTGCCAGCACCTGACTAGACTAAGAGGTGAGTCTTTATCCTCATACCCGAAAACCACAGCCCTTAGGCTTTGGGCCCAGGGGCACAACCCTGCACCCCTACACCACCACCCATTGCAGTTCCAGTTTCAGGCCAGTTGGCAGGCAGACCTCCTACATACAGGTCAGACTACCACCATCCACCATCAGACCCTGTAACCCAAGCCCCACCTCCCCCAAATCCCACCCACCCTCCCAGACTGCAACTGTTCCATGAGACAGAGCCTGCCAGCACCCAACTGGACTAAGAGGCCAGTTGGCAGGAAGACCTCCTGCAGACAGGTCAGACTACCACCATCTACCATACCATAAGACTACAGCTACTCCCTGAGACAGAGCCCACTAGTGCCAGATGGACTAAGAGCTGCTCCCTAACACAAAAAGTCCATCAGCATCAACTAGACCAAGAGCTCCCACTGGATCAAGAGTATCAATCAGACCAAGAGAGGCTCCCTCAGACACAGACACCGCTTGCACCAAGTGGAGAAAGAGGTGGGTAGACGCCAGTGCAAAAATACAGCCAACAACATAAAAACCAATATGGCTCCATCAGAACCTATATCAGCAAGACCTGAACATCCCAACACAGAAGAAACAGAAGATATCTACCATAAAAGTGACTTTAAGAAGGTATTAGAGATCTTAAAAGAGGAAATGAAAAATTCCCTTAAAGAAACTGAGGAAAAGTCAAACAAAAAATGGAAAAAAAATCAGTAAATCCCTTAAAAGCCAAGAGAAAGGAATTAAACAAGTGAGGAAAACAGTTCAAGATTTCACAACTAAAATGGAGTCAATAAGGAAGACACAAAATGAGGTAATACTGAAGTGGAAAATCTGGGTAAATGAACAGGAACTACAGATGCAAGTATAACCAACAGAGTACGAGAGACAGAAGAGCGAGCGGATCTCTGGCATTGAAGATATGGTAGAATAAATAGATTCATCAGTCAAAGAAAACACTAAAGCCAACAAAGTCATGACCCAAAATACCCAGGAAATTTGGGACACCATGAAAAGACCAAACCTAAGAATAATAGGGATAGAAGTAGGAGAAGAATACCAATTCAGGGGCACAGAAAATATATTCAACAAAATCATAGAAAAAAACTTTCCCAACCTAAAGAAGGAAATGCCTATAAAAATATAAGGGTTACAGAACACCAAATAGGCTGGATCCAAAAAAAAGTTCCCTTGCCACAAATAATCAAACCACTAAACATACAGAATAAAGAAAAAATATTAAGAGCTGCAAAGGAAAAAAGCCAAGTAACATACAAAGGCAGACCCATAAGAATAACACCTGACTTCTCAATGGAGACCCTAAAAGCCAGAAGGTCCTGGACAGACGTTACGCAGATACTAAGAAACCATGGATGCCAACCCAGACTATCATACCCAGCAAAACTTTCAATCAACATAGACGGAGTAAACAAAATATTCCATGATAAAACCAGATTTAAACAATATCTCTCCACAAATCCAGCCCCATGGAAAGCACTTAAAGGAAAAATCCAACCTAAGGAAGTTAGATACACCCATGAAAACACAGGCAATAGATAGTCCCATACCAACAAATACCAAAGAAGGAAAACATGCAACACTACCATCAAAAATAACAGGAATTAACAATAACTGCTCATTAATATCCATCAATATCAATGGTCTCAATTCACTAATAAAAAACACAGGCTAAAAGAATAGATACGAAACCAAGATCCATCCATTTGCTGCATATAAGAAACACACCTCAACTTCAAAGAGAGACACCAACTCAGAATAAAAGGCGGGGAAAAGACTTTCCAATCAAATGGATTTAAGAAGCAAGCTGGTGTAGCTATCCTAATATCTAAAAAATTAGATTTCAAATGAAAATCAATTGAAAGAGATTGGGAAGGACACTACATATTTATCACAGGGAAAATATGACAAGATGAAGTTTCAATTCTGAATATTTATGCCCCAAATACAAGGGCACTGACATTTGTAAAAGAAACATCACTAAAGCTTAAATCAAACATCAAACCCCATACACTAGTAGTGGGAGACTTCAACACCCTACTCTCACAAATGGACAGGTCTGCCAGAAAAAACTTAACAGAGAAATAAGGGAACTAACAGACATTATGACTCAAATAGGCTTAATAGATATTTACAGAATATTCCACCATAACACAAAAGAATATACCTTCTTTTCAGCACCCCATGGAACCTTCTCCAAAATTGACCACATGCTTGGTCACAAAGCAAATCTCAACAGATACAAAAAACTGAAATAACCTCCTATGTCTTATCAGACCACCATGACTTAAAGTTAGATTTCAAAACAACAAAAATTACAGAAAGCCTACAATCTCATGGAAACTGAATAATGCCCACCTGAAACACCAATGGGTCAAGGAAGAAATAAATAAAGAAAATAAAGATTTCCTAGAATTCCATGAAAACTAATGTACAACATACCCAAACTTAAGGGACACCATGAAAGCAGGGCTAAGAGGAAAATTCATAGCTCTAAATGCCCACATAAAGAAGTTGGAGAAATCTCACACTAGTGACTTAACACCTCAACTGAAAACTCTAGAACAAGAAGAAGCAAAGTCACCCAGGAGGAACAGATGCCAGGAAATAATCAAATTGAGGGCTGAAATCAATAAAATAGAAACAAAGAGAACAACACAAAGAATAAATGAAACAAAGAGGTGGTTCTTTGAGAAAATCAACAAGATAGATAAACCCTTATACAAATTAACCAAAAAGGAGAGAGAGAGCATCCAAATTAACAAAATCAGAAAGGAAAAGGGGGACATAACAACAGACAATGAGGAAATCCAGAGAATCATCAGGTCATACTTCAAAAACCTTTGCTCCACAAAATTGGAAAATCTGAAAGAAATGGGTGATTTTCTGGATAGGTACCCCATAGCAAAGTTAAATAAAGACCAGATTAAATGATTTAAATAGACCAATAACCCCTAAGGAAATAGAAATGGTCATTAAAAGTCTCCCAACCAAAAAAAATCCCAGGACCAGATGGTTTCAGTGCAGAATTCTACCAGATTTTCAAAGAAGAGCTAATACCAATACTCTTCAATTGTCCCACACCATAGAAACAGAAGGAACATTACCAAATTCTTTTTTATGAGGCTACAGTTACCCTGATACCCAAACCACACAAAAATGCAACAAAGAAAGAGAATTATAGACCAATCTCCCTCATGAACATTGATGCAAAAATACTCAATAAAATACTGACTAACTGAATCCAGGAACACATCAAAAAAATTATCCACCATGATCAAGTGGGCTTTATCCCAGGGATGCTAGGATGGTTCAACATACGAAAATCTGTCAATGTAATACATCATGTAATAAACAACTGAAGGAAAAAAACACATGATCATCTCATTGAATGCTGAAAAAATCTTTGACAAAATCCAACACCCCTTCATGATAAAGATTCTAGAGAGACCATGAATATAAGGAACATACCTAAACATAATAAAGGCAATTTGCAGCAATCCACAGTCAACATCAAATTAATTGGAGAGAAACTCAAAATGATTCCACTAAAATCAGGAACAAGACAAGGCTGTCCACCCTCCCCATACTTATTCAATATAGTACTTGAAATTCTAGCCAGGGCAATAAGACAACATAAGGAGATCAAGGGGATACAAATTGGAAAGGAAGAAGTCAAACTTTCATTCTTTGCAGACGATATGATAGAATACATAAGTGACCCCAAAAATTCTACCATGGAACTCCTACAGCTGATAAACTCCTTCAGTAAGGTGGCAGGATATAAGATTAACTCAAAAAATCAGTACCCCTCCTATATACAAATGAAAAAGTGGCTGAGAAAAAAATCAAAGAACATCACCCTTCACAATAGCCACAAATAATATAAAATACCTTGGGGTAACTCTATCTAAGCAAGTGAAAGACCTCTATGATAAGAACTTTAAGTCTCTGAAGTAAGAAATTGAAGAAGATATCAGAAAATGGAAAGATCTCCCATGCTCAACATAGAATCAACATAGTGAAAATGGCAATCTTACCAAAAGCAATCTACAAATTCAAGGCAATCCCCATCAAAATCCCAAAACAATTCTTTACAGACTTGGAAAGAACAATATTTAACTTTATATGGAAAAAAACCTAGGATAGCTAAAAGAGTACTTTATAATAAAGCAACCTCTGGAGGCATCATGATCCCTGACCTCAAGCTCTACTATAGAGCTACAGTAATAAAAACAGCTTGATTCTGGAATAAAAACCAACATGTGGACCAATGGAATTGAATTGAAGACCCTGACATTAATCTGCACACCTATGAACATATGATTTTCAACAAAGGAGCCAAAACTGTACCATGGAAAATAGAAAGCATCTTCAACAAATGGTGCTGGCATAACTGGATGTCAACACGCAGAAGATTGCAAATAGATCCATATCTGTCGCCATGCACAAAACTCAAGTCCAAGTGGATCAAGGACCTCAACATAAATCCAGTTACACTGAACTTGATAGAAAAGAAAGTAGGAAGTAGTCTTGAATGAATTGGCACAGGAGACCACTTCCTCAATATAACACCAGTAGTACAGACACTGAGAGTGACAATTAATAAATGGGACCTCCTGAAACTGAGAAGCTTTTATAGAGCAAAGGACATGGTCAATAAGCCCAATTGGCAGCTTACAGAATGGGAAAAGATCTTCACCAACCCCACATCTGAAAGAGCGCTGATCTCCAAAATATATAAAGAACTCAAAAAGCTAGACATCAAAATATTAAACAATCCAATTTAAAAATGGGTTACAGAGAATTCACAACAGAAGAATCTTAAATGGCTGAAAGGCATTTAAGGAATTGCTCAACATCCTTAGTCATCAGGGAAATGCAAATCAAAACAACTCTGAGATACAATCTTAAACTTGTCAAAATGGCTAAGATCAAAAACACTGAAAACAACTTATGCTGGAGAGGATGTGGAGCTAGGGGAACACTCCTTCATTGTTGGTGGGAATGCAAACTTGTACAACCACTCTGGAAATCAGTATGGCGGTTTCTCAGAAAATTGGGAATAAGTCTTCCTCAAGACCCAGTTATACCACTCTTGGGCATATATCCAAGGAATGCTCAATCCTATCACAAGGACACATGTTCAACTATGCTCATATCAGCATTATTCATAATAGCAAGAACCTGGAAACAACCCAGATGCCCCTCAACTGAAGAATGGATAAAGAAAATATGGCACATATACACAATGGAGTACTACTCAGCAGTAAAAAGCAATGACATCATGAGGTTTGCAGGCAAATGGATGGAACTAGAAAATATCATCTTCAGTGAGTAACCCAGACTCAGAAGGACAAACATAGTATGTACTCACTCATAAGTGGATATGAAATGTGAGAGAAGGGATGGCCAGACTGCATCCCACAACTCCAGAGAGGCTAGTTAACAGGGAAAGACCCTAGGAGGGACATATGAATGACCCTGTGAAGGAGAAGTGGATGAGATCTACATGAGTAGACTGGGTGTTGGGGGTGACAGAGGGTGAGGAGTGGGGGATGAGAACATAGGGAAATGGGAGGGTCAAGCTGGAACAGGGACAGAGTGGGAGGGCAGGGAGGAAGATACCATGATAAATGAGGACATCATGGGAATAGGAAGAGGCAGGGTGCTCAGGAGGCTCTCAGGAATCCACAAGGTTGACCCCACCTTGGTCTGTTGGCAGTGGTCCAGAGGGTGCCTGGACAGTCTACTCTAGTGACCAGCCTAGCAAATAACCTAGCTGTCATCAGAGAGCCTTTGTCCAGTGACTAAAGGAGGCAGATACAGAGATCCACGGCCAGGCACCAGGCTGAGCTCCAGGAATCCAATTGATTTGAGAGAGGAGAGATACTGCAGGCAAGGGATGTCGAGAACATGATGGGAGGATGTGCAGAGAAGACCGGCCACACTAGTGGAACCCCATGAACTGTGGATTGGTTCCTGTGGAGCCCCCATGGGACTGGTCTAGTCCCTCTGGACACGGAAGCCAGTTGTTTGGCTCGAACTGTTAGGGGGCCACCCAGGCAGGGGGATCGGGATCTTTCCTTGGTGCATGGGCAGGCTTCTGAAACCCAGTGCCTGTGGTGTGACACCTTGCACAGCCTTGGTGCAGTGGGAAGGGGATTGGACCTACCTAAGCTCAGTGTGCTGGGCTCTGCTGACTCCCCATGGGAGACCTCAATTTGGGGGATGTGGGGATGTGGGGTGGCTTGGGAAAGAGGACTCAGGGGTGGAAGGAGGGAGGAGAGGGGATCTGTGGTTAATATGTGGAGTGAGTAGAAATTTTCTTAATAAAGAAAAATGAAAGAAAGAAAAAAAAGAATTATAATAGCATCATTAAGGTTGATATGGTTATAGCCATGTCAGTTCTTCTTTTGTTGTTTTAACTTGTGAAACTTTTTAAAATTACATATATAACTTGTAATATTTTTATATGTTATTTATTTAATTTTCATACAGTACATTTTGATCATGTTTTTCCCCTCTTCCAACACTTCCCAGAGCCATCCCACCTTTCTACCTACTCAGCTTTATGTTCTTTTTCTCTCCCACAAAAAAATAAAAATAAAAACAAAACAAATCAAAAACAAAAACAAATAAATAAATGCCAAAACAAAACAGAAAACAACAAACAAACAAACACCACCACCAACAACAAAACCAACCCAAACCACTACACATTTTGTTTTATATTGGCCAGCTATTCTTTTTTTTTTTCATTCGCCTCAGCAGAATGCTGAATGCCATTTATTGAAGGAGGGAGGAGACTTTAAATACAGGCTTACAGCACAATGGGAGAACCCCGGAGGGCAGAAGTTTGTTACCAATGTTCTACATTCTTGCATCTAAGCTGTTTACACCAAATGCAGGATAGCACACACAAGGAACCTCTGGTGAGTGTTCAGGAGGAAAGAAATCAGCAGGGAATCAGCATAGGGAGGACATTTGGTCAAGGTCAGCAAGCAAGACAACAGCTACTCAAAATGGGGTCAGGGGCCTACAAGCACAAACTTTAGTGAAATTAGAAATGTCCTTAGATTTCTCCACTTAATCCCAAGTCTCCATTAAAGTTCCTTGGTCTGAAAACCAGGGACTGACTGTTTGCACAAATTTAAGAAAGTCAGACAGCTGATTAGTACTGATCTCTATTCATTTTTTTAAAAAAAAAACAAAAAACATATGCTTAATAACATCAAAGAGCAATTACTTTTCTTTAGATTCTGCCAAAAGTGTTATAATGTAAAGTGATGTAGCACCATAACTGGCAACTGCCTCCTGTAGTTCTTTACCAAGCTTGTAAGGCGGTGGTTTCCATGAAGGTTTATATTATTTTCATCTTCTTTGTCCCTATAAATAACTTAATAACTCACAATTTAAGTAAACTTTTTACTATGAATGGAAACAGGTACAGTAAGGAAATCAAAAGAGCTGAAATGAGAATTCTGGAATGCAGGCAGTTTTTAGGGTATGTCCTGATAACAAGAGTTTCAATCCAGGATGTCTCCAAACTGAAAGACTTGTCAGAAATATCCCAAATCACAGAGGAGAGGCATCCCTCTCCCTGTGATGGGGGGCCAGGTAAGCCTAAAGGAAGCTTCCTGACACACTGGTGTGATTTTTGTAGTAGAAGTAAATAAAACAGGGAGCTCCATAGTGACACTTACCAAAAGGAAGAGGAGAGACAAATGCTCAGAGCAGAGAAGGAAGAAAACAGCTGGAGAAATGAGAAAGTAGAATTATCCCAAGTATTAGGATTAAGGTAAGGACGGCTGGGGGATCACCTTTTAGATTTTAATAGGGAACCATCTTAAAAGAGGGTCTCCAGATAAAACTGCTTCATGGGCAGTACCAGATATACCTAAGAGTTGTGAATTATAACATTTAAGTCTCTCTATTATTATTATTATTATTATTATTATTATTATTATTATTATTATCATTATTACTAAGAAGAGGAACAGATAGTATATTATAAGGTAGAGGTCAATCTTTATTATGATATTTTGCAGTTTCTTTTTCTTTTTTTTTATGGTCAACACTTTATTTAATATTCTTTATTTTTTAATTTTTTTATTTTTATTTTGCAATACAATTCAGTTCTACATATCAGCCACAGATTCCCTTGTTCTCCCCCCTCCGCCCCCCCCACATTCCCCCTAGCACACCCCCCATTCCCACCTCCTCCAGGGCAATGCCTCCCCCACGGACTGAGATCAACCTGGTAGACTCAGTCCAGGCAAGTCCAGTCCCCTCCTCCCAGGCCGAGCCAAGAGATCCTGCATAGGCCCCAGGTTTCAAACAGCCAACTCATGCAATGAGCACAGGACCTGGTCCCACTGCCTGGATGCCTCCCAAACAGATCAAGCCAATCAACTGTCTCACCCATTCAGAGGGCCTGATTCAGTTGGTGACCCCTCAGCCATTGGTTCATAGTTCATGTGTTTCCATTCATTTGGCTATTTGTCCCTGTGTTTTATCCAACCTTGGTCTCAACAATTCTCGCTCATATAAACCCTCCTCATTCTCACTAATTGGACTCCCAGAGATCCACCCGGGGCCTAGCCATGGATCTCTGCATCCAGATCCCTCAGTAGTTGGATGGGGTTTCTAGCACGACAATTAGGGTGTTTGGCCATCCCATCACCAGAGTAGGTCAGTTCAGGCTGTCTCTCGAACATTGCCAGCAGTCTGTTGTGGGGGGTATCTTTGTGGATTTCTGTGGGCCTCTCTAGCACTTTGCTTCTTCCTATTCTCATGTGGTCTTCATTTACCATGGTCTCCTATTCCTTGTTCTCCCTCTCTGTTGTTGATCCAGCTGGGATCTCCCACTCCCCCAAGCTCTCTTTCCCTCGACCCTCGCCCTTCATTACCCCCACTCATGTCCAGGCTGTTCATGTAGATCTCTTCCATTTCTCTGTCATTGGGCGATCCCCATGTCTTTCTTGGGGTCCTGTTTTCCAGGTAGCCTCCCTGGTGATGTGAGTAGCAGTTCAGTCATCCTTGTTCCACATCTAGTATCCTGCTATGAGTGAGTACATACCATGTTTGTCTTTCTGAGTCTGGGTTACCTCACTCAGGATGATTTTTTCTAGATCCATCCATTTGTCTGCAAACCTCATGATGTCATTGTTTTTCTCTGCTGAGTAGTATTCCATTGTGTATATGTACCACATTTTGTTTATCCATTCTTCAGTTGAAGGGCATCTAGGTTGCTTCCATGTTCTGGCTATTAAAAACAATGCTGATATGAACATAGCTGAACAAGTGCACTTGTGGTGTGGTTGAGCATTCCTTGGGTGTATGCCCAAGAGTGGTATAGCTGGATCTTGGGGGAGATGGATTCCCAATTTTCTTAGAAAGTGCCATATTGATTTCCAAAGTGGTTGTACAAGCTTGCATTCCCACCAGCAATGGAGGAGAGTTCCCCTAACTCCACATCCTCTCCAGCATAAGGTGTCTCTAATGTTTTTGATATTAGCCATTCTGACAGGCATAAGGTGGTATCTCAGAGTTGTTTTGATTTGCATTTCCCTGATGATTAGGGATGTTGAGAAATTCCTTAAATGTCTTTCAGCCATTTGAGTTTCCTCTGTTGAGAATTCTCTTTTTAGTTCTATAGCCCCATTCTTAATTGAACTGTTGGGCATTTTGATGTCTAATTTCTTGAGTTCCTTATATATTCTGGATATCATTCCTCTGTCAGATGTGGGGTTAGTGAAGATCTTTTCCCATTCTGTAGGCTGTCATTTTTCCTTGTTGACCATATCCTTTGCTCTACAAAAGCTTCTCAGTTTCAAGAGGTCCCAGGGATTGACTGTTTCTCTCAGTGTCTGTGCTACTGGTGTTCTGTTTAGGAAGTGATCTCCTATGCCAATGCATTCAAGACTACTTTCTACTTTCTATTCTAGCAGGTTCAGAGTAGCTGGATTTATGTTGAGGTCCTTGATCCACTTGGACTTAAATTTTGTGCACAGTGATAGATATGGATCTATTTGCAGCCTTCTACATGTTGATATCCAGTTATGCCAGCACCATTTGGTAAAGATGCTTTCTTTTTTCCATTGTGCATTTTTGGCATCTTTGTCAAAAATTATATGTTCATAGGTGTGTGGATTAATGTCAGGGTCCTCCATTTGATTCCATTGGTTCACATGTCAGTTTTTATGCCAGTACCAAGCTATTTTTATTACTGTAGCTCTATAGTAGAGCTTGAAGTCAGGGATCGTGATGCCTCCAGAGGTTGTGTTATTGTACAGGATTCTTTTGGCTATCCTGGGTTTTTTGTTTTTCCATATGAAGTTGAGTATTATTCTTTCCAGGTCTGTGAAGAATTGTGTTGGTATTTTGATGGGGATTGCATTGAATCTGTAGATTGCTTTTGGTAAGATTGCCAATTTTACTATGTTAGTCCTGCCTATCCATGAGCATGGGAGATCTTTCCATTTTCTGAGATCTTCGTCAATTTCTTTTTTCAGGGACCTAAAGTTCTTGTCATATAGGTCCTTCACTTGCTTGGTTAGTGTTACCCCAAGGTATTTTATGTCATTTGTGGCTATTGTAAAGGGTGATATATCTCTGATTTACTTCTCAGCTTCTTTGTCCATTGTATATAGGAGGGCTACTGATTTTTTTTGAGTTGATCTTGTATCCTGCTATGTTACTGAAGGTGTTTATAAGCTGTATCAGTTCCTTGGTGGAATCTTTGGGGGTCACTCAAGTATACTATCATGTCATCTACAAATAGGGAAAACTTGACTTCTTCCTTTCCAATTTGTATCCCCTTAATCTCCTTATGTTGTCTTATTGCTCTGGCTAGAACTTCAAGTACTATATTGAATAAGTATGGGGAGAGCACAGCCTTGCCTCGTTCCTGATTTTAGTGGAATTGCTTTGAGTTTCTCTCCATTTAATTTGATGTTGGCTGTTGGCTTGCTGCAAATTGCCTTTATTATGTTTAGGTATGTTCCCTGTATTCCTGATCGCTCCAAGACCTTTATCATGAAGGGGTGTTGGATTTTGTCAAATGCCTTTTCTTCATCTAGTGAGATGATCATGTGGTTTTTTTCTTTGAGTTTGTTTATATGGTGTATTACATTGACGGACTTTCGTATGTTGAACCACCCTTGCATCCCTGGAATGAAGCCTACTTGATCATGGTGGATAATTGTCTTGATGTGTTCTTGGAGTCTGTTTGCCAGTATTTTATTGAGTATTTTTGCATCAATGTTCATGAGGGATTTTGGTCTATAGTTCTCTTTCTTTGTTGTATCCTTGTTTGGTTTAGGAATCAGGGTAATTGTAGCCTCTTAGAAGGAGTTTGGTAATGTTCCTTCTGTTTCTATTGTGTGGAACAATTTAGAGAGTATTGGTATTAACTCTTCTTTGAAGATCTGGTAGAATTCTGCACTGAAACCATCTGGTCCTGGGTTTTATTTGCTTGGGAGACTTTTAATGACTGTTTCTATTTCCTTAGGGGTTATTGGACTATTTAAATAGTTTATCTGGTCTTGATTTAACTTAGGTATGTGGTACCTACCCAGAAAGTTATCCATTTCTTTTAGGTTTTCCAGTTTTGTGGAATAGAGGTTTTTGAAGTATGACTTGATGATTCTCTGGATTTCCTCAATGTCTGTTGTTATATCCCCTTTTAATTTCTGATTTTGTTGATTTGGATGCTCTCTCTCTGTCTTTTGGTTAGTTTGGATAGGGCTTGTCTATCCTGTTGATTTTCTCAAAGAACCAACTCTTTGTTTCATTAATTTTTTGTATTGTTCTCTTTGTTTCTATTTTATTGATTTCAGCTCTCACTTTGATAATTACCTGGCATCTATTTTTCCTGGGAGACTTTGCTTCTTCTTGTTCTAGAGCTTTCAGGTGTGCTGTTAAGTCATTAGTGTGAGATTTCTCCAACTTATTTATGTGGGCATTTAGTGCTATGAATTTCCCTCTTAGTACTGCTTTCATAGTGTCCCATAGGTTTGGATATGTGGTGTCTTCCTTTTCGTTGAACTCTAGGAAGTCTTTAATTTCTTGCTTTATTTCTTCCTTAACCCATCGGTGATTCAGTTGAGTATTATTCAGTTTCCCTGAGATTGTAGGTTTTCTGTAGTTTTTGTTGTTGTTAAAATCCAACTTTAGACAATGGTGGCCTGATAGAACACAGAAGGTTATTCCAATTATTTTGTATCTGTTGAGATTTGCTTTGTGGCCAAGTATGTGGTCGATTTTAGAGAAGGTTCCATGGGGTGCTGAGAAGAAGGTATATTCTTTTCTGTTAGAATGGAATGTTCTGTAGATATCGATTAAGTCCATTTGAGTCATGACATCAGTTAAGTCCTTTATTTCTCTGTTAAGTTTTGATTTGGGAGATCTGTCCAGTGGTGAAAGTGGGGTGTTGAGTTCTCCCACTATTAATGTGTGGGGTTTTATATGTGATTTAAGCTTTAGTAATGTTTCTTTTACATATGTGGGTGCCCTTGTGCTTGGGGCATAAATGTTCAGAATTGAGACTTCATCTTGGTGGATCTTTCCTGTGATGAGTATATAATGCCCTTGATCTCTTTTGATTGATTTTAGTTTGAAGTCTATTTTGCTTGATATCAGGATGGCTACACCTGCTTGCTTCTTAAGACCATTTGATTGGAAAGTCTTTTCCCAGCCTTTTATTTTTAGGTAGTGTCTATCTTTGAGATAGAATTTGAGATGTGTTTCTTGTATGCAGCAGAAAGAGCGGTCCTGCTTTCATATCCATTCTGTAAGCCTATGTCTTTTTATAGGTGAATTAAGTCCATTGATATTAAGGGATATTAATGACCAGTGATTGTTCATTCCTGTTATTTTTTGGTGGTGATGTGTGTGTACCTCTCTTCGTTGGGGTTTACTGCTGTGGCTTTATCTATTGCCTGTGTTTTTGAGGGTGTATCTGACTTCCTTAAGTTTGAATTTTCCTTCTAGTGCTTTCTGTAGGGCTGGGTTTGTGGATAAGTCTTGTTTAAATCTGGCTTTGTCTTGGAATGTCTTGTTCACTCCATCTATGATGATTGAAAATTTTGCTAGGTGTATTAGTCTAGGCTGGCATCCATGGTCTCTTAGTGTCTGCATTTCATCTGTCCAGGTCCTTCTGGCTTTCAAAGTCTCCATTGAGAAATCGGGTGTTATTCTGATGGGTTTGCATTTATGCAACATGACTTGTTCTTTTTCCTTAGCTGCTCTTAATATTCTTTCTTTATTCTGTACATTTAGTTGTTTAATTATTATGTTGCAAGGGGACTTTTTTGGGGGATCTAGTCTGTTTGGTGTTCTATAGGCTTCTTGTATCTTCATAGGCATTTCCTTCTTTAAGTTGGGAAAGTTTTCTTCTATGATCTTGTTGAATATATTTTCTGTGCCCTTGAGTTGGTACTCTTCTCCTTCTTCTACCCCTATTATTTGTAGGTTTGGTCTTTTCATGGTGTCCCAAATTTCTTGGACATTTTGGTTCATGACTTTGTTGGCTTTAGTGTTGTCTTTGACTGATGAATCTATTTCTTCTACTGTATCTTCAACGCCAGAGATCCTCTCTTCCATCTCTTGCATTCTGTTGATTATACTTGCATCTGAAGTTCCCGATCATTTACTCAGATTTTCTATTTCCATCATTCCCTCTGTTTGTGTCTTCTTCATTTTTTCTATTTCCCTTTTCAGGTCTTGGACTGTTTCCTTCATTTGTTTCATTGCTTTTTCTTGATTTTCTTTCAGCACTTTATTGTTTTCTTCCAGGACTTTATTGATTTCTTCTAATTTGTTTGCCCTTCCTCTAGTTGTTTACAGCATTCTTCCCATTTTTTTGTCTTTTCCTCTACACAAGCCTCTACCTTCTTCATGATGTCACTCATAAGGCTGTTTTCTTCTCCTTCTTCAAATTTCTGACATTCAGGTCTAGGTGTTGGAGGAGGGATAGGTCCTGGTGATGCTGTATTG
The DNA here is from genome assembly GCF_007827085.1 of Peromyscus californicus insignis. NCBI lineage: Eukaryota > Metazoa > Chordata > Mammalia > Rodentia > Cricetidae > Peromyscus > Peromyscus californicus. The sequence goes on along the minus strand of NW_026294458.1, from coordinate 8,721,619 downwards.
CTATTCATTTTGTTGTATGTGTTTCTGCCTTGATGTCTTCCCATCTCCTTGTGGTTTGTTCTTGGCCTTATCCGCACACTTGGTTCAGACAGAGCTGACAGATTCAGGAAGTCTCTCTCTCTCTTGTCCAGATGGGAGCTCTCTTGTCCAAATGGGAAGTTCGGGGCAGGATGGGAGCTCTTGTCCAGAAGGGAAGTCTGGGGCAGTATGGGAGCCTTGTCCAAAAGGGAAGTCCGGGCAGGATGGGAGCTCTTCTCTCTCTCTCTCTCTCTCTCTCTCTCTCTCTCTCTCTCTCTCTCTCTCTCTTTCTCTGTAGCTGGAGAATTTTTCTCCAGCTCCCACCACCAAGTCCTGCCAGTCCCAGAGCCCACTTATAAAACAAACACACAGACTCTTACATTATTTAAACTGCTTGACCATTAGCTCAGGCCTATCATTGTCTAGCTCTCACTCTTATATTCAGCCCATTTCTATTAATCTTTACTTTGCCATGTGGCTGGTGGCTTACCAGTACTTTATATCTTCCTTGTCTTGGCAGTGGCTCCAGCCGGTCTCCCTTTCCTTCCTCCTTCCTCAATTCTCCTCTCTCCTTGTCCCGCTTATACTTCCTGCCTGGTCACTGGCCAATTAGTGCTTTATTTATATCAAGCGATATCCACAGCTCTCTCTCTCTCTCTCTCTCTCTCTCTCTCTCTCTCTCTCTCTCTCTCTCTCGTCCAGAAGGGAAGTCCAGGGCAAGATGGGAGCTGGGGCCCAGCCTCTAAGTCTCAGGAAGAGGCTGGGGGCTCGGACGGATGGACGTGGGGGCAGGGCTTGGAGATTTCAGGGTCTGCCAGGGGTCTTGGAGAAGGGGATCCTTCCCGGTGGGGCTAGAAGGAACCTTCCCAGTGGCCAGAACCTGGGGCCAAGTTGGGCAGGTCTTCCCTGGAGTGGCTGGTGCCCAGGGATGGGGGTCTGGGCCAAGCTATGGCACTCACCTGTGCTCCAGAAGGGAAGTCCAGGGCCCAGCTATTCATTTTTTAACCATTTAATTTCCTTCATTTTTTTCTTCTCATTTTTATTACTTCCTTAAGAATATCTTATAATTGATTTTGATCATACTCATTCCTTTTCCAAATCCTCTCAGATCCAACTCCCTTACTTACTCACCCTGTTTTGTATCTTTTTTGGTTTTGTAACCTGTCAAGGATAGTTGGCACAGCCTACATTCTCTTGGATATGTAGCCTTCCATTGGCCTGTAGTTGAATTCCCAGAAGCTATACTCTAAGAAAATCTCCCTTCCCCAGCAGGTATCAATTGAGAATAGCTCCTTGGCCAAGGTTGAGACTTTATGTCCACCTCCCTTCTTCATGCTGAATTTTGTCTGGCTTGAGTTTACACAGGTCTGTGTACACTGCTGCATATGCACCCAGCCTACTCTCTCCAGAAAACACCATTTCTTGGTAACCATTCATCACCTTTGGCTTTCATAACCTTTCTATCCCATCTTCCCCACTTTTCTGTGAGTCTTGCAAATAATTCAACTCCTGTTTTTTACTATGTGATGGACAGTATGGTCCTCTGTTTACATTCTTGGTGACTACAGTCTTGGAACTGTCTGCGGTGTCATTAATTTGCCTTGCAGTGCCTACAGGCTACTTAAGACCAAAACCCCTGGAATTTCAGGACTGGCAAACACCCAACCACATGACTGCCAAGTCATTTCACTTGGGAACGTTCCCTTTTCTGACCCCTGAACTTTCTCTTGCCTTCACTTTGACTGAATTGCTGTATTTTCTGTTTTTTTGTTTTTGTTTTTGTTTTTGCTTGCCATGTTTTGTAAAAATATAAAATAAAATAAAAAGTAATTAATCTGGTCTCTGGTGAAAGGCATTTTTTGTTTTCCTAGGTTGTGGCCTGTGTGTCCTCTGGTTTAAGGTCTCTATCTATTTTGATCTTGTTTGTTGTCTTATTTACTTCAGAACTCTGTTAGAATGGACTGCTTCCATTCCTGCAACAATTCCATAGGGGAAGGTTCTGGCAATGGTTATCACTACATGACAAAGCAGCTGTTAGCTGTCACTTCTAGTTCTTGGGGGAACAAACAACTTTGCTATCTATAACTGCAATTACAGAGCTAACATCTAGGGAATTTCTGTGTGTATTCTCTCTTTTAATAACTTAGCACATTTTTGTTTATATCACTATGTTTCATGTTATTACTAATAATATACTGAAGCTGGGCATGGTGGCACATGCCTTTAATACCATCACTCAGGAGGGAGGTAGAGGTAGGTGATTTCTGTGAGTTCCAGGCCAGCTTGGTCTATAAATAAAGTTCCAGAACAGCCAGATTTGTTGCACAGAGAAACCCTATTTCAAAAAACCAATATATATTGAGAGAGAGAGAGACAGAGACAGAGACAGAGACAAATATTTTAAAAGACAGATATTTTTGGAAAAATATTTGAACTAGTGAAAATTTTATATTATAAATTTGTTTCATTCTAAGCTAAAAAATAAAGATAAAGGAGCTAAAGAGACAACTTACCAGTTAGGAACACTTGATGTTCTTCTGAGGACCTGAGTTGGACTCCCAACACTCACTACCTACTTTTGGCTGCTCAGAACTGCTTGTATTTCAAAACACAAGAGATCTGATACCTCTTCTGGCCTTTGCTGCCATCAACATCCATGGCATACAGTCACTAAGTGGAGCAAACAGGCATTGAAAAATAAAGTTAAAGAAGCTATCAGAAAGACAAGGAAAGATTTTTCTATGCTCATGGATTGATAACATTAATATTGTAAAAATGGTCACCCTATGAAAAACAAATCTAGAGATTCAATGAAGTCTCCATCAAATTTCTAATAAAATCCTTTCACAGAAATTGAAAAGTAATCTTAAGTTTCATATGAAAACAGAAAACACCCACAATAACACAAATTGTCCTGGGGAAAAAAAGAAGAAATTTCTGGAGGTATAGCCATTTCAGATTTAAAGTTATGTTACAGAGCTACAGCAACAAAAACTTTATGGCACTGGCAGAGAAAAAGACACACTGATAAATAGAGTAGAATTGAAAACACACATATAAGCCCACACAAATATAGTCATCTGAGTTTTGTCACAGAGGCCAACAATACACATAGGTGAAAAGACATTCAAGAAATGGTTCTGGACAAACTGGATAACTACTTATAGAATAATTAAACTAGACCTTTGTCCCTTGTATAAAACTCAACTGCAAATGGATCAATGAATCAAAGACCTCAACAAGAGATCTGGTACTCTAAGTCTGATAGAGAGAAAGTAGGGGATATGCTGAGATTCATTGGCACAGTAAAGGACTTTTTGAACAGGATTCTTATTATAAAGGCATTAAGACCAATAATTAATAAATGGGGTCTCATAAAACTCAAATGTTACTGTACTGTAAATGACACTATCATTTGAGTGAATGGGTAATGTATCTTTACCAGCTGTACATTTGAAAAAAGTTTAGTCTCTAGAACATATACAAAGAACTCAAAAATCTGAACAACTGACACTGTTAATCTGGTGAAGCACCTGAGACTAGACAGGTTATGGGCCCTATGGGCAAACCTACTATTATTATTCTGATTAATAGATATGAAAATAGAATGACTTCTAATGACATATTTGAGCAGTACATGACTCACACCTCATCAGAGAAACTTCTTGCAATAGATGAAGATTAAAACAGAAATGCACAACTGGACAATGTGTGGATGGTGAGAGGCTTCTGAGCACTCAGCCCTAAATGACATGTCTTTATCAAACTCCTCACCTTAGGGATCTATAGGAGGAGGTGGAAAGATCCTAAGGAAACTGTCTTCCAGACACAATAGGGATGATTCATGTAAACCCACAAAGACTGTGACAACACAGAAGAGACCTGAACAAGTTCAAGCCAACATGGAGAAGGGGAAGTGGGGAGAAGCACAAAGTCCCAACTCCAACCAGGAAGCTATTTAAAACTGATACCTGCTTAGAGAGGGAAAAATCAGTTTTCTGGGTATGGCATGACACTGGGTGTGGTGAACCACACTCCAGGGCAGGTCTCAGAATTCCTTCAGTGGTACTGAATTTCTATACTTTGACTCCTGGGAGTTAGAAGTATTTTTAATGATTCTAACTATGAGACACTCAGACGGTTCTAATTAAGTGCCATCCTTTCTTCCCATCACCTGGGCAACTAAAGATCATGAAAAGTGGAGAGGCTCCAGAGCAGGGAGCACTGGGTTAGGTGAGTCTTCTTTTTAACCTAGCCTCAAGGTCCCATCCTTGGCCACAAGGGGACTCTATGCCTTCTCTCTGATTCCTTAGCAGAGAGGCCCACTCCATGAAGACCCAAAGGAGTGGTACCTATAAACAGAGGAACTTCCTAATGACAACACAGTGAACCCACACTTACACAGGAAGAAGTAGAGTGGGGTGGAGAGTAGAGAGAGGAGTTCAAGGACCTCAGAGTGACACCTGGGGACTTTACCTGGGTTCTCACTGAGTGTGGAAGAGGCTGTTCAAAAAATAAAGCAACACCTGTTTATCCAGTCTCTAGGCAATGCGGCCACAGGGATGGGCTATGGCCCTGCTGAATTGGTCCTCTGCTCTGAGAGAAAATATAGCTAAGAGTCCACCTGAACATACCTGACCAGGTTCCAAGAGATCCAGGCCTGACAGTCTCCCAAGGCCAGTGTGTGTATGGGAACTGGAGTGCTTTACTAAGTACATTGTAAAGGAAGCAGAACCTAATCAGCTCAAATAACCACACACCAAGTGGCCTAGTTCACGTTCTCTGTTCACACAGGAGCCACTTGGCTCACTCCATCTCACCAGATAGGATGTCCTAATCCTAGAAACTCAGGAACCCAGTGTGTCCCACATGATCAGGTAACTTTGAAAACTGGAAACAGAACACAAATTACACAGTGCTACCAGCAAGGCTCAAGTCTCCTGTTTCTCCCCTCTCTTTCTTGGATGCTCTTGCTATTCCTGTACTTTCTTATGTATACTTTTCAGCATCATTTCCTTGAACACAGTGTACTTTCTTAAAGGGAGTTCTCTTCCCCTGGCATCCTCTCTGCACAGTGTCTCTCCCACTCCTTTAGGAGGAAAGCAAGTTCATCTTGACCATCCAGCAAAGCCAGGAGTTGCCACTCTCTTCTAGAATGCACCACACTGCCTGTTAGAGCAACATGTGTTTGTGCTTGATCTGTGTCATCCACTGGCACTGCTCCATGGCTGGGTCCTATGGCCACCACCATGTTCTCAGGGCCTAATGCAGCACTGGGCTTCAGATACTATATAGACACCTCTTTGGTCTACTTGAAAGCCAAGGTTAAGTCCAGATACACTCAGACACACAAAACAAGCTACCAGGCTGTGTACAGATGTTTCTTCTTCATACTGTTTTCCCTGCTTTTTTTGGTTGTTGTTCAAAAGATTCTTTCACTGCTTTTTATAATTGGAAACATATAAGTAATCTCTATTTTTTAAAGTGTTATAGAAGGACAGGACTCCAGAGAAACTCTTGCACTAAGCCTCAGGCTGGTGTCTTGGATGCACTGCTCCAGAGAACAGCTACCCACATCATGGTGGAGACCAGAGTGGAGAACTGGATGCTGGCACTTCTAGTAATTAGAATTGAAAGTGAGCAGTATATCCATGTGAATGAATGCCAAAGACACAGTGTACAGGAAGACCCAAATGATGATAAATATAACCAGCCCTATCTAGTTTTCCATGAAATTCAGAATCTGGCTAGGCAGAGAAAGCAGTTCTCTTAGAGGAAAGCAGAATGAAAAAGCAAAAGTAAGTAGAGGACAAAAGAGATGATTAATTCAGGGAATCCCAAGGGCCTGAGTGTACTTAGCCTCAGTGATTAATGGAGGGAAAATCCACATCACATCACATCACTATCCTTATGTGAACAGCTCAGTGACATTTAATACATCCACTGTGCTGTGCTATCATCACTACCAGTGTCACTGCATTCTACATCTTGCAAATGAATTTCATTTGCTCATTTGAAGCTCATTACTGCTCATAGCTACAACCAAAGGAACATATAGAAATATAATCCATGGCTCCTCTGCATGAATTTTTTTCTCTTATTTGTGCTCCTGTGTTTTTCATGCTGTGAACAGTGAGCAGTTTATTATCCTGAAACTAAAACCAAGACCAGTGATCCCTGCTCTTAGAGGAAGTGAGAAAACAAACAAGCTGATCCCCTTGGTCTGTTCTGACATCTGTCTTCTTGAGTCTCATCTGTGCCTGGCTTCCTTCACCTGGGCCTGGAGTCTGGGGGCATTGGAGACAACCAACACCTCTTTCTAGGAAGACCCTAGTGACAGAAGAGAAATCTCTCCTAGGGCTGGCGATTCCTCAGCCATCAGGATGTCTCACACCCATGTAACAATCTTGATTTCCTTTTGTTTCGGCCCCTGTTTATTGTTGGTTTGCTGTTTGCATCAGTTCCTGAGCTAGCACACTTGTGTTCCCATGGGAGAATGCATCAACATGTTTTTGCCACTAGGTACTCCTTCTTTCCCTCAGCATCTATTTACTATCAAAACCCTTTTGATAACAAGATTGAGAGACTAGTCCAGAATAAAGGTTGAAGATTTTCCATTACCTTTCTGATCCATGCAAACAGCATCCTCTGCCAGGGACTGCTCACCCCAGGTCAACCTTTTCTAGGTAAAGCTAAGGAAAGCCTGCCAGTTCAAGGTAGGCTCCTCTTCCTGAATGGGGAGTTTCTCAGGACACAAAATGCTTCTACATTGCTATGCTCCAGTTCAATGATCACATGTGGGCTTTGGTTATCAATTTCCTAAGTGAAATCTTAATTTAGTTCACTGTGAATAGTGACATCTTTCCTTTCTTAATATTTTTATTGATCCTTTGAGTATTTTCTATGTTTCTTTGATCATACTCATACTTATCCCCCATCTCCTCCCAAAGAAATCCTCATTCCTTACCCCCTAAATTTTATTTTTATTTTTAATCCACCAAATCCCATTAGTGCTGTCTATATACCCTTGGGTGTGTGGCCATCCACTAGAGCATGATCGGCCTACCAGGAGTTACACTTTAAAGAAAACTCTTCCCCAGCAGTTATCAATTACCAGTAGCTGCTCAGCTAGGGGCAGGATTTGTGACCATCTAATACCAACATGTTGGGATTTTTCTCCCTTGAGCTTGCACTTCTTCATGCTGTCACAACCACTGTGAGTTCATATGTACAACTGCTCTGTTCAGTCCAGAAAAACAAACAAGCAAGCAAACGTTTTCCTTGTAGTCAACCATCACCTCTGGCTCTAATAATCTTTCTATTCCTTCTGCAATGATCCCTGATCCTTGGGTAGAGGGGTGTGAAACAGACATCACATTCAGCTCTGAACTCTAGTATTCTCTGTATCTGGACCAGTTGTCTCTGTTAATTGTTATCTACTGCAAACAGAAGCTTCTCTGACGAAGGTTGAGACATGCACTAGCCTGTGGATATAAGGATACATCACTTAGGAGTTGATTTAATACTAGGCACACTTAGCAGAGTAGCAATAGTAGCTTCTCCAGTAGGGACAGTGACCTGCCTAGCCACAGGTTCTTGTTCTGGATAAAGGTGCTAGGAATGAGTTACAGCATGTTGAGTCTAGATCCAAACAGAAAGTGATGTGCTATTCCTACGACATCTGTTCCACTATTGCACCGGTGGACATACCTTTCCAGGGAGTCACTATTGTAGCTCATGGAGTTCACAGCCAGATAAGACTGATGATTATGTTGCTCCTCTGGTAGCATTAATAGCCCAATGAAAGCTATCCAGTAAGAGATGAAGCTTCCAGGTGAGCACCAGCTTGAGTTCTCCATCTTGTAAGATTCAAGTATGTAGTATCTTCAGCAATAGGGTTTCACCATCAAGTTCTGAGATAGTCTGTAGTGTTTCAGGGTATATAAGACCCCACTGGCCAAAAACTCCAGAAGAGGTAGACATTTTTGCCTGTGGTGTCTAGTATGGGCATTGGCATCCAGTTATATTATAATTCCATTTAATTCTCTCTCTCTCTCTCTCTCTCTCTCTCTCTCTCTCTCTCTCTCTCTCTCTCTCTCTCTCTCTCTCTCTCCCTGCCCCCTCTCTCCCCCTGGGTGTGTGCATGTTGTGTATATGTGTGTGTGATCTTTAGTGTTATTTATCTCTCCCCTTGTTCCTTCCTCTTCCTTGCCTCTCCATCCCCAATCCTGACTTAAATCTTCCCATTTCATTATTCCACTTTAACCCTTTATATAATTGTGTTCTATTCCCCTCCCTTGACAGACCCCCAACAAAGGCCCCTTACTGATTTCTTGCATTCTGTGGGTACTCTAAATGATACATGTATGAGAGAAGATGCATTTTGCATATGAGAGAGAACATGTGATGCTGGTCTTTCTGGATCTACCTCACTCAGCTCAATCCGAATGAATCCCACAATTTCATTTTCTTAACAACTATGTAATATTCCATGCCTAAATGTAGCACATTTTCACCATTACCAGCTGATGGATATCTCGGCCATTTCCATTTCCTGGTTATTGTGAATAGAGCAGCATTAAACACTGAGAAGCAGGTATCTCTGTAGTAGGATCTGGAGTCCTTTGGGTATATGCTCAAGAATGTGATAGGTGAATTATATGGTAGATTTAGTTCTAACTTTTTGAGGAACACACAAGCTAATTTTCATTGTGTACACCCATGCACACTCTCACCAGCAGCAAATAAGTGAACTTTTTTCTCTACATCTTTGCCAGCAGTTGTAATCTCAATGGGTATAAAGGAGTTTAAAATTCTTTGTAGGAATTGCTGAAGCTGTCAGGCCCAGTTACAAGCTAGTAACTTCAGCTGGTCTGGAGAACATCTGGGAAGCTTAGTGAGATATTGTCTCAAAAATAAAAACACAGAAAGGGCTGACGATGCAGCTCTGTGGTAGACTGCTTACCTACTATGTGCAGCGCCCCAGATTCTATCCCTAGCGCTGACTAAATGAAAGATAAAAGGAATTTGATGTGTGATTGTTTCCTTTCCTATTTTGGCAATAACCTTTGTTTTTATTTGATCTTAGTTTGGATTGTTGTGCACTAACCCTTTCTGCTAATGCCTACCTCCAGGTAGTTAAAACTCCTATGTTTCCTTCTCTCAGTTTTTATGGAGGTTTCTCAGATTTGCGCTTTAGCTTACTGGCTATAATTTTGTCTGAGGTTCATGATTTATGGCAAGAAATGAAGCTTTAGAGGTAAAGTTTCCACATGTCTATTTTAAGAACCTCTTTCCATGTGTATGTTCCCCAAATTATAGTGATTCAAAATAGAGATGGATGGTTCTCTCTCTTCCTCAGTACAATCTCAAATCCTGCCCATTTGCTGGAAGGATTGTAACAGGCAGACAATAAGCATTTGTTGAATATTAATTAAACTGGAATAAATACTCTTATGTGATCACAACACTTTTCATAATTAAAAAAATAAATGTTTGGTCATTGTTATAAAAGAAAACTCAGATGAGCAAACAAGAATATTACTGCTCTCAGAAGTACTCACAGTGAATACCTATGCATATAGACAGTCAGCATAGATCCTGACACAGACATGCATGCACCCATAGTCACATTTTTATTCATTTATTTATGTATGTATGCAAGATGAATCTTGTTATGTAGAGCAAGCAAACCTAGAATTCTCATCTCAGACAATCCTACTGCCTACAGCCTACAATAGTTATAATTATAATCATCTGCTATCAAGCCCTGCTTACATCTTTGGATCTCTTTGAGGAAATACTTTGTATATAACTTTTAAAATGTATTTTAAGTTCCTCTCAGATAGAATTTGTAGAAAATCTTATTTCCTACTTCAGTTCATTCATTTGTTTCTTAGTTATAAAGCCAGTAGCCATTCACCGAAAAGTCAGAAAACATAGAAAGCATAAAGAGACAAATTCCTCCTGGAAACACTTTGAGAGTGTGTTGGTGTGGGTCCATTCAGATTAGTCTCTGCAAGAAATCATGTCTTTGAACAAGAGTGAGAACTTGCCCTGAGCCTGTGGGACACTATTCCCTTCTGTTGGCACCTGTCAGGGCCCTTCTCCAAAGCCATTAGAACCACATGTACAATTGGCATCTATATCATTTCCCTCTTAAAAATGTACTCTGTCCATGTGTTTCCATGTGCTGGCCCTGTGACAGCTCCATGATCAATTGCCAAAAGCAAGATTTCTGGGTCACAGGGAGGGTGTTTACAACCTTGGAGACATAAGGGGCAAAGTCAGGATGCCTGAAAGGCTGGATCGTGTGCCTCTGAACCTCAGATTCTGAAGAAGTGAGACTTCCTGTTCTTGCTCACTCCTGTTCAGAACAGAACCTTGGGCTGTGACTACAGAGCTCTACCCAAGTTGCCCTCTTCTCAGATAATCTACTGCCTGGTTATGAAGCTCTTTGGGCTATGGCTCTCCAGGATTCTAGTATTCAGGATTGAGCTTGGTTGAGCAGAGGCAGCATCAGACCCTAGGAAAGTGACTGAAAGTAGGGATGAGGTGTGAGGGGGGAGGACTCTTTTGCCCCTAATTTGAGATATACAACTACTCATCTACACTCCCAATACTGGCCCTTGTCCCTCCAATGACACACCTGACCCTGTTTGCCATGCCTTGCTGGTCATGGGCTTGGTTTCATTTCTTATTTCTCTTTTTCTGTGACTGTGAGTTCTTGTTTCAGCCAAAACCGGACTAATTTTAGCTTGTAGATTCTCAAGGGTGCCAGCTGCAGTCACAGTGGGCTCAGTAAAGCAGTTGGGTCCATACTTCCCTCCCCACCCCCACCCTGAGCTTTCTTACTGCTTTCTTACCATATGCTACACTTCAGGCATTGCTGCTTTACCAAATCCAGAATCTAGTTTCCTGGCCAACTCCATCATATAGGAAATCTATGGTTTCTCAGATATCTTATATTTATGGCTTGACATTTAACTGCTTATTGCTCAGATGGGAATGTGCAACTCCAGTGAATGGAAATTACCAATCTAGGACCACAGCAAAAAAAATGCAGGCCTATGTAAGATCTCAGGAGAAGATAGTAGTAGTTGTAGATTAAAGAGGATCTCCATTGGTCAGGAACACTCTAGTCATTTTCTCTATTAATCTCCAAACCCACACTGCCACAGAAAGATTGATAACCATACCTTAGTACAAACAGGGAAACTGAGGTACACAGAGGGGAAGTTAATTACTCAGGGTGAAGGGCCAATGAAGACTGAGCAAGTAGTAGTCATCTGTGTGTGTCAACTGGAGTCTTTTACAGAAAGAAGAGATCTCTGGGCTTTGCTAGATTCTGCTGCTGTCTCTCCCCACTCAGCTTTTGGTGGATGACTGGTCACAGTACCTATTGGTGGATGACTGGTCACAGTACCTATTGGTGGATGACTGGTCACAGTACCTATTGGTGGATGACTGGTCATAGTACCTATTGGTAGATGACTGGTCATAGTACCTATTGGTGGATGACTGGTCACAGTACCTATTGGTGGATGACTGGTCATAGAACCTATAGTTCAGTTTCTGCTCAATATCTGCTGTCATGGCTGGCTGGGGTTAGGCTTTGGAATGACAGGTAGAAATCCCTCTTTGTGAATACGCCCATTGCCTGGAAGAAGGCAGCTTTACTTTCATGACTATGTTTCCCTGGTCCATGATGAAAGACTCTGGGCTGGAAGACAGGAGCACATTCTGTCTTATTCTGGGTATTTCACTGCAGTAGGATAAATATCCTAGGTATTGGCTTCACAGAATTCATGAATGCCTGTTCTGATTTCTAGTGTCCCTATGTTTTGTAAATGGCATAAAAGACAATAATGCTTGGGGTACTGATGCCTTTCAATATGGTATATGTGGCCAGAGTGAAGTTGTTTATGGCTTCTACACCAGGTCTTGGCCTCTGGGCTCTGCTACCACCAGTCTCCTGGGCTGTAAACTCTGTGACCCTCTGGTCCCTGTCCCAAGATAGAATTCACATTCAAGTTCTACCCCTCATCATCATCAAACCTCTTACACACTGAATTCTGCCCTAGGCCTACCTCAAATTACCCCTGCTCAGTCCTTCTGTGCACATTTTAACTGTCTGTGTTGAATTATCTTTCCATGTAGTGATAGGGCTCCCATCTCCACTCTCCTCTCTTTCCTGCCCCATGTGTGAGCTGGTTCTATGGATCACCCAGCCATAATACAGAATGTTTCAGGACTTTCTGTGTGGAGAGTAGGGTGGTAGGTAAGGCATAGTGGGAGACATGACAATGTGGGATAGAGGTGGAGTGGCCAGAATGCTCCAGTGATGTTGAATTCACTGCTTCAGCTGCAGATCGAGAAGGTGCATAGTACTCACCCTCTATTCCTCTGGTCATGCCAGTCACCCAAGACACCCTGTATCCCTTTGCCTTGTTGTCTTAGGGTGAAACTCCTGGGCCCTGCTCTAGCCTGTTGCTGCCATGTGACCTATAGTATACCATTCGCATTGTAGGTTTGTCCTGTAGTGCAAGCTTCAGCAGCATAACATCTCTCCAAAATGTGACCTGGATGAAACACGTGTGAGCATAAGCTGGGGACATTGGATGATGTCCATAGTTAGGTTGAGAGCCAAACTTCTGCAGACCCATTGGTGGGCACATCTGGTAGAATGTAAAGTGGGGGTACTTCTCATACAACTGGAGTGATATCCTGAATGAAAAGAAGGGTGGGTCGTGGAAAATGGATGCTTTGCTGGTTACATGTTTGGTTGTTACTCTTGTGCTTCTGCAACCTCAGCTGGAAATGGACCAACCTCTCTGCCCCATCTGGGGTCCCTGTAGGCCTGATCCAGTGAAGCTGGCCTGATGAAACTAAGAATCTCAGAGGCCAAAATTAGCTGGGAAACCCCACCCAGCCCAAGGCCTAGCACCAGGTGCTTTCACCTCTGTTGGTTGTGTTAGGGCAGGGCCCAGGTTGCAGTTCCAGCTGGAAAATGGGTTCATGGCCCTGCACTAAGCCACTTCCTGCCCATGGTACCCTTTCCCAGGCCTTAGGTAATCAGAATGTTGAGACAATGATTGACTGATTTTAGAAGCAGAATCCTCTGTTCTTGTAGGCCTTGACCCTTCCTTAAGGATCCTATTCTGGGGTCTGGGCACAGAACTAAGGCCAACATTGAGATCACCAAGATACATAAAGCTCATAAAATCCCTGAATGGCCAGGCTGGCAAGAACTAGAGGAAGGGCTCTGTGTATCAAATACAACACTATTGGTGAAATTATTAAGGCCACTCCACGTAGTTAAAAGGGAGGTTTATTTAGTGGAGTAAGTTACAAATGAAGGGATAGGTAGGTTGCAGGGTCTATGGAAGGCATGGTGCAGTCCGGTGGTGTTCTCTGGAGAACTCTGCTCAGTCTACCTCCAGCGTCCAGGGTCCAGGAACCAAGAGAGGTGGCACATCCAGATCTGGGGTCTTCAGGGTCCTCTTTTGGCCCCGCCTTGTAGGCATGACAGTTACTGAACCCTCAATGGGGGTTGGAACTTCCAGATCAAAGCTGGAATGGCTACCCACTACATCTCCCCCTTTTGTCTAAATAAGAAGGTTCTAACCTAATACAAGACTATATAGAAAGGAATGGTTATCAAATACTGTCCAGGAATAATGAAGGATAATGACCTAGATAAGATGGAACTACAACCAACGCAAACAATACCAAGCAAGAAACACATACTAAAATCCAGAGAAGTCTAGAGAGTAGGTAAATGGCATGTTACAAAGCCACTATACAACACTGCCCAAAGACCTTATGTTCTTCAGAGGTTAGACCAACTACAACAATGTGGAACCTTGGGGCTCTGTGTCTATTATGATAATGAGAATATCACTGTTCATCTGATCTCCTCTCCCTTCTATGCAGGAAATAAGTCTCCATTATCATCATTCCAGCTGCACATGAAGAAAACTGAGGCTAAGCACAGGCAATAGCAGCAGACTCCTAAGATCCTGCTTGCTTTTGGCTATTGGAATATTAACCCTTGAGAATCTCTAGTTGGTATGTTTATTCTACCCCCTACATACTACAAATACTTAATTTCTCCACAAATGGTTCCCTGTCTCCTACATAACATTATGCATTTATCCCTTACGTTTATTTATTTATTTCTAAGGTTTCTGTACTCTAAGCCTTATGACACCTGCTTGGCCCAAAGTTGCTGTAGGCTTGGCACATAACAGGTACTCAGGAATGACATCCTAACCTCTGGATCTACATGCTCCATTTAAAGACTTGGTCTACCTGAGAACAGGGTCACCTGGCTGACTCCTTCCATATTGTCACTGCTCTTGAATATCAAAGGCCACACAGAATTTCTGAGCTTATTGGGGATTTGCCTACGTATTTCCTTTGTTTTCTACACCGATCAAGGCACATGCTTGGAGGATGTGGACGTTGGCCTTCCCTCTGTCAGTGGCCAGGGATCTTGACCCCTGTTTCTTCTTCTGTCTTTTAGTCTCAGCAATGAAGAAGGGAGAACAGGAGGACTGCCAATGTGAAACAAGCTCGAGTTATGCATGAGGCCTAATATCAGGGGGAAATAGATGGTGCCAGGACATCAGGTATAAACTGAGAATGTCCGAAAAATAAAGAACACAGGTCACAATGTTTAAAGGCCACTAGTCCTAGGTGGCTGTATGGAAGACTTCTGTGGACTTCCTAGAAAAACAAATAGGTTTGTGATCCTCAATGACAATGTGACTTTTTAAGCCCCTAAGTGACCTTGGCCAGGTAACCATGCATCATGTTTCTGTGCTTGTGTCTCTAAGCCTTGACTGAAGGAATGCAATGTCCCTAGATCACCTCACAGAGGACCTCATACACAATCTTTGGAATATCTGGTTCTTAGGGATTTCACAGAAGAGTTGTTGGAAAAGACACTGATGCTGTCCAGAGGTGCAGACACAGGTTCATTTTCTGTGCCAATTAGAGAATTAAAAGACAGAAAAGTATTGTTACCAGAAATACTGAGGAGTCCCAGCAGAGCCATATGACATTGGGAGATTGCCATCCCCTCTCAGGGTTCTTAGTCTTATTGCTTAAAGGATTGAAGAGCAGGCACAACAGAAGCTTGTGGACAGCCTACTAAAGTTTAAAAGGAAAACATTAGGGTAATCATCTGTACATTTCCCTTCCCCCATCTCCTCTCAGATCCTCATCTCCACACCCATTCACCTCTAAACTTCTCTCTCTCTCTCTCTCTCTCTCTCTCTCTCTCTCTCTCTCTCTCTCTCTCCCTCTTCTCTCTTCAGAAAACAAACAGGCAAATAAAAAACTGAACTTTTTAAAGAAATCAATTCAAAACTACAACACACACAAAATCATAAAAACACATAATCAGAAACCATAATACACAAACAAAGCAAAGGACCTGTGAGATAAAGAATAACAAAATCAATATGAGAAAATATATCCTCAAAATCACCAGTGAGTTTGTTTCGTGTTGGCCATCTACTGCTGGACACAAGGCCAAGCCTTGCATGAGGTTTATATACCCTCCAGTGAGACTTCATTGGTGAAAATTACTTTCTTCTTTGCAAGCAGTTGTCAACCGGAGATAGCTTTTTTTGTTAGATACGGTAGATCATGTTCGTTTTCTCCTATCAGTGCTGGGACCCTTTCTGGATTGAACCTGTGCAGTTTCTGTGCTGAATTTTTAGAATACTTGACAGGCCATAGACCTTGATCCCAGAAGTTTTCATATATCAAGATTTATATTCTTCTGGGACTGATCCTGTTCAAATGTCATCCTGAAGGCTCTGGGGATATCTGTCATACCAGGACAGTTTCTTCTCTCAACCCTTCAATGTCACTAGTTCTTATCAGGACCTCCCCTGCCCCCAAGAAGTCCAGGTGTAGGATATAGATATGCCCACTTTTTGACTTAGGAATCACAGGCTACATGGCAGTCAAGGTGTCAAGCTTGTCCTGGGAAAGGTAAAAGGGCCTGTTTTCTCATGGGAAGCACTTCTTTGTCCCCTTCTCATTTTCTCTTCAATATTTTGATATCCTCAGTCCAGTCACTTCCATTACTCTGTTGGAGTGTTCCTGCCAAGACTGGGGAAAAACTGAACCCATGTGATTCACCAGTATACAGCCTCCTACCCTCTGATATCCCACCAGTAGTCTGGGCATAAGCCAATGTTGAATTCAAAAATCATGCTCTGCCATATTGACAAACAAAAGACATCTAACCGTTGGTCACTTAGGACTAGTCTACTGAGATCACAGTTTTGTGTCTCTATTAAGTCTTTAAAACATCATAAAGAAGAGAAAATTCAAATATCAGGAACACCAAAAGGGGAGAAGTTGTTAGGGGTCATATTCAAATAAAATAATAGGAATCCTGTGATAAGTGATGTGAGGCAAGCCTATGTGATGATGGGTGTGTCCCCAGAGAATGAGTTAAACTCTGTGCTTGCAATGTTACAACAAAGTGATGAAAATGTATTTCCCCAGGCAGCAGCTAGGGGGTGAGGGTGGAGCTGGCATTGACTCCAATATGGCCAAGGACACAACTTCAACTTTGAATCACCACCATGAAGTGCTGTGGGATGTTCTGTATGTCAAATGTGTTGCTGATTAGTCAATAATTAAAACACTGATTGGCCATTGGCTAGGCAGGAAGTGTAGGCGGGACAAGGAGGAGAATAAAGCTGGGAAGTGGAAGGCTGAGTCAGAGAGACACTGCCAGCCGCCACGATGAGAAACAGCATGTGAAGACGCCGGTAAGCCACGAGTCACGTGGCAAGGTACAGACTTATAGAAATGGATTAATTTAAGCTGAAAGAACAGTTAGCAAGAAGCCTGCCATGGCCATACAGTTTGAAACCAATACAAGTCTCTGTGTTTACTTGGTCGGGTCTGACGGCTGTGGGACTGGCAGGTGAGAGAGATTTGCCCTGACTGTGGGCCAGGCAGGAAAACTCTACCTACAAATGGCGCCCAACGTGGGGCAAGAGTTTCCACCTAAAAACCTGAGAAAAGATTCTAAAACGGAGCTAAAAACAGTTCCTAATTGTCTCTCTCAAATGAGCGGCAGTTGCTGGTTTGAGCTACTGGTGGGTTCCTAGCGTGCGTGCTCGACCTGCCTATGGCGGGAATGAGGCCTTTGCAAGTGGCACTTTGAGCTGCGTGGTGGATTTAGCCTTTGCTGGTGCAGAGCAAAAGGGGAGGTTTCTGGACTACACGCTGTTTGGATAAAAGCATAGACCCACATAGCTCCCAGAGCTGGTGGTAAACATAGCCATGTTGGGAAGCTGAGGTGGGCGGAGCCAGCAGCCACAGCTGCTGCAGTTTAAAGCAACAGATTCACAATAAGACAGATTCAGATGTAATAGTTTACAGTGTGTGTAAAATATACGTAGGCTTGAAAGAGACAAAAAAGGTGATATATAAAGTTATATAAACAAATACATAGTTTTAAAAATAAAGTCTTTAAAGAGACAGTAATATTAATATAAAAAATAAGCCACGTAAAGATGAGTATTACACAGAGAATCTGGATTGTGTTGTCTTTGGGACTTTTAACTGCAGAAAAACATTTGATTGTAAAAGCTGTTGAGTTATGTCAAAATGTATACTTTAAAGGTACCTTGACTTCAAAATTTGGATATAAGGATATGTTGCTTTGGAAAAGAGTCTCTTTTGTTTCCACAGAAAGCCAGAGGCTATGGATTTGTTCCAGATTAAGATACATCAGGTTTGACCAGCCAAGACCCCCTGAAAGGTCTCCGATGACACCATGGCCCAGATGATTCAACATCCAGAATGGTTTGAAGGCAACTGGCTCAGACGATACACCCTCATGGACTTTTCCATGATCCTAAAATTTTCTTTGTATCCCCATAAGATACAGCGCCCCCCTCCAGCAGGAAGTAGTAAGAGAAGCTACGCCCAAATTCCCAAATTATATGTAATTTTACTTTGTTAAGGTTAAAACCTTCCTTTTTTTTAAAAAAAAAAAGGGGGGAAGTGCTGTGGGATGTTCTGTATGTCAAATGTGTTGCTGATTAGTCAATAATTAAAACACTGATTGGCCATTGGCTAGGCAGGAAGTGTAGGCGGGACAAGGAGGAGAATAAAGCTGGGAAGTGGAAGGCTGAGTCAGAGAGACACTGCCAGCCGCCACGATGAGAAACAGCATGTGAAGACGCCGGTAAGCCACGAGTCACGTGGCAAGGTACAGACTTATAGAAATGGATTAATTTAAGCTGAAAGAACAGTTAGCAAGAAGCCTGCCATGGCCATACAGTTTGAAACCAATACAAGTCTCTGTGTTTACTTGGTCGGGTCTGACGGCTGTGGGACTGGCAGGTGAGAGAGATTTGCCCTGACTGTGGGCCAGGCAGGAAAACTCTACCTACAATGAACTAAGTCATTTGCTGTACAACCTAATCCCCTGAATACCCTCTTAATGCAGAAACTAAGGTTTGAATTGGTGTGGCTAGGATCTAGTAGCTTTGCCTTATTTCTGCTCACACCATTGTTTTGACTACTCCCTAATCCTTAAGGCCATGTCACCAGGCTGATTCCTCAACAGTAAACTTAGTACAGACCCTGGTTATGGGTCCCTAAGTCCTGGGAAATATAGAACAGGGTCTTCATTGCTAGGGGTTTGACCTAGTTCCCTAGTAGGGGCCTGTGATAACTTCAGGATACAGCTGCACCCTGAACTATTATGCCTTGAGCTAGGGAAAGAATGAGACCTGGTTGGATGGGGATTCTAGGGACAGTCTTGTTCTCTGTAGGGTACCCAGATATTTAGTCATGCCTGGAGCCTTCAGCACTGATGTTGTATGACAAATCCCAGAATCAAGTTCTGAAGTGGAGACTTGTCATAGTCTCTCACATACAGCACTGAATGCCTTTGTTAACATTTGGGCTGGAAATCATGTCTTGTTTGCCTTAGTTCATATTCACATCAAAGCTGACTGCAACCATACTGGAACCTTCATGAACCCCACATATGCGCTATCTTTAGCCTGATTTTACTTGTTTGTGTTGATTGTAATAAACTTCCAATTTCCCAATAGTATCTATTCATTTTTACTTGAGTAATGGAAACTGGGATCACAGATAATAGAAGTGTCCCAGTCTCCAAATTGTAATTCAAAGGCAAGATGACTAAGCACCAATAGATTGTTAGAAATGGAGGGGACACATGATTAGGTATATTAAAGAGTAAGATTACGGAAGTCTATGACATTCACACTGTACAGTTTCATGGTCTGATCAGAGCTCCAGAGGAGGGCTGGGAAAATGTGTCTGTGTGGAGATGGTACTCCCTAGGGTGATGATGCGGGTTATAACCCTGGGTGAGAGTACAGGGTGCCAGGACATCCCCACAATACTGTGAATCCCAGTGAAATATACATGAAAACAAAAGAGTTAGAGTAGAATTACAAGTTGAGAATGGAAATTTTATTGTGCATTTCAGGAGCAGGGAAAGGGCTATGGTAGGTAAGAGCAGTAAGGTATACTTGTGCATGATTCAAATCCCAGCCTCTGTGGGCGAGATGAACATTGAAAGGCCTAGAAACACACTGTAGTTGACAAGCTCTTCTCCACAGTGTCCCCTTCATGAGTGACCAGGCAGCTGACCCTGCTTATAGATTTCAATTCTTCTTCTCTCAAGGTCAGGTAGCTGCTAGCCATGTACAAGAAACTGTCAATCTGTTTAGAAGACTTAGTGGTGTCTACACCCTGGGTGATAGGTGTACCATCTGCCTCCCAGGTCACTGTCACAATACCTGGGTAAAAGACAGTCATCACACACACCAGTGTGGGCTTTTTGGTCTTGAGCTCCTCAGAGGGTGGTGAAAACAGGGAGACTGAAGGTGTAACCTTGGACAGATCTGAAGGGTAGAGAAAGAGAAGCTCAGAATCTTAGTCTCCCAATAGGAATCCTGGAGGTAGCATGTTAAGTGATCTGAGTTTAGTGATTGTGTTTGAACACACAGAGTACATAAAATGGGGTATGCATCTCTTCTATATACTCCCTATGTTCTTAGGAATTAGTATCCCATATTTCTGCAGTAGTTCCTTGATACCTCCCTGCACTTTGACCTGATTCAACAAAGATACCTGACCTTCACTTTTCTGCCCTTGTAACCTTCTTTCTGTTTTTTTATATATGTCTGCAGTCTGTCTGTCCCACTCAGAGGACAGTTCTGAGGTAAAACCTGTCCTGAGTCTAAACTTTAAACATAGGAGTTTGTTTTCACCCAAATCTGTGCCTTGTAGGTCCCTGGCCTCTGCTCAGTGTAGCATGGATCTGGGTGAACTGTTTCTCATTCTGCAGACTGAGGTGAGATCCCCTTCTCTGGATGAGTTGTGTAATTTTCATGGATCAGGACCAGAGCTATGTGAATGCAGTTGCTCTGTTTTCTAATCAGTGTCTTAGAGAGACCCAGGAACCCCTTCCCAACTGCAGCTTTAGTCTCTCTCTCTTGACTTCCTGTGTCCAGAGCTCCCTTACCTTTCTTCTCTTTACTAAAATTCCTGAGTTCTAGATTGATTACTGCTCTGTTCATGGCTTTCCATGGGATCTTGGGGATCCTTTCTCCTGCCTGTCCTAGGAACTGAATCCCGAGTTCCACTCTCCAGCTTACCTGACCTCTGACATGATATTCACCAGCCTCAGCGCTGAGTCTTCTATGTTCTCCTAATTCAACAGCTGCTTCTCCTTCTGTGCCTCTGACCTTCCTTCCCCATGAGATAGTAACTCACTTTAGCCCTCACAAAGTTCATTAAAGATAGACACTCATAGAGAATGACACAGTGGAGTACTTATAAGAGCACTGCATATCTCAACAGAATGACAGACACATGTTAACAGTTTATCTTTTTTGGCCCCCATCTTTGAGATTAGAGAGGAAAGGTAACAGGGAACCATCTAAGGTAAGTGGCAGAAAGTAGAGAAGCAAGAGATTATTTACCTAGAATGAAGTTTAAGCATGAAGTAGAATGGAGAATGAGAAACAACTGAACCAAAAATCATCTCAAACCTTAGAGGTTATAGTAATAGAAGAGGAAAGAGTCACTTACCTAGGACAGTCAATGTGGTGCCTCCGCCAAACACCCAGTATTGTGATATAGGCTCCTGCAGAAACCCTACATGCACCTTACCCTCCAGTTTCAGCTGACATATGCAGTCTCTGGTGATTCTGGGATATGCAGTGACCTCTCTGAAAGATCCTGCTTCCCAGGATCCCACATGTCCTCTGAGCCAGACTTGCCAGAAAGTCATTCATAAAATTTCCACACTTACTTTAGAAGAAGCTCTTTACAGGATAAGAATGAACAGAGAGGAGCCCTTGGTAACAGCTCAAGGAAGCTACTAACTGCATGGAGTCTATGCAAACACTTGGGCCCACTAAGTCAGTCTCTGTAGCTCCTGCCTGGCAAAGAGGAAAAAGAGAAATCTGAAGCCCTGCTGAAGACAGCAGGTGGAGAGCACACACAACCATCAGTTTCAATTCACATCTCATCTTCCTACACGTGGTAGAATCATTACTAATAATACATTGCTAAATACTATAGGGTCGTGTCATGCAGTCATTTAATGACAACTTGACTATTATCTGATATTAAGAAATAATCCAGAGACCAGCCCCCAGCATCCTTCCTGCCCTGGGCTACCATCTGACCAGTGGTGAGTGCCTGGGGTCATACCCAGGGAGACCTGCCCCTAGGTCCCATCCCTGGGTACCACTCATTCCAAGGAAGACCTGCCCAACTTAGCCCCAGGTTCTGACCATTAGTTGGGACCCCGCCAAGATTCCCCTCCTCCAAGACCCCCTTGGCAGACCTTGCAATCTCCATGCCTTGACCCATACCCAACTGCCTAAGACCCCAACCACTTCCTGAGACTTAGAGACCAGTCCCTAGCTCCCATCCAGCCCTGATCTCCCCTCTGGACCAGAGGTCAGTGCCTGGGATTATACACAGGGAGGACTGTCCCTAGGTCCCATCCTTAGGCACCAGCCATTCCAGGGAAGACCTGCCCAACTTGGCCCCAGGTTCTGGCCATCGGGTGGAACTCCTCCCAAGGTTCCCTTTCTCCAAGTCACCCCCCTGGCAGACCCTGCAATCTCCATGCCCTGCCCCCACACCCATCCACCCGAGATCCCAGTCACAGCGTGAGACTCAGAGACAAGCCCCCAGCTCCCATCCAGCTCAGAGCTTCCATCTGGAACAGAGAGTTGCTTCCTGAATCTGTCAGCTCTGCATGGACCAAGAGCTCGAATAAGACTAAGAACGAATCCATGAGGAGATGTGCAGACATCAAGGCAGAAGTACATACAACAAAATAAAGTGCAATACAGCATCACCAGAACCTAGCCCTCCTCCAACAACTAGATCTGAACATCACAAAATGGAGGAAGCAGAAGAAAACAACCTTGTGAATAACATCATGAAGAGGCTAGAGGATTATAAAGAAGAAATCAAAAATGAAATGGAGGAACAGACAAACAAAAAATGGAAAGAATGCTATAAAAAAAAACAGGGAAAAGGACAAATGAAGAAGAAGAAAACAATAAGTCCCTGAAAGAAAACCATGAAAAAGCAATGAAACAGATGAAGGAAACAGTTCAAGACCTGAAAAGGGAAAAAGAAAAAATGAAGAAGACACAAACAGAGGAAATGCTGGAAATAGAAAATCTGAGTAAACGATCGGGAACTTCAGATGCAAGTATAACCAACAGAATGCAAGAGATGGAAGAGAGAATCTCTGGCATTGAAGATACGGTAGAAGAAATAGGTTTATCAGTCAAAGAAAACACTAAGGCCAACAAAGTCATGAGCCAAAAAGTCCAAGAAATTTGGGACACCATGAAAAAACCAAACCTACGAATAATAGGGATAGAGAAAGGAGAAGAATACCAACTCAAAGGAACAGAAAATATATTCAACAAAATCATAGAAGAAAACCTTTCCAAATTAAAGAAGGAAATACCTATGAAGATACAAGAAGCCTATAGAACACCAAACAGACTAGACCCCCCCAAAAAAAAGTCCCCTTGCAACATAATAATTAAACAACTAAATGTACAGAATAAAGGAAGAACATTAAGAGCAGCAAAGGAAAAAGGCCAAGTGACTTATGAAGGCAAACCCATCAGAATAACACCCAATTTCTCAATGGAGACTTTGAAAGCCAGAAGGACCTGGACAGATGTAATGCAGACACTAAGAGACCATGCAAAACTTTCAATCAGCATAGATGGAGTGAACAAGACATTCCAAGACAAACTAGATTTAAACAATACTCATCCACAAACCCAGCCCTACAGAAAGCACTAGAAGGAAAATTCCAACCTAAGGAAGTCAGATACACCCTCAAGAACACAGGCAATAGATAACACCACAGCAGTAAACCCCAAAGAAGAGAAGTACACACACACTGCCACCAAAAAATAACAGGAATGAACAATCACTGGTCATTAATATCCCTTAATATCAATGGACTTATTTCACCTATAAAAAGACACAGGCTAACAGAATGAATACCAAAGCAGGACCCATCTTTCTGCTGCATACAAGAAACACACCTCAAATTCAAAGATAGACACTACCTAAGAATAAAAGGGTGGGAAAAGACTTTCCAATCAAATGGTCTTAAGAAGCAAGTGGGTGTAGCCATCCTAATAGCCAGCAAAATAGACTTCAAACTAAAATCAATCAAAAGAGTTCAAGAAGGACATTACATACTCATCAAGGGAAAGATCCACTAAGGTGAAGTTTCAATTCTGAACATTTATGCCCCAAACACAAGGGCACCCACATATGTAAAAGAAACATTACTAAATCTTAAACCACACCTAAAACCCCACACATTAATAGTAGGAGACTTCAACACCCCACTTTCACCACTGGACAGATCTCCCAAATCGAAACTTAACAGAGAAATAAAGGACTTAACTGATGTCATGACTCAAATGGACTTAATCGATATCTATAGAACATTCCATTCTAACAAAAAAGAATATACCTTCTTCTCAGCAGCCCATGGAACCTTCTCTAAAATCAACCACATACTTGGCCACAAAGCAAATCTCACAGATACAAAACAATTGGAATAAGCTCCTTTGTTCTATCAGACCACCATGGTTTGAAGTTAGATTTCAACAACAACAAAAACTACAGAAAACCTACAATCTCAGGGAAACTGATTAATGCTCAGCTGAATCACCAAAGGGTTAAGGAAGAAATAAAGAAAGAAATTAAAGACTTCCTACAGATCAATTAAAATGAACACACCACATATCCAAACTTATGGGACACTATGAAAGCAGTTCTAAGAGGGAAATTCATAGCACTAAATGCCCACATAAAGAAGTTGGAGAAATCTCACACTAGTGACTTAACAGCACACCTGAAAGCTCTAGAACAAAAAGAAGCAAAGTCTCCCAGGAAGAATAGACACCAGGAAATTATTAAATTGAGAGATGAAATCAAATAAAATAGAAACAAAGAGAACAATACAAAAAATTAATGAAACAAAGAGCTGGTTCTTTGAGAAAATCAACAAGATAGACAAGCCCTTATCCAAACTAACCAAAAGACAGAGAGAGAGAGAGCATCCAAACTAACAAAATCAGAAATGAAAAGGGAGACATAACAACTAATACTGAGGAAATCCAGAAAATCATCAAGTCATATTTCAAAAACCTCTACTCCACAAAATTGGAAAATCTAAAAGAAATGGATAATTTTCTGGATAGGTACCACATACCTAAGTTAAATCAAGAGCAGATAAACTATTTAAATAGTCCAATAACCCCTAAGGAAATAGAAACAGTCATTAAAAGTCTCCCAAGCAAAAAAATTCCAGGACCAGGTGGTTTCAGCGCAGAATTCTACCAGATCTTCAAAGAAGAGTTAATACCAATACTCTTTAAAATTTTCCGCACAATAGAAACAGAAGGAACATTACCAAACTCCTTCTAAGAGGCTAAAATTACCCTAATTCCTTAACCAAACAAGGATACAACAAAGAAAGAGAACTACAGACCGATCTCCCTCATGAACACTGATGCAAAAATACTCAATAAAATACAGGCAAACAGACTCCAAGAACACATCAAAACAATTATCCACAATGAACAAGTAGGCTTCATCCCAGGGATGCAAGGGTGGTTCAACATACGAAAGTCCGTCAATGTAATACACCATATAAACAAACTCAAAGGAAAAAAAAAACAAATGATCATCTCACTAGATGCAGAAACAGCATTTGACAAAATCCAACACTCCTTCATGATAAAGGTCTTGGAGAGATCAGGAATACAGGGAACATACCTAAACATAATGAAGGCAATTTACAACAAGCCAGCAGCCGACATCAAATTAAATGGAGAGAAACTCAAAGTGATTCCACTAAAATCAGGAATGAGGCAAGGCTGTCCACTCTCCCCATTCTTATTCAATATAGTACTTGAAGTTCTAGTCAGAGCAATAGGACAACATAAGGAGATTAAGGGAATACAAATTGGAAAGGAAGAAGTCAAGCTTTCCCTATTTGCAGATAACAAGATAGTATATTTGAGTGACCCCAAAGATTCAACCAAGGAACTGATACAACTTATAAACACCTTCAGCAACATAGCAGGATACAAGATCAACTCAAAAAAATCAATAGCCCTCCTATATACAAATTGACAAACAGGCTGAGAAGGAAATCAAAGATACATCACCCTTTACAATAGCCACAAATGATATAAAATACCTTGGGGTAACTCTAACCAAGCAAGTGAAGGACCTATATGACAAGAACTTTAAGTCCCTGAAAAAAGAAATTGAAGAAGATCTCAGAAAATGGAAAGATCTCCCATGCTCATGGATAGGCAGGATTAACATAGTAAAATGGCAATCTTACCAAAAGCAAATTACAGATTCAGTGCAATCCCCATCAAAATACCAACACAATTGTTCACAGATCTGGAAAGAATAACACTCAACTTCATATGGAAATACAAAAAAACCCAGGATAGCCAAAAGAATCCTGTACAATAAAACAACCTCTGGAGGCATCAAGATCCCTGACCTCAAGCTCTACTATAGAGCTACAGTAATAAAAACAGCTTGGTACTGGCATAAAAACCAACATGAGGACCAATGGAAACGAATTGAGGACCCTGACATTAATTCACACACCTATGAACATATAATTTTTGACAAAGAAGCCAAAACTGTACAATGGGAAAAAGAAATCATCTTCAACAAATGGTGCTGGCATAACTGGATGTCAACATGTAGAAGGCTGCAAATAGATCCATATCTGTCACCTTGCACAAAACTTAAGTCCAAGTGCATCAAAGACCTCAACATAGATCCAGTTACTCTGAACCTGATAGAAGAGAAAGTAGGAAGTAGTTGTGAACACATTGGCATAGGATATCACTTCCTAAATGTAACACCAGTAGCACAGACACTGAGAGAAACAATCAATCAATGGGACCTCTTGAAACTGAGAAGCTTTTGTAGAGCAAAGGATACAGTCAACAAGACAAAGTAACAGCCTACAGAATGGGAAAAGATCTTCACCAACCCCACATCTGACAGAGGGCTGATATCCAGAATATATAAAGAATTCAAGAAATTAGACATCAAAATGCCCAACAGTCCAATTAAAAATGGGCTATAGAGCTAAACAGAGAATTCTCAACAGAGGAAGCTCAAATGGCTGAAAGACATTTAAGGAATTGCTCAAATTCCCTAATCATCAGGGAAATGCAAATCAAAATGACTCTGAGATACCACCTTACACCTGTCAGAATGGCTAAGATCAAAAACACTGAAGACAGCTTATGCTGGAGCGGATGTGGAGCAAGGGAAACTCTCCTCCATGGTTGGTAGGAATGCAAGCTTGTACAACCACTTGGAAATCAATATGGTGCTTTCTTAGAAAATTGGGAATCAATCTCCCCCAAGACCCAGCTATACTACTCTTGGGCATATACCCAAGGAATGCTCAATCATACCACAAGGGCACATGCTCAGCTATGTTCATATCAGCATTGTTTGTAATATACAGAATCTGGAAATAACCTAGATGCCCTTCAACTGAGGAATGGATAAATAAAATGTGTTACATATACACTATGGAGTACTACTCAGCAGAGAAAAATGACATCATGAGATTTGCAGGTAAATGGATGGATCTAGAAAAAATCATCCTGAGTGAGGTAACCCAGATTCAGAAAGACAAACATTGTATGTACTCATTCATAGGAAGATACTAGATGTAAAACAAAGATGACTAGACTGCTTATCACAACTCCAGGGAGGCTACCTAGTAAAGAGGACCCAAAGAAAGACACAGGCACTGCCCAATGACAGAGAAATGGATGAAATCTTCATGAACAACCTGGATGTGAGTCGAGGTAATGAAGGGCAAGGTTTGAGGGAAAGAGAGCTTAAGGGAGCAGGAGATCCCAGCTGGATCAAGAACAGAGAGGGAGAAGAAGGAATAAGAGACCATGGTAAATGAAAACCACATGAGAATAGGAAGAAGCAAAGTGCTAGAGAGGTCCCCAGAAATCCACAAAGATACCTCCACAATAGACTACTGGCAATGGTCTAGAGAAAGCATGAACTGACCTACGCTGGTGATGAGATGGCCAAACACCCTAACTGTCATGATAGAAATCTCATCCAATGACTAAGGGAAGCAGATGCAAAGATCCATGGCCAGGCCCCAGGTGAAGCTCCAGGGGCCCAATTGGCAAGAGGAGGGATTGTATGAGCGAGAATTGTTGAGACCAAGATCGGAAAAATCACAGGGACAAATAGCCAAAATAATGGAAACACATGAACTATGAACCAATAGCTGAGGAGCCCCCAACTGGATCAGGCCCTCTGAATAAGTGAGACAGTTGATTAGCTTGAACAGTTTGGGAGGCACCCAGGCAGTGAGCCCCAGACCTGTCCTCAGTGCATGAGCTGGCTGTTTGGAACCTGGGGCTTATACAGGGACACTTGGCTCAGCCTGGGAGGAGGGGACTGGACCTGCCTGGATTGAATCTACCAGGTTGAACTGAGTCCCCAGGGGAGTCTTTGCCCTGGAGGAGATGGGAATGGGGGGTGTGCTGGGGAACAGCGGGGGAGTGGGGAGGACAGGGGAATACATGGATGATATGTAAAATTAAATTAAATTATAAAATAAAAAAATTTAAAAAAAATAATCAATAACTTCTTTTTGATATGATATTGATATGCTGTCTTGGCATTCTTTTTGTAAACACAGAAGTATATATAATCATAGCAGACAAGATACAAGTTCTGGAATGTGCTTTTATAACATAATATAAGGGAGGAGTTTAATGTTATAGTTGAATCAAAATCCAGTTGAAATGAGGGTTAGGGTTTGCTTGGTGGGAATATGAGAACATTACTATTTCTGTGTTTCCTAATTTTTGTGTCCAAATTTGTCAGTTGAAACTTGAAACAAAAGGATGAGGAAGTGAGTCTCTGAAAAATATATGGGTACAGATGAGTGTTGGCTCTATCCCCAGCAAGGAACATTGCTGTGAGGACACTCAGGGTCTTCCTTTCTTATTATTGGGCATGGACTTTATCATGCTCTAGCATCAGAAACCTGCCACGAAGCACAAATCCCAAAGGTTCTTCCTAGCTCAGAAATTGGGGCCTTGGGGCCTGAGGTCAAGTTCAGTGTTGTTAACTGTCACTCTGCCTCATTGATGAAGAATATTTCTGGCTTTGCAGACTATGCTACTGCACTGTCTAATCCACCAGAGTTCAGGATGTAGTCAGTGTCCATACTGCTTATGAGATACCAAGGATGATGTCTCCAAGCCCTGAACACTAAATCCTTGCTGACTTGGACAAAGGCTGGGCCACTGAAGGCTGACTGTGAATTTCAAAGATCATGATTGACACTGGTGTGCTCATGTACATGAGAGGACTTGGGCCAGTGAAGTGGGTGTTTGCTACACCTAAGTCTACCCAAGCAACTGGCTTGAGATTAGCTCTCTTAGTATTCCTTGACATGTCATCCACCATGACCTTGAGCTCCAGAGGAGAGCTGGGAAAATGTGTCTGTGTGGAGATGGTACTCCCTAGGGTGATGATGCAGGCTATAACCCTGGTTGAGAGTACAGGGTACCAGGACATCCCCACACTACTCTGAATCTCAGGAAAATATACACTAAAACAAATGAGTTAGAGTAGACTTACAAGTTGGGAATGGACATTTTATTGTGTTTCAGGAGCAGGGAGAAGGGCTATGGCAGGTAAGAGCAGTAAAGGTATACTTGTGCATGATTCAAATCCCAGCCTCTGTGGGCTTGTTGAACTTTGAAAGGCCTAGAAACACACTGTAGTTGACAAGCTCTTCTCCACAGTGTCCCCTTCATGAGTGACCAGGCAGCTGACCCTGCTTATAGATTTCAATTCTTCTTCTCTCAAGGTCAGGTAGCTGCTAGCCATGTACTTGCTACCCACTCTCGTAGGCTGACTGGTCAATACACCATCGGTGATAGGTGTACCATCTGCCTCCCAGGTCACTGTCAGAACACCTGGGTAAAAGTCAGTTATCAGACACAACAATGTGGCCTTTTTGGTCTTGAGCTCCTCAGGGGATGGTGAAAGCAGAGTGACTGAAGGTGTAGACTTGGGCAGACCTGAAGGGTAGAGAAAGAGAAGCTCAGAATCTTAGTCTCCCAATAGGAATCCTGGAGGTAGCATGTTAAGTGATCTGAGTTTAGTGATTGTGTTTGAACACACAGAGTACATAAAATGGGGTATGCATCTCTTCTATATACTCCCTATGTTCTTAGGAATTAGTATCCCATATTTCTGCAGTAGTTCCTTGATACCTCCCTGCACTTTGACCTGATTCAACAAAGATACCTGACCTTCACTTTTCTGCCCTTGTAACCTTCTTTCTGTTTTTTATATATGTCTGCAGTCTGTCTGTCCCACTCAGAGGACAGTTCTGAGGTAAAACCTGTCCTGAGTCTAAACTTTAAACATAGGAGTTTGTTTTCACCCAAATCTGTGCCTTGTAGGTCCCTGGCCTCTGCTCAGTGTAGCATGGATCTGGGTGAACTGTTTCTCATTCTGCAGACTGAGGTGAGATCCCCTTCTCTGGACGAGTTGTGTAATTTTCATGGATCAGGACCAGAGCTATGTGAATGCAGTTGCTCTGTTTTCTAATCAGTGTCTTAGAGAGACCCAGGAACCCCTTCCCAACTGCAGCTTTAGTCTCTCTCTCTTGACTTCCTGTGTCCAGAGCTCCCTTACCTTTCTTCTCTTTACTAAAATTCCTGAGTTCTAGATTGATTACTGCTCTGTTCATGGCTTTCCATGGGATCTTGGGGATCCTTTCTCCTGCCTGTCCTAGGAACTGAATCCCGAGTTCCACTCTCCAGCTTACCTGACCTCTGACATGATATTCACCAGCCTCAGCGCTGAGTCTTCTATGTTCTCCTAATTCAACAGCTGCTTCTCCTTCTGTGCCTCTGACCTTCCTTCCCCATGAGATAGTAACTCACTTTAGCCCTCACAAAGTTCATTAAAGATAGACACTCATAGAGAATGACACAGTGGAGTACTTATAAGAGCACTGCATATCTCAACAGAATGACAGACACATGTTAACAGTTTATCTTTTTTGGCCCCCATCTTTGAGATTAGACATGAAAGGTGACAGGGAACCATCTAAGGTAAGTGGCAGAAAGTAGAGAAGCAAGAGATTATTTACCTAGAATGAAGTTTAAGCATGAAGTAGAATGGAGAATGAGAAACAACTGAACAAAAAATCATCTCAAACCTTAGAGGTTATAGTAATAGAGGAGGAAAGAGTCACTTACCTAGGACAGTCAATGCGGTGCCTCTGCCGAACACCCAACACTGTGATATAGGCTCCTACAAAAACCCTCCATGCACCTTACCCTCCAGTTTCAGCTGCCATATGCAGTCTCTGGTGATTCTGGGATATGCAGTGACCTCTCTGAAAGATCCTGCTTCCCAGGATCCCACATGTCCTCTGAGCCAGCCTTACCAGAAAGTCATTCATAAAATTTCCACACTTACTTTAGAAGAAGCTCTTTACAGGATAAGAATGAACAGAGAGGAGCCCTTGGTAACAGCTCATGAAAGCTACTAACTGTGGAGTCTATGCAAAGTCTTGGGCCCACTATCTCAGTCTCTGCAGCTCTTGCCTGGCAAAGATCAAAAAGAGAAGTCTGAAGCCCTGCTGAAGACAGCAGGTGGAGAGCACACACAACCATAAGTTTCAATTCACATCTCATCTTCCAACACATGGTAGAATCATTACTAATAATACATTACTAAATACTATAGGGTCATGTCATGCAGTCGTTTAATGACAACTTGACTATTATCAAGAAATAACTTCTTTTGGAGTTTGATATGCTGTCTAGGAATTATTTTTGTAAACCTAGAAGTATATTTAATCATAGCAGACCCGATACAATTTATGGAATGGGCTTTTCTAACATGATATAAGGGAGGAGTTTAATGTTATAGTTGAATCAAAATCCAGTTGAAATGAGGGTTAGGGTTTGCTTGGTGGGAATATGAGAACATTACTATTTCTGTGTTTCCTAATTTTTGTGTTCATATTTGTCAGTCAAAACTTGAAACAAAAAGATGAGGAAGTGAGTCTCTGAACAATATCTGGGTACGGAGAATGTTGGCTCTATCCCCAGCAAGGAACATTGCTATGAGGACACTCAGGGTCTTCCTTTCTTATTATTGGGCATGGACTTTATCATGCCCTAGCATCAGAAAGCTGCCACGAAGCACAAATCTCAAAGGTTCTTCCTAGCTCAGAAACTGGGGCCTTGGGGCCTGAGGTCAAGTTCAGTGTTGTTAACTGTCACTCTGCCTCATTGATGAAGAATATTTCTGACTTTGCAGACTATGCTACTGTACTGTCTAATCCACCAGCGTTCTGGATATAATCAGGGTCCATACTGCTTATGAGCTACCGAGGATGATGTCTCCAAGCCCTGAACAACTAAATCCTTGCTGACTTGGACAGAGGCTGGGTCACTGAATGTTGACTGTGAATTCCAAAGACCTTGATTGACACCAATCTGAAGTGCACACTGGTGTGCTGATGCACATGAGAGGACTTGGGCCAGTGAAGAGGGTGCCTGATACACCTAACTCTACCCAAGCAACTGGCTTGAGTTTACCTCTCAGGTCACACTCAGTCTTCCTTTAAGTCTCACTTGACCTGACTTTGAGTAGTCGGTAATTTGACTCTGAGACCAGTTCCTATGAACAATTATTTAGAACCCCTTCAGGGATTGAGTTGGATCCATTTCTCATTAGATCTAGTTATTATGCTTGAGTGGTTATCCCACCTCATTCCCCAGTATAGAGGACCATGAGAACCAATGTTTTCAATTATATAATAGAATTGTCTAAGTTTATTGCAAGAATCTACACATTTGGAGACTTGCTATATAATATTAAGTTAGTTGTTTAGCCTGAAACATGGTGTCTTACTTCAGCTACATTCTAAATGTGTGTACCTGCATCGCAGGGCTCAGAGAACAGTGCAGCGCAAGGGAAATGTCACTCTTAGGGTGATACCCTCTGCATGTTTCAAAGGAGAACTAATTTCTCACTGGGAACCTGAATCCCATCTCCCCACATTGTAGATCCAAAGGATTCAAAATTAAACATATAAGGAGAACAAATGAGACAAAGCAGTACTTCTGATCAATGATGTTTTTTGAATATTCAGTGGTCTGCTGTCAAAGTGAGAAAGCTGTTAACCATGTACTTGTTGTTATGTTTGGAGGGATGTGTAGTGGGCACAACCTGGGTGATAGGTACACCATTTGCCTTCCAGGTCATGGTTGCACTACTCAGGTAGAAGTCATTAATCAGACACACCACTGTGGCTTGTCTTGTCTTGAGCTCCTCAGAGGAAGGTAGAAACACTGTAACTGTGGGAGTGGACTTTTGTGGTGGTATTGTGTTCCCCAAAATATTGTGCACCCTAATAAACTTATCTGGGGTCAGAGAGAGAACAGCCACTAGATACAAACGCTAGAAAATGGTGGCACTCACACCTTTAATCCTAGCATTCCAGAGGCAGAAACCCATCTGGGATCTCTGTGAGTTCAATACCACATTGGAAACAGCCAGGCATGGTGACACAGGCCTTTAATTCCAGGCAGTGAGCCTTTAATCCCAGGGAGTGATGGTAGAAGGCAGAAAGATATATAAAGTGTGAGGACCAGGCCAAATGCTTCTAGTTCCTGGTCCTCATGCCTTATATACCTTTCTGCTTTCTACCATCACTCCCTGGGATTAAAAGCGTTAGTCACCATGCTTAGCTGTATCCTTGAACACATGGATTTCTGCCACTGGAATGCTAGGATTAAAGGCATGTACTACTACTGCCTAACTTCTATGTTCAATATTTGGCTGACTTATGTAAATAAAAGAAGGGGATTGATTCAGGAGACAAAATACAAAATATCAAAATCTCAGTGACTCTTCACTTCGGTCATCTTTTTCACCTGGAACTTTCTCTTCTTTGTCATCTGCCCCCTTGAGCCTCCATGAGTACAGCCTTCTTAGTAGCCTTTTCCTGGACACTCTCCCAAGTGAAGTGACCTGGACACTGTCTACAGGTATGACTGTGCTCTCTCCACCCTATTGAATATAATCTAACTTGGAATTTGCCCCATATCAGATTACCTTCCCCAGCCCATCTCCTCTTTATTTCTATGGTGGTCAGAACTCTCTGGCAAACAGGTTATATTCCACCTTGCTTTGAAGATCGCATTTTCATTAAGTGAGGAGGCCCCTTCTTTGTCCCCAGCACCCAGGGACACTGAACCTCCTGTTATCTTGGAACAATGAGTCTCCACATCAATTCACACAGCTTTTCCCCTGGGTAGTGTGCTCCATTCAGGGAAGATCTGAGGCTACTCCAGGGCTCTAATGCTTCCTGCACATTTTGACCTGACCACTATACCATCTACCCTGGCCATGTTCTACAGGTTTCTTCACTCAGATGGAAGAGCATTGCTGTCACTTGCTCACAGCAACAGCCTGTTTCCTTGACAGTCAAGGAGTATTCTGAAACCCCAAGTTTGTCCCTCATTCCTGACCTCCTAAGTTTAACATGCCATTTGAAGAAGATAGAAAGCAGCCAATGGAAACATGAGACACCATAACCCAGGGATATGAGGCTTTCTAGATAGAATCCTCCATAATCCTTAGATGAACTGGATCTGGTTTCCCTACTACTCAGTGCTGTTTCTCTGTCTAGAGGACCTCAGCAGCTCAGTAGAAGATCAGAGAACTGAAGACTATGACAAGCCTACTCCTTCACTATGCCTCTGTGGTCCCCACTTAGGTAATCTAAGTTCCTGGAAGCTGGACCTACATCTCTAGATGCAACCCTTGACACCCTATAAAGATACTGTGGGCTCTGACAAAGTCCTAGTAGCCCTTCCTTGACCCAGTCCATGGTCCCCAATGATTAATCTGTCTGAGAACAAGGACGGAGCCCTTGACTCCGGCCAGACCATAACTAAATCCCATGAGATCAGTATATTTATAAGAATCTGAGGCCAGAAGCTTCTGATCTTCTGGCCTTTCCTGCAGATTACTCTAAAATCCTTATCTCCCCTAGTCACCATGGAGAAGGTTAAGGATACAGTCCTTAAGTCTGGGTAGGGCAGATGAGTAAAGGTTCCCAGAGGGAAAAAAACAGACCTTTCCATGACAACAAGGGTTGAGCTGAATGGGAAGGAGCATTAAAGCCACTTACCTAGGACGGTGAGCTTGGTTCCTCCACCAAAAACATTTCACCGTGACTGAGACTCAAACCAAAACCTGTGGGGTCAGCACCTGGCCCTGTTCTCTGGCAGCTGGGCTGGACCAAAATACTAGCTGGCTGTAATGGGTGGAACTGTGACCTAACTTGAGGAGAGGTAGATGATAATCCTTTTCTCTGGCTTTTGTCCTTGTCTGGCAGGCCCCTCCATGGAGTTGTTCTACACTGTGTGTACCCTGCCCTAACTCTGATACTGTCTGTGGTGACAGCAATACAGAAGATCCCAAAGAAATCCCAACTGACACATTATTTCAGGTGTCTTTGTTGTGTGCCATAGAGTCCAATGACTTTTAGCCTCATTTTACAGACTGAGATGGTTTTCCTCACAAATTCACACTTGGCCATCTTCTTCTTTGGAACCATGGACCCAGGACCACTCTTGCCTTAAGAAACTTCCACAGAGAGAAGTCTCTTTGAATTTCTTACACACAGAGACATAACTCATATGCATTTTATTTTTATGGGGTGTTTCAGAATACAGTATCTGTTTACCATTCTATTTATCTATACACATACATACATACATACCTAAACTACACATACACATGGCCACAAAGTACCCATCTATTTGATTTTTTACATTAGCACATCGGTAGACTACTCTGACTTTCATCTTCATAGTTTTCTGAAACTTCTCACACAAAAGACAAAAATAATCTCCTCTCAAACAATTCTATAGTTCAACAGCACCCCGTGTGTCTCAAAGAACCCTCTCTTTCTCATCACTTTCCTCTCCTTTGTTTCTGAAACTTCCCACATTGTGACTACTGTCTTTCCTTCCCCTTTGGTCTGCAAATGGTTGTTCACTCTGAGACCATCACTGGGGTAGTGCCTGCCCTGTCCCCTTCATATTATTACTCTAGATGGCTTGCATTATGCACTCTGCAAAGCCACAGCTGCCCAGAACTCTGTGTGTGTCCTGTTCTTTTTGGCTCCAAATTCAGTTATATTATTTCTTCTTGAATGTTCTATAGAAACATCAAATTCAGCAGTTCCCCAACCAAATTTATTCCCTGAAATTTGATCCTCTACAATGCCTTCTTTTCAGCAATTTCTCTCCAAAATAGAGCCTGAAGTCATCCCAGGATGTTTTCGTTTCATTGAATCAACATATATTTTTTATTATTCTATACAACATAACATGTTATTAAAATACTCAAAACACAAAGACCAACACGCAGCTCACACCAAAAGTTCATGATGACAAGAATCCTTAGGTATTGTTGAAATTGGCTTCTATCTGTCCATAATTTTTAAATTAAAAAAAAAACTTCATGTGTATGTATGCATGTGGCTTTCTGTATGTAAGTTTAGTGCCCTCAGAGACCAGAAGAGGGTGTCATTCTTCTTCAATTAGAATTATGGACCATTGTTTGACACCCAATGTGGGTCCTGGGAACTAAAGCTGGGTCTTCTGTGAGAGTGGTAAACTCCCTTAAGCCCTGAACCATCTCTCCATCTCCCCAAGATTATTAATTTACATTGGAAGATTACCCATTGTGTTGAGGCTACAATTTTATTTTTCCTCCGTGTTCTCTACCTTATTTAAATTCCATCCATATGACAATTTCCACTGATTTAAGACTTGTACATAAGTATTTTTAATATATATTAGCAGCATAAACCTAACCCTTCTTTCTTAGTAAATAATGCACACACTTCCTTTATTTTGGAAAAAGACTTCCTCAGTCAGTAATTCTTTTAAAAATTACAATATTCCTTATACTTAATGCAAAACATTTGAATCAGAAACAAGGACAAACTCCCACTTATTCTTTCATCATTTATAATATTTCACAGATTCTGAATATTCAGATCCACTGATGTAAGGTTGGGGTTATGAATACCTGGTAAAATGCCAATCAACAGAGCAATCTGAAGGAATCAGCTAAAGAATCATTGAACTAACATGAGAAGTAAGTGGCTGAATGAAAAAGCAGATTATAAAGTCCACAGAGGTCCATTAATGACTCATTAACATTATAGAAAATACTCTAGAAATAAACAACATAGAATGACATATAAACACATGTGCTTTGTAAATAAACTACTTGGCTTTTTAACATAAAGGTGAGTCATCAGAGTACAATCTTGTTCTTTGATGAAAATGCTGAGTATTGTAAGATCATTTCTTTTCAAATTAATCATTCACTGCATCAAAATTGCAGTCATACAGGAAAAGTCGACTTCTTGAGAAACAGGAAACTAATTATAAAATCAAGCAGTAAGAACAATGGAGAATAGGCATGGGTAGTTGGTAGATGGACCAACATGACAGTGTCTACCTGATTAAATAGAGAAGGGTATAGGAGGGCAGATGGGGAGAGAATTACTAACTTTAAAGACCTTTTGAAAAGTCATGTGGAAACCTACTACTATAGAAGTTTCATAAAATATGCAAATATATTAAAGTAATTTAAATAGAGTTCCCTAACAATGGGGGAGACAATGCCCCAACTAGACATAATATGCCACAGAGTAAAACTCACAGGACTAGCAATTGACTATATTTTGTTGAGTCATTGGTCAAAGAATTCCTGCATATACCTTACCCCCCTGCAACATCACAGATCACTACCAGGGCCATTAGTTCGTCTCTACAATCTGATGGTATCGAAGTCCTGTTGTCAAAGACAATGCTTCTTATATCATTGAGCAGAGAAAAGCTGAGTTGGTGCCGAACTAGAAGCTGCACCTCTACTAATTAGTATTCATTATGCTGGAAGGTGCGTTGCATGCTACCAGAGGAGAAAGGTAATCATTAATGTCACTTAACTACAAACTATATGGCATACAACAGCAACCTGCCTCTCAGATATACTGGTGCTATAGTGGCACAAATATTAAAGGAGTGATCAACTATCCTGGTTGGAATTAAGGCCCTCTCCATGAGATGGAACCCACACCTGGCACTATGAAAGTGGCCATGAACCTGAGATTACACAGGTCATGAGCCTAGGGGAAAATCTACTATTATTGTTTTGTTAAAGGAGCAGCAGTAAAATGAAGTTTTTGCAATTGATAACCACTTGTAAAGGGGAAATCAGTTTTCTCCAAGGGAGTGACAGTGAGCATCAACCACACTCAGGGCAAACCCATACTCAAGATTCATTTGCCAGCACAAAATGAGATTCATGTTTTTTGTATGCTTTTTCTGTTTTGTTTCAGTGTTTTTGTCTTAATGGTTTGTTTGCTTGCTTTTCTTTTTGTATTTTTTTCTTAGAAAGAAAGTAACTTGAAATTGAGTGGATAGGGAGGTGGGGAGGATCTGAGAATACTTGGGGTAAGAGAAAGAATACCATTAAAATATATTTAAATAATAAGAAGAATGCAATTGGGAGCATTCAGTATGCTAGGATTGTAATTTTAAACAGATGTTCTTATGTTTCTAGATGTTTCAGAAACATGCAATTTTAATAAACTATTATCCATATGTTTTAATAGCAATAAAAATAGCCTTTCCTGGATATTAACTTTATGTCACATTCTGCTGCTGGGTAACATGATTTTGAAGCTTTCCATTAGATTGCTTATGATGGATGTACTATGTTGTGCTCTTATGCAGCATTTATATGATTTCCTATTTTCTGTCATTACTAATAATGTTGAGCTCACTCTTCCTGCACATAAGTATTTGGTTACAGGTTTCATTATGTTCCTTGCTTAGGAATAAATCATAGAGTAGAATTGTACCATGAAGATAAACAACATTTTTTTTAGAACTCATTCCTGTTCCTGAAACGGCTATGCATTTAAACCTCTAGACAGTCTTTAAGATTATTAATTCCTTCCATGATAATTCCAATAATTCTTACTTTAAATCTAGTCACTTTACTTCTTATTCCTCAGGGTTAAGTGTACCTGAGCCCCCTTCACATCTCTGGGCTGTTGTGTGATATTTTGTTCTTGCCTATAGTTACTGTACTTACTGTATTTAGACAAAAGGGTGGAAATGTTGTGTGATATTTTGTTTGTGTTCTGACAAATAAAGTTTGCCTGGAGATCAGAGGGTGGAGCTAACCACTAGTTAACCATAGAGGCCAGGCAATGGTGGCTCACACCTTTAACCCCAGCACTTGGGAGGCTCACACCTCTAATCCCAGCATAATCGGGAGGTAGAGACAAGAATATAAGGTGGTGGGGACAGGATCTCGCCCCCATTTGGTCTGAGGATTCGTAGAAGTAAAAAGTCCCTGGTGGCTGCTCTGCTTCTTTGATCTTTCAGCTTTCACCCTCAATATCTGACTCAGAGTGATTATTGATAAGACTAATTAGGATCACACTTCAACAGGCTGTGGCCTAGGTACATTGTCTCTCTATCAGCTTCTTTGGTTTCTGCCTCCATCCTCAAATATGACCATACAGTTTGCTATTAGAACCAACTTTTCCAAGAAACAATTCAGCTTTGGTGGTCACCTGTTGTACTAACTGGTTTTGTGTCCACTTAACACAAGCTAGAGTTATCTGAGAGGAGGAAGCCTCAGTTGAAAAAATGTCCCCATGAGATCCAGCTGTATGACATTTTCTCAATTAGTGATCAGTGGAGGAGGTCCCAGACCATTTTGGGTGGAGCCATCCTTGGGCTGGAGGTCCTGGGTTCTATAGGAAAGCAGACTGAACAAGCCATGGGAAGCAGGCCAGCAAACAGCTCCCCTCCAGGTTCCTGCCCTTTTGGGTTCTTGTCCTGATTTCCTTCAGTGATGAACAGCAATGTGAAAGTGTAAGCTGAATAAACTCTTTGCTCCCCAATTTGCTCTTTGCTCATGGTGTTTTGTTGTAGCAATAGAAATCCTAAGACATCTACATAAACCCTTCTGATGCCTCTCTCACACCTCAAAGCAACAGCTCTAACATTAGACTTCTTGATCCACTAGCTCTTCCCAACAGCTCCCTGCTGTACTTGGTGTCCTGTTCTCCCGATTCCAATCATTGCTGGTTTTGTAGGGTGTTCCCATCACCACCCAGTACTCAAACTCTGTAATGCTAGCATTATTTTCCCTTTTGTTGCTCATAAAATTGAAAATTGGTTTATTCTACAATGGGATAGGCCCCTTTGTTTCAGACACACTTCCTCCTCATTACCAGGCCTTGATCCCAGTAACCATTTATGAGTACCTTAGCTAATGAAAGTCTTAATGTTGGGGACAGACCAAGTCAAGCACCATTCCTTCTCTATAGCTTGACTGTCTTTCCCAAAATATAAGCTAGTAATGGTAATATAACTACATGTTAGAGTACATGTCACTGTGTGCCTAGCCTTGTGCTCCATATCAGTCACCTTTCTCCAAAAAGAAAGGGCATATTATCACAACACTCTCTTGAAATTCATTGATGTTGAATCCCTGGGAGTAATGGCACTGCCCAAGGATGCAATGACAGTCAAGGAGCCCGTGGCCCTTGGCACCTGTGCAACAAGCAGCCCAGTAAAGGTACGTTTATTCTACATTATCATCTGGAACCCATAGCACGGCAGAATCCCTGGCTAACTAACATAATGATAGTGCATAGCTTAAAGGAAATAGATGAAGGAGGATGGGCAAGAGGAAGATAGAAGAGAGAGTATGAAGTTCAGCATGAGGAGGGGAAGGAGGAGGAGGAAGGAAGAACAGCAGCATCCTGTGAGGCAGTGGACACAACCCCCGTGCTGTGCACCTGTCTTTCTGTATGTGGTTTCTCTCTGCTCAGAAGACTCGGGTGAATGAAGTACTATCACTGGCTGATGAGATTCAAACCCAAGATTACTAATATGGCAACAAGTTAATAAAAGCTAAAGTTATTGTAAACAAATCTACAATTAACAAAATGCTAACACTAAGCCAGAGTCTACCCAGACATTCCTCACAGACAGGTCCTTCTCACCCTCCCTCAAGGTTACCACATTACTTTTTCTCCACTGGCCATTGCCTGACATAAGCACACATACCTGTTCTTAAAGCTCTGCAGACTGAGGGACTGTTTCCTACTCATGCTCCGAGGCCCTCATCCTGCTCCAAGGCACTGTCAACTGGCACAACAGACCCTGGTTGTCATGGACACACTCACCAACAGAGATAGAAAGATTATCTTAGGTCGGGGCCTCATTCTTTTGGAGTCTCACTCCCATTTGCCTATCCTGGGCTTCACCTGTGCTCAGGGTCACAAGTACCTCTGGCCCAACCAGTGGGCGAGATTTCTGGAGGAGATCCATAAGACTTGCTGGTGATGGCTGCCCCAGTACACAGAGGTCCACATGGCTTTTGGCCCCACCCTCAGCCTGCCCCTCCAGGCCCTGTGGTTAATATTCTCTAGAGGTCTATCCCGGGGCATGGGGAGGGTTATAAACTGTCTTATTATGGTTGGGATCCAGAGCTCAACTCCTCCCCTGGGCATCAGTCAGACTGGTCCTGTCCCTAGGGACCTGTGTAGAACAAAGCTGACCAGCACAATTTTCTGGTTCCCCAAGGGATACTCTAGAGCTCTGAAGCTTCTCCCAGGTGCCCAGAGGTTGCAATGAGTTCCTCCAATGGCTCGGGAAGACAAGAGCCACTGAAAGCTTGATCTCGGGGTCCTGGAGAGTGCTGGACTTCTCAGATCAGTCCCTAAGGTGGCCCATGGACTCTGTACTCAGGTCAAGTGTGATCAATCCCTCCTTGTATAGAATGACTCTGCCTGTTCAGCTCCTGTCTGACCTTCTCATGAGTCTGACAAGAGCCCATCAGACTGTGACTCTGTATAACTCAGGGGAGCAGTAATAGTGAGATCATGTTGAAACTATCAGCCCCAGACTTCAGGGTTTTGTGTGTGTGTGTGTGTGAAATGGAATGGTGTTCTGTATAGGAGGGTTGTGACCGTTAATGGCTGATGGTATCTGCTGACTCCATGCTGCTGTCTAGTGTATCTGGCTTTGCTGTGGAACAATCTTTTTGTACACTATGAATATGTATTACTCTCATTGGCAAATAAAAGCTGATTGGCCAATAGCCAGGCAAAAAGTATGGGCACAGTGATCAAACTAAGGATACAGGAAGAAAGGAGGGTGGAGTCAGGAGTCAGGAGGAGACGTGGAGAAGCAAGATGAATGGGCCATGCTATGATAATAAAGTTATCACCACATGACAGAGTGCAAATAAGGAATATGGATGAATTTAAAATGTAGGAGCTGGTTAGTAATAAGCCTGAACTATTGGCTGAGCATTTACAATTAATATAAACCTCTGTGTGGTAATTTGGAAGTGGATCCTGGGATGGGAAAACTCCACCTACATGGCTTCCTTGTTTGCTCTCCTCTGACTTTAGGCTTCTAAGGAACTTTTCAGGAATCCTCTTGCAAGTGTCCTTGTTCTGTAGACATCAACAAGAATCTGAAGAAAATAAAGACAGAATTCACTATTGCTCTAGGGGTTGGGGTACAAAGTGAGCTAGAATCCAATAGGGATCATGCTACATAAATTTTCAGCTCCCCCACCATCAATAATTTTGTTCCCAGATCCTCAGTGTGCCAAAAACTGAAATGTGCTAGGCATTGCTAGTGGAGGAAGGGCATGGTCATGTGCTTTTGATTGGACTCAAATTTGAATCCCAGGAATATGATACACAGTTCAGTGGAAATGGTGACATTTTAACACTGGCTGTGTGCCTTGTCTGTAAACCTGGGTCTAAGATTACCTACTCTTCAGGTATGCAAATTATTAAACTTTTACTCTGGCAAATTCTCTAAATTATGATGCCACAGAATTGAGAGGTGGCAGGACTGGGATTTCCAATGATGACATTTTTCTCTCATTCTAGGTGGTATGGTAGTGCTTGCTGCATGGGAAAATATAATGCCCAGAGCCTGGTACATAATATATATTCAATTACATGTAGTTGAATCTGGATATATTGAATGGAGCTTTCTTCTGTTTTATTTGTCTGCTGGTATCTTTTGGTTTCTCCATGTCTCCCTTTTCATATGTCCCCAAATTCCTACATCCAGAGAGAAAATCCCTATTGTTCCATTCCTAGAATATCAGTGAAAATTCGTCCTCTTGCTTTTCAAGTCCTTTTACTACCACTAACAACTTTTGTAGTACAGCAGATTGAACACAAGGCCTCAGGAATAAGTGCTAAACCACTGAGCTATTGCATAAGCTCTTGCACAAACTTTTGTAACATTAATTTTAATTGACAGAAATAAGCATACCCATTAATGGAATGTATGTGATATTTCAATGCTTGTCTACAATTTACAACTATCAGACAAAGATTATTGGCAAATCCACCTATATTTACTATTTTTTTGTCTTGGTAAGACTCAAAATCCTTTGTATAGAGCCAGGAACATAGTATGTACATTAAGCCCTAGCCAACTGGGAGCCTGAAGCAAGACCATAACCTGAGACCAGGAGTTCAAAGCCAGCCTTTCATCTCTTAAAAATGAAAAAGCACTTGACTGAAGCCTTGGCAATTAAGAGTATGTGCTTCTCTTGAGGAAGACCTGGATTCGTTACATGAGACCACTCAAAATCACCTGTAACTCCAGTCCAGGACATCTGACGCCCTCTTCAGGCCTCCACAAGCACCTGCACTCACATGGTGAAGATATAAACACTCAAGCTCACATACACACACATTAAACACATCTGCTCAAGTTCAGAGCTGCAGTTCTTGAGACTTTTGTTACGTTTTCAGTTTGGACATTTTGTTTCAACAGTTCTAGCAAGAATGGCTCAGAAGACAGCAAGGTGAACTTCCTGGCCCTTTAAGGAGTTTTCTTCTGCCCATTTTTTGATCAGATACATGGTTACTCTTTGTACTTTCTGCTGTATTTGCTGAAAATCATTATATTTATTTTCATGGAGTTCAAGGATTACAAAACAGCCCAGAATTTCACTTACAAGCATTGTGACTTCCAGGAAGAAACCGCCCATGGTTCTTACATTTTCAAATGTCTTTAGCAAAGGCATGATTACCTTTGTTCTGTGTTTACCTTTCTGAGGCTGTTTGAAGTGTGACCAACCATGGAAGGTAGAGACACAATATGACCAATGTGGAAAATATGGGGTCCCCAAACTCAACTTTGAAGATACCACCTGGGGTTGTCTTCTCATAGTATTGTGGAATAGGTATAAAAATGCTGATGCTTATATTGCTGATACTTACACAAGCTGTTCTTGGTGTTTGATCTAGAGGTCCATATCCACTGCCAGTGTCTCCAGAACTGAGGCAGCTTGCAAGTAGAGAATGGTCCCACATCTTTCACAGTTTCCCATAATGATGATATTATTGGGAAAAAGAAAATACAAATTTAATGATGGTAACTAGGGATTAATAGGTTGATCATTTTTCCAGATCAGCTTTCCAGGCTCCTCAGACTATATATTGCCACTGCACAAAATTGCTTAGTCAGCTTCTGAGAGCCAGGCCTGGTGCTAAAGTCTAGATCACACCAATGAATGCCACATATCCTTGACATTCTAAATAAACATGGTTTTGATCAGCTATGTGTGTGGGTACCATCACTGGTAATAGGGTGTCCTGTGAGGTCTCTGATCTAGTCCAGTTTCTCTCCATTTTGTCACAGGTCCTCTCTTGCCTCTGCCATTGGACTCCTCTGATCCTGAGTATAGGAGTCTGGGTTTGCTGTGCCCCATGTCAGCACCCTCATGTGGATGTGACTATCTCATAATTTAAAGTCCAGAATTCAGAGTGTCCCCTCGGAGACAGTCCATTGTCTTGGGAACAGAAAGGACTGTCCCAAAGTATAGCAACACTAGCTGCTCTCCTCCAAAGTTCTGCA
The DNA here is from genome assembly GCF_007827085.1 of Peromyscus californicus insignis. Classification (NCBI taxonomy): domain Eukaryota; kingdom Metazoa; phylum Chordata; class Mammalia; order Rodentia; family Cricetidae; genus Peromyscus; species Peromyscus californicus. Next base: position 8,676,911 of record NW_026294458.1, on the reverse strand, counting down.
TTTATTATGGTCTCTGGGTAGGCATTTCATCACAGGCCACAAGCCACATCCTCATGGGGTAGCCACAGAAATGTATTCAGGAAGGATACTGGGACTTTCCACATCATGTAGTTTAAGATTTGGCTGTCTAGACTGTGCTCTTCTGGACTAAAATGGGTTGAGGGCTAAATCCATCCAGACCTGCACAGAAGGATTCAGTCAAACTGACTGCATGTTCAAGATCTTTGTCACCTTTTCTTCCAGGTTATCTAGGTGTCTCCTGCCCAGGAATTTCTGTCCAACTCAAATCTGAGACAGGCATCTCTGAGTTCCTGCTGAAAAGTACCTAACTACTCTCCACCCACAGCTCTCAGAGCCTTTCCCTGCAGCTCTAGTACCTTCCACCTTGGAGGTGTGCTGTTGCCCTTTCTGCTTCTCAGACTCCTCAAACTCAAATATATACAATATATCAAACATTATTATAAATATGTGTATTTACATATAATTGATTGATTTGTGAAATGGTATGTGTGTGTGTACATACACATGTGCATCACTGTTCCTATGTGGATGTCAGAGGACAACTACTAGCAGGAGTTGACTCTCCTCTGCTATGCAAGTCTCTGGGATGGAACTCAGGTCAGATCTCAGCCTTTCCAGAAAGCATCTTTATCTTTAGCCACTGAGCCATCTTACTTGCCCAAATCACCAAATCTTTTCATATCACATTTATTTCCTCTTTTGGGAAAATTGGAGTGAAGAATGACAAAGTACCAGGGACATAAGAAAGGTGTTGAATCTCTCTGAATATTTATTTAAGGATTGGTTCTGTGTATCCCAAGTGTGTGATGGCAAATCTTTGTTATCAACTTGTCTGCATATGGAATCAACTAAAGTACAAACTGCTGGGTACTCCTGTGGGGAATTTTCTTGATCTGATTATTTGAAACAGCACCCTCTTCCCCTAAATCTGGGCCGTGTATACTTGTGGCAACCCAGAAAAAAATGAAATGGAAGAAGAAAAAATGGGGTTTTACCTGCATGACCTCACTCTCGCTGGCAAATTTATTTATGCCACAGTGCATTAATTATGCATTAAAGAAACCTCAGAGAGGTGCCAAAATGTATCAGCTACACAATGAAATAATCTCAGAGTGGGCACCAAAATTCATCAATGTCTCATTAAGGAATTAGACAGAGAGAGGGAGAGAGAGAGAGAGAGAGAGAGAGAGAGAGAGAGAGAGAGAGAGAGAGAGAGAGAGAGAGAGGACTCCCTCTTGGAATAGCTAACCAACAATGAAGCAAAATTTTAATTATCCACTTCTTTCCCTGTCTTCCATCTGACTGCTCCTATTGTCTGTCTGTTATCTGTTTGTGTGTTGCCTGTCTTTGTACCTGTTTGTTGTTTGTTACCTTTCTATTGTGCCTGTCTATATTGCCTACCTGTTGTTTGTCTACTGTGCCCGTGTGTTCTTTGTTGCCTCTGTGTGACTTGTGTCTGCCCCTGTTTTCTGTCCCTAATAAAGACCAGAAAACACGGTCTGGAACAGAAATGAGGAATTATTTTCTCCAGAAACCTTAACAGAGTTTTACAGTGGGAAAAGTTACTTTACTGACTCCCAGCTGACCCAGAATAGCATTTGACCTCATGATCAGATGTTACCAGCCTGAATCCACATATCACTTCCAACATTCATGGGATATTCATTTTGTTTATTCAACCCATTGGCTGTATTCAGAAAATGATTACAATATATATATATCATACATTATTCTGGTTCAGGAGCATGCAAGAGTACATAGTTTAAGATTAAAGCTATGTAATTATCTTAAGTTGTAAAATCTGATTGCATGGGAATTCAAGGCATTGTAAGGTTAGTTCTACTGTTTTCTTAAAGGCAGGTTAAACTTAAATAGGCTGAGTACACAGTAGAACAGAAAATTAGCTTAAGTAGCTAATTTAGTCTGCATAGCTTAAATGATCTCAATGTGTATTGTTAACTTTATTGCAAGGTCTGGTGAAAGTTAAGTCTCTTCAAAGGCAAGACATATTTTCAGAAAAATAGGATTCCAATGCAGACTGAAGTTTAGCAGCTCTTCAGGAAACTTCTGCGTCTCCAGTTCCAGATTGGCAGTGGCGAGACAGCCAACCTCTTGAACTGAACAACTACCAGCTTCTTGAGCTTTCTGCCATGAGACACCCATTGTTAGGCTGCATCTGTTTCTTTAGAGGACATTGACTAATACCCCAAGTTTACTCTGACTGCTGCCCAAGAACATGAAAGACCCAGGCTTTGTGGGTGACCAGTGGTGGGGCCATCATTCACTCATCTCTTTCCTGAGAAATAGATAGCTATTCCTGTTTCCATTTTAGATGTCACAAACTTCCTGAGTTAGAGATCTTGCTCCTACTGAGAACTTTTTTATGGTTTTTTTTCGAGACATGGTTTGTCTGTGTAGTTTTGGTACCTATCCTGGATCTTGCTCTGTAGACCAGGCTGGCCTCCAACTCACAGAGATCCGCCTGGCTCTGCCTCATGAGTGCTAGGATTAAAGGCATGTGCCACTGCTGTGCAGGTCCTACTGAGAATTTAATGAAGAAATAAAGTGAGAATTTTAGGACCAATACACAACAACTGGGTATAAAGGCTGACTTGATAATTGACCACTATCAGTCAGAGCTCTTGACCTCCAGACCATATGCTTCTCTAACTTCTTTAGCAAGAACAGTTTTTGTAGGTAGCATGATGACCTCATGTCTCTTGTCTTCACTGCTAGAGACAGCTTCTACCTAAGGTACTCCGGGCTTTGTAGGCATGACAGGTCTTAACTAGTACTTCTCCCAGCTGCATTTGGAGTTTGTTTAGAATCTTCTCACTGTTCATTGACACTTGAGAGTTGATACTTGTTCTTCTGGAAGTAAGTCCCCATTACACTGACCCATTGGGTACCCACCTCACAAACTTCCACTAACATTCTTGATTGGATTTGATCACTGCTTACCAGGAGGGAATTCATGACTAATAGTATAAACATAGTCAAATTACATGGGTATGGAGAGCATAGGCCTCATGGGGAACCTACTGTTGTTTATTTATTTACTAAATGGTCATGTTTTCAAATTGCTTTCTAATATGTTTATATTTAAAGATCTCTCTAACAGTATATTGGGGGGCATGATACAGCCAAAATCTTACTGCCTACATCTCTCCAGTGGGCGTAAGAAGTGGGACAATTTTAGTTAGTTTTTTTTATTATTATTTTATTTCAAATGCTCCATCTAGCTACCTAAAGCAGCCCTGGAGAGGAGCGCAGTAGGGACAACAGGAAGCAGGAGTATGGCACCAGAACCGGCAATGCCGAGGCTCTTTCTTTTCTAAAAGATACTTTTTACTCATTCTTTGACATTTTCGGACACATACACAATGTATCTTGACCATACCCATACCTACTTCTGTCCAGCTCCCCCTAGGAACACCACCACAGAGGCAATGAACATGGCTGAGAAAGTATCTATAGATACTCTTTGGCAAAGAGTGGTACAGCTGAGTCATATGGTTGATTTATTTTTAGCTTTTTGACAACCCTCAGCACTGATTTCCATGGTGGCTGTACCAGTGTGCAGTCCTACCAACAGTGAAGGAGGGTTCTCCTTTTCCTGAACCCCCAAAAGCACTGTTGTCAGTTGGTTGGTCTTAGCTATTCTGACTGGGGTAAGATGAAATCGCAAAGTTGTTTTGATTCTCTTTTCCCTATGTGCTAGGGGAAAATATTTTTAGAGATATTTCTCAGCCAATTTTGTCTTCCGTTGGGAACTCTGTTTATATCCCATGGCCATTTTTGAAAAAGGTAGGCTTTTTCTGACTCTTTGTTTTGTTAATTCTTCATGCGTTATGTATACTCATTTTCTATGAAGTATACAGCCGGCAAAGACTCCCTCCCATTCTGTGTGCTTCCTGTTCACCAAGTTGCTTGTTTCTTTAGCTGCACAGACACATTTTAGTTTCATGAAGTGCCACTTGTCAACGGTTGCCTTTACTTCTTGGGCAAATGCAGTCTTATTCAGGAAGTCCTTTCCTAAACCTGTGTCATGTAGGGTACTGGCCATGTTTTTTTCCAGTAGCTTCAGTCTTCACAGTCAGTTCTTTGATTCATTTGGTGTATTTGAACAATTTGACAGATACAGGATTGGTTACATTCTTCTTCTTCACCTGGACAGGCAATTTTCTCAGCAACATTTCTAGAACTCCTGCTTATGTTTTTGACAGCTTTGTCAAACATAAAATGGCTGATGTTGTTGTACTCAGTTTTGGATTCTCAGGTTTGTTGCATTAGTCTACATATCTGTAATTGTGCCACGTTCATATTGCTATTTTGTTGTTGTGTATTTTAAGATTGTGTTTAAATTACATTTTTAGAATCTTTTTCCTCCCTCCAAACCCTCTCATATAACTCTTCTGGCTCTCCTTCAAGATCATGGAATTATTTTTACATCAACTATTATTGCATGCACATATATGCATTCTGAAATGCAGCCTGTTGAGTCCATATAATGTTACTTGTATGTATATCTCTAGTCATGACCATTTGGCACTGAACAACAGCTCTCTTCCCTGGAGAGGGTTACCTCTCCCATTCCCATCTTTACTTAGTTGCCTATAGTCTTTTGTTTTGTTTTGTAAAGAGTTGAGGACTCATGAGCTTATCTTGGTGGATTTCAGCATGTTCTTTGGTGCCCTTTTTATTAAGTTTGGGTAGTCATGCTGGTGAGATTTTATGGGTATAGCTTCCAATGTTACTAGAAGATAGAATCTCATAGCACAGTCCCTGGTCCTCTGGATCTTATGATCTTTCCACCCCCTCTTCCACAATGTTTTCTGAGCCTTAGACGTGGAAGTGTTTTGTAGATGTACCCATTATGACTGGGCTTCACAAATCTGCATTTTGATTGGTTGTGGTTTTCTGTAGTGGTCTTCATGTGCTGGAAAGAGATGTTTTCTTGATGAGGCATGAAGACTGCACTTATTTGTAAATATAAGGACAAATGCTCATGGATTGTTTTGCATACTATGCTGATTGGTGATTTAGTAGTCACAGAGTCTCCTCCAACAACTAGGATTTCACTAGCAATTAGTAATTAGCTAGGTTTCCAGTACCAGATATGGTCTCCCTCTTACTTAGCCTGTCTTAAATCCAATATGGAGTTTGTGGCTACTGTCAAGATATGTGTGTCATTATTGCACTCTAAGGTTTATTGTGTCATGCTGGTCTTGATGTATGATATATTATAGCTGGATGGAACTGTTGGTTACCTCCCTCCTTTGGAAGTTTACATGGTGCCTCATGGTACCATGTAATCTAGTCCTCAGAGAGAGGCCATTCAGATCAGTTCCAGCTCAATGGTCTCTGGGCCCTGTTTCTATAGTGCATGGTGTCTTCAGCAGTAAGGACTTATCTTTCACCTCGATGGGGTAATCAAGGACAATAGCAATAGGCTACATGTTTTAGGAATCTCTTGGACAACCATGGTGAGTAACTCAAGAAGAAAAAGGACTTATTCTGGTATTAAAGGTTTTATTACATGGTCTTTTGTTCTTAGAGGGAACCCCATCAGCCCAGATAAGAAAAGTTCATTAAAACTATATTTGTATACATTGAATTATATGCATTTTTAGGTAGTTGATTAATTGCTGGGAGCCCTCCCTGGCGGTGGATAGGTCCTGCAGAGGGTGTAAGGAGTTGGCTGGGGAAGGAAGTGAGCCAGGCCATGGTGGTTGGGAGAGTCTTGCAGCCTGACTGACTAGAGTGTTTCTTTATTTATACAAAATTTAGTAAGCAGGGATACATTCATGATGTTCCAAAACAGAGTTCATATCATTTTTGGTTTTGGACATGTGTTTCACTTCCTTTTGCTCATCTTTTAGTCTTCATTAATAAACGATGACAGAACAGAGCTATCATTTCCAATCATTTTCCCTCAAGTTTTGACATCATTAATAAGCAGAGTTACCATTCTTACTCATTAACCCCACAACCCAATTTTTGAGAATCTAGAGGCATATGACAGCTTGTGCTCAGGCTGGTTGCTTTGGTTGCTTCAAGGGCACTAGACCAAAACAAAATCTTCAACAACCCTGGGCATTTTGCCATGTCCCAAACAGTGTATTATGAACTCTTAGTGGTCAGAGTGCCCAGGAAAAATCCTCAGGCCAAAGCTGCTGTAGTTAGTATTCAAATTCTGGCATAATACAATGTTCACATTTATATCTCTATAGAATTTGTCTATATGTCTAATCCTGACATTCTGTTGTTCCTTAGTCATATGACATTGTAGTGGCTCTACATGATCTAACTTCTAAGAGAGAGAGGTCCTAACACCTCATATTTTCATTATCTTTCCGCTCCATACTTTACTCATCAGTATGTCTCTGTGTAGGGCAGAGTTGTACGCCACATAATTGTCTGAGTGTACAGTCGAAAGAGGCTTGTAATCTGGACTATGGACAACTCCTCTAGCCCACTGAATCTTGTTGACCTTTTTAAGTTTACTTTGTTTTGAATATCTTGTTCCTGTGTATGTACAAGGACAGTTGTTTCAAGAATGTCTCATAGCCTCATGAAGAGACCTCTGGCTTCTTTATGTGTTACAACCTCCAAGGCGTAAGGAATACCTTCAAGTAGATAAGGATATCTCCCTCAAAGTGGGGGGAATAGTATGTTCAATACTTTCCTGGGGAAGCTTAGAAGCAGCATTCCTGGGAGATAACATAAATGATTCATAAGGAATTTTCCGTCAATCCAATATCCCCAAATTGTACAAATATTAAAAGTGCCCCAAGTATGCAACAGGTGGAGATGAAAACCAAAGGTGGCATGTCAGCTATCATGCAGCTCAGCTTTGTTGGGTCTTTGTCAAGCAGCTGTGCTGGCTTTATGACTTCTGCTATTCTCAACAGATATGGCTGTGCCATTTAATAGTATGAGTCCTTGTGGCCTTTTCAGCCATCCATATTGTTATTTTACCTCTGTCCCTTCTTCTATATTTACCTCCTCCCCCTTCCTTTAGTATCTCCCTTTTCCTTTTTCATCTCTCAGATCAGTTGTATACTGCTATTCACCTTTACCCCTTTCCTACCTTCTTTTTTAATTAAATTTTTTCATTTATTTTACATACCAGGCACAGTTTCCCCCCCCTCCTCTCATTTCTTTCCCCTACCTCCCATGTACCCCCTCCCCCCAGTCCACTTCTCTGTCTTCAGTCTCTCTTCAGAAAGGGGCGGGCCTCCCATGGGTGTCAACAAAGCATGGAACACCCAGTTGAGGCAGGATCAAGCTTCCCTTGCTGCATTAAGACTGGGTAAGGCAATCCAGCATAGGGAATAGGTTCCCAAGAGCTGGCTCATGCACCAGGGACAGGTCCTTATCCCACTTCTGGGAGCCCCACAAACAGACCAAGCTACACAACTGTTGCACACATGCAGAGGGCCTAGTACAGAGTCTGTGAGCTCCCACAAGCTCAGGTCAGATATCTCCATGGGTTCCCCATCATGAGCTTGACACTCCCCCCAACCTCCCCCACTGTGGGAGCCCTTTCTCGGGTTTCTCGTGGCTTTACCCAGCAGGTCCACATAGAGGATGATTAGGACCACGGGCCTGAGTGCAGGTGTCTGAGATGGTCTGCACTTGGCTGTGCTGGGGTAGGAGGTCTTTTGCTCCACCCCTTGGCGTCTCTATAAAAACCCTGGGGCAGAGATAGTCAGGGCCCATTGGAATAGGTTCCAGGCCCTCTCGAGGCTATCCTTTATTTTCTATCTGTTTATCTCCACAAGATTCTCCGCAATAAATCCTTCTATCTAATATTTCCTGCTGCTCGTACTCAAGAAAACTCTGGGGAACTGTGGGGGTGGTTGGGTAAAAGCCCCACACCCCACTCCCATCCGTCACCTCCTTCAGCAGGACTCTTGGAACTTGGCCAGTGAATGTTGGCTGTGGGTCTCTGCATCTGCTTCCATCAGGTACTGGATTAGGTGTTCTGATGACAATTAGAGCAGCCACCAACCTGATTACAGGAGATGGCCAGTTCAGGCACCCTCTCCACTATTGCTATGATTCTTAGCTGGGGTCATCCTTGTGGATTCCTGGGAATTTTCCTGATAACAGGTTTCTCTCTAACCTCAAAACCCTGAAGGTCACTGACTTCCATTTGTTAACAGTAGCATGCCAGCTAAGCCTTTTCATTTTCGCAACCCTCTACAAGCTGGTGTAGTACCTCCTTTTCAGAAGTGGCTCTGTGCAACATTTATTGGCCTCCTGAAATTCATTTAGCCCCCCTTTGAAGATACCTTAAAATTCATGAGCCTGAATGTAGCCATTATGAGACCATTAGTTCTGCTCCTTGTGAGCTGCCTGTTTTTTCTTTATGGTTCTTAGTTGTTCTTTTGCAGAGCTGCCAGCTTAAGTCGTGCTGGGATCAAGAAAAATGGGCCTTGGTGGTTCATGTTCCTGGAGTTGTATCCATGCCAGTCGATGTCCACATGCTCCAGAAGAGAATTTGACACTGCTGCTGCCATTGTTGCTGTTATAGCAGTGGTAGCCACTGCTGCTACTGTATCTGGGATTACCATTTCATAATTGCTTACTACAGCTAGCACAGTGGAGACCCTGGAAGGTAAAGTAGCTACCACAGTTAGTTAATCTTTCATTCTATTGGGCATGATAAATTTAATTCAGTAGTTATATACATTCCATTTGGCTTTGAAAATTATAAATTTATAAACTCAAGTTCCATTTGCTTTGGGGATGTCATCTTACAAGGACTCCAATTTGCAATAAGGCTCATTAAGGAAGGGAATGGCTCAGTTGCCTTTAGCCTACTGGCTATGGGTGGGTTAGGACTTCTGTTGGTCTTTTCTGTGTCAAACACACAGATTGCAAGCCCAGCGCCACTTTGAGATCTTTGGCAGCAGTTAACTCTGCAGCTCACACACAATTGAGTCTGTATGATAATGAGTATTCAGAGATGGGTAATGCCTGGGCATGCTCACCAACCTAAGACAGAGCACCTGTGTGGCCTGGGCAGGTGTCTCCATGACAGGTAAGGTGACCCACTGTCGTACCATGCAACGTAAGTCAGAAGCTCATTTTTTAGTAAAAGGGGAACCTGTAGGTCCCTGGCCCCTGTTTTTGGTAACTGTTGCCTTGCTTGCTGACCTTGACCTTGATATCTCCCTATGCTAATTCCCTGCCAGGTTCCACCCTCCTGAATGCTTAAGGAAAGATCCTTGTCTGTGTATTCTGCATAATGGTCATTAACAGCTTAGATGCAAAATTGTAAAACATCAGTAGCAAACTTCTGCCTTCCAGGATTCTCCCATTGTGCTGTAAGCCTGTATTTAAGACCTCCCCCCTCCTTCAATAAATGACATTGGGGGGGGGGAAATTATACTGTATCAAGCTGATAATAAAAAAATCAATAATAAATGGAAACTCAAATGGCTGAAAGACATTTAAGGAATTGCTCAACATCCCTAATCATCAGGGAAATGCAAATCAAAATGACTCTGAGATATACCACCTTACACCTGTCAGAATGGCTAAGATCAAAAACACTGAAGACAGCTTATGCTGGAGAGGATGTGGAGCAAGGGAAACTCTCCTCCACTGCTGGTGGGAATGCAAGCTTGTACAACCACTTTGGAAATCAATATGGTGCTTTCTTAGAAAATTGGGAATAAATCTCCCCCAAGACCCAGCTATACCACTCTTAGGCATATACCCAAGGAATGCTCAATCATACCACAAGGGCATTTGCTCAGCTATGTTCATATCAGCATTGTTTGTAATAGCCAGAACCTGGAAATGACCTAGATGCCCTTCAACTGAAGAATGGATAAATAAAATGTGGTACATATACAAAATGGAATACTACTCAGCAGAGAAAAACAATGACATCATGAGGTTTGCAGGTAAATGGATGGATCTAGAAAAAATCATCCTGAGTGAGGTAACCCAGACTCAGAAAGACAAATATGGTATATACTCACTCATAGGAGAATACTAGATGTAAAACAAAGATGACTAGACTGCTACTCACAACTCCAGGGAGGCTATCTAGAAAAGAGAACCCCAAGAAAGACACAGGGATTGCCAATGACAGAGAAATGGATGAGATCTACATGAACAACATGGACGTGAATGGGAGTAAGGAAGAGCAAGGGTTGAGGGAAAGAGAGCTTAGGGGAGCGGGAGATCCCAGCTGGATCAAGAACAGAGAGGGAGAACATGGAATAAAAGACCATGATAAATGAAGACCACATGAGAATAGGAAGAAGCAAAGTGCTAGAGAGGTCCACAGAAATCCACAAAGATACCCCCACAATAGACTACTGGCAATGGTTGAGAGACAACTGGAACTGACCTACTCTGACAATAGGATGGCCAAACATCCTAACTGTCATGCTAGAAACCCCATCCAATGACTGAGGGAACTGGATGCAGAGATCCATGGCCAGGCCCCAGGTGTAGCTCCAGGAGTCCAATAGGCGAGAAAGAGGAGGGTTTGTATGAGCGAGAATTGTTGAGACCAAGGTTGGAAAAATCACAGGGACAAATAGCCAAACGAAGGGAAACACATGAACTATGAACCAATAGCTGAGGAGCCCCCAACTGGATCAAGCCTTCTGGATAAATAAGACAGTTGATTAGCTTGATCTGCTTGGGAGGCATCCAGACAGTGGTACCGGGTCCTGTCCTCAGTGCATGAACTGGCTGTCTGGAACCTGGGACTTATACAGAGGCTCAACCTGGGAGGAGGGGACTGGACCTGTCTGGACTGAATCTACCAGGTTGAACTCAATCCTCAGGGGAGTCTTTGCCCTGGAGGAGATGGGAATGGGGGATGGGCTGGTGGGAAGGTGGGGGGTGGGCGGGAGGGGGGAGAACAAGGGAATCCATGGCTGATATGTAAAATTAAATTTAATAAATAAATTTAAAAAAATTGTAAAACATCAGTAGTGAACTTCTGCCCTCCAGGATTCTCCCATTGTGCTGTAAGCCTGTATTTAAGACCTCCTCTCTCCTTCAATAAACAGCATTCAGGGGAAAAATTATACTGTATCAAGCTGATAATAGAAAAATAAATAAAAAAGAAAAAAAAACATGGAAAAAAGAATACAATAAACAACAACCAGGGCAATAAGCCACTACTAGACCACAGCTATCCAACTGCATTCAGACCTGGATAATCCAAGGCAGCTGAAATGCAAGAAAACAACCTTAAAAATACCTTTATAGCAGCTTATTATGGTGTATACGTGATGAAAGGGCAACACTTTGTGAAATAGTCTGGACTTGTCAAAAGAAAATATTCCTAGAAAACTATTCTGTGATGCAGCTTATACTACACCTGGGTATGCACCCAAAGCACTCTCCTACCATTGAGACATTTGCTATTTCATGGTGACTGCACCTCCATTCACAAGAGTTAGGTAATTGAATCAGCTAGACATCCATGAACTAATTAATAGATTATGAAAATACAGGTCATTTATACTATCCTCAGGTTTGGTCTGTAGAGAACAATAAGGAGTGGTGGGCAAGGAACATGGGTCCTGTAGAGTGTAAACCCAGAGAAACAAGGAAGGGTTATGTCAGGTGTCCTGATCCCAGTCTGAAGTCCAGGATCTAGATCCAAAACCTTTCCACCCAGAATCTACAATTCTATAACAACAGTACCATGTCAAGTGCAGCTGCTGCAGTGTTGGTGAGGTATTCCTGAGGACAGCCATGCCCACTCTTTTATCACTATGCTCTCAAACTGAGATGGCAGGGCACAGTGTCTGTAACACAAACTGTATCACTGGTAAACACTGAAGGAGTCTTTCTGCATTTTTATACAAACAACAAGTACTGAGTCTTGATAATCTCTGCTACATATCATCAACACATCAGAGATATTAGACCTTGGAAATAACATAAACTATTGCTACCTTTACAAGCTTAATGGACTGTGGCTGAGGTGGTCTTTTAAAATGTATTTTCAGATTATAATTGAATCATTTTCCAATTTTTTCCATCATTTATTATATTATACATTCCTAAGCACAAATATATTCTGTTCAGTCTGTATAATGTTGCTTATATATCTTTTGTATGCATTTAATGATGAATTAGTATACATAGCACCCCTCAAATATGAGATGTATACAGGAAAGTAGAAATGTATTCCTAAGTGACCAGGCAGGAGATAATAATAATAATAATAATAATAATAATAATAATAATAATACTCACTTCACTTGTATGGAATCCTTTAGAACAGAATGAATGCTTACAAGTGAATGGTATGAGCCATTAATATAGGGACTCCCATTGTTTTCTATTCCTTTCACAGAGCAAGAGCCAAAAAAAGTACAAATTCATGAAGTTTGGCCAAAAGTATGTATATGTGTCTTTAATTCCCTCTGCTTCAGTAGCTCCCTCTTTTATCATAACATTGTGGGGACACTGGACTGTCTGAAAAACTGGAGGTATTGTCAGGGATTTGCCCCCTCAGAGAAACTGAGATCAGTCATTCCTGGACATAAAAAGATGCTGAAGAGCTTGAGGAGACACACGAATTTCTACAATAAGGAAGAACAATTAGCAGTTTCATTTATTATATTATAATCATGAACACATAAGCAGTTTGCTGAAGCTAATTAACCTGAATGCTCTAAGGTAATCTAAACCCTGTGTCTCCATCCTTCTTGCATCATGTTTATGTTCACACATATGACCTATGGGTAGAAACAGGTTTCATCCTCTAATTCTCTCTCTCTCTCTCTCTCTCTCTCTCTCTCTCTCTCTCTCTCTCTCTGTCACACACACACACACACACACACACACACACACACATACACACACGCATACACACACACACACACAAAGACACATTCACACATGTGCCTCACACATTAACAAGTGCCATACTGTGCAGGTGGACATCAGAGGACACTTTTTAGGAGTAAGTTCTCCCCTCTACCATGCAGATTCCAGAGACAAACTCATGTTGTCAGACATGGTAGAAAGCACCTTTACCTGCTGAGTCTTCTCTAGGACACCTTGTTGATTGCTTTTATAATTTTTCCTTGAAGATTGTAAAATTTTCCCTTTAAGACATTTATTATCCTTTCCAATTTGTATCCCCTTAATCTCCTTATGTTGTCTTATTGCTCAAGCTTTCGATATTTGCAGATGACATGATAGTATACATGAGTGACCCCCAAAAATTCAACAAAGGAACTCATACAGTTTATAAACACCTTCAGCAACATAGCAAGATACAAGATTAACTCAAAAAATCAGTAGCCCTCCTATATACAATTGACAAACAGGCTGAGAAGAAAATCAGAGATACATCACCCTTTACAATAGCCACAAATGATATAAAATACATTGGGGTAACTGTAACTAAGCAAGTGAAGGACCTATATAACAAGAACTTTAAGTCCCTGAACAAAGAAAGTGAAGAAGATATGAGAAAATGGAAAGATCTCCCATGCTCATGGATAGGCAGGATTAACATAGTAAAAATGTTATCCCCATCAAAATACCAACACAATTCTTCACAGACCTGGAAATAATTATATTCAACTTCATATGGAAAAACAAAAAACCCAGGATAGCCAAAAGATCCTGTACAATAAAATAACCTCTGGAGGCATCAAGATCCCTGACCTCAAGCTCTACTATAGAGCTACAGTAATAAAAACAGCTTGGTACTGGCATAAAAACCGACATGTGAACCAATGGAATTGAATAGAAGACCCTGACATTAATCCACACACCTATGAACATGTAATTTTTGACAAAGAAGCCAAAAGTGTACAATGGAAAAAAGAAAGCACCTTCAACAAATGGTGCTGGCATAACCGGATGTCAACATGTAGAAAGCTGCAAATAGATCCATATCTATCACCGTGCACAAAACGTAAGTCCAAGTGGATCAAGGACCTCAACATAAATCCAGCTACTCTGAACCTGATAGAAGAGAAAGTAGGAAGTAGTCTTGAACGCATTGGCATAGGAGATCACTTCCTAAATAGAACACCAGTAGCACAGACACTGAGAGAAACAATCAATCACTGGGACCTCTTGAAACTGAGAAGCTTTTGTAGAGGACAGGACACAGTCAACAAGACAAAGTAACAGCCTACAGAATGGGAAAAGATCTTCACCAACCCCACATCTGACAGAGGGCTGATATCCAGAATATATAAAGAATTCAAGAAATTAGACATCAAAATGCCCAACAGTCCAATTAAGAAATGGAAGCCAGGCGGTGGTGGCGCACGCCTTTAATCCCAGCACTCAGGAGGCAGAGCCAGGCGGATCTCTGTGAGTTCGAGGCCAGCCTGGTCTCCAAAGCAAGTTCCAGGAAAGGCGCAAAGCTACACAGAGAAACCGTCTCGAAAAACCAAAAAAAAAAAAAAAAAAGAAAGAAAGAAAGAAAAAGAAATGGGCTATAGAGCTAAACAGAGAATTCTCAACAGAGGAAGCTCAAATGGCTGAAAGACATTTAAGGAATTGCTCAAATTCCCTAATCATCAGGGAAATGCAAATCAAAATGACTCTGAGATACCACCTTACACCCGTCAGAATGGCTAAGATCAAAAACACTGAAGACAGCTTATGCTGGAGTGGATGTGGAGCAAGGGAAACTCTCCTTCACGGTTGGTGGGAATGCAAGCTTGTACAGCCACTTTGGAAATCAATATGGTGCTTTCTTAGAAAATTGGGAATAAATCTTCCCCAAGACCCAGCTATACCACTCTTGGCATATTCCCAAGGAATGTTCAATCATACCACAAGGGCACTTGCTCAGCTATGTTCATATCAGCATTGTTTGTAATAGAACCTGGAAACAACCTAGATGCCCTTCAACTGAAGAATGGATAAATAAAATGTGGTACATATACAAAATGGAATACTACTCAGCAGAGAAAAACAATGACATCATGAGGTTTGCAGACAAATGGATGGATCTAGAAAAAATCATCCTGAGTGAGGTAACCCAGACTCAGAAAGACAAACACAGTATATACTCACTCATAGGAAGATACTAGATGTAAAACAAAGGATGACTAGACTGCTTCTCACAACTCCAGGGAGGCTACCTAGTAAAGAGGACCCTAAGAAAGACACAGGGATTGCCAATGACAAAGAAATGGATGAGATCTACATGAGCAAACTGGACATGAGTGGGGGTAATGAAGGGCAAGGTAAAGAGAGCTTAGGGGAACGGGAGATCCCAGCTGGATCAAGAACAGAGAGGGAGAACAAGGAAAGAGAGATGATGATAAATGAAGACCCCATAGGAATAGGAAGAAACAAAGTGCTAGAGAGGTCCCCAGAAATCCGCAAAGATACCTCCACAATCAACTACTGGCAATGGTTGAGAGAAAGCCCGAACTGACCTACTCTGGTGATTGGATGGCCAAACACCCTAACTGTCATGATAGATCTCTCATCCAGTGACTGATGGAAGCGGATGCAGAGATCCATCCCAGGTGGAGCTTCGGGGGTCCAATTGGCAAGAAAGAGGAGGTATTGTATGAGCAAGAATTGTTGGGACCATGATTGGACAAAGCATAGGGACAAATAGCCAAACTAGTGGAAACACACGAACAGCTAAGGAGCCCCCAGCTGGATCAGGCCCTCTGGATAAGTGAGACAGTTGATTAGCTTGATCTGTTTCAGAGGCAGCCAGGCAGTGGGACTGGGACCTGTCCTTAGTGCCTGAGCTGGTTATTTGGAGCCTGGGGCCTATACAGGGACACTTTGCTCAGGCTTGGAGAAGGGAAGAGGGGACCTGCCTGGACTGAATCTACCAGGCTGAGCTGAATCCCCAGGGGAGTCCTTGCCCTAGAGGAGATGGGAATGTGGGGTGGGCGGAGGGGGGGGGCGGCGGAGGAGGGAGGACAGGGGAATCCGTGGCTGATATACAAAATTAAATTAAATTATAAAATAAATTTTAAAAAGACATTTATCAAATCACTGCTTATTTGTAGGTAATTACAACATCTATGTCTTATAATAATCTCCAAATGGTGACTTCAGAAATAGTTTCAAGTTGACTGGTGAGTCATTCCATGGGCATCAGTGATCTTCCTCTTCAAGTCACATGTTTTATTGCCAAATGAGCTCATGATCAAAGTGTCCCTGGTGGCAGAGATGGATAGTCAAGGAGACACCAACATGGATTCTGATCACCATTTGACTTGGCCATATCCTCAGCCCTGTGCTGTCATTAGCACACTATTCTCTATGGGCTGCAGGTCGATGGCCTCTGTTATTGTGACTGACTAGCTCTTGTTCTCATCGTTACTAATTTCACATTGGATGGCATTTGATTTTCTTGTTTTAAATGCTTCTATCAAAACCATTGCGTATGGACATACAGATCCCTCACCCACAGTCATGGTATTCCACTTATCTTTTCTGAACACAGAACCAGTTCCACTGCCATTCAAGCACCATAATGCATCTGAACTTGGTCACCATTTACATTTTGAAGTACCTGTCTCATCTGGAAAATGAACTTAGAAAACTCAGTGAAAAAAAAAAAAGATATCTATGGTAACATTTATAAGATGTCGTTACAAGGATTGCAAGATGTCATTTAGACACCCATGTCCCTTATCTTCTTTTCCTCTTGCTTTGATACCCAACAAAAGCAACTTACAAGGTTTGTTTCAGCTCCTGTTTCCAGGTTACAGTCCAGCATAGCAGGTAAGTCACAGCACCAGGAGTGGAAGAGAGCTAGTCATACTGCACTCACACTTAGGAATGGAGAGCAATGAATTCAGGCAAGTCAGTGCACATCTTCTTTTCACCACTCTTGCATAGTCTGGAATATCCTGGCTAGGGTATGTTGCTATACATACCCTATCTCAATTAATGTAATTAAAATAATCACTCATGGTCAGTCCCAGAGCCCCACCCCATACAATTCTAAATTCTGACAAACTGACAACACTAGCCATTACTCCATGTATATTGAAAGCCACCATCTAATGTATGATATTACTTCTCCTACATTAAACTTGATTACTGCAAGAATTAAGGTTTTGAAATAAGGTTAATATGCTCCTTTTTACTATAATTTTAAAATTTTTGTCAGTTTCATAAATCCATACCACATTTACCACCTTCTATCTTCTTTCCTCTTCCTTTCTATTCCATTGACCCAATTCTATATTCCCACTCTGTTTTTAAGTCTTTGGGTGTATGTGTGCAATACTTGTACAGGTAGCCATGGGCGTAGAATTTGCATGATGTCCCAACATCATCCCTAGATACAATGTTGGTTTCACATCTCTGCACCTTGAAAAAATGATGATATAGTACAGAGATCAGAGTTCCAGAAGGAATGTATTTCCCCAGGGAGCTGAACAATGACTTCACTGTCTTCTATGTGTAGCACTTAAGTAACTTCATGGTAAGAAATCATCAAATGAAAAAACAGGCTATTGCCTAGTGACTGACTTATACCACCACAGATGCATGTGGAAGATGCACTAGGACTGTGTTGAAGAGTTTTTTGTAATGAGAAATCCTTTCTTGATCAACAGTTAGTCACACAATATATATAGTCCTTATTAACAGGGTTGGTGATGGATCAGCAGGTAGACTAAAGATTTGCTTAATCCAATCTGGCATGATCAGTTCATGGATCAAAACTTTTTTTCCTGATTTCAGAGAGAATATGAAATCTGTAAAGAAGAAAATACCAATTTTAACCAAATCTGTTTTTTCATATTTTGAGAGAAATATCTTGAAATGCATATTTTCAAATAATTTTTATACTCCTTATATCCCAGTGTCATCCATGATAAAATGCTTTCTACAACAGTTAAGTGCACATTTCAGTATTTAGGCTATATGATACTGAAGTGGAAAAATAAACAATGAAGACAAATCTGTATCTTCTATGGCCCTTGAAAGAAATTAATTCCTGGCCTCAGCTCAAGTAAGACAAAGGCAACAGCTGTTATGAAGACTCTTGTTATAGTAGGTAGAGCATGGTTAACCTTGTCATCTTTATTTGGGGATTGTGTGACACATGGGAATGTGCATGGCCTAGATACGGACAAGTTTGGGCTGTGGTAGCATTTTGATGTAAATGTTTCATCTTTATTTCCCAGATTGGAGACATCAGTATTTCTGGTTGTGGGGATGACATTTTTTTTCAAGATGAGAATATATAGGATACAACTCCCATTTAGTAGCTCACACCTAAGTATTTCCTGATAGAGTGTAGAATTGTCTGCTCATGCCAGGACAGATTTAACTCACTTCCATAACCGGGAGTACTGAATACGTGAGGATGTTTTTCTTTTTTACAATTGAACAATTAACAATAGGACGCAGAAGGGGCATTGGGATATTCATATTAGTTGCACCATCACCTTCTAGATATAACGATATCTTCAAGATCCTTGATATTTCATATGAAAGATAATTGATCTTCATCATTTGGTTTCTTGAATAACAAGTCTGAGAGATAATTGAACTACAGGGAGGCTTATAAACAGTGAGGACAAGGCAGTGGGAAGAAGGAAAAGTAATCCTAGGGTATCTCTTTTGGGAATATCCTAAATTGAGGTACTTGGTACAAGAACCTCTCCCATCCAACCACTTTGGAAATCAATATGGCGCTTTCTTAGAAAATTGGGAATCCATCTCCCCCAAGATCCAGCTATACCACTCTTGGGCATATACCCAAGGAATGCTCAACCACACCATAAGAGCACTTGTTCAACTATGTTCATATCAGCATTGTTTGTAATAGCCAGAACATGGAAACAACCTAGATGCCCTTCAACTGAAGAATGGATAAACAAAATGTGGTACATATACACAATGGAATACTACTCAGCAGAGAAAAACAATGACATCATGAGGTTTGCAGACAAATGGATGGATCTAGAAAAAATCATCCTGAGTGAGGTAACCCAGACTCAGAAAGACAAACATGGTATGTACTCACTCATAGCAGGATACTAGACATGAAACAAGGATGACTTGTCTGCTACTCACATCACCAGGGAGGCTACCTGGAAAACAGGACCCCAAGAAAGACACAGGGATCGCCCAATGACAGAGAAATGGAATGAGATCTACATGAACAGCCTGGACATGAGTGGGGGTAGTGAAAGGCGAGGGTCGAGGGAAAGAGAGCTTGGGGGAGCGGGAGATCCCAGCTGGATCAACAACAGAGAGGGAGAACAAGGAATAGGAGACCATGGTAAATGAATACCACATGAGAATAGGAAGAAGCAAAGTGCTAGAGAGGCCCACAGAAATCCACAAAGATACCCACACAACAGACTGCTGGCAATGGTCGAGAGACAGCCCGAACTGACCTACTCTGGTGATGGGATGGCCAAACACCCTAATTGTTGTGCTAGAAACCTCATCCAACTACTGAGGGATCTGGATGCAGAGATCCATGACTAGGCCCTGGGTGGATCTCTGGGAGTCCAATTAGCGAGAAAGAGGAGGGTTTATATGAGCGAGAATTGTTGAGACCAAGGTTGGATAAAGCACAGGGACAAATAGCCAAATGAATGGAAACACATGAACTATGAACCAATGGCTGAGGGGTCCCCACTGGATCAGGCCCTCCGAATGGGTGAGACAGTTGATTGGCTTGATCTGTTTGGGAGGCATCCAGGCAGTGAGACCAGGTCCTGTGCTCATTGCATGAGTTGGCTGTTTGAAACCTGGGGCCTATGCAGAATTGTTTGGCTCGGCCTGGGAGGAGGGGACTGGACCTACCTGGACTGAGTCTACCAGGTTGACCTCAGTCTGTGGGGAAGGCTTTGCCCTGGAGGAGATGGGAATGGGGGGGGGGGGAGGTGAGGGGGACGGGAGGGGGGAGAACATGGGAATCCGTGGCTGATATGTAGAACTGAATTGTATTGCAAAATAAATTAAAATAAATTTAAAAAAATCTAAGCTAAGCAAAACAAAACAAAAAAAAAGAACCTCGAGTTTCTATCTTTAAAAATCATTAAACTGAACATTTCTGTGGAGGTCATGAATGCAGGGAGGTGAGTACTAACTGTGTATTCTACTGAGAGCACCTCTACCAGATGACAGAAATAAAAGATTTAGTAGATGGTTTTTATCTAACAGAGATCCCTTTATATCCACTATTCTGAATTTCTCTGTTCAATATACTGGACTGTCATAAAGTCCTAGGATTTCAGGAGCAAAGACCAATTGAGTTCTTGAAGGAAGTTACCCATAGAACTTACAGAGGAGGCTCACACATCACAATAAGGAAGTGTGGAGACCTGGAACATGCATGGATGTATCATTCATTTTTCTCTTCACTGATGTGCCCTTTTCCTCATCATTCTTCACCTAAACAACCATTGGGAAAGTGTATCTCTGACAGCTCTAAACTTGCCCAATCCACTCACTATTGAGCCTTCTGGAGGACTAGAAGGAAAAGGCAGCTTGGAAGTCTCAGGTGTGAATGAGGTAGACCCAGACATGTTCATGGGTTTGCCTCTGGTCCACCTGTGGCTACTGGAAAATGATGCAAATTACAGAGAAAGAGATTTTGAGTCACTTCTCCATCTGCCTAAATCACTGTGAATACTGTTATCATTACCATATGCTGATGATCAGTAATAGACAGCCTCATCCTCAGGCTGGGCTCCACTGATGGTCAAGGTGGCTGTTGTCCCTGAACTGGACCCAGAGAATCGGTCAGGGATCCCTGATGGTCGCTCACTATCTTCGTATATCAGTGTCAAAATGGTCTGGTCTGGCTTTTGTTGAAACCAGTGAGCATATCTTTTTGGCAATTGGTCCCCAGAGCAAGTGATTTTGACAGTCTCTCCTACAGTGACTGATGCTGAAGGTGGTTGGGTCAGCTCCTAGGAGGCCACAGAACCTGTAAGAAAGAGAGGGTAAAGATGTTAAAGTATAAAGACTCATCTTTGGGATTTAAATCTTAAGTCTGGTTCTCCCACAAGCCTGGGTAGAGGGCTGAGAAGTTTACCTGCATAGAAAAAGAAAAGATGAAGGAGAGGTGCCCAAACCATGATGAAGATGCCTCAGCACTCTGTGTTCTGAAATCACAGCACATCTAAGCCCCTGCAGGCTTCTCTTATTGCCTCTCTAGTCTGTGGGGGCAGTGTGTGGTACTTATGCAAATTTATTCCATCCCTGAGGCTCCCCAAGGAGGGTTAGTGGGGAGCTTACCTTACTAGAATGGAATCCTTTTTCATCAGGGTTTGGCTTAATTCATTTCTTATATAACACATTTGGTAGTTTGCAATCACCTGCTTTTGTGGATCCCTCAAAATTCCTTGTTTCAGATATGGTGACTGCTTCCTTCTACACTGTCCCTGTTCTCACAGTAAAGTAGCAGCTGTTATGAGGAATTTATTCTTGTCAGTTTTGTGTCAGTGTTTAACATGATCTGGTTTAAGGTCCACACTGAGAATCTGGTTCATCAGACCCATCTGGCAAGTACCCTTCAGTCCCTCTCTTCTCAGTGAATGTCCTTAGGGCTACGGTTGTGCAGAGCTCCGCCAGCTGGAAAGAATCTGTCTGACCTAAAGAAAGCCCTGTTACCAGAGCTGTGATCTGAAGCAGGGTGAGAGTCCACATTCGTGCTGTGGGATGGTCTGTATGCCAAATTGCTCTGATTGGTCAATAAATAAAACACTGATTGGCCAGTGGCAGGCAGGAACTATAGGCGGGACTAACAGAGAGGAGAATTGAGAGAATTCTGGGAAATGGAAGGCTGAGGAGGGAGACACTGACAGCCACCGCCATGACAAGCAGCATGTGAAGATGCCGGTAAGACACGAGCCACGTGGCAAGGTATAGATTTATAGAAATGGATTAATTTAAGATGTAAGAACTAGATAGCTAGAAGCCTAAGCCATTAGGCCAAACAGTTCAAATAATATAAGCGTCTGTGTGTTTATTTTATAAGTGGGCTGTCAGACTGCTGGGGCTTGGTGGGACCCAGAGAGAAAATTATCCAGCTACACATTTGTCTCCAGAGTCTAAAGATCTTATCCAGGAACAGACACACAATGCCCCTCCCTGATCTGATTACATATGAGTGCAGGTGCTGCATCCTGACATCAGATGTCTCAGGAGATGAGCTAAAGGAAATGGAGAAGTGCAGAAGGTTTCTAGAAATGCTCAGGAGAGAACAAGTCACTGCAGGGCTACCTGGAGAGCAGGGACAAAACACAGACCGCCATCTTGGGTAAAGAAAACAGGCCCAGGAAACACATCCTCTCACACTGAGTGTCCAGAGTGGTCTGCCTAGAGACTCTCAGTGGGAGATTGCCCAGGATAGTACCTGGGCCCAGACTTTTTCAATGCATTGTCTAGATGGTTCCCATAATCCTGCTAGTATCTTTGGACTTATAATGTTTTTTGTTGTTGTTGTTTTTGTTTTTTCGAGACAGGGTTTCTCTGGGGCTTATAATGTAAATCTGACCCAATGTAAGCTCTACAGCTCAGAGCATAGAGTGGACACTTTTCCTCTGTTGACCTTCAGGGCTGCCCTCTCAACAGTTCCCTGTCAGATCTTTGCTGAAGCTCTGGCCCAGTGCCTCATAACAGGAACTTCTCTTTCAATTGACCACAAACTCCATCTGTTGACAGTGTGGCGGGGGAGGGGAGGTAGTGATCCAGACTGATTTTACCAGGTGTACCCACACTGGTATGCTTAGAGGACATAGTCACACTGTTCAAGGGGGTTGTGACAGTGGCAATCCTGTGAACTTCTCTAAATGTCCTTTTCTGGTGCTTTGTTTTAATTCATGGATTGTAGAGGAACTTTGCATGTTTTGTGTGTGGAAACATTTTTACAGGATTTTTATAGTTTCACTGAACATGTAAAGTCATCAATTAAGGCAACTTTAAAAAACACTGGTGGGTACACAAGAGAGGCAGGTACAATGAGATGGGGGAGCTATTCTGTAGGTCTGAGATACCATCTATTGTCATCATTAGCTTTTGTATAGGCAAACACTAGTGTTCTGCTAAGTTAATAGCTTCTAAGAGATTTCTATTTATTATCATGAGGTTTTAGTTCACATACAGAGTGGAGCAAGGAGTGGCTGTTCCAGAAGGCTAACACTAACCCAGGATAAAGTAATTAGCCCCTCTAACTATAAATATCCCATCTCTCCACAGTACTAAAATTCCAATGGGTCTATCAGCCTCTGCAAAGTCTCTTCCAAACCCTCACCAGTCTGCAAAAACATGAATGACTTTAAACTCAGGCAAGATCTTGTACTGTTTTAGCCAAATCAGGAGCCATTGTCACCTCAGTGCTAATGGGTCAACTTTCTGCCATTGATATTGCTGTGCCCAGATGTCATCGACACTGTCATCTGTTACTGTCATTAGGACATCATATCCTTCATAGTTCAGACATGGTACCCCTGCCTTGACTGCTCATTTCATGAAACCAGAAATCTCCTATTTTGTCAGTTAAGGTCTGTACTACCACATAAAGAACACACCCCCTTTGAGCTGCTGCCCTTGGATTCTCAAAGAAGAAATAGCTTCCAGGGGGTTCCCAGACATTGTATCTTCTCAGATACCACACCTTTGTTCAACACATGAGTGTCCTCCATATGTGTGCAGCACATGACTTTCAAAAGCAGGAACTCAGTTTTTAGTTTACAATGTATATGACACTTCAAAGGGTGCAAACAGAAGAAATAAAGGCAAGAGACACACAGAACAGACACAAGATCTCCCATATCCAGAAGGTGGCACATGTGTCCCTAATCCATGCCTTGGACACTGTTGTGAATTGAGGTGTTGAGACATAGAGATAAAAATAAAACATAGTGGCTGAATGGCTGAGATTGTGTCTCACACAAATCACTCCTGTCCTCCCTTATCTCCTGGCTGTTCTGATGAGTCCAACATAACCTGCAGTTGGTGTCTCTGGAACTGAGCCCAGACTAGAAGTAGAAAACCCATGGACAATTGGATGTTTGCTGTGTTAGGCAGCTCAGGCTTGCCTCTTGCTGGTTTTTCTGTACTATTACTTCTTTTCTCTCCAGTGTCCTGAACCTTCTAGCCCATCTCCATTTCTTTATGACTTTCTCCTGACCCAAAGAACAATACACTAACAGGGAACCCTAAGCCAATAAACTTGCTGGAACTTACACACCCCACAGCTGCCACATTTGCTTAGGACTGAGAGTGTGCAACAGCAACCAAAGAACTGAACACCCCACCAACAAAGATGGGACTGGATATCTACACCAAGAAACACTTCAGTCATCATAACTTCAGATGTCAGATCCAAGCATAAAAACACAAACATGAACAACCAAAACAATATGCTTCCTACAGACGCATGGGCCTAAAAGAATAATTGAGCTGAAGCACAAGACAAGAACTTGAAACTATCAATTGTGACTATGTCCAAAGACCCAAAAGAGAATATGAATAAATGCTTTAATGAAGACTATGAAAACACACAGTTGAATAAAATAATTAAAACAACTCCAGACAAGAAAGTAGACTTTAACAAAAAAATAGTATTACTACTGAATATCCAAACTGAAATGAAACTGGGAATTAGAAACTCAGGATGCTTAACAAAAACATCAGTGGTAAGCCTCACCGATAGATGAAAAAGACATGAGATACTGAATTGCATGTCATAAAAATGGTAGAAGAAATAAACAGCTCAACCAAAGAAAATGTGAAATATATATAAAACAGTAGTGTCATACACATCCAGGACATATGGGACACAACCCTATTATTATAGGGGGGAAGCTAGCTCAAAGGAAGAAAAAATACTTAAATTTTTTTGTTTTCTTTCTCCCGTAACTGCTCCTATTCCTCCCCAAATAAAGTTTTTTTGACTAGCTATATCTATCTATCTACCTATCTACCTGTCTGTCTGTCTGTCTGTCTCTACTTCTCATGAAAACCCACAAATACAAAAATAAAACATCAATAATACAAAACTGCCAAATGAAACCAGAATGTCAACAAAGAAAGAAACAAAAGAAACCCAGGGACTTCATTTTGTGTTTGCAAAACATTCTTGGACAGTGGCGTGCCCTGGAGTATAGTTGCTATATCCAGCAACACCTGTTGACAAAAATACACTTCCAGCAAGTATCATTATCTAATAACTTCTTAGTTAGGAATGGCACCTCTTGTCTACTTCAACCACTCAGTGCTGGCACCCAGAATGCCTTCAACCCACATGCCTTGTGTGATCTGTCACAGTCTCTGTGACTTCAAATGAGCATCAGTTCGGTTGCATCTGGAAGACACCATTTCCTACAAGTCATTCACCACTTCTGTCTCTTGCAATCTTTCTGTGTCTTCTTCCACATAGATCGCTGAGACTTGAGTGGAAGGGTCAGGTGACAGAACCTAATTTAGGCTGAGGGATTCACCTACTCTCTTTGTCTGTGTATTATACAGCTGTGAGTCTCTGTGCTGACTCCCATATACTGCAGGAAGAAGTTTCTCTGATGAGGTTTGATCAAGGCACTGATCAACAGGAATTACATATGTCATTAGGAGTCATTCCATTGCAGTATTCTTTTAGCAGAATAATACTAAAGTTTCTATGAGTCATGTGACCTACATAGTCCCATGGCTTTTGCTACTTTAGCAGTGTCAGTATGGTTTCCATCTCATAAACTGACCCTTAAGTCCAATCAAAGGAGTTGGTTATCCCCATAACACTTGTGCCACCATTGCACCTGTATACCTTACACACAATTCACCTTTGTAGGTTCCAGGATTTACATCTGGAGGTATTGGTGATTATCTTTCTCCTTAGGTAGAGTGCAAAGTACCTTTCAGCATCATGAATGCAAGTCAGTAGTGGTAAAGCTTCTAGTTAGGATAGTTAGGAACCAGCTCAACAACACTGGAAAGTGTCATAAGCAGTAGAACCATTCAGGTGTGGGATAGCCTTCAATAACTTTGGTACTCTTTTGTGATATTTGCTCATTCCATGTGACCCCTTTGTCTAATGACTCAGTAAAATGTAACCCATTCTTGGCACAGGTTGTACTTGGTGGCAAAGTATGTCTATTTGGGACGTTGTCTCCTGCATTATATGGTGGCTCCATTTAGAGTCCTTTCATATGTGTATGTATTTTAGGAAGCTTCCACAGTAGTAGGTGTCATAAGGCTTTTCAAAAGGACTTTAGTGTCAGTTATCTTTCCTCATAAACCTCCCTTTCCCTTTTTTCCCATCCCCTTCCCATTTGATCCTGCAATTCTAGGTTCCCTTTTACTCTCCACATGATCCATCTTCTATTCCTTCTTCCTTGGGAGCTCTTCTCCTCCTCCCTGATCTTACCTTTCATGGTTATTCAGATTGTAGCACACAGATTGGAAGCTTATAAGTTAAGATCCAAATATAAGAGAAAATGTATAATATTTGTCTTTGTCATCTGGGTTACCTCACTGAGGAATATTTTTCTCAGTTTGATCTATTTACCTAAGACATTTCTTAGTTTTGTTTTTTTAAGACGTACATAATATTCCATTGTGTAAATATACTGTTTTCTTTATCCATTTGTCAGTTGTTCTGATACAGCATTTTTTTCTGATTGCTGGCTGTTATGAATAGAGCAGAAATGAACCTGAATAAGAAAATATATCTGCACTAGGATGCAGAGACTTTTGGGTATATGCCTAAGAGTGGTATATTTGCACCTAGAGGTAGATTTCCAGCTTGCTGAGGAAACACCACAATGATTTCTATGATGGTTGTTTCTGTTTACACTCCCATCAGCATTAAATACACATTCCCCTTTCTCCACATTGTCTCCATCACATGCTATCATTTGTTTAATTGATCTTGCTCAATCTGATTGAAGCAAAATCATATTTCAGATTGCTTTAATTTTCATTTTCCTGATCGCTAAAAGACAGTAAAAGATACCAAGGAAATAAGGCCTTCTAGACACAGCAGGAGTGATGCACATATGAGCTCGTGACTATGGCAGTATGCACAAGGGCCTGTACATGGTAAGCCAGATGGGTTCCCAATGCTGAGAAGAGAAATGAACACAAGCTCCCATCCCTAAAACAGAAGCTATCTCCAATTGATAACTGCTTGCAAAGAAAATTTTTTTGTTCTCTAATAAACTATCACTAGTTATACAAACTACACTAAAGGATAGTCCCATACCAGCAGTAATTTCAAATATGAAACTAACTCAATAGTACTTTTGCATGATTTTTGTCTCATAATGCTCTATCTGGGCTTATTTTAATTTTGAAGTTATTTTTTACTATTTATTGGCATTTACAATATTGTGTTTTTATGAGACCTTTTTGTATCTTTTGGAATGTATGTTTTCTGGTGGGGTTTTTTAGTTTATTTCTGTCTGTTTATTTTAACCTATACTGCTCTGTTTGTGTTTATTGTATTCTGTTTATTAGATGCCTGTTTGTTTTCTAATGACAGATAAACAAAGTGTATGGATTTGGGTGGGTGAGGATGTAGGAAGGATCTGGCAGGTGTTCGTCATGGTGGAGGTGAACTGTGATCAGAATATACTGTATGAACATTCTGTTCAATTAAAAATAGGGTCATTTTTTAAAAAGAAGAAGCAAATAAACAGCTCAATGAAAACAAGAACAAAGAAAGAAATTAAAGAGAATAAATGTCTGAACTATGTCCAAGAAAGCAGAAATTAATATTTGACAGAAATGACAAAAACTATCTGAAACTTGAGAACATAGTTAAATTAGGAAATAGAAATCCTGAAGGGGCTCAGCCTAGACCCCATCCCTGGGCACCACCACTCCAGGGAAGACCTGCCCAACTTGGCCCCAGGTTCTGGCCACCGGGCAGGTTCCCTTCTAGCCCTACCGGGAAGGCTCCCCTTCTCCAAGACCCCCAGCAGACCCTGCAATCTCCATGCCCTGCCCCCATGCCGCCCATCCGCGGGAGACCCCAGCCACTTCCTGAGACTTAGAGACTGGCCCCCGCTCCCATCCTGCCCCGGACTTCCCTTCTGGACCAGAGGTAAGTGTATGGGCTCAGCCTAGACCCCATCCCTGGGCACCAGCCACTCCAGGGAAGACCTGCCCAACTGGGCCCCAGGTTCTGGCCACCGAGAAGGTTCCCTTCTAGCCCTACCGGGAAGGCTCCTCTTCTCCAAAACCCCCAGCAGACCCTGCAATCTCCACGCCCATCCACCTGAGACTCCAGCCACTTCCTGAGACTTAGAGACCAGCCCCCAGCTCCCATCCAGCCCCTGGACTTCCCTTCTGGACAAGAGCTCCCATCCTGCCCCGGACTTCCCTTCTGGACAAGAGCTCCCATCCTGCCCCGGACTTCCCTTCTGGACAAGAGTGCCCATCCTGCCCCGGACTTCCTGTCTGGACAAGAGCTCCCATCCTGCCCTGGACTTCCCTCCTGGAAAGAGTTCCCATCCTGCCCCGGAGTTACCATTTGGACAAGAGAGCTCCCATCTGGACAAGAGAGAGAGACTTCCTGAATCTGTCAGCTCTGTCTGAACCAAGTGTGTTGATAAGACCAAGAACGAACCACAAGGAGATGGGCAGACGTCAAGGCAGAAGTACATACAACAAAATGAAGAGCAATACAGCATCACCAGAACCTACCCCTCCTCCAACATCTATACCTGAACATCAAAAATTGGAAGAAGCAGAAGAAAACAGCCTTATGAATAACATCACGAAGAAGGTAGAGGTTTATATAGAGGAAAAGACAAAAAAAATGGGAAGAACGCTATAAAAAACTAAGGAAAGGACAAATAAAGTAGAAGAAAACAATAAACTCGTGGAAAAAAAATAAGGCACTGAAAGAAAATCATGAAAAAGCAATGAAACAAATGAAGGAAACAGTCCAAGACCTGAAAAGGAAAATAGAAAAAATGAAGAAGACACAAACAGAGGGAATGTTGGAAATAGAAAATCTGAGTAAACGATTGGGAACTTCAGATGCAAGTATAATCAACAGAATGCAAGAGATGGAAGAGAGGATCTCTGGTGTTGAAGATATGGTAGAAGAAATAGATTCATCAGTCAAAGACAACACTAAAGCCAACAAAGTCATGAACCAAAATGTCCAAGAAATTTGGGACACCATGAAAAGACCAAACCTATGAATACTAGGGATAGAAGAAGGAGAAGAATACAAACTCAAAGGCACAGAAAAAATATTCAACAAGATCATAGAAGAAAACTTTCCCAACTTAAAGAAGGAAATGCCTATGAAGATACAAGAAGCCTATAGAACACCAGACTAGACCCCCCATAAAAGTCCCCTCGCCACATAATAATTAAACAACTAAACATACAGAATAAAGAAAGAATATTAAGAGCAGCTAAGGAAAAAGGCCAAGTGACTTATAAAGGCAAACCTATCAGAATAACACCTGATTTCTCAATGGAGACTCTGAAAGCCAGAAGGACCTGGACACATGTAATGCAGACACTAAGAGACCAGGGATGCCAGCCTAGACTAATATACCCAGCAAAACTTTCAATCATCATAGATGGAGTGAACAAGATATTCCAAGACAAAGCCAGATTTAAACAATACTTATCCACAAACCCAGCCCTACAGAAAGCACTAGAAGGAAAATTACAACCTAAGGAAGTCAGATACGCCCTCGAAAACACAGGCAATAGATAACACCACAGCAGTAAACCCCAAAGAAGAGAAGCACACACACACTACCACCAAAAAATAACAGTACTGAACAATCACTGGTCATTAATATCCCTTAATATCAATGGACTTAATTCACCTATAAAAAGACATAGGCTTACAGAATGGATACAAAAGCAGGACCCATCTTTCTGCTGCATACAAGAAACACACCTCAAATTCAAAGATAGACACTACCTAAGAATAAAAGGTTGGGAAAAGACTTTCCAATCAAACGGTCTTAAGAAAAAAGCGAGTGTAGCCACCCTGATATCCAGCAAAATAGACTTCAAACTAAAATCAATCAAAAGAGATCAAGAAGGGCATTACATACTCATCATAGGAAAAATCCACCAAGATGAAGTTTCAATTCTTAACATTTATGCCCCAAACACAAGGGCCCCCACATATGTAAAAGAAACATTACTAAATCTTAAACCACACCTAAAACCCCACACATTAATAGTGTGAGACTTCAACATCCCACTTTCACCACTGGACAGATCTCCCAAATCGAAACTTAACAGAGAAATAAAGGACTTAACTGATGTCATGACTCAAATGGACTTAATCGATAGTTACAGAACATTCCATCCCAACAAAAAAGAATATACCTTCTTCTCAGCACCCCATGGAACCTTCTCTAAAATCGACCACATACTTGGCCACAAAGCAAATCTCAACAGATACAAAACAATTGGAATAATCTCCTTTGTTCTATCAGACCACCATGGTTTAAAGTTAGATTTCAACAACAACAAAAACTACAGAAAACCTACAATCTCAGGGAAACTGATTAATGCTCAACTGAATCACCAATGGGTTAAGGGAGAAATAAAGAAAGAAATTAAAGACTTCCTACAGATCAACGAAAATGAAGACACCACATATTCAAACTTATGGGACACTATGAAAGCAGTACTAAGAGGGAAATTCATAGCACTAAGTGCCCACATAAAGAAGTTGGAGAAATCTCACACTAGTGACATTACAGCACAACTGAAAGCTCTAGAACAAGAAGAAGCAAAGTCTCCCAGGAAGAATAGACACCAGGAAATTATCAAAGTGAGAGCTGAAATCAATAAAATAGAAACAAATAGAACAATACAAAAAAATAAATGAAACAAAGAGTTAGTTCTTTGAGAAAATCAACAAGCTAGACAAGCCTTTATCCAAACTAACCAAAAGACAGAGAGAGAGCATCCAAATCAACAAAATCAGAAATGAAAAGGGGGACATAACAACAGACATTGAGGAAATCCAGAGAATCATCAGGTCATACTTCAAAAATCTCTACTCCACAAAACTGGAAAACCTAAAAGAAATGGATACTTTTCTGGATAGGTACCACATACCTAAGTTAAATCAAGACCAGATAAACTATTTAAATAGTCCAATAACCCCTAAGGAAATAGAAACAGTCATTAAAAGTCTCCCAAGCAAAAAAAGCCCAGGACCAGATGGTTTCAGCGCAGAATCCTACCAGATCTTCAAAGAATTAATACCAATAATCTCTAAATTGTTCCACACAATAGAAACAGAAGGAACATTACCAAACTCCTTCTATGAGGCTACAATTACCTTGATTCCTAAACCAAACAAGGATACAACAAAGAAAGAGAACTACAGACCGATCTCCCTCATGAACATTGATGCAAAAGGCCCCGGGTAGATCTCTGGAGTCCAATTAGCGAGAATGAGGAGGGTTTATATGAGCGAGAATTGTTGAGACCAAGGTTGGATAAAGCACAGGGACAAATAGCCAAATGAATGGAAACACATGAACTATGAACCAATGGCTGAGGGGTCACCAACTGGATCAGGCCCTCTGAGTGGGTGAGACAGTTGATTGGCCTGATCTGTTTAGGAGGCATCCAGGCAGTGGGACCAGGTCCTGTGCTCATTGCATGAGTCTGCTGTTTGAAACCTGGGGCCTATGCAGGATCGCTTGGCTCGGCCTGGGAGGAGGGGACTGGACCTACCTGGACTGAGTCTACCAGGTTGATCTCAGTCTGTAGGGAAGGCTTTGCCCTGGAGGAGATGGGAATGGGGGGGGGGGGCTGGGGGGAAGGTGAGGGGAGCGGGAGGAGGGAGAACAAGGGAATCCGTGGCTGATATGTAGAACTGAATTGTATTGCAAAATAATAATAATAATAATAATAATAATAAATAAATAAATAAATAAATAAATACAAAAATAATACTCAATAAATACTGGCAAACAGACTCCAAGAACACATCAAAACAATTATCCACCATGATCAAGTAGGCTTCATTCCAGGGATGCAAGGGTGGTTCAATATACGAAAGTCTGTCAATATAATACACCATATAAACAAACTCAAAGAAAAAAACCACATGATCATCTCACTAGATGAAGAAAAGGCATTTGAAAAAATCCAACACCTCTTCATGATAAAGGTCTTGGAGCAATCAGGAATACTGGGAACATACTTAAACATAATAAAGGCAATTTAAAGCAAGCCAACAGCCAACATCAAATTGAATGGAGAGAAACTCAAAGCAATTCCACTAAAATCAGGAATGAGGCAAGGCTGTCCACTCTCTCCATACTTATTCAATATAGTACTTGAAGTTGTAGCCAGAGCAATAAGACAACATAAGGAGATTAAGGGGATACAAATTGAAAAGGAAGAAGTCAAGCTTTTCGTATTTGCAGATGACATGATAGTATACTTGAGTGACCCTA
Organism: Peromyscus californicus insignis; assembly: GCF_007827085.1. NCBI lineage: Eukaryota > Metazoa > Chordata > Mammalia > Rodentia > Cricetidae > Peromyscus > Peromyscus californicus. The sequence continues at coordinate 8,644,500 of NW_026294458.1, read as the reverse complement.
AAGATTCAACCAAGGAACTGATACAGCTTATAAACACCTTCAGCAACATAGCAGGATACAAGATCAACTCAAAAAAATCAGTAGCCCTCCTATATACAATGGACAAACAGGCTGAGAAGGAAATCAGAGATACATCACCCTTTACAATAGCCACAAATGATATAAAATACCTTGGGGTAACACTAACCAAGCAAGTGAAGGACCTACATGACAAGAACTTTAGGTCCCTGAAAAAAGAAATTGAAGAAGATGTCAGAAAATAGAAAGATCGCCCATGCTCATGGATAAGCAGGACTAACATAGTAAAAATGGCAAATTTTACCAAAAGCAATCTACAGAGTCAATGCAATTCCCATCAAAATACCAACACAATTCTTCACAGACCTGGAAAGAATAATACTCAACTTCATATGGAAAAACAAAAAACCCAGGATAGCCAAAAGAATCCTGTACAATAACACAACCTCTGGAGGCATCACGATCCCTGACTTCAAGCTCTACTATAGAGCTACAGTAATAAAAACAGCTTGGTACTGGCATAAAAACCGACATGTGGACCAATGGAATTGAATAGAAGACCCTGACATTAATCCACACACCTATGAACATGTAATTTTTGACAGAGAACTCAAAAGTGTACAATGGAAAAAAGAAAGCACCATCAACAAATGGTGCTGGCATAACCGGATGTCAACATGTAGAAGGCTGCAAATAGATCCATATCTATCACCGTGCACAAAATGTAAGTCCAAGTGGATCAAGGACCTCAACATAAATCCAGCTACTCTGAACCTGCTAGAAGACAAAATAGGAAGTAGTCTTGAACGCATTGGCATAGGAGTTCACTTCCTAAATAGAACACCAGTAGCACAGACACTGAGAGAAACAATCAATCACTGGAACCTCTTGAAACTGAGAAGCTTTTGTAGAGCAAAGGATACGGTCAACAAGGCAAAACAACAGCCTACAGAATGGGAAAAGGTTTTCACTAACCCCACATCTGACAGAGGCCTGATATCTAGAATATATAAGGAACTCAAGAAATTAGACTTCAAAAAGCCCAACAGTCCAATTAAGGAATGGGCTATAGAACTAAACAGAGAATTAATTCTCAACAGAGGAAACTAAAATGGCTGAAAGACATTTAAGGAATTGCTCAACATCCCTAATTATCAGGGAAATGCAAATCAAAATGACTCTGAGATACCACTTTACACCCGTCAGAATGGCTAAGATCAAAAACACTGAAGACACCTTATGCTGGAGAGGATGTGGAGCAAGGGAAACTCTCCTCCACTGCTGGTGGGAATGCAAGCTTGTACAACCACTTTGGAAATCAATATGGTGCTTTCTTAGAAAATTGGGAATAAATCTCCCCCAAGACCCAGCTATACCACTCTTAGGCATATACCCAAGGAATGCTCAATCATACCACAAGGGCACTTGCTCAGCTATGTTCACATCAGCATTGTTTGTAATAGCCAGAACCTGGAAACAACCTAGATGCCCTTCAACTGAAGAATGGATAAATAAAATGTGGTACATATACAAAATGGAATACTACTCAGCAGAGAAAAACAATGACATCATGAGGTTTGCAGACAAATGGATGGATCTAGAAAAAATCATCCTGAGTGAGGTAACCCAGACTCAGAAAGACAAACATGGTATGTACTCATTCATAGGAGGATACTAGATGTGGAACAAGGATGACTGGACTGCTACTCACATCACCAGAGAGGCTACCTGGAAAACAGGACCCCAAGAAAGACATGGGGATCACCCAATGATGGAGAAATGGATGAGATCTACATGAACAATCTGGACATGAGTGGGGGTAATGAAGGGTGAGGGTCAAGGAAAGGAGAGCTTGGGGGAGCGGGAGATCCCAGCTGGATCAAGAACAGAGAGGGAGAACAAGGAATAGGAGACCATGGTAAATGAAGACCACATGAGAATAGGAAGAAGCAAAGTGCTAGAGAGGCCCACAGAAATCCACAAAGATACTCCCACAATTGACTGCTGGCAATGATCGAGGGACAGCCCAAACTGACCTGCTCTGGTGATGGGATAGCCAAACACCCTAATTGTCGTGCTGGAAACCCCATCCAATGACTGAGGGAACTGGTTGCAGAGATCCACAGCTAGGCCTCAGGTGGAGCTCCAGGAGTCCAATAGCGAGAAAGAGGAGGGTTTATATGAGTAACAATTGTTGAGATCAAGGTTGGATAAAGCACAGGGACAAATAGCAAACAAATGGAAACACATGAACTATGAACCAATGGCTGAGGGGCCCCCAGTTGGATCAGGCCCTCTGAATGGATGAGATAGTCAATTGACTTGATCTGTTTGGGAGGCATCCAGGCAGTGGGACCGAGTCCTGTGCTCATTGCACAAGTTGGCTGTTTGAAACCTGGGGCTTGTACAGGGTCGTTTGGCTCGGCGTGGGAGGAGGGGACTGGACCTGCCTTGACTGAGTCTACCAGGTTGATCTCAGTCCTCAGGGGAGGCTTTGCCCTGGAGGAGGTGGGAATAGGGGGTAGGCTGGGAGGAAGGGGAGGGTGGCGGGAGGGGGGGAGAACAAAGGAATCTGTGGCTGATATGTAGAACAGAATTGTATTGTAAAATAAAATTAAATTAAATTTTTAAAAAAAGAAATGCTGAAGGGGACTCCAGATAATGAGGATGGGACTGAAGACCCAACACACACACACACACAGAAAACTCTCGGGAAAGTCTTACAAACAGAATGAATGAAGCAGAAGATAGAAATTAAGTCTTGAAGATAAAATAAAAGACCTAGTCCAAATAAGACAAAACAGGAAAAACTAAAAACAAAAACTGCACACAGGGAAGGAACACATAGGAAATATGGGACACAAAGGAGAAACTAAGCCTTCAAATTACAGGTCTAAGTGAGGGAGAAGATTCTCAAATTAATGGCATAGACTGTGTCTTTAACAAAATCACAGGGAAAAAAACTTCTACAAACTAAGAATGTCACATCCATACAGATAAGAGAAGTACAGAACACCAATTGGACAAAACCAGAAAAGACAATCCACGACATATTATAATTAAAGCACTAAGTTACAGAACCAAGAAAGTGATTTCAGACATGCAAGAAAAGAAATTCAGGTAACGTATAAAGGAAAATCCATCAGAAAAAGAGCTAATTTATCTATAGAAACTATGTAAGCCAGAAGAGTTTGGAGCGATATATTCCAAGGTCTAAAGGACTGTAATAGTGAAATGAGAGTCATACACTCAACAAAACTATGTACAATGATTGTATTTTTCATGATGAAAACAGCACAAAAATCATAACCAAGAAACCAAACATAAGGAAATACAGGAAACATTGTTTTGGGCTTGGTACAGAAATGAGACAGCATAGAGACTGTGGTAGAAGCCATAATTATTAAAATACAAAATAAACTGAACCCAAATGACACCAAAAATCAACAACTGACCACAATTAACACACATATTTCAAAAGAAATTTTAAATATCAGTAGAATCAGTTCATCTGTCTGTCAATCTCTCCCTCTCCTCTTGCCCTTCACTCTCCTCTTCTCTTTCAATCTCACTCTCTCTGTTCTCTTTTCTTCCATTCTCCCTCTCCCTCCTTCAGTGGTTATTTTTAACCTTGTAGACAATTTTATTAGAGCTTAAAATAACAACCCAGAGAAAGCAAGCTGTAGATCTTGGCAGCTTCCCTGAAGACGAGAATGAAGGTGGGAAAGAAAAGAAGTCATGCATTTGAGTTAAGTCAGCATGGCGATCAGTTGCATGGTGGATGTTTTGATTTGAGTGAGAATGTCCCCACAGGTTTTGTCATTTGACACTTGGTCTGAAGTGAGTGGTGCTGTCTGGATAAGGCAAGGAGGTGTGATTTTGCTGGAGGAGGTAGTCATTGCAATTTCAAAGCTTTGCACAATAGACGTTTTCCTGCTTGACATTTAAGATGTAGGCCACTGGCTTCTGTTGCCACGCCCGCCACTTCCCCAGGATCATGGATACTTACATAAGCCCATGAAACACTCCTCCTTCTATGAGATGCCATGGTCATGGTGTTTTATGAAAGCAACAGAAAAGTAACTAATACAGCAGACAATCAGCCACATTAGAGGAGGGGAGTGTGAGGGGAAGAGTAAGGAAGTCCAAAGCACCAGAAAAAGTAGGTGTTAGGCTCTAGTCAGCATCAGAAAGAAAGAACCAAAAAGGAAGAAAAAGAAAAAGTTATGCTATTCTAAGTAAGACCTCGGGAAGTTTGGTAAACTCAATGGACTATCCTAGAAGATTGCAGGACCTGCTGCTGCAGTATTCTGACCCATGAGTTTGGCTTCAGAAGTTTCTTCAGGAAACTTTAATTCTGCTGGTCATCTCCCTGAAAACCTATTCAAAAGAGTGGAGCCAAGATCCTGGCAAAACAGGAGCCTTTTTAGGAATTCTGATTTTTTTGTTTGTTCCTTTGTTTATTTCTATACATGGTTTCTTATAATTTCAGTGGTTATTTTATAACCTAAAGTGAGATGCTAAAGATGGCCTTGGTGTATAGGAAGGTTGACCTCAATGCAGATATGGCAAGGTCATGAAAGTAGTTTGGCAGGGACTAAACCACATGGTGGTTACTATGTTCTTCCTTCAAAGTCTCTGGGTAGGCTCACTAAGAAATGAGGGAGTGTCCAGAGAGACATGGAGAAGTTCACATTCATTCATTGCTCAGCCCTTGTGACTGTTTTACATTATTCTTGTCCCTGGCAAGAGGCAGCTCCAACCACACTGCCTCCTTAAATGTTCTTACACTGTGCTTCTTGTGAATTTGCTGGAGATACAAAATAATTTGATCATGAGACAAGAAAGCAATCTTGTGAAGAACAGACATTCCTATGAACTTTGGTGAGTAACAGTGAGAGCCTTAGACCCAGTGCTCCTACTTGAAAGAGAATATTCTCACCTCACCTGTATGCACATCACTTTTGACTTTTACATAGTCATTATTACTACAGAGCAGAGAACCCTATACAATCCCTGTCTTTTCCCTCTTTCTCCAGGAGTTCAGGAGGAAGTGCTGGACCTATGGTCTATTCTCTTGAGTATAAGCAGAAAACATCCAATGACTGTGATAGCTAAGAACTTCAGATGTTCCTTCTCACAATCATAGGCCTTGGTAGCAAGAGAGCAAAACAGTTTCTGTCCTGCTTCCTCATTTATCTGGGTCACTGTGTTCATCCATTGCTATAATTTGCACCACAGTAATAGTGAGCTTCATCTTCAGGCTGGATATCGTCAATGCTTAAGTAGCGATCAGGCCCAGAGCTGGAGCCAGAGAAGCGGTCAGGGATCCCATCCCCCTTGCTGTGGCTTCCATCACTCTGAAGATGCATCAGATGCTTAGGAGCCTTTTCTGGATGTTGCTGGAACCATTCAATGTAGTTGCTGATGTGCTGACTACTCAAGGTGCAGGTGAGTTTGGCTGAGGCTCCCAGGGAGGCAGAGGCTGAGGGTGACTGAGTCAGCACAGGCTGGGAGAAAGACCCTGAAAATAGAGAAACACATTATGTCCGTGCTGAGAGAAGAGAGGGAAATCTATCTGCTGTCAGATGGTTTCCCTGAACTGGGATCAGGGTGACCATGACTCCTGACCTGTACATTGAAGGAGGAAGAAGAGGAGAAGAGTCCAGGCCATGGTGAAGATACAACTGAGCTCTGCTGAGACAGACATGGTGCAGGTCTCTCTAGGCCTTTAAGAATTCCCAGAGAACTGACAGGGCCCTTCATGCAAATTTTTCTTAGTCAGACAAATCCCTTCTCAGGTGTCTGTGTCATCAAAAGCCTGGGTGTCACTTCCTGCCTGAGGCTGCCAAGGGACCACAGTGTCCCCACTGCTGGTCCTGTTGAGTCCTGAGCAGACACAGAGACAGATGTTTGTGTGGCCAGCTGAGAGTCTCCAGACTCTTCAGTGTCACCTACAGACCCACTGAGCAGGTTCAGGTCTGTCATGTCTGTGTCCACGTGACTTCTCACAAATCCGTGATCATCAAACACTTTCTGATCAAGGTCAGAAGGACTTGCCTTCTCTGGGCATAGTATGTAGACTTGAATTCATGAGGAGCTCCTTATCCAGGGCCTTCTCCCATATAGACTGAGGGCACAGATATACTCTCCATGTACCCTTCCTCAGATTGCACAAGAAGCCAACCCCCTGCATGGTTCCATTCACATATTGGTGAATATTGGTGTCTAGGAAGAATACTATTATATTGCACAACTCTCTTAATACATTAGAAATACAAAGTTTTACAAAATCACAAGGCACAACAAAACAAAAGTGCGTACACTAGAAAGGAAAAGAATGCTGGTCCTCAATTAAAGATTAGAGAGGGTCAGTGAAGAATGACTGTGTGTGATGGCTTCCAAGGAAACTAGTGGAAACCTGCCTAATACTTAGCTGACATAAAAATCATATCTAACTTGCATGGCTTTAGGGGCATGGATTTTCAGATATGAGGACACCCATAAATTTACACAAGAGTTAATGAATCAAGAAAGAAGTCATCGGTGAGATTGGGTGAGAGCAAGTGGGACAACAGGTGGGTTGCTGGAATCTGCTTCAGCTCACACATATTTAAAGAAGCTGCACTACATGGATTTTCCCTCTCCTCCAGAATCAGGGAATATGTACAAGAAGAGATAGAAACATTGTAAGAGCCAGAGGTCATAGATGACCCCAACAAAAGAGCATCTTCCAGACACAACAGGACTGATCCATATGGGAACTCAGAGAGACTATGACTGCATACACAAGACCAGCACAGGTTCAAACCTAATAAAAATCCCAGCTCTGAAAAAGGAAGTGGACAAAAATTCCACCGTTAGCCATGTAGTTATTGTAACAGGTAACGTCTGAAAAAGGGAAAGTCAGTTTTCTCCAATGCAGTGTCACTGGAGATATCAACCACACTCTAGGGCAGGCCTCATGTCCAGGAATAGTTGGCTAACACAGAACAGATTCCACGGTGTTTATTTGTGTACACATTTTGTATTATTTTATTTTGTCTGAATGCTTTTCTTTTTTCAGTTTCTCTATGTACGGCCAACGTGGCCTGCATAGAATGCTCTAGAACAGCTGGAGCTACACAGTGAAATGCTGTCTTGAAAAAAATTTTTTTCAGAAAGGGTTTCTCTGTGTAGCCATGGCTTTCCTGGAAACCAGGCTGGCCTCAAACTCACAGAGATCTTCCTGACTCTGCCTTCCGAGTGCTGGGATTAAGGGAATGTCCTGCCACTGTCAGGCACCAAATTATTTTTAATAAAGTAATAAAACACTTTAGACAAAATGTTGACACAGACAATGAGAGAGAGAGAGAGACAGAGACTGAGAGAGAGAGGAGGGAGGGGAGAGGGAGGGAAAAGAGTGAAAGAGATTCTAGGATTCATTTGTCCCTGGTAGAATCCATGCATGGAACTGTATATTGAGGCTTCAGCATACAGGGCACTTGCTTCCCAGCCTGACAATGTGAGTTTACTTGGAACATCCACGGTGGAAGGAAATGGTTCACTGATTTGTGCAATTGTCCTCTAATCTCAAAGACATACCCACACACACATTCACAAACACACACACATTTTCAAACACACATTCCCACAAGCACACATTAAATAATTAAATAAATATATTAAAAACTATTTTGATTCTTTGCGTCTGTCACTACTTTCTGTCCATCTGTGGTTTTTCCTTATTGTAGGCCCTTATTATTATTGTTGAAAATGTAGTGCCAGTGCGAAATCTTAGGAAGGAGAGCTTTATGAATGAAGGATTACAGGCCTACTTCTGACCCACAGATGCAGGATACATGAGTACCCTGAGTTCTAACAAGTATTGATATAGCACAGGCTACAAACTGTTGTGGTTTGAGTTGCACATTTTCCTGATTCCTGTATTTATTGTCTCCTACTGTCATGTACAACAAAAGAACTTCCTCACATCCACTCTGTGCGTTATGTGCCAGGATTAACATTCTTAAAGTTCCCACTACAAATAATACGTATGTCCCTTGGTTTCACGTAAATCACAAAATATTCAAAACTAAGTTTTTTATAACAAGGCAATATGTGCATGTTCACACGTAAACAGCTGGAAACCTTGAAGAAAAGGCTTCTCCTAGAAGCTGCACCTCTGTGTCTTTGCTTATAGGCATATTATATTGAAAGAGGAGAGATATATTCACATTTTGAGACTGACAACTGCTTAACATTAGAGTTTAGTTGCAGTCATAAATCTAGAAATATAAGCCAATGTGTCCATATCCTTGGGGATAAAATATGAGTCAAGGTGAATGAAATGTGTGCAAATTCAGAAATACTTTACAAATGATTGCTTGGTTTGTTGGTCCCCTGGGATGACAGTAATGACATACAACAAACTGTGGGGGCTAGCGCAAGGGAACATGTTATCTCATCCTGATTCATGGAGGACAGACTTGCAAAATGCACATACTGAGCTAAGCACCTTATGGCACCTCTTCCTTCCCTCCTCTGTCCCTCTTGTTTGTGAACAATCTTAGATGATTTTTGGTCAGCAGCATCAAAGCCCTACATGCACATCGGACTTCACATGGTAATCCATCACTGTTACCTCCCTGTGTTCTCAAAGCCATCTTATGAAGGCAGAGGGGACTCACTGTGCTTCAGCATGAGCTCGTCTGACTAAGGACATCTGCAGTAGTCCTTACAATCTTATAATGAGATTACATACAGTGGTACTCAGAATTATCACGTCAACAGATCTTCTTTAGGGGTAAATGTGTTAACCTAATGTCAGAGGAGAAATTATTTCCCATATATGTACATATATATATATATGTGTGTGTGTGTGTGTGTGTGTGTGTGTGTGTGTGTGTGTATAATTTCATAGCTTTTAAAAACGAAAATGAATTTTTGTTGTCTTCAAATGAAAGATAATATAACAATAGTTAGAAAATATGAGTGGACAGTTATTCCCTTTGATCTAAGTTGTTGAATGAACATCATGGAGAATGCTTCTCTCTGGAGACCTATTGACTCTATTCTTACAATCAAACACATCTAAGGGAGGAATAAAATATTTGACTTCTAGTTTTATTTTTTATTATCTATCATAATAGTTGACAAACACATTCATTTTTATGACTCTAACTATGACAAAAATGAAGGCAGATGCTTCCCTTCACCTTCTTGTCTGTAGAGAGTCGACATCAGGATGACAACAGTGCCTGGTCATGGGACCCACTCCACAGGACAGGGCTTACACCCAGGCTCAGACAAATGCATGTTTGTGTCTTGCTTCCCCATGTGTGTCTCACTGTGCTGAGCACCACTGCAGTGTTCACGCAGTAGCCTTCAGCACTGTCCTCAGATTGTAACTAGAGCCCAGGACAAGGTTATGTTTAAGGTGAAAAGTGACAGGAGACTGGGAATGCCTGTTGTTGTTGGGTGAATCAGAGCCTAGCTTGGCCAGGCAGCTTCTGGAACCAGTGTGGAAAGAGCAGATCAGTAACTGCTGGAGAGTGTCATTCCCCAGCATCACCTCAGCGTGGGGAGGAGAGCCTGAAAAGAAATAGCTGTTAGGAAAGAGTCAAGAAATGAGAGGGATCGTTCCAAAGGCAGGTCTCTTTAGTGTCCATGACACTGACAGAGATGGAGGAAAGAGGCAGGAACCCAGGCCAATTTAAATCTCCAGAGACCTGAGGACCAACAGATGCTGCTGGACTCTGGGGTTCTCGGGGTAATGGTGAAATCGTGATGTGGTGCAGTATGAGACTTTTAATATCACCATCATTCTACATTACATCTCTTCAGCCCGTTGGGACAACTCTCCTCCCAAGGGGCCTGGGGCAGCTTTGAGGAAACACCTGCTGAGCTGCATCCTCTAGTCCAGTGAGCTTTGCCCAGGAGATTACATGAGTGTCAGGAGTCAGCTGAGGCTTGTCAATTTCTCAGAAGCACACAGTGCCCCCTGCTGGACTAGGGATACTTTTTTGTGGTTTGTATTGAATATCTTCCATACGATTTTCATTTCTCAATTATAGATTCCTTACTTCCTCTTCACAATTGCTATTAACTTTAGTTTGTTAAACATTAAAATTGTGTCTTTTAAATTTTCATTGTATGTCTTCTGTGATGTTTTTAATTGTTAGTTATTTTATCTCTGATTCAAAAATATCTTCAATTGTTCTTCAATTAGATTGTGTGTGGATTGTATTTTGTTCATTCACACTGTAACTTTTCAAGTTTATAATAAAATTGTTTTGTTATTTGAGTGCTGTGACACAGAATTCTCTAGAGTTTATCTTCAGGCCTGAAATAATACTTGATTTTTGATTCATTCATTTTTTCCAGTACTGTTTGTTTTCCTTTCTTGTATATTATGAAGCACACATTGCTTTGGGAGTATTCATTTCAGATTTTATACTAATTGAAATTGTATTAAACATTAATAACCTATGGGAATGTTTTATCATAAAGTAAATATCTACACATGACTCACATTTAAATAATTAATGTCATTTATTGGCAGAGAATTCTTTCCTGAAAGTTTGACAGTGACATGTTTTGACATCCTCAGAGTCTGTGTTATTCTGATTGATAATATGCTATGCTTTATAGAATGACCAGAAGGAAAAATAAAGAAAGAATTGTTGTCCTGGAGATATGGACTTGTAATAGAGAACCTGATTAGAATTTGTTAGAACCCATGTTTAAGACCCAGAAGTGAAAAATAAAAGTACTTTTGAAGTACTGAAAAATAAGTTTTAGATTTTTAAAATTATTTAATTATAAATTATTTCTGTGCATGTGCAAGCACACACATATGCATACACACACAAATACACACATACACACACCAGGGAGAGACAGAGGAAGACAGAGAGACAGAGACAGAGAGACAGAGACAGAGAGAGAGAGAGACAGACAGACAGACAGACAGACAGAGAGCAATGCTGTTGGATTCCCCAGGAGCTGAAATTACAAGCATTAATGAGCCACCCTGCATGGGTGCTAGGAATGAACTTGAAACTAATGCAAAATCAGTATGGGCTCTTAACCACTGAACCTTCTCTCCAGCCACCTAAAACCTTTAAATTTATGATGCTCTCCTGAAATAATATTACTTAAAAGTGTTTTGAACCCATAAGCTCTGCTATATCAAGGAATCTATTGTATTGTGTAAATATACAATATCAGGGTAGTGACAAAATTTCCCTTCATTCTGAAGCTTATTTTTATATATTCTAGACTACTTTAACTGATAAATCAACCACTTTAGTTATATCTTATATTTAACTACACGTTTTTCTCAAACAGTTCATGTAAGAAAGTTACGGAAACCAACCTTTATTAAACCAATTATAAGTACAATGAGTTGTGACCAGCAATAGGCTCTTGCTGGGAAAGAGTAAGGAGGCTCAGGGATTTAAAGACAAAGGCTGCAGTCACATCACACCTGCTGTAGGCTAGAAAATCTTCACAATGTAACCTTTGATCTTGTAAAACACCACACAAGGACATTCCTATAGAGTAAACAAACTATTTTACACATCAGGATCCTTCCTCAGTAGGGATTGGGGCCCCTTTTGATGCTATAAATCTCTCTATCAAAGCAAGAAAGTTGCCATTTGTTTACAGGCAGATTTATCTCCCTAGTGGAAGAGGTGCAGGGACAGGGCACCCTTAATTTTTAAAGTTATTTCAGTCCCAATAAAAATAAGATATACCAATGTAACTATATTTGTAACGTATATATTTTAATTGGTAGCATTTCTATGAAATTATTATTCCCAGAAAAGAAAGCATTCTAATATGTAGATCTGGAAATTTGAAGATTATTTAGAAGGAGAAAGAATGACTAAGTCTTACCTTAACCCATCTCTACTCTTCATATGCTATCTCTAAAAGAAGTATAAAGATCCCAATGCATTTCATGCCTGTGATACCTTCATGAGAGACAGTCATGATCTGATTCCACATGAATTCTGCCTTTAGTTTAAATTCATTCCTTGTCCAGAAAACTAGAGTAGAGGAAGCTACAGCTACCAGGAAATAAATACCTTCAGTCTGCACAGGTAACTGTGGACTGCACAGGTAACATAGCACGTGGCAGCCTCCATGAATGCTTTAAAAGAATGTGTTCAGTATCCTTTGGTGGGACCCTGATCAGTGCACTACATCAGCCTCAGAGGAACAGGGTAAAATGTTTCTGGCCTAAGGACAGCATCCTGCGGTGGCTCAAATGAACATCCAAAGTCATGAAGAGAATTAGGCAGATAACATCTGATCTCTGACCAATTTTCTCTTCACTCCTAAGACTACAGGGTTCTCATGGGGCTGATCATAACCCACAGGCCATATACAAAAGACTGTCTTTTCTCCCTAAACACACACAGAATATACATAGCAATGGATTCACAATCCTGGAGCCATGGACTGAGACTACCTGCCATGCCTTCCCCAAAGTGATGTACTCTGAAACTTCAAGTCAAAATAAACATTTCTTACCATAATAGTTTCTACCAGGAAGTTTGTTTGCAAAATATGCAACTACAACTTTGAGATGCAGAAGAGAATTAGATATCCCAGAGCCTCACCCAGCTGGTGTTGGGTTCCTGAGACTCAGTGTCCCTGCTATCAGTTGAAACTCACACACTTTGAATCCAGTCAAAGAGAGGGAAGAGGGATTCTATGAGCTAGGGGCACCAAGACATGATGGGGAAATCTACAGAGACAACCAAACTAGTGGGAACTCATGAACTGTAGACCAACAGCTGTGGAGCCTGCATGGAACTGGACTGGGCCCTCTGTATAAGTGAGACAGTTGTATAGCTTGGTCTGTTTAAGGGGCCCCTGGCAGTGGAATCAGGATCTATTCCTGGTGCATGAGCTAGCTTTTTGGAGCCCATTACCTGTGGTGGGACATCTTGCATAGCCTTGATGCGTGGGGTGGGGGTGGGGGGTTGAACCTGCCTCAATGAATGTACCAGGCTTTGCTGACTCCCCATGGGAAGCCTTATTTCTTTGGAAGAGGGGATGGAAAGTGGGTTGGGGGAAAGCTGGGGGTGAGCAGAAGGAGGGATGAGAGGAGGTTGTGTGGTTGGTACATATGAAAAAGATCTCAATAAAGAAAAAAGAAACTCACACACAAGGATCAGCACACTAGGAAGTCATCTCTGCTTGTTCAGCCTGCTGCAGTGTTAGATGGAAGTTAACATGTAAGCCTCACCTGCCCAAGGAGCAAACTTCCTGGCATTCTGGGAGTTGTAGTTCTTAGAAAATTACAACAAAGCCTCATGGGAACTATGATGAAGTATAGATTTTGTCCAGATAAGCCAGGCAAACATGTGTCTGGAGGCCACACAGCTGAAAAATTTCCAGATGGTGTACTGACCAAATTCAATGTTGGTCAATATTTAAAATTTTAATAAAAACTTGCTTAAAATTAGCCAAAATAATGGAACTGGGGTTTTTGTGAATTTCAATATTAACAGCAGCCACTGAAAGCCGCTTCCCCTAAAACTTGGGGTACAAGTTCTGCTCCCCAAAGAGGCTAGAGCTAGCAGGTGCTAGAGTGACAGTACCACTGGCTTCATGATACCTCTGAGAACCTTACTTCCTCTTTGATTTCATGGAAGTACTGAGCAGTATTTATAATGGCCTTTACCAACAGAGAAACTCCAGGCTTTAGAAGAACTGGTAGAAGAGCAGATAAATGCTCAGCATATTGAAGAATCAACCAGCCCTTGGAATTCTCCTGTATTTGTTATTAACAAGAAATCTGGTAAATGGAGAATGGTAACAGACCTTAGAGCAATTAACAAAGTAATTCAGCCAATGGGCTCTCTACAATCTGGAATTCCTTTGCCTACTCTGTTACCAAAAGGATGACCTCTCATAGTTATTGATTTAAAAGACTATTTCTTTTCAATACCCCCACAAGAAAAAGACACAGAAAGATTTGCCTTCACGGTGCCTACTTACAATAATTCTCAACCAGTTAAAAGATTTCAATGGAGGGTCCTCCCATAGGGAATGTTGAATAGTCCAACCCTGTGCCAATATTTTGTACAACAGCCATTGGAAGTGATATGTAAAAAATTTCCTAAATCTACAATTTATCATTATATGGATGATATTTTACTAGCTGACTCAAATGCAGATACTTTAGAAAGAATGTTTGAAGAAGTAAAGAAAATTTTGCCTTGCTGGGGATTACAAATTGCTCCTGAAAAGATACAAAGAGGAGAGTCTATTAATTATTTAGGATATAAAATAGAACTACAAAAAAATGAGACCCCAAAAGGTGCAAATTAGGAGAGATCGACTACAGACTCTTAATGACTTTCAGAGATTATTTGGAGACATTTCTCATCTATGAACTATTGTTGGGGTAAAAAATGATGAACTGGATAATTTGTTCAAAACCTTAGAAGGTGACAAGGACATAAATAGTCCAAGGGAATTATCACCTGAAGTTGAGAAAGAATTGGCCTTGGTAGAAAAGAAAGTACATGAAGGACACGTGGATCTTATTGATCCGAAGCTGGATTGCATTTTGGTTATGTTACCCTCTAGGCATCCTCCTGCAGGAATATTAATGAAGAGGGAAGATATTATATTGGAATGGATATTTTTACCAAATAAACCAAATAAAAAATTAAAAACTTATGTGGAAAAAAATCTCTGACTTGATTTGGAAAGGAAAATTGAGACTTCATCAATTAGCAGGAATAGACCCAGCACAGATTGTCATACCTTTAACTAAGGAGGACATTGAAAAATTATGGAAAGAAAGTGAACCTTGGCAAAGAGCTTGCAGTAATTTTTTGGGAGAAATTAACAGCAAATATCCCAAAAGTGATAGAATTGATCTTATAAAGAGAGCTGATTGGATTTTGCCTCAAATTGTACGGGAAAAAACCCAGTTTGTACATTTTATACAGATGCCAACAAACAAGGAAAGACAGGTTACAAATCAGAAATTTTAAGTAAAGTAGTTCAAAGTAGTCCTTATAATTCGGTTCAAAAATCAGAATTGCATGCTATTCTGTTGATATTAATGGATTTTTCAGAACCTCTCAACATAGTTACTGACTCTCAGTATGCTGAAAGAGTGGTAATACATATTGAGACTGCAGAATTTATCCCTGATGCATCAGAATTAACTTCACTATTTATTCAGTTACAAGATACAATCAGGAAAAGGAGTCATCCTTTATATATAACTCACATCTGATCCCATACTGGTCTGCCAGGCCCTCTAGCACAAGGTAATGATGAGATTAATAAACTATTGATAGGAAATGTGCTGGAGGCCTCAGAATTTCATAAAAAAAACATCATGTAAATAGTAAAGGTTTAAAAGAGGATTTTTCCATAACCTGGCAACAAGCCAAGGAAATTGTAAGGAAATGTCCTACTTGTTCCTTTTACAATCAGACGCCATTACCAGCAGGATGCAACCAAAAGGGTACTCAGAGGAATGAAATCTGGCAGATGGATGTGTTTCACTTTGTAGAATTTGGAAAATTGAAATATGTACACCATACCATTGACACTTATTCAGAATTTCAATGGGCAACTGCTTTGAGTTCTGAAAAAACTGATTCTGTAATCATTCATTTGCTAGAAGTTATGGCCATCATGGGTATACCTGCACAAATTAAAACTGACAATGCTCCATCCTATGTTTCTGTTAAAATGAAACAGTTTTTTGCTTATTACAATATAAAGCATATTACAGGTATACCACATAATCCTACAGGCCAAGCAGTTATAGAAAGATCAAACAGAACTCTAAAGGATATGCTAAATAAACAGAAAGAGGTAACAAAAAAACCCAGAAATAGACTGCATAATGCTCTATTAACTTAGAATTTTCTCAATGCTAAGGAAAAAGGAACAACAGTTGCAGAGAGACAATAGATAATAGAAAAAAACTACAGAATTAAATCAACCTATATACATTAAGGATGTGCTGACCTCAGAATGGAAACCAGGATATGTGTTACACTGGGGATGAGGTTTTGCTTTTGTTTCTATAGGAGAAGATAAGCTATGGATACCATCAAAATTGATAAAGGTTCAATTTAAACAAGAGAGACCTCTTAATTAGAGGAGGTGATAGTTCTTCAACCACCATGACCATCCAATTTAAACTAACTTATACCATTAACACATGCCTTTTCATTTAATCAGATAATAACTTGCTGAAAGGGAACCTCCCCAAAATTAGTCTTTGGGAAAGGTTTTTGTTTTTGTCTTTTAGGAGAATGAAGGCTAAGGAATCTGAAGAACACTGGACAAATGAGACAACTAAAGAAAAAGGACAAATCATCTGTCCCAAGAAAAATAGTAAAATGGCGTATTGGTATATCATCTATAAAATTTCATAAGTCTTCCTAAATGTTTGTTTCTTCTCTTCTCTAAAGAAATTTAACACTATTGATCTTCTTATAGTCCCAGTTCAATTAAAATTTAAAGCTGACTTTGGAGTTGGAGAATGGCTCTCTCCTTCTTTAAACTCAAGCATGTTGTTAAAAGAAAAATGCATACTCCCTGTATCATGCCAGAAGAAAGAGCCAAATGCTGTGGGATGTTCTGTATGTTAAATGTGTTGTTCTGATTGGTTAATAAATAAAACACTGATTAGCCAGTAGCCAGGCAGAGAGCATAGGCGGGACAAGCAGAGAGGAGAATTCTGGGAACAGGAAGACTGAGTCAGAGAGACACTGCCAGCCACAGACATGACAAGTGAGATGTAAGGTATCAGTAAGCCACAAGCCATGTGGCAAAGTATAGATTAATAGAAGTGGGTTAATTTAAGATAGAAGAAGTAGATAGCAAGAAGCCTGCCACGGACATACAGTTTGTAAGCAATATAAGTCTCTGTATGTTTACTCAGTTGAGTCTGAGTGGCTGTGGGACTCGTGGGTGAGAGAGATTTGTCCTGACCGTGGGCCAGGCAGGACTGGAGGAAACTTCAGCTATAAATGGTGCCCAATGTGGGGCAAGAGTTTCCACCTAAAACATAAGAAAAAAAGATTCTAAAACGGAGCTAACAACAGGTTCCCAGTTGTCTCTCTCAAGTTAGCAGTAGCCTGCAAGTTTGAGCTACTATGGCGGATTCCTGGCATTTGCGTTGACCTGCAGTATGGCGGGAATGAGGCATCTACAAGCAGCACATTACAGTGCTGCTGTGTGGTGGATTTAGCCTTTGCTAGTATAAAAAAAAGGTTTCTGGGCTACACGCTGCTTGGATAAAAGCATAGACCCACAATGGCTCCCAGAGCTGGCGGTAAATGTACCACCGCCATGTTGGGAAGCTGAGGTGGGCAGAGCCAGCAGCCACAGCACCGTTTCAGTTTTAGAATGTTGCAGTTTAAAGCAATATGTTCACAATAAGACATATTCAGATAGAATAGTTTACAATGTGTGTAAAATGTACGTAGACTTGAAAGAGAGAGAAAAAGAAATATATACAGTTATATAAAGAAATAGTTTTTAAAAATAAAGTCTTTCAGAGAAATGGAATGAGATCTACATGAACAGCCTGGACATGAGTGGGGGTAGTGAAAGGCAAGGGTCGAGGGAAAGAGAGCTTGGGGGAGTGGGAGATCCCAGCTGGATCAACAACAGAGAGGGAGAACAAGGAATAGGAGACCATGGTAAATGAAGACCACATGAGAATAGAAAGAAGCAAAGTGCTAGAGAGGCCCACAGAAATCCACAAAGATACCCACACAACAGACTGCTGGCAATGGTCGAGAGACAGCCCGAACTGACCTACTCTGGTGATGGGATGGCCAAACACCCTAATTGTTGTGCTAGAAACCTCATCCAACTACTGAGGGATCTGGATGCAGAGATCCATGACTAGGCCCTGGGTGGATCTCTGGGAGTCCAATTAGCGAGAATGAGGAGGGTTTATATGAGCGAGAATTGTTGAGACCAAGGTTGGATAAAGCACAGGGACAAATAGCCAAATGAATGGAAACACATGAACTATGAACCAATGGCTGAGGGGTCCCCACTGGATCAGGCCCTCCGAATGGGTGAGACAGTTGATTGGCTTGATCTGTTTGGGAGGCATCCAGGCAGTGGGACCGGGTCCTGTGCTCATTGCATGAGTTGGCTGTTTGAAACCTGGGGCCTATGCAGGATTGTTTGGCTCGGCCTGGGAGGAGGGGACTGGACCTACCTGGACTGAGTCTACCAGGTTGATCTCAGTCTGTGGGGAAGGCTTTGCCCTGGAGGAGATGGGAATGGGGGGGCCTGGGGGGAAGGTGAGGGGGACGGGAGGGGGGAGAACATGGGAATCCGTGGCTGATATGTAGAACTGAATTGTATTGCAAAATAAAAAATAAATAAATAAATAAATAATAAAAAAAGGTCTTTAAAGAGACAGTAAGGGTAGTATAAAAAAAAGCCACGTAAAGATGGATATTACACAGAGAATTTGGATTGTGTTGTCTTTGGTATTTTTAACTGCAGAAAATCATTTGATTGTAAAAGCTGTTGAATTAAACAAATGTGTATATTTTAAAGGTACTTAACTTCAAAATTTGGATGTAAGGATATGTTGCTTTATAAAGGAGGCTCTGCTTTTGTTTCCACAGAAAGCCAGAGGCTATGGATTTGTTCCAGATTAAGATACATCAGGTTTGACCAGCCAAGACCCCCTGAAAGATCTCCAATGACACCATGGTCCAGATGATCCAACATCCAGAATGGTTTCAAGGCAACTGGATCAGACAATACACCCTCATGGACTACTCCACAATCCTAAAATTTTCTTTGTGTCCCCATAAGATACAGTGCCTCCCTCCAGCAGGAAGTAGTAAGAGAAGCTACACCCAAATTCCCAAATATACCAAGCTGGCTTTGGAGTTGGAATTGGCTCACTCCTTCTCTAAACCCAAGCATATTACTAAAAGAAAATGTTAAGAGAGTCTTGTGTCCCATATCAAAAGAGCCCTCTGGTGTGGGACAGAGAAAAACCAATATTTTTATTTAAAACAGGTTGATTATAAATACAATATCTTTCTAAAGAAGAAAAGGGGACAGTATAGATAATGATAGGATGAAAGAGTAGATTATTAAACCTATTTTTAAAGAGCAACTTGTTTAAAATTTTTTACATTGCTATGGATTTTAGTTTATTGATGCAAGTTTAAACTTAATTTTGTTATACTGTATATATATTTCTATTCTCGTTTGAAGTATTATGTTTATGTAACTCATTTAGATTATAATGGATAATTAAAAAATATAGATTAATAATTAGCCTTCAATGATAGTCAAACTTGTAGCATGTTAGTTAAGTTTTCTAGATATACATAGGTATATTTCAGATAGATAGGTAATCTTCAAACACTTCAAAGACCTACAGAATATAGCATTTAAAATGTTTTAAAAATTTAGACTTTCTGAACAATGAGACATGTCTGCTCCTGGCAACACCAATTTACTTCAGAGAGGAGGATGAGCATCGAAGATACTCTATGTGGAGTTTATCTTCTTCTTGGCAAAAATAGCCATTTGGGCAAGAAACTGTTCTTGCCTGGACTGCCTGAAAAAATGTATTGACTGGACATGCAGGACCCATAGGAAGGTGACCACTAAACTTTGCTTGGCGAAATGGTCCTTCAGGTTCCTGCTTAGCAGAGAAAACTGCCAGACATTCTATAGGACACAGAGAGAAGTGACTGAGAGACTCTAGGCCTGTGGGCTGAAGACAGATGCCCCAACTTTTCAGAGGAACTTTGGATGACTGTCCAGGCTGCCAGCTGTTTCTGTCTAATCTTGCAAGACTCCCAAAAGTTGCTTGCATCCTTTTCCTGTTTCTCAGGTAATAGTATATCCTTCTGAGGTCTTTGATGTAGTTGAAGACTAGATAGTTACAATTTTCCTTAGTTATGATAAAAGATAAGTTAGATATGAAACCTTAGACTCACAAATATAGGATAGATAGGATATCTTCTTTAATTTTGCCAAATACAAATAGACTAGATATTATAAATAGACTAGACAATGTAACTGTAATTCTTGCTTGATAATTGTTTTGTTATCTGTAATTTTACTATGTGAAAGTTAAAACCTTCCTTTTTGAAAAAAAGAAAAGGGGAAGTGCTGTGGGATGTTCTGTATGTTAAATGTGTCTCTCTGGTTGGTTAATAAAACACTGATTGAAAATTCAAATGGTTCTATTAAGAGTTAAAGTTGTAAGACTGAGAAAATTGTTAACTATATATAGCACCATTTATGTTAATTCAAATGGTTCTGTTAAGAGTTTGCTTTGATATGTAAGATTGAGAGAATTGTAACTATGTATAGCAATATTTATGTTAACCTGTTAATGGTAATGATGAAGCTAAGGGATTCTTTAGGTTTGCAATTGCATTAAGAGTTTTGGTGACTACTATAGTCACCTTAGACCCAATCCAAAAAAATGCCATCTTTATCATCCTCTACTCCCATACTGGGATGTATAACTATAGAGATTACTGTGAGCTCTTAATATTGAGTTATTTTTTATATATTAAGAAAGGGGGACCTGTGGGAGTCCATTTTCAGGTTCCTTGTGGCTTTACCCAGCAGATCCGCATAGAAAGATGATTGGACCATGGGCCTGAGTGCAGGTGTCTGAGATGGTCTGCACTTGGCTGTTTTGCTGGGAGGTATTTTGCTCAACCCCTTGGCATTTCTATAAATACCCTAGGGTAGAGATAATCAGGGCTTGTTGGAGTAGGTTCCAGGCCCTCTTGAGGCTATCCTGTATTTTCTATCTGTTTATCTCCATATTCTAAATCCTTCTAACTAATTATTTCCTGCTGTTTTCACTCAAGAAAACTCTAGGGAACTGTGGGGTTGGTGGGTAAACACCCCGCAGATCTCGATGTCCCTTGCTTATAGAATCCCTCCTCTCTCTCATTGATTAGACTCCTGGAGCTTGGCCTAGCACTCTGCTGTGGGTCCCTATATCTGCTTCCATCAGTCACTGGATGAGAACTCTATGATGACAGTTAGGGTATTCAGCCATCTCATCATTGGAGTAGACCAGTTCAGGCACCCTCTTGACTATTGCCAGTAGACTAAGGTGGGGTCATCCTTGTGAATTCCTGGGAACTTCCTTAGCATTCTGTTTCTCCCTATTCCCATGATGTCTTCATTTATCATGGTATCTCTTTCCTTGCTTTCCCACTCTGCCTCTGTTCCAGCTCAAACCTCCCATTCCCCTATGTTCTCATCCCCCATCCCTTGCCCTCCATTAGCCACTTTTACCCCCGGTTTGCTCATGTAGATCTCATCTATTTCTCCTTCACTGGTCGATCCTTGCATCCTTCCTAGGGCCATCCCTGCTAGCTAGCCTACCTGGAGCTATGGGTTGTAGTCTGGTTATCCTTTGCTTTAAATCTAGTATCCACATATGAGTGAGTACATACCATGTTTGTCCTTCTGAGTCTGGGCTACCTCACTCAGGATGATATTTTCTAGTTACATCCATTTGCAAGCAAATTTCATGATGTCATTGTTTTTCTCTGTTGAGTAATACTCCATTGAGTATATGTACCACATTTTCTTAATCCATTCTTCAGTTGAGGGGCATCTAGGTTGTTTACAGGTACTGGCTATTACAAATAATGCTGCTATGGACATCATTGAGCATGTGTCTTTGTGGTATGATTGAACAATCCTTGGGTATATACTCAAGAGTGGTATAGCTGAGTCTTGAGGAAGATTGATTCCCAATTTTGTAAGAAACCACCACACTTATTTCCAAAGTGTCTATACAAGTTTGCACTCCTACCAACAGTGGAGGAGTGTTCCCCTTGCTCCACATTCTCTCCAACATAAGCTGTCTTCAGTGTTTTTGATCTTAGCCATTCTGACAGATATAAGACAGTATCTCAGAGTGGTTTTGAATTGTATTTCCCTGATGACTAAGGATGCTGAGCAATTCCTTAAATGTGTTTTGGCCATTTGAGATTCTTCTGTTGAGAATTCTCTGTTTAGTTCTGTAACCCACTTTTTAATTTGATTGTTAGGCATTTTAATGTCTAGTTTCTTGAGTTCTTTATATAATCAGAGATCAAATATGAGATCAGCCCTCTGTTGGATGTGGGGTTGGTGAAGATCTTTTCCCATTCTGTAGGCTGTTATGTTATCTTATTGACCGTGTCCTTTACCCTACAAAACATTCTCAGTTCCCAAAGATCCCATTTACTAATTGTTGCTCTCCCTGTCTGTGCTACTGGTGTTATATTTAGGAAGTGGTCTCCAGTGCCAATACATTTAAGACTACTTCCTACTTTCTCTTCTATCAAGTTCTGTGTAACTGGATTTATGATGAGGACTTTGATCCACTTGGACTTTCGACAGATATGGATCTATTTGCAATCTTCTATGTGTTGACATCCAGTTACGCCAGCACAATTTGTTAAAGATGCTTTCTTTTTTCTATTGTACAGTTTTGGCTTCTTTGTCAATAATCAGGTGTTCATACATATGCAGATTAATGTCAGGGTCTTCAATTAGATTACATTGGAAAAAAAGAGAATTACAGACCAATCTTCCTCATGAACAATGATGCAAAATTATTCAATAAAATACTGTCAAACCAAATCTAAGAACACATCAAAAAAAATTATCCACCATGATCAAGTAGGCTTCATCCCAGGGATGCAAGGATGGTTCAACATATGAAAAACTGTCAATGTAATACACTGTATAAACAAACTGAAAGAAAAAAACCACATGATCATCTCACTAGATGCTGAAAAAGCCTTTGACAAAATCTAACACCCCTTCATGATAACAGTTCTAGAGAGATCAGGAATATAAGGAACATACCTAAACATAATAAAAGCAATTTACAGCAAGCCGACAGCCAACATCAAATTAAATGGAGAGAAACTCAAAGTAATTTGTGGTGGTATTGTGTTCTCCGAAATATTTTGCACCCTAATAAACTTATCTGGGGTCAGAGACAGAACAGCCACAATATTAAACATAGAGGATAGTCAGTGGTAGCACATGCCTTTAATCCCAGCACTTGGGAAGCAGAGCTAGGCAGAAATCCATGTGTTCAAGGATACAGCCAAGCATGGTGACTCACGCCTTTACTCCCAGAAAGTGAGCCTTTAATCCCAGGGAGTGGTGGTAGAAAGCAGAAAGGTATATAAGGCATGAGGACCAGAAACTAGAAGCATTTGGCTGGTTAAGCTTTTAGGCCTTTGAGCAGCAGTTCAGCTGAGATTCATTCTGGATGAGAACTCAGAGGCATCCAGTCTGAGGAAATGGGAAATGCTGAGAAACTGGCAAGGTGAGGTGGCTGTGGCCTATTCTGTCTTTCTGATCTTCCAGCATTCAACCCAATAACTGGCCTTAGGTTTGATTTAATTAATAGGACCTTTTAAGATTCCTGCTACAGCAACCACTTTGGAAATCAATATGGCGCTTTCTTAGAAAATTGGGAATCCATCTCCCCCAAGATCCAGCTATACCACTCTTGGGCATATACCCAAGGAATGCTCAACCACACCATAAGAGCACTTGTTCAGCTATGTTCATATCAGCATTGTTTGTAATAGCCAGAACATGGAAACAACCTAGATGCCCTTCAACTGAAGAATGGATAAACAAAATGTGGTACATATACACAGTGGAATACTACTCAGCAGAGAAAAACAATGACATCATGAGGTTTGCAGACAAATGGATGGATCTAGAAAAAATCATCCTGAGTGAGGTAACCCAGACTCAGAAAGACAAACATGGTATGTACTCACTCATAGCAGGATACTAGACATGAAACAAGGATGACTTGTCTCCTACTCACATCACCAGGGAGGCTACCTGGAAAACAGGACCCCAAGAAAGACACAGGGATCGCCCAATGACAGAGAAATGGAATGAGATCTACATGAACAGCCTGGACATGAGTGGGGGTAGTGAAAGGCGAGGGTCGAGGGAAAGAGAGCTTGGGGGAGCGGGAGATCCCAGCTGGATCAACAACAGAGAGGGAGAACAAGGAATAGGAGACCATGGTAAATGAAGACCACATGAGAATAGGAAGAAGCAAAGTGCTAGAGAGGCCCACAGAAATCCACAAAGATACCCACACAACAGACTGCTGGCAATGGTCGAGAGACAGCCCGAACTGACCTACTCTGGTGATGGGATGGCCAAACACCCTAATTGTTGTGCTAGAAACCTCATCCAACTACTGAGGGATCTGGATGCAGAGATCCATGACTAGGCCCTGGGTGGATCTCTGGGAGTCCAATTAGCGAGAATGAGGAGGGTTTATATGAGCGAGAATTGTTGAGACCAAGGTTGGATAAAGCACAGGGACAAATAGCCAAATGAATGGAAACACATGAACTATGAACCAATGGCTGAGGGGTCCCCACTGGATCAGGCCCTCCGAATGGGTGAGACAGTTGATTGGCTTGATCTGTTTGGGAGGCATCCAGGCAATGGGACTGGGTCCTGTGCTCATTGCATGAGTTGGCTGTTTGAAACCTGGGGCCTATGCAGGATTGTTTGGCTCGGCCTGGGAGGAGGGGACTAGACCTACCTGGACTGAGTCTACAGGTTGATCTCAGTCTGTGGGGAAGGCTTTGCCCTGGAGGAGATGGGAATGGGGGGGGTTGGGGGGAAGGTGAGGGGGACGGGAGGGGGGAGAACAAGGGAATCTGTGGCTGATATGTAGAACTGAATTGTATTGCAAAATAAATTTTAAAAAAAGACTCCTGCTACAGTAATTCCACTAAAATCAGGAACAAGACAAGGCTGTCCACTCTCCCCATATTTATTCAATGTGGTACTTGAAGTTCTAGTAAGAGCAATAAGACAACAAAAGGACATCAAGGGGATACAAATAGGAAAGGAAGAAATCAAACTTTTTCTATTTGCAGACAATATGATAGTATACATAAGTGACCCCAAAAATTCTACCAGGGAACTCCTACAACTGATAAACACCTTTAGTAATGTGGTGGGATACAAGATTAACTAAAAAATCAGTAGCCCTCCTATATACAAATGATAAACAGGCTGAGAAAGAAATCAGAGAAACATTATCCTTTATAATAGCCACAAATAATATAAAATACCTTGGGGTAACTCTAACTAAGCAAGTGAAGGACCTGTATGACAAGAACTTTAAGTTTCTGAAGAAAGAAATTGAAGAAGATATCAGAAAATGAAAAGACCTCCCATGCTCATGGATAAGTAGGAACAACATAGTAAAAATGGCAATCTTACCAAATGCAATCTACAGATTCAATGCAATCCCCATCAAAATCTCAACACAATTCTTCACAGACTTGGAAAGAACAATACTCAACTTCATATGGAAAAAAAAAATCCAGAATAGCTAAAACAATCCTGTATAATAAAGCAACCTCTAGACACATCATGATCTTTGACTTTAAACTCTACTAAAGAGCTATAGTAATAAAGACAGCTCGCTATTCTTATTCTTATGATAATTCTTAGTTTTGCTTTTTAGTTATGATTGTGGATGAGCTTACTTGGAACAAAACTGATAATTTTTCTAAATGTTTCTTTAAAGAAATTAAGCCTCTCTGCGGTCATTCATAGGAACCAGTTCTCTGGCCATCCCTGACTATCTGGACAGTCATTCTGAATAAGCAGGAAGAACTCACTAAGGTTAATGACTCTTGCTGATTTAACTATCCTAAAAAAGAGATAAATATATTCCAAAGAACTTAAGAACATGGGAAACAGTTTCTTAAAAGATGACATTAAAACTTATAGGGACACACAAGGAAAGGGTAAAGGAAATCAAAGTTCAAACATCTCTCTGATGCCAGGACATGAATGGTGAATTATCTTTTCAGTTAAAACTCACAATTCCCTTGGGAGTAAAAAGTACACATAGAAACTGCCAGGAAGAAAAGAAACTGGTCCCAGCAGTTAAAGAGTTAGGTAATCACTGCCATTTTGAAAGTTTATAAAGAATAGGATTATAACTGTTATCCACAAAAAAGTGATATACAGATTATTTAGAAATTGATTTAGAACTGAAAAATAAATCCTAGGTATAGCATCATACACTCAGTTGATTACAAAAATATAAAAGTATCACACTGTAAAGAACAAATCATAACCTTGAATCTCTTTTTTTGTAACCACATTTTGCTGCCAGCTAGGGCACAGTATGAATAAAATGTGCCTGGCTAGATATAATCATTTGGCTCGCAATATAAAATTTAATGATATGAGATAAAAGTCAATGACATCAAGGGAGTGGGGAAGAGGAAAGTAAACTAAAATGAGTAAATGTCAATTCTTGGAAAGTGATTAAAGAGAAATTTATTGCAATTGCTCATGCTTAAATGCATTAGAACTTGTATAAATAAAAACAGGTTGAGTTGTTCAATGTCATCTGTTTGAAATAAAATCGGTAGTCAGACTCTTCATTTTTCACCTACTTCACACCTCTGTCCTATAGCTCACAACCCCACTAGAGCTGGAACCTGACACAATAGCAGTAGTTTCTATCATTTTGGAGATCTCTTGGACCCAACAACTCAACGGATGTTTTTCATTGATGCAATTGGGTGGTTTCAGCCAATCTACAGGTCCAAGGGATTCGTATTTCTACTATGTGAAGTTACTTCACTGAAACAATGTGTTTCTATGTGTTTTTAAGTGAGCGTATAAAATAATAGGTTTTGTTCTTGATCTCAAACACCCTTAGCATTACTTATGTACCTTTCCCTCTCCCTATGCTACTCTCCCTATTCTTCCCTCTCACGGTGTATTTCTCCCTCCCCTTCCCTCTCTCTATGGAGTACTTCCTTCCTCTTCCCTGGTCAAGCCCCACCTTTATTTTCCCTTCATAGTACCTGTGCCCTGCTATTTCTCTCTCAGAAGCTACATCTCCTCCCACAGTGCTCCCTTTCTACTTTCCTGGCTTTCATGGTTATTCAAGGTTTTAAATTTAAGCCAAGAAGATTCGGTTCTAGAATCTACAAATAAGAGGAAAGAGAAGACATTTGTCTTTCTGCACCTGGGTAACCTAACTAAGTATAATCTTTCCCAGTTCCACTGATTCATTTGTAGATTTCATTTTTCTTTACAGTTGAATAGAACTGTATATTTGTACCACATTTCCATCATCCATTGACCAGTTGAATAATCGCTGGGCTGCTTCCATTTCTTAGCTATTGTGACTACAATGGTTAAATTGTATGAATGAAGAAGAACATCTGTAGTGGGAAATAATGTGTTTTCAGCATATGCTAAGGAGTCATACAGCTCAGTCATATAGTATTTCTCATCTAAGACCTTTGGGGAATTTTCCACACTGATTTCCAGTGTCTGCTACACTTTGCAACCCTGCCAACACTGGATGAAAATTCTCCTTCCCCTTCATCTTCACCAGTGTTTGTTGTAAAATATACTGTAGGTCTGAGGGTTTTCTTTGATAGTTTGATTCATTTTTCTCTATTATTTGGTGAAAACATGGAACAACATTTCTGAATGAACTTTTTCATTATCTTTGTCTTTAATAGTGTACAAATATTGCAAGGTGATGAAGAAACAGAACTGATGTTTTTATCACAAGCTAGAATTTATGCCTTACTTCCCCATCTGCCTATATCATTGTGAGAAACATTACTTTCCCAGATGGCACAGTAATAGTCACCCTCATCATCTGCTTGTAACTCAGAGATGTGCAAATTTGCAGCATTTTGGAGGTATCTTTGGATCCAGAGACTCTATTGGTGACTCCAGGCCCCAGCTTCTTGTCAGAGTCTGAGTAGTAGTACAGAAAAAACTGGGGAGAGCTCCCCTGCATCTGCTTGTACCAGTAAATGTTTTTACTAACAACATTGATGCCACTCTTCAGAGTGCAGGTGAGTCTGGCTGTTGATCTAAGAGCCTCAGAGATAGAGGTCGGTTGTATCAGTATAGACTGAGAAAAGGAATCTGCAAAAGAGGACACCACAGTGAACAGCAGAGCTGAGGTACAAACTCTCGGGGATCTGAAGCAGAAGGAACTCACTGAGTCTAGGAGTCCTCCCCACTACTCTTAGGCCTGTTCCTACCTGTACAGTAAGATAGAATCATGAAGATGAGAGGAGTCCAAGCCATAGTAGGCACAGCACAGCTTCTCCTTAGACCAGGGTCTTCTGTCTGGGCTGTCTCAGTATCTCATCTCCAGGGACCTCTCAGAAGAGGGGCTAGTCATGCAAATGAGTTCTGATATCCTCCTAGTGGTTTATTCACAGTGTGAATTCCTAAAACAGCAAGTCAGGTGAAGTAAATTTCTTTGTCCCATAGAATATAAAGCAGGTAATAACACAAGCAGAACTGTGTGCAAAGACCTTTTTCAGAATCACAGTAGGACAGTTGATCCTCACAAAAAGTGGAGGACTCAGTCATTGGCCCCATGTCTGTTAGGGTTACCATATGTGGGTACCTGTCCTCCAGAAACTCCAGAGAGAGACTCAGTACACTCCCTTAAGTCCCAAAGCAACCAACACCTTTCACAGTTGTTCAATGTATCAGTTCTGCTGTGTTTTCTTCCCCTTACATTTCAGACACATGAATCGGTGATGTGCTCTAGTGGAGCCATCACTGATATATTTCTCTGATGAATGTGGATAGGCAGGGAGAGCACACAGCAGTCAACCCAGGAGAGCTTGTGAACCACCCAGGGGCTGAAGAGGGGAGAGGAAGTCCTTGGATGGATGAACATTCCACTTTTTTGTTGTAGGCATTATTTAAATAAATGAGGTTGCTTATGTCTGGCTGCGCAAACACTTCTAAATCTTGAAGAGGAGTGGGCACCTAGTAAGGGACATCAAAGGACTGAGAAAGCAGAAGTTCAGTATTGACGGAAGAGAATGGAAAGACAAGATTTGTTTTACACTTTTTGATAAGAAAGTTGAGAGTTTAGTATTTCTTGCAGGACCACTTCTTATTGACTAGAGGGGCAGCCAAGGAGATATGAGGGACGGATGTCTGACTTTTGTTTTTCATCATTGTGTGATAGAGACAATAGAATTGATTTTGATGCTCAAGGTTCAGATAAGTCAGCAGAGTTAGCAGAGGTGCAGAGGGCAGGATGGTGGACTGGGAAAGGTTACTTGCAGTAAATAGGTACTAACAGATGACAGGTGAGGTGCTGCTGTGGAAAAGTGTTGAGTGATCTGTGCACAAGAGCAGATATAGCCAGGTGACACCAGAGCTCTTAGGCCAGTCTCTACTGCTGCAATGAGAAAGAAGCAGTTCAAGAAAGAATAAGTGGACACAGACACTGGTATCCACAGGGAGTCTAGGTTGCCCCGGGCCTCCTTTCCCACCTCTGCAGAGAAGTTCCCTAAGTCATGTCTCCACTGAGACTGAGAGGACTCTTTGTGGACACTACTGCTGGGGTTCAGCTCCCATAACAGCCTGGGGTAGAGATAGTTAGGCTTTCAGGAGAGAGAGAGAGTGTTGGGGAGTATCACTAGCTAAGACTGAGCTCCTTTTGTGGGGCTGGAGAGATGGCTCAGTGGTAAAGAGCACTGGCTGCTCTTCCAGAGGTTCTGGGTTCAACTCCCAGCACTTACATAGCAGCTCACAGCTGTCTGTTATAGCCAGGCAGTGGTGGCACATGCCTTTAATCCCAGCACTCGGAAGGCAGAGGCAGGTGGATTTCTGTGAGTTTGAGGACAGCCTGGTCTCCAAAGCGAGTTCCAGGAAAGGTGCAAAGCTACACAGAGAAACCCTGTCTCGAAAAACCAAAAAAAAAAAAAAAAAAAAAGACTGAGCTCCTTTCTTCCTGAACTCTGACAGGCCAGAATGATACCACTACTGAGTCTCCTCAGTGAGCATAGGCTGAGCCCTGAGTAAGTGGAAGTGGTATCATACCACAGTCCCACAGTGCTCTCTGTTAGCCAAAGGATCCTTAATAATCAAAGTCCTGATTTCAGAATCCATCTGGATTCCACTACTCACCAGGTCACTGTCTGAACCCACATAACCAGACTCTGATTTCTAAATTTGAAATGGACACCATTTGATCTGGTATAAAGATTATCCCATCCAGAAAATAAATCTTTAACACCATCACAAAAATAATTAAGTGCTAACTCTCCAACAGAAAAATGGCAAATATCAGATGACTTCATTGGTATATGATTTAACATGAAGATATATATTTTGGTTTCCTCACATCATTCATTATTAAGGAAATATATTCTAGTTACTATCAAATAAATTAACTTTACTACAATCTCCACTTTTTGGCCTTTACAAGAGTGAATCTTAGTTTACACCTCTGAACTTCCATTGTTCCATATGTGCCAGAATAAAGTCCAGTCCTTCTCATGCATGATCAGATAGATACTCATTTTATACATTTCCTGAACTTACTTCCAGTGTCTATATCTTTCTTCAGTAAATGTAGAATTTCTAAAAAAACATTACTCTTTCTTCTCTAATACTACCCCCTCACATACACATCCCATCACTTTGTCTCAACTAGCAACACCAGAGACACACTCTCTCTCTGGAAATACACTTGCAATCCTGAGTAAAGAATCAAGTAGGTGAGCTTTGATCTCCTTCCCATTCTACAGTACTAATTCCCCAGTAGTGTTTTCCTCTTTGTAACAGGCCACCCGTTCTCACCTCTTCTTTTTCCCTGTCCCCATTCCTTTGAGAGTAAACAAATCTTCTCTTGCAACATACTCTGCTGTGGATACCGCTCTGTATGCTGTGAATGTGTTGCTCTGATTTGGTTGATAAATAAAATGCTGATTGGCCAGTAGCCAGGCAGGAAGTATAGTATAGGCAGGATAAGCAGAGAGGAGAACTCTGGGAACAGGAAGGCTGAGTCAGGAGTCTCCAGCCAGACACAGAGGAAGTAAGATGTGAATGTAGAACTGAGAAAAGGTACCAAGCCATGTGGCTAAACATAAATAAGAATTATAGGTTAATTTAAGTGTAAGAGCTAGTTAATGGTAAGCTTGAGCTAATGGCCATACAGTTCATAAATAATATAAGCCTCTGTGTATTTACTTGGGTCTGAGCAGCTGTGGGAATGGCAGGTGAGAGAGATTTGTCCTGACCACCAACAGGCTGTGACACAGGAAATCTTCTAGCTACAATACTCCTGATTCCATCCCTTTGTCTCAGCCACCTACACCATAGACAGTCTGCCACTGCAACTCCACTGGCCATGCTCACCAGGGAAGCAAGTAGGCAATCTTCCCTTTCCTTCCTGTCTTCCATTTTCAAATACCTGGTCTCATGCCCAGCCAATTTATCAGACCACCTCTGGGGAGGCACTTGACTTCACCCTCTTCCCCCATTTCCTGGTGACTCCACAGATCCAGCCAGCAGACCCAGTTTCCCTCCCTCCCTATGTACCCTCTCAGCCTCTTGCTAATTTAGTCCATCCCATTCTGTCTTCCAAGCTCCCAATACCTAGAAACAATTTCTAGCTGGGACCACTGTTAGGGAAAGGGGGCTGGCTAAAGAAACCCACTCTGACCCTGGAGCCCAGAACTAGGGAAAGATGGCTCAGATCAGGGCAGAAAGAAGCACAGTTTGGCTCAGTCAAATCAGAGCCATCTCTGCCCCTGGCCAACTGACTTGTGAAACCAACCAATCACAGAGCAGGACAGTAGAAACCTGGGCCCCAAGTCAACCCCTGGTTGACTCCACCCCCAAGACATCCTATGTAAACCACCCTGCCTGGTCAGTTAGAAAAAGGCTATTCTCTCCACTCTGGTAGAGGCAGCTACTCTCCTGGATTCCTTCTTTCTAAATAAATCTCTTTCTCAAAAGAGTTTTGGGTGTGAAGATCTTCATCCACTGGCATAGAGAGGATCCTTGCTGAGACATCCTTCAGTGGACAAGACAAGGGAGAGCTGAAAGAACAGAGGAAGGAGGACTGGAACAGAAGATCTTTGCTGAGATCTTCTCAGTGAACAGAGCAAGAGAGAGCTGAAAAAGTAACACTTTTCTCCAGAGCCAGAGGAGATTGCTACATTTCTGCAGGGTATCCCCTTTTCCAGAGTGAAGCAAAAAAAGCAACATCTTAAGCCAGAGAAGCAGGGCTCTGCTAGGTAGCCCCCTTAAGTGGGGCATGAGTAAAGCTCAGCTGTAGCAGCTCTCCAGGAGAGGAGCAGGGTTGCTATATCCTGTGGGGAGACCATCCCCCATCACACCAAATGTACCCTGACTTTCCCAAAGAGTCAGGATAGGATACCCTTCCCTGATGAAGCATTTCAGGCCTGACTTTCCTGAGAAGTCAGAAAAATTTCCCTTCCAGACCTGAACTATCTCCTTGCAGTTCCAGCTGTCAGAGCTGTGCTAAACAGCTCCAGGTATCCGGGACATCTCCAGGGCAGAGGTGTTGTTCTGAGCAGCTCA
The DNA here is from genome assembly GCF_007827085.1 of Peromyscus californicus insignis. Taxonomy (NCBI): domain Eukaryota; kingdom Metazoa; phylum Chordata; class Mammalia; order Rodentia; family Cricetidae; genus Peromyscus; species Peromyscus californicus. The sequence continues at coordinate 8,612,058 of NW_026294458.1, read as the reverse complement.
AGGTGTTCTGGATATGTTACCCTCCAGAGCTGAACAGTCTCCTTGCAGCTTCAGCCATCAGAGCTGTCCTAAGCAGTTCAAGAGGTTGCCTGACTCCCCAGATAGTTATGACACCTTTCCCAGAGTTGCAAAATTCACGTTTAGGTGCCAAAATCTGGGACCAAACCCACAGAGTTGCAACAAATTTACTTACAACCACCAGTAGCCACACCTGGCAGAGACTCAGAGCACTCCCTACAAGGCAACCCACAGCCACTACACACCTTCCAATTTATTGGGGGAGGACAAAAAAACTAAGGAATGAAAAGCCTACCCAACAGAAGCAAGACCAGCTATCAACTTCTAAAAATGCAATCCTCCTAAACTCAAATGCCTAGATGCCAGCATAAGGACACAATCAAAATAGTCCTGACACTGTGTCTCTACTAGAGCTCAGTAACATGACTACAGTGGTTCCTGAGAAAGGCAATAATGCTGAAGCACAAAACAAGGACTTCAAAATAGTTATTATAAACATGGTCAAGGACCTTGGGATGACATGAATCAATCCATTAATGAAATCTAATGTAACACAAACAGTGGATTTGAATAAAGAAAACTATTCAAGAGGTGCATGTGAAAATAGAATCAATAAAAACAACTCAAACTAAGGGAACACTGGAAATGGAAGCATCAGGAACTTTAACAGGAATACCAGAGGTAAGCCTTACCAACAGAATATAGAAGATGGAAGAATCTCAGGCATTGAAGACAAGATAGAAGAAATGGATTCACCAGTCAAAGAGAACATGAAATCTAATAAAATTCCAATAACAATGCACCCAAGCAATCTTGGACATTATGAAAAGACCAAATCTGTGAATAATGGGAATAGAAGAAGGAGAAGAAATAAGGATCAAAGACACAGGAACTATTTTCAATAAAATTATAGAAGAAAATTTCCCTAACCTAAAGAATGAGGTACCTGTTAAGGTACCAGAAGTATACAGAACAACAAATAGACTAGACCATAGAAGAAATTACCCTCAGTACATAATCAAAATAATAAAAGAAAGAATATTAAAAGCTGTAATTGAAAAATTACAATTAACATATAAAGGTAGAACTATTAGAATAAAATGATGACCCACTGTAATATGACTGTTACTAGGGCTGGAAGAGCAAGCTTCCACATAGGATTTGGTCATGGCTACAAGTGCAATAGGTAGCCAAGGAAGTGGGTCCAGACAAACTGATACACTGCCACAAAGGACAGTACTTTCAGTGACCATAGCCATCAGCCTCTGAAGAGAAAAGAAGATGGTTGGTATCTATCAAGACCAGGATGCAGAAACTCATCTTCCACCATAAGTAGTTAAACAGTGGACACAAAGTTACCTCATCTTAATGTTCCTGAAAGATTAGGACCCCTGCATTCCTTGGTGGTTTGGCTGCCTCTCCTGACCCAAGGAGATGCCCCATGTATGAAATGTGGACAACAGAAGACTACAGACACCTCACTCAGCAAGGCTGCACACAATACCACTAGTTGTTATCTGTAGGTCCTTGGCAATTAGGTTTCTTTCTAATCCTAACTCCGAACATGGCACTGGGCTCAAGAAGTCCCAAAATTGCTGACCTTGTCTGGGCAGTGATGTTCCATAGGCCTGTCAAGCCCTGCTTACCTAGTCACAGTAGAAAGAACGCTGTTGCCACTTATTACTTACTCAAAGTCAAGGAATCCCCCATGGGGGCATGAAATTTACATGTTTGTATAATCCTTGAATAAGGGAACAGCACCTTGGGGCCTGAAGGAAAAAGGCTGTGAAAACAAAGACAGAGATATAACCAGATCAATCAAAGACTCAGTCAAGCAGAAGAAGAAGAGGCTCCTGGGAACCATGTGGCTTCTCTTCTCTACAGCCACACCTTGCCTGAGCACGCCAGGACAAGAGCAGATTTCCCAGGCAGTATTCAACTGCTGTACATTAGAACAAGCTGGGACGCACAAGGAACATATGGTCTTCTCTTCTGTGTACCCATACCCCACAAGCCCCAGCTTTCCTCTTCTGGAGAATTGTGTTCCTTCTTCTGCTTGTCTATGGCCCCAGTCACCACCCCTCACAGTCATCCCTTTATTCTCTGCTGCCCAGCTAGTATTTCCTATGGACAAACTCACCCCCTCCTTCACCCAGATACATGCTATTTCCTCCTCTTCTTATTGCTTTTATCTCTTGACATGTCCCACTTGCCCCTCTCCTGTTCATCTCTTCTATTGCTGTGCCTCTTTACCACCTCAGCATGAGAAGTACCAACACTCTTTGAATCTGGTCTGTAGCTGGAGTTTTCCTGCCAGGCCCACAGTCAGGACAAATCTCTCTCACCTGCCAGTCCCACAGCCGCTCAAACCCAACCAAGTAAACACAGAGACTTATATTGGTTACAAACTGTATGGCCGTGGCAGGCTTCTTGCTAACTGTTCTTACAGCTTAAATTAATCCATTTCCATTAATCTATACCTTGCCACATGGCTCGTGGCTTACCGGCATCTTCACATGCTGTTTCTCATCATGGCAGCTGGCAGTGTCTCTCTCACTCAGCCTTCCACTTCCCAGCTTTATCCTCCTCCTTGTCCCACCTACACTTCCTGCCTAGCCAATGGCCAATCAGTGTTTTATTTATTGACTAATTAGCAACACATTTGCCATACAGAACATCCCACAGCACTGGTCCTTGATTATGTTGATGGAAATGAGGAAACAAGCTCTTGAAGATCCCAAGGCATGTGGGGCACTTACCTCCCTCATGTGGACTACAGAGGCAGGGTGTGTGCCTCTTCATAACAAGATAGTGTTATGTGGCTGGCTTCTCTATCCAGTCACAAGGGCTGGAGGATCAAGGAGCTTCTGCCATGGGGAATTATAGCTCACACTCTGTAAGAGAAGAGAGGTGGTAAAGGAGCTTATGCCAGGCTTCTGGGGGTATCCATGCTTGGGTAGTGAACATGAGCCATGTAAGTTGGATGAGGGGAGCAAATCAGGGGTCCTCTATGAAACAGCACCACAAAAATGCTTCTTAGAGAAATAAAATGGAGCAAAAGGGACTCTTCTCAAATCTTCCTAGGATGTTCATGTAGGGAAAATTCTGTAGCTCTTCAGAGAGTTTTCCTGGATCATGCCCATGAGGAGAGAAATGGGTTAACATTTCTGTACTCTAAAAATGGAAGCAGAGCACAATGGGGGACATTTCAAAGGTCAGAACCCAGTGTGATCCTACCCTAGTTGGGCTCCTCTTCCACGTCACCTGATTATAAAAATGGAGTTGGATAAAAATGCCCCCCTTAGACCCTTAGACAAATTGTTTGGACACATTGATGTCCAGTGGTGAAGTTGTGGCTGACTTCTCTGTTTAGCCACTAGTGCTGGGGAGCAATGAATTTAAGGCTTGGGGAGCTAATTGCTCACACTCTGCAGGAGAGGAGTGTTATAGAGCTACTGCCCTGGTTGCTGGAGTTGTCTGACAGGAAACAACAGGTTTGGGGCATACCTCCTTTCATGTTCTGGCCTGGCTCCCTTCAGAGGCTGTTATGCCCTACCAAGCCAAACACAAATGTGTGGTTTTGGAACCATTGGCCCAGGCCTCATCTTCAACCCTTGAAAGAAGACACAAAGGACTGTGTTAATGACTTTGATATAGTAGGACTTAGGAAAGAGCTACCCTGTTGAACCACAGCTCCCCATACCTACTCCTCTTCCTTGGTACTCCATTTTCCATCTTTCCTTATTCCTTACCTGGATGATGTATCTTTTCTCCTTGGTGAGGAGCCAGCAATGTAACTCCTCACCGCCTTCCACTCCCTTCAGTTGTTTCCACTAGAGGCTATAGGTGTCTCCTTGGGCTGGTCCTTGGTAGAAGTAGATGATAACTCCTCAATGACTATGTCATTGCCATTTTAATATTCATTGTTCCTGTGCTGAGCAGGAATCATAGCGCATATGATATCTTTTCTTGCTGACAATTTCATTCAAGTCTGCAGTTGTGTTGATGCTTCCTGTGATGTCAACATCATCCTGTGTCCAAGGTTCTTGTCTTAGTTTGCATCCTCCAAGAACCGCTATACATCAAAAGTTGTGTGGCTGAAAGTGTTAGTACTGTCAGTCTCCTCAATCTCAGCCTGCACATGTGTCCCCTCAGATGTGTCACCAAAAGAGACAGCATTCTCGTCTCTTCAGACTTGTTTAATGCCTTCACACAATCACCCTTTGGGGCAGAATTCACAGGTTAGTTAATATCTGATGTATAAATCAGGTGAGCTGGACCTAAGGAAGCCCTTGCTACTTTTTTCATTGACTTCTTTTCCTTTGTTGCTTATGAGAAAGCATAGGAAAGATCAGAGCTGGAAGTAACTAGACACTTATAGGTTGAAACAAAAGCGAGAGAAACAAAGATCTGGTCTGTTTTAGTTGGGGTTTCAATTGCTGTGAAGAGACACCATGACCATAATAACTCTTATAAAGGGAAACACTTAATTGTGGTGGCGGCTTACAGTTCATGGGTTCAGCCCATTACCATCATGGCAGGAATGGCTCCCAATAGTACCATTCTCTATGAGCTCATGGAGGCCAATTACACTCAAACCACCACGTGGTCCTTTCAAAGGATGTACAAATCTGACAAGCCCTTGACATGAATCACCAAGAGAGAAGACACAAATTTTTTAAATGTGAGACAGGGAAGAGATGAGTAGGATCCATGGGAACTCTAGGAACTTCAAGATAATCTTGTACTACAGAGTGTTGACAATCCTCAGAAAAAGAAATTGTTCAATTCAAAAAACAGACACCAACATTGATAGGAGAGGTTACCAAAAATGCACCACCTGCTGCCTTTCCACTGCTGCATCCTGAATGTGATGATAAATTCAGGAGCTTATGAAACATGTAAAGAGATTGACATAAGTATAAGATTGAAAGAGTAATGTAATCTCTCCCAATAAGGATGGCACAGCACCAACAGATTGCATAATGGATCTTACCTGCTGACTATAAAGGACAATGGAGATCAATGTTCCTCAAGCTGCTTCACCAAAAAAACAAGGAAAGATCATTCCAGGCTTGGTCTACAAAGCCAGTATTACCCTGATATCAAAACCATAACAATAACAAACACACACACTCAAAATGTATAAGCTCATATCCTAAATGAACATCCACATGTACATCTGAAATGAGATTCCTTGGATGCGTCAGTAGATTCTTAATCAAAAGGAAAAAATGGTAAGCATGTGCCAAGTGCTGCTACAATGTAACATGGCAGATGAAAATGATGCAAGTTCCCATCGTATATATGCATCTATATGTGTCACAGGGAAATTCCTTACTTTATAGTTAAAGTTTTAAGTCCAAAAAAATTAAATCAGAGTACAACATGGCAAAGCAACATTACTGAAAAAGGACCAATTAAAAACAAATAAACACAAGCAAAAATCAATGTCTCAAGCACAAGCAGTGTGTGTGTGTGTGTGTGTGAATCAAAAAGAAACAGAACATGAAACCCACAGCAACAGAGGAGAACTCCCAATGTCAAGGTCCATGAGACTAAGAAAGCCCAAGTGTATCAGGACCAATGCTGGAATCTAACTGTTCTCTATCCAACATGCATTTCTCTGCAGCTTCAGGATTAAGCCCAGCATCCTGCAATGTCTTCTATGAACAGATTTCTATCATTTCTCACAGAGGTCAAGTGATGTCATTCCCAGGGATGGATCAGCAACAGCAAGGAATAACCCAAAGTAGTTTCTCTGTCTGATCCCAGGGACTGCATTGCTTTTTATCATGGCAGTGAACAAATCCTCAACAAGATACAACTTAAGGGACAAAAGGCATCCCTTCTCCATGTTCTCAGAGGACAGGGAAGGCATGGCAGTTGGAGGAGATGGAGAAAATGACTTGGAGAAGATGAAGCAGCTGGTACATGGCTTTGGTAGGCCCTTGCTGCATCCAGTCACCTAATTCCTGCTGCTGCTCCCCAATGCTTTAGGGTTGTATGATTTCCCAGACCAATCAGTGCTCCATACTAGAGACCAAGCATTCAGACACATGAGGAAGTGTGAGACCTTTCACACCGAACCTTGAGGAGGACATTTTGTCTTTATTGTGGGTAAATCCCATAGTACAAAGGAAGATAGACTCAGGAACTCTATGCTGAGCTGGGTTAGGGATGTGGGTCTGGACTAGTTAGAGTGTGACCTACAGGCTGCTTCAATGGCCTTTTCACTATGATCATAAATCCTTAAGAACTCACTACTACAGACATCATCACCACCCCATTCCTGATAATCAATTCCTTTACCTTAAACTCACAGGGATGGACATCTAAAAGATGGTAGCCCACATTTGACACTGCAATGCTTTATAATTGAGAATAGAATAGAATTATGTGTGCTAGAAAACAAGAAACTAAAATAAAATCAAATTAATCCAAAAACCAATCAAGAGATATAAATCAAAATCAACAAACCAGGAAAGAAACTCAAGCTCTAAAGGTCAAATCACATCAGTTATGTCTTTTTCCATGTGATCAATAATAACAAAGTCTTCATGACCCAATTTCTGTGTCCAAACTCCCTGCAGCCAACAAAGCAACACCTTCTCTGCAGTGTGAGTACAAGACCCAAGTCCCAGCCAGTGCCTTCAATGGGCGGGTCTGCAAGTCCTCACACTGGTGCCAGTGAGGTCATTGCAAGAAACAACCACATGAATTATGCTATTCACAACCACAAGAATCCTTTTTCACTTTGTGTCTCCCAGCACTGTGTTACTTTTCTCATGGCCATGACCAAATCCTGAATAGGAGCAACAAAAGTACATTGGTTTTACTTGGGCTCAGCTCTCAATGGACAGGGAAGGCATGGGTGGAAACTTGGGACGATGGGTCTGAAGCATGCTTACATGGCTTTTACAGGTCTCATCACCTCCAATGACCCAGTTTTTCCTTCTCGGTTCTACTGCCTTGGTGTTTCATAACCTCCCCAAACAGCACCCGCTGCTAGATTCTAGGAATTCAAAGGTATGAGATGGTGTGAGACCTCTGTCATTCAGTCTTTAAGGAAGACATCTTGTCTGTTTATAGTTTTGGATTTAGTTTGTACATTTGCTTCAGGATTTTTATTATCATGCATTTTTATATTAGTGTCTATTCATTGATTCTGACTACTGAAAATCTCACCTCTACAGTCATGATATTACAGCTAATATATACTGACAAAAGTTTTAAGGTATAGAAATAAACCAATGTACAAAATGTCAAAGATAAATGAGTAGGTAATGGAAAATGATTGGTAACAAAAGTCCTGAAGCAAATGCACAAAGTAAATCCAAAACTGTAAACAGTAAAACAAAATCCAGGTCCCCAAACAAACCCACCAAAGGCAGACTTATTGTTTTCAGATCAGTGGGGATCACAGATGTTGATGAACAATAAAGACATAAAGCTTTCAGATCAAAAGTCTGAGTCTAAGTGCTTTGTAGCCTACCAACAGCTTCACTGCAGTATAAGGACAAGATCCAAGCCCAGATGGTGCATTATATGGATGGGGTTCTGTCATTTCTCACAGTGGCTCCCTGTGAGGTCATATGAGCTGTGTGGATCAACTACAGACAGCCAAAACACATTACCAGTCTTTTTATGGCTCCTCCCAAATCTATACCATAAGACAACTTCAGAGAAGCAGAGGTTGTTTTACCTTAGCTTTCAGAGGACCATGCACAGGGTTCAGGTTCTGGCACTGGCAGTAAAGTATGAAGCATCTGTTTTCACTGCATTGACAGTCTCCAAGCTCTCTTAAGGACCCACCACCTCTAGCCAAGCCACACATCCAAGAACTCCCTAATTTCTCAAATAAGGATTCCTAAAGTGCCTAAGGCTTCAATCACATGAGACAGTACAGGTCATATTACCTTCAGCCCATGACAAAGACCTTTTACCCTTAAAAATAATGATCAATAATTATAAGCACCTCAAGCCACACTAGTGGCCAGGCCTCTCTGAAAAGGACCTCCAACAGTCAGTTCTACACACAGAACACTCTAACTGCCCTAATAGCTGAACCCCACCCCACCCTACAGAGTAAAAAGCCTAATCTCTGGACTTCAAATCCCACCAATCTGTACCCTGAAAAGTGCTACCTGCTTCTCCAAGAAACTCTTCAGAAGCCCTGCCTTCTGCTCAGTTCCCAGCTGTTTCTCACCCAAGCAGAGACAGTCACCCTCATGTTTTTCCCCCCTCCGAATTCATCTCTTGTGTAAGGTTTGTTGTGTGGTGTGACTCTGGTATTCCTTGGCTCCTAACAGCCCATACAAGCTGCAATGCTTAAATTGTGTGCCAAAACCCGGGATAGTCTCTCTTAGTGCTTGTATTCCCCCTCCAGGTCTAAGCTGACCTGGGTCCCTATCTCTCATCTCCAGTCCACCAGCAAAAATCTTACCTTTTGGCTCACTGACCACTCAGCATCCCATTCACCACATCAATTAGGTAAGTTTCCCCTTTGGTCAGGGTAAACATTTCCCCGAGTCTGGGGAAGTGACCGTTGAGTGTCCAGTACCCCTCTGGTACTTTGGAGGTGGAGGTACCCCCAACCATGGTCTTTAAGGCTACAGCTGGCCCTCTCACCTTCACCTGACCCCACCTCCCCACCAATGGAGCTGCAATCCTGTAGTTTCTTCAGTCCAACTGGCTTCTGATGTTCTGGATTCCTTCCTTCTCTCTTCTCGACCACCCCCTGTGTGAGATGGCCCTTGGATCCCCACACAAACCCCTTCTTACACCCATTGCTAAGCCATTTTGTAATCTTCAACAAGCCCTCCTCCAGGCCCCAGTCCATCTTGTGGACTTAGCTCACCCCTCCTTCCTCCAGGTTACAGAAAAGGAGGGAGATGCCGTCAGGGTGCTAGGTCACCCACTGGGACTTTCCTTTGTACCCGTTGCATACTTATCAAAAAATTAAAACATACTGTCTAAGGATGGGCACCTTGCCTGTGTGCTCAGACTGCAGCTGAACTTCTTATACATGAATAAAAAAGGGTAACCTTCAGGTCACCCACTGCTGTCTCCTCTCTTCACCACCTGACCCATCTCCTCACACACAAGGGTCTCCAAACACCGCCCCCTTCCAACATGCTCTACTTACCTTTCAGCCATGCCCACATCTCAACATTTCAAACTGACTCAAGCTGCCGATCTGACTCTCCTAAGATATGAACAGATCATTTGCTTCTGCTGCCTTTCATCACCCACCAAATTTGATTCTATAGTCTGCCTCTTCGGCCACTATTCGCCACCTTAGCTAACCATCCGTCTCCCCTTGCCTACTCAGTAAGTGTCCTCTTTCCCAGCTATGCACTTTTGGGCTGCTGCCAAGTGGTCATCTCCCTACTATGCCCTTTTTGGGCCAACTGCTACATGAACATCTCCCTTTGAGCTGCCCATCATGTTGGCACACTCCCTGCAAACGCCCTTCAGGACCCCACCATGTGGGCAATTCTGCTTACTAAGACATTTGCAGTCTCCAGCTGTTTTTATCCTCAGCCTGCTTTAACCACGTGTCTCTCCCATTCTGCTGGGTAGGTGTCACTATGGAGCTTCCTGCTTTGTTTACTTTTACTATGAAAGCCACACTGGTACCCAGGAAGCTTCCTCTTGCCCTACCAGATCCCCATCACATAGAAAGGGATACCTCTCCTGTGTGATTTGGGACATTTCTCTCTGACAAGTCTCTCAGTCTGCTTTGAGATGTCCAGGATTGAAATTCTTATTACCACAACACTTACAACCCTCTGCTTCCTCTCACGTCCTTCTGGAACTTTCTGAGCTCCCCCTAGGAGCTGCCTATATGCTCCACATTCCGTGACTTTTCCTTGCCTCCTTCCCTGGGAGCTACCTGTTCTCTACCCTCAATGCATGTTGTCTTGCCTCTCAAAAGAAGCTGCCTGCTAAATTCTGCAGCTTCCTTACACCGTTCTGAGCCTCTGTAACCTTGCCTCTCCTGTCTCTCAGTTTTTGCCTGGAAGTCTCTCAGCTTCTCTATGCCCTCCTGGACTTCTTATTTGTCTCTCAGCTCCCACTTGGAGCTTATAGAAACTCCCTCCAGTGGAGTTTGTTTGTGACCCTTCCAGTCTTCCTCCATGTACTTGGATTTTATTAAATCCTCACTCTGTTACTACAAACAGCTTGGCTCAGTACATTTCAATGGCCTAAACTGGCATACTTGATTTTCGATGGTGGCAACTTCTGCCACTGCACAAAAGATCTGAAAATCTTTTATAGCTAAACTTGTTCTCTCTTCCTCTATTTCTTCCTAACTATACCTGTCCATGGTAGCTCTTACATGTGCAGAACCCCCCCCAACTAATATCCTAGCCTAATAGAGTAGGGAAATTGCTCTATATCAGGCTGTCAAAGGCTGATTCAGTTTTCTATAACTCTCTTATCCACCTCTCCTTCACTGGTGCTTACTTCTGTGCCTGTTTTCTTTAGTTTTTGTATGATCATTTCTGTCCAGAAAACAAAAAGGATAAGATTTTAAAAAACAATGCTTGTTTAATAAGGTATTAAAGCTGACATCCATGTACTCATACAAGAATGTACCTCATACCAGCAGCCAAACTTTGTAATATAAGAGTCACCTGGGTGGTATTAGTTTTAAAAAGACATGAAGCAGTCATAGAGAGAAACTGAGACTGGGCACTGTGTGGCAAGACAGAAGTTCCCAAAGAGAGCCCAGGAGAGGCTATTAGTGAAATCTCAGTAAGTTCTGAGGATCTAAGAAAGTGGATAAAGGTCTGAGGTTATGAAGGCTTAAGAAAGTTCTGAAAGCATAGGAAAGTGTATAAATGTCTGAGAATACAAAAGCTTAAGAAAGTTCTGAAGTATAATAAACTGTTTTAAGGCATATAAGTGAAAGTATAAGAAAGTGATTTAAGATAATGAAAAATGTTTCAGATTTCTTTCTTCCTCTATCCTCTTGTTATATCAAGATTTCAAGAGTTCAGGAAATCTATAATTAATGGTTCAGCCAGAGCACTCATGTAGTAGGCTCTAGAGACTGCTAACCAGCAGGTTGCCAAAAGGAGATAGTTGTCCCTATAACACCTAAATTGACTTCTAAAACACCTGTCCCCTATGCTTGCTTTCTCTATGGTTAAACTAGAGATTACTGTTGACATTGGCCAGAGACTTATAGAGGCAGCCCTTATTGGTCCTGTAGGAGATATGAGGCATATTCAAGAAGGTGTTCTACCTTTTATGCAAAATGACCAATCTTGTGTATTCTAATTAATGACCAGTGACACCTCAGATGGGAGACATGTCACTGGTTAACTTTACAATAGCACTTTTTACAGCTGTCCACCAGGCACAATCCAAATACAGAGGGTACACATCCCACTCTCTCAAACTCTAGGTATAGGCACAGTAGAATCTCCTCAATGGTCTTTACATCCCTAATATTGCCCCTTTTAGATGATATTGATTCCCACATCCCTGTCATACCACCCCTTATTTCAGACCTTAACCTCTGCATATCAGCTCTTACTCTCTGCCTGGCTGCTTTGGAGAATCCGGTTGTATGTGCCTCCTGCGTCAAGCTCATGACCACCATTTGTGCCCTCACCCATAGTCTTATTAGATTCTCTTACCTCACCTTTCAATAATTGTTCTAAGCCAAATATAACTACCATCCTTTATCTCTCCCCACATCTCTCTCTTCAGTATCACAGACTGTTTTAGCTCCTCAGGAACATGCTATGTGGGAATGCTGGATTCCACAGAATTCAATAGTATCTTAACCCTTAGTACTTCCACTCAGCCCCTATGTCCAAATATTCACAATGCCTTGATTCTCTATGACCCTCAAATTTATTGCTGCCTACCTGCTGGTGGTCTGGGACTTGTGCCCTGGTTTCCCAAAACTAGAGGGTAGTACCTGTGAAGAGCCTTTGCCAATTCCTATCGCAGGGTTTATAGCAGCACAGCATGACAAAAGATCAGTTCAGGTCATACACCCTCTAGCAGTCCTGGGTATAACCACTGGCATTAGCACGAGAGTGGTGGGACTGACAACTTCCCTGACTATTTACCATCAGATTTCCTCTCTTTTCATCCAGCATCTCCAATGGGTGGCTCAGGCCATCCTCACTCTCCAGGACCAAGTAGACTCACTGGCTGCCATAAGTGCTACAAATTTGTTGAGGATTAACTTCACTAACAGCAGAAAGATGTGGTCTTTGTCTCTTCCTCAGGGAGGAATGTTGCTTCTATGTCAACCAGTCAGGTATATTAAAAGACAAGATCTGACAACTACAGATGGAATTCCAAAAATGTGCAAAAGAGCTTGATGCCTCTAGCCAGTGGCTCGTTGGCAGTCCAATATGGAATTGGATAACTCCCTTCTTAACCCTCTCTCTTCCTTGTCTTAATTCTACTAGTTTCACCCTCTCTTATAAACTTCTTGTCTATATTTCTTCAACAGAATCAAAAGATTTCTAACTAGACTTTTCATCATTTGCTATTTCAGGATTACCAGTCCTTAGCTACAGAGTCAGAGATCAGCAGCTCCCAACTATTCTCTGATGGTCAAGATCAAGTTCACCCAAAGGACTTCAACTTCCTGATTCATCAGGAAGTAGTCTAATGACAATATCACCCCCTTTCCTGTGGCCTAATTGTTTAACAATAATAAACAAAAAAGGAGGAAATTTAAGCCCCTCAAGCCATATAAGTGGCCAGGCCTCTCCCACCAAATTCTAGATTCAACCCACCAAATGTTCTAACTACCCTAACAACTGGACTCTTCCCCCTACCCTACAAAGTAAAAAGCCCAATCTCTGGACATGAAATCCCACCAATTTCCACCCTGGAAAGCTTCACCCTGAAAAGTTCTACCCCCTCCCCAAGAAACTCTATGTAAACCCTTGTCCTCTACTGAATAGAGGCAACTGCCCTCCTGGTTTTCCCCTCAATATATCTCTTGTGTAAAATTTGTTGTATGGTGTGAATTTGTTGTATTCCTTGACTCCCAACTGCCAGGATACCTTTCCATCCAAGCTGAAACACAATAATGACAAAGAAAATTATAGACTCAGGAAGATTTACTGGGTAATGGATACTGGTTTTTACTAGTTAAGAAGTTATGTAGGATTCTCTAATTGCCTTGAGACTTGAAACCTAAAATTCTGTGTTGCTGTTTCTTTTTACTCTTTTTGGGAGGCCTGGCACCCAACTCCCAAATAAATCACACATGGAGGCTTATACTTAATTATAAATGCCCAACCTTAGCTTGACTTGTTTATTGCCAGCTTTCCTAAACTTAAATTATCCCATCTACCTTCTGCCTTTGGGCTTTTCCCATTTTCTTGCTTCTGTAGAAGGAGGGATGCTTTTCCTCTCTATAATTCTGTTTTGGTCCCCTGCATACTCAATGGAAGGACTAAACTGTAGATGTATCCAACCTTCTTATTAAATAAGAAACACAGAACCAATGCAAAGAAGAAAGCCAAGAGGTCAGAGCTAAGAGCTAAAACCTTACCCTTCCTCCTGCGGTGGTCCTACCTCTCTGAACCAGAGCTACCCCTGTGTTAAAGTCTTTATATAGAGTTCCTGTCCTGCCTTCTCATTGGTTGTAAACCCAACCACATGACCGCCTCCTCACGGCCTGTCTGTATAGGCCTCCAGGTTTTCCATGGTTGGTATTGAGATTAAAGGCATGTGTATCCAATAATGGCTGTATCCCTGAACACACAGAGACTTACCCAGTGCTGGAATTGCAAGCGTACGCCACCACTGCCCTGCTTTCCTATGGTTTGCTAATAGCTCTGACCCCCGGGCAACTTTATTTATTAACATACAAATAACATTTTAATACAAATAAAATATCACCATATTGTAAACTCTGTCTTTTATTTATTTGTCTTATGTTCTGTTTATTCTGTTACATAGGTTTTTCCAAAGCATTGATTTCCCTTCTGCCCTGCACAGAGACAAAACTGTTTCAATTGCAGGAAGATCATAAAGGAGATTTCCTGAAAAGCTTCCACCTTGTCACCCCTGTATGTTTTGAGGATTGACATATGGAGGGCTCCAGACTGTCCCTAGTGCTTCAGCTTGGCTTAGTTCCTGCCAGTGATGTGGCCTAATCCATGGACATAAGCCTGTATTTCCTCTTGTAGAGCCTGATATCCATTTGTCTGCCTAGTCCTTCATCCGGACCTTGTCCTGTCTTCTTGCTTCTGCAGATGGACTCAAGTCTGCAGCTCTGATCTCACATCCAAGCTGCTTTTTTAGCTCTGCTCCAGCTTGACTTCCATTTTTCTCTTATCACTGCAGACTGTTCACATTTCTACTATCCTACTTCTGAAGATGAAGTCTGCTGTGGCCTCTTAAACCTTTAATGCACTGTGTAACCTAAGAACAACTAGCAAGCAAGCAAGCAGAAAGATAGATAAGAAAAAGCAATACACACACACACACACACACACACACACACACATATATATATATATATATATATATATATATATATAGAGAGAGAGAGAGAGAGAGAGAGAGAGAGGTAGATAGATAGATAGATAGATAGATAGATAGATAGATAGATAGATAGATAGATAGATACAGAGAAAGACTGATAGATTTACTATGTGGTGTGTGATTCATCACTAGCATTCCTAATTAAAGTTGAAATAAGTGAAGCTGTTCACCTCAGCAGAGCGAAAGTGGGAATTTATGATGAATTTCTGTCTTTGAGACATTCACACCTTATGAATTTGTTACTCAGTAAATTGTGATATGTGGAAAGACACAAGTGTTTCTTTTTGTTTGTGAAGTAATGTGCTTAGGACAAACTCTCTCTTTAGGAATGTATAACTGCCTGTGAATGTCTCCCACTCAGCTGAGCTGAGCCTTGGCTTATAGCTGCCCACTACTCTGTCTTCAAATGCTCCTAGCTCCACTTCCACCTCCCTTCTCCCACAAGTCCAATCCCTTTCTATTTCCTCCTCTGAAAAAAAGAGCAGGTCTTCAAGGAATGACAGTCAAGCAGGACAAAATAAGATAAAATAAGACAAGATAAAAGCTGTCCTATGAAGCAAAAAAGGACAACACAATAGGAGGAAAAGAATCTCAAGAGCAGGCAAAAGTGTGAGCATTGCAGCTTAGATGGAAAGGGATCCTGGCAGTCAGGAGCCAAGGAGTACCGTGAAGTCACAGAATCATAGCCACTCATAGGCCTGCTCCAGGGAAAGATTTCCCCAATGTAACAACTCTGCTCTGGCAGGAGAGGGTTTCCCCAGTGAATTATGCTCAGGTGCCCTGGAGTTTAACAACTCTGCTATGCTAGGGGAAGGTTTCCCCAGGGAAAGTTACAGTTCTGCTATGCTCAGATTCCTGCAAGAATTGTTACTTCTCTGCTCCCCTCCATTCCAGAAAAAGGTCTCACCCAAACCTCATTCAAGAGATTTATTGTGAAGGAAGAATCCAGGAGGGTGGCTGCCTCTGCCAGGGTGGAAAAGGCAGCTCCCAACTGAACAGGTACACTCTTATAAAGGGCCTCTTATATTGAGTTCCCAGGGTCTGGGGGCTTAGCTACATCTAGCATGTGATATCTGAGGGAAAAAAATCTGTGCACACTATGTTCTTATGTCTGTTAACTTTATTTCTCTAAGACAAAATTCTATCAATTCAGCTATAGCTCAGTCAGGCACTCAGGACAAGAATAAATATAGATACACCAAGCCCTTTATCCATCAACTTTATTTCTCTGGGATGAAACCTTGTCTCCATAGCTTCAGTTCTGTCCAGTTCCCTAGTTCATAGTCCTGCTAATGGCTAAACTCCTATGCTTCCAGCCTTATCTTCATCCTCTATATCCTCTTTCTCCATCTCTGCTGCTCTCTACTCCTGGCATTCAGAAGACCCTAACAGAGATCTGCTTACGCTCTACAGAACCTCTGTCGTCCTCTCCTCTCTCTCGCCATTGCTGTCTGTCTGTTTCTATGGAAAATGGCTGTCCTTTCTCTCTCTGGGCAGGAGGTTCTCTGCCTCCTCAGGAATGTTGTTTTACTTTCCACCTTGATATGTAAAAACCTCTTCTGTTCTCAGCCAATTGCTCTGGAGAACCACTAGGCCTCCTCAAGGCAGGGGATGGTCTGAGCTTCATTAGCACAAGAAACAAAGCCATGAGTCTCCTGCCAGCTTGTCTCCTAAGCTTAGCAGGGGAGTTACTACAGCAGGCCAATTGGTCTGGGCACGCAAGGATTTCATAGCAGAAGACAGCTGAAACATTAAAGGTTGGATAGTACCAAATATTCAAAGTAAATGGCTTGCCTCTTGACAGACCCTTGGTCTGGTCAAGGTATAGCTTTAATACACAGCTGAATCTCTATGATATATTCTTGTGGCCCACAAGATTCTTACGGGCAGAGTTTTTCCAGGGTGAAGATTTTCAGAGTATGAATTGGAAGGATTTCAATCCCTGAGTTTGGACATGCTCAGAGACTGGCTGGATTTTGTGCTCAGGGATTGGTTGATTTTTTTTTGCTCAGGGATTGGTTGTTTTTTGTGCTGAGTTGGTCAAGGGCAGAGTGTTTCTTTGGCTCTGGTTTCAGGGCCCAAGTGTTTCTTTCACTGGCTCTGGTTTTAGGTCCAAAGTGTGTTTTTGGCTCTAGTTTCACAGATGAGTATGTTTCTTTGGCTCTGGTTTCAGGGCCAAAGTGTGTTCCTTTCACTGGCTCTGGTTTCAGGACCAGGGTGTGTTTCTTTGGCTGGCTCTTTTACCCTATAACAAGAGTATGAGAAACACCTGCTCCTACTGTTAGGAATATCACAAAAACACCAAATTAACAACCATAACATATTCAAAAAGGACCTACTGCAGACCAATACAGGCCCCATGCTTGCAGCTTCAGTCTGTGTGAGCCCTTATGAGCTCTGCTTAGTTTCCTTGGTGGGACATGTCATATTTCCTTATTTCAATTAATTATTTTCTTACATAAGAGTTGCTTTGCTTGGGCTGGAGAGATGGCTCAGCCGTTAAAGGCTAGGCTCACAACCAAAAATATAAGAGTTGCTTTGCTCATGGTGTCTCTTCAACAGCAATAGAAGTGTGACAAAGACCCTAAGCCTTTGACTTTCAACCTTGATATCTGGGCTAACATCTCTTATTGGTAAAAAGATATTCTAAGCATGTACCTCAGAATCAAAAAACAGCAGCCTCCATCCAGCCTGATACTAAGGAAGCTGAATATCAAATACCTATAGATGCAAAGTCCATCACCTTGCAATGGCTGACCACAGATTATTCCACATATATATTTGGGATGTATATCCCAATTACTTTTCTTATTAATGTCACAAAATACCTGACAAAAGCAATACAAGCAGCGTTCACTGTGGCTCACAATGAAGGCACAGTCTGTGCCATTAGAGACCATGCCCAGCTGCTGCCACTGCTAAGGCCTTAGAGCCTGCAGAGGACCTTCCCTTCTCACAGGTATCACCAGGCTTCTGCAGAGTCACTGCGTGTGAATCTCCAACCAATACATTTCCAGCAACCATGGTTTTTTCCTGGGGATGAGAGTTTACATCCTAGAAGGTGTTGATGGCCACAGTGCTTTCTTCCCATCCTTTCTAAATACTGTTTCAGAATCAGTAATAAGAAGGGAGTCTGCATCTGCCATGAGGCCCAGATTCCTTTCTTCAGATCTCTTACCAAGCTGTCTGTCTCTGGTACTGTGCTTTAACCCTCCTCAGAACCTCTGCTGTACTCTTGACTGTCTGCTGACCATGATGTTGGTAACCCTTATACTAAACTTCTTACTGCCCCCACAATCCATTTTAGTGAACCCATTGAGTCCTCATCTGTGACCTATCACAGTTTATCATTGTGAGGGAAGCATAATGGCAGAGCGTGAGATGGCTTATCACTTTGTATCTGTAACCAGGAGGCAGAGAGCAATGAATGCTGGTGCTCAGCTGGCTTTCTCTTCATTATACATTCCATGATTCCAGTCCATGTAATGGTGTCACAGCACATTAGTATGAATCTTCTCACCTCAGACAAGTCAAAATAAAAATTTTCCACAGGGAGTCCATCTGATAGTCTGAATGTAATTGGCACCCATAATCTCATAGGGACTGACAGTATTAGGAGGTGTGACTTTGTTGGAGTGGGCATTGCCTTGTTGGAGGAAGTGTGTCACTGTGAGAGCAGGCTTTGAAGTTTCCTATACTCAGGATACTTCCCAGTGTCTCAATTGACTTCCTGTTGCCTGCAAGACGTAGGACTCACAGCTACTCCTCCAGCACCATGTCTGCCTGCATGCCACCATGCTCCTGCATGCCATGATGATAATGGACTGAATCTCTGAATTGTAACCAAGCCACTCTAATCAAATGTTTTACTTTATAAGAGTTCCACAGTCATTGTCTCTTCACAGCAATAAAAGTCCTCACTAAGACAGTCCAGATCAACTGGAATAGACAATATCAAATGTATTGATCTATTACTTACTTTGTTCTTTGATGGTAAAGGTGCAAGTAATCTCTTCCAAGACCATCTTTCCATTCACGGAAAATAGTCCATATCACCACATTTCCCTGTGTCTGATAATTTTCTTCTTGGAGTTTTTGTGCCTATAACTGTTTTGCTAGGCTTCTGTAGACAAATTTCTAAACAGTCTTATTAAATAAGAAACACAGAGACAAATACAGAGGTAATAGCCAAAGAGATCAGAGAAATAGCAAATAGCCATGACTAGCCTTAGCTTACCACCATGCTGTAGCTTCCCCAGTGAGAGACCTTCTTCCTGTCTAACTTGCACTTTTATTGCCTTCCTGTTCTACCTTCTCATTGGCTGTAAGCCCAGCCACGTGACTTCCTCATCACTGCCTCTAGGTCTCTACGGTTGGTACTGGGATTAAAGGCGTGTGTCACCACACTTGGCTATGTCCTTGACCACACAAAGACTCTGCCTGCCATGTGATCAGATTAAGAGCATGTGCTACCACCACCTGACTTCTGTTTATGGCTCACTATGTGACCTCTGATCTCCAGGCAAACTTTATTTATTAACATACAAATAAAATATCACATTTCAGCACAAAAAAATCACCACACTTCCCCTTTTTATTCTAATAAAAAGAAAAAAGGTTATAACTAATATTAAAAAACTATATACAATAAGTGCTATAACTATATACAATATATACAAGCAATAAATAACCTCAACAATGTCTAGTCCATTTGCATTTGATAAACTCAGAGAAAATATTCCATTATCTGTCCTATTTTGGTAAGTCCAAAATGTACCTGATTCACTTTCTATCCTATCTTATATTACTAACAGAGAACTATCTTATAATATCTTTCAAATTTATACACTTTGCACCTCTTTAGTGAGTTTCTTTTCTGAAATTCTTAACAAGGAAAACTATAACTATTTAATCTTCAACTAACTGTAACTATAACTATCTAATCTTCAACTAACTATAGCTATAACTTCAGCTACAGGCTTCAATAGCCCACTATAAGCAAATTAGACTCATTTGTGTTCCTCCCACCAGACAAAGAACTCGGGAACTTGTCTTGCACCCACCAACCACATAATGCAAGTTTTATTGGCTGTAATTTAAAGAAAAGAAAATCTTGACAAAAACAACTTAAGGGAAAAGTGGTTTCTTTTGGTTCACAGTTCCAGGGTGTAGTCCAGCATGGTGGGGAAGTCAAAGCAGCAGGAGCTGGGAGCAGCTGGTCACATGATACTCACAATCAGGACACAGGTGAATGCATTCATGTCTGCTCACCATGAAGATGCAATATGTGCTATATATGTAGAAACACAAGATAAAGTATAATGGAATGTGTTATGTAATCACACTTATTACAGGTATTAATCTCTGTACCCATAGGGTTAAACTAAGCTACAATAAAGTCTGGGGAGTGGCCATCACCAACAGGTATGGTTTGAACATGACCACAGACAAAAAATGCAAGGAGAATGCAGAAGAAAAGGGCAGCTTCAGACTTCATTGTTGTTTTGAATCAGAGAAATCCAAACTTTCCTTTAGTTTATAGACATTCCAACTGACCAAGTCAGGCCAACACAGACCATCTTAGTTCAGGCCATTCTTTAGGGAAATGATCAGTAAACTTTGTAAAGTCCCTTCACACAGCCACCTAGGTTCATGTTTAGTGAGGTGGCTCCTGGGAAGTGTGCAGGCTACACAGGGCACTACTCCCCACGTCTTTCTGCTTCCCACCAGGGAGCAATCCTACAAGCATATCCTAGGGTGAAACATACTAGGAAGGAAGTTGTAGACTACAGTTCCAAGGTGACATACACAGATCTGTCCCACTTGGAACTCACAACTTTGGTCAAATGTGCTTTACTTCCCTTTGACTTTCTTTTGCTTTTTATATTTATTTATGTACTTATACCATGGCATATATGTGGCTGTCAGAGGACAGCTTGCAGGAGGCAGTCCTCTACTTCCATGTGGGTTCTTGGGATTGAACTTGGGTAATCAGACTTGCCAAGAAGCACCATGTCACTGTCAGATCCAAAGGGGGACATTGTACTGGCTAGTTTTATGTCAACTTGACACAATCTGAAATCTTCAGAGAAGAGGGAGCCTCAATTGAGAAAATGTCTCAATAAGATGTGACTGCAGGCAAGCTTGTAGGGAATTTTCTTTTTTTTTTTATTAAGAGATTTTCTATTCATTTTACATACCAACCACAGATTCCCCTGTCCTCCCTCCTCCTGCATCTCAGCCTTCTCCCCCAACCCACCCCCCATTCCCACCTCCTCCAAGGCAAGGTCTCCCATGTAGAGCCTGGTACATTCAGTTGAGGCAGGTCCAAGCCCCTCCTCACTGCACCAAGGCTGTGTAAAGTGTCTCACCATAGGCACTAGGCTCCAAAAATCGGCTCATGCACTAGGCTCCAAAAATCGGCTCATGCACTAGGGTCAGGTCCCAATCCCACTTCCTGGGGACCCCTATACAATTCAAGCTAAACAACTGTCTCACTTATCCAGAGGGACTAGTTCAGTACCATAGAGGATCTTCAGTGTGTTTCCACTGTTTTTGGCTAGTTGTCTCTGTACTTTTTCCAGTCATGGTCTCCATGTCCCTTGCTCATGGAATTTCTTCTTTCTCTCATCGATTGGACTCCTGGAGCTCTGCCTGGGACTCGGCCATGGATCACTGCATCTGCTTCCATCAGTCACTGGATGAGGGTTCTATGATGACAGTTAGGGTATTCAGCCATTTGATCACCAGAGTAGGCCAGCTCAGGCAACCTCTCAACTATTGCCAGAAGTCTATGGTGGAGTCATCCTTCTGGATTCATGGGAACCTCCCTAGCACTCTGCTTCTTCCTATTCCCATGGTGTCTTCATTTATCATGGTATCTCTTTCCTTGCTCTCCCACTCTGTTCCCATTCCAGCTCGAACCTCCCACTCCTCTAAGTTCCTATCCCCAGTCCCTTGTCCCCCATTACCCTCCTCATCCCCAGTTTGCTCATGTAGATCTCATTTTGTTTTATTGGCTGTGTCCTTTGCCCTACAAAAGCTTCTCAGTTTCAAGAGGTCCCATTTATTAATTGTTACTCTCAGTGTCTGTGATACTGGTGTTATATTTAGGAAGTGATCTCCAGTGCCAATGCATTCAAGACTACTTTCTACTTTCTCTTCTATCAGGTTCAGAGTAACTGGATCTATGTTGAGGTCTTTGACCCACTTGGACTTTCGATAGATATGGATCTATTTGCAATCTTCTACATGTTGACATCCAGTTATGCCAGCACCATTTGTTGAAGATGCTTTCTTTTTTTCATTGTACAGTTTTGGCTTTTTTGTCAAAAGTTAGGTGTTCATACCTGTGCAGATTAATGTCAGGATCCTCAATTAGATTCCATTGGTCCGCATGTCAGTTTTTATGCCAGTACCAAGCTGTTTTTATTACTGTAGCTCTATAGTAGAGCTTGAAGTCAGAGATTGTGCTGCCTGCAGAGGTTGCCTTTTTGTACAAGATTCTTTTTAGCTATCTTGGGTATTTTGTTTTTCCATATGAAGTTGAGTATTGTTCTTTCCAAATCTGTAAAGGGCAGTGTTTCTCTGATTTCTTTCTCAGCCCATTTATCATTCGTATATAGGCAGGCTACTGATTTTTTTTTTGAGTTGATCTTGTATCCTGCCACATTACTGAAGGAGTTTATCAGCTGTAGGAGTTCCCTGGTAGAGATTTGGGGGTCACTTATGTACACTATCATATCATCTGCAAATAGTGAAAGTTTGACTTCTTCATTTCCAATTTCTATCCCTTTTGTTGTCTTATTGCTCTAGCTAGAACTTCAAGTACTATATTGAATAAATATGGGGAGAGTGGACAGCCTTGTCTTGTTCCTGATTTTAGAGGAATCATTTTGAGTTTCTCTCCATTTAATTTGATGTTCACTGTCAGCTTGCTGTAAAATGCCTTTATTATGTTTAGGTATGTTCTTGTATTCCTGATCTCTCTAGAACCTTTATCATGAAGGGGTGCTGGATTTTGTCAAAGGCCTTTTCAGCATCTAATGAGATGATCATGTGGTTTTTTTTCTTTCAGTTTGTTTATATGGTGTATTACATTGACAGATTTTCGTATGTTGAACCATCCTTGCATCCCTGGGATGAAGCCTGCTTGATCATGGTGGATAATTTTTTTTTGATGTGTTCTTGAATTCAGTTTACCAATATTTTCTTGAGTATTTTTGCATCAATGTTCATCAGGAAGATTGGTCTGTAATTCTCTTTCTTTGTTGCATCTTTGTGTGGTTTGGGTATCAGGGTAATTGTAGCCTCATAAAAAGAATTTGGTAATGTTCCTTCTGTTTCTATGGTGTGGAACAATTTGAAGAGTATTGGAATTAGCTCTTCTTTGAAAATCTGGTAGAATTCTGCCTTGAAACCATCTGGTCCTGGGCTTTTTTTGGTTGGGAGACTTTTAATGACCATTTCTATTTCCTTAGGGGTTGTTGGTCTATTTAAATAGTTTATCTGATCTTGATTTAACTTTGGTATGTGGTACCTATCCAGAAAATCACCCATTTCTTTCAGATTTTCTAATTTTGTGGAGCACAGTTTTTTGAAGTATGACCTGATGATTCTCTGGATTTCCTCATTGTCTGTTGTTATGTCTCCCTTTTCATTTCTGATTTTGTTGATTTGGATGCTCTCTTTCTACTTTTTGGTTAATTTGGATAATGGCTTGTCTATCTTGTTGATTTTCTCAAAGGACCAACTCTTTGTTTTCTTGATTCTTTGTATTGTTCTCTTTGTTTCTATTTTATTGATTTCAGTCCTCAATTTGATTATTTCCTGGCATCTGTTTCTCCTGGGTGAGTGTGCTTCTTCTTGTTCTAGAGTTTTCAGGTGTTCTGTTAAGTCACAAGTGTGAGATTTCTCCAACTTCTTTATGTGGGCATTTAGTGCTATGAATTTTCCTCTTAGCACTGCTTTTATAGTGTCCCATAAGTTTGGGTGTGTTGTACATTCACTGTCATTGAATTCTAGGAAATCTCTAATTTCTTTCTTTATTTCTTTCTTGACCCATTGGTGATTCATTTGGGTATTATTCAGTTTCCATGAGATTGTAGGCTTTCTGTAATTTTTGTTGTTGAAATCTCACTTTAAGACACGGTGATCTAATGAAATACAGGGGGTTATTCCAATTTTTTTTTGTGTCTGTTGAGATTTGTTTTTTGAATGAGCATTTCTGATGTCTAGATGTGAAGAAGCCCTGAGCCCACAGTTTCCATCTTCATGCCATTTGGAGTCCTGGTCCAACTCCACAACTTGAAAAAATCGTGCTGATTTTATGAGACCATCTGAGCCCATCCTCTACTCTGTCATAGATGTAGACCCTGGCAGTTGTGAAGTAGGTGCTTAAATTTTGTTTGTTTTGTAATGTAGGGAACCTTGGGATTCCAAGTCATCTTGATTTACAGATAAATGTAGATGAAAAATCAAACACTCCTGGGGAATCTTCAAGTTAGAGTATTACATGTGTGGTGTAAATCTCTCTTCAGGGAACATGACTTGAGGTTTCCTTTTGCAATATAAGGCATAGTGGTGTTCATGCCTGAATGTGCCTTGGGTTTCCTATTCAGTTATATGCAGATCATTTTTTCTGATACAGTGTGTACAAGTCTATAATCTATATTCTGTCTGACACTTGGAGGTAGTTGCTTCATATACATAAGCTTTTTTGGTGCATCTATTGGAGGAGAGATTCCTTCAGTTTCACCATCTTCAGATATCCTATCTTCTACTGCAACCAGTGAGAGTAGAGTATACCTTCTTTGTGAAATTTGCCACCACTACCACCACCAACAACAACAACAAAGGAAACAGAATATGGGAAAGAGTGGTAACTCTTGGTCATATGGATAGATATGAAGGACTAGTTATACAGAGAGCACAGGTTGTTGTGCAGACCCCCCAGGGCTCCTGATTCTAACAGTCAGAAGTGTTTTAGGGATGGCAGAAACCTTGAGCACTGGCATCTGCTCAGGATCAATGTCTGCTCTAGCCACCAGAGGGCTCTGCCAGCTCAAACTTGCTTAGTATTGCCAGACTCTCACCTGATTTCTCCTTGCTCAGCAGTATTTCCTGGGCATGAAAAAGCAAGTTCTCTGTAACTTTTTTTTTCTCAGCTGGAGGCCAGTCTAATGTTGGAGGAGGGGCTTTCTCAGCCTCCAGGACAGGAGATATTTGCATAGCCATGGTCCCCTCTGAGGACAGGGACAGATAAGAAGTGACTGCCTCTCAGTAGGTTGTGTGGCTCCAGGAGAACTTTCAGGTGTCTCCACCATTGTCTGGGCTCCAGTTCTCCTCTCTTTCCTCGCTCACTGCTCAGGTGGTTGTTTACACAAGATTTTGGGAGTGTGAAGAGGAGAAATGATAGTTTACCCCTGCCCCCTTAGAGACTGGCCTTGCTTTGTCCTCACTGATACTCTGTTTCACTCCATCCTCTCCGGGTCTTGGGCTGAGGGTGTGTTAACCCAGCTACAATCTGTGTTGGGATCTTTGAGGCAGAAGATCACCATCTGCTGCACCAGCAGCATTGAAAGCAGCTCTGTATCTTGGTATCTTCAGCGTTCAGCAAGCACACCCTGTCTGCTCATCTACAAGTATGACCTAAGACTGTCTGGTGCTCCTATAGGTTCTCTGGCTCTAAGGACAGCTCCTCCAACTCTGCCACCCTAACTACATCTAGGCTGCAGCCTGAGGATGAGGCTGGCTAGAACTGCCTGTGTGTTTATAGCAGCTATTTCTGAGAGACCCCCAGATTCATGGGGAACTGAGACAGAAACTCTCTAGAGCATCACCACTTTTTGTTATCTTCAACCTTGGAAAATCGAGCTTTTGCATCTCATTTTGGAAATATGTGTTCAAGAGTCCCTTTATTTTCTAAAAACGCACTTACTTCCTACCTATATAACTATCACCTATCTGTCTGTGAGTGTGTGTGTGTGTGTGTGTGTGTGTGTGTGTGTGTGTGTGTGTGTGTGCGTGCCTGCCTGCCTGCATGTTAGTCAGAAGACACCTTGTAGAAGTCAGTTTTCTCATCAGGCTTGCAGGCAGGGAGCTTTAACCACTGAGTCATCCTGCTGAGCCCAAACCTCTTGTGTATTTTTTTTTTTAAGATTACTTCATGAAAGAGATTTACATAACTTCAGAGCTTGCCAATCTGGGATGATATTAAACTGGATATTCTTCTTTCTTCTTTTTCTGTTTGTTGTCAAGACTGGGTTCTGTTATATAACTTAGGCTGTCTTGCCAAGTGGCCCATTCTTTTCTTGAACTTGCAATCCTCTTTGTGTGGCAGAAAATATTCTTCACTCTGACACTGTTCTTGTGTTTTTGTGCAGTCTTGCCTTTAAGGAGAGAGATCTTTAGTATCCCTCCCACTTGGATGAATGCTGGACTCTGCCTTTTATTAATGAAATGTATTCTTTGATATTTTTATACATGTCTAGAATGCATTTTAAATAGTCTTACCTCCTACCTTGTCAGTTCCACCACTACAAATCCCTTTCCCCTATTTTTATTTTTTTGTTTTGTTTCTTACCCACTGAGTTTAAAAAGGAACATCTGTGTGACTCTGAGTTGGAATTGTCAACTGGAACCTGGTGGCCTCACCAGTGGACACACAATTGAAGACAATCACTCATCCTCTCCCAGAATATTTCAGTAGCCAATAGTTCAGTTGGTGTGTGTGTGTGTGTGTGTGTGTGTGTGTGTGTGTGTGTGTGTGTGTGTGTGTGTTCCACATGCCTCTCCTAACTTCATACTGACTGCTGACAGGTCCAGTCTTGTGCAGGGGTAGTTCAGGTAACTACAGTAGTTGCAAGTTGAAATGATTGCCATGGCTGTGTTCCACCCAGTGATGGCATTGTGCAGCACTTCTCTGTTGTTTTTTTAAAAATGATAAGTGGTGCTGGTTACTGTGCAAAAAGGTCATGAGGCATGAGCCATGACAAAACCCAGCATCAGAGCTTTATTAGGAGGAAAGCAGGGGGAGACAAAAGAACCAGGCCTGGGGAAGAAGCACATGCAGAGAGAGAGAGAAAGGGAGTGAAGCAGGAGAGAACAGAGAGAGGAAAAGGAAGAGTTTGGCTTTTTAAGGCACAGGTGGGCTTACGGAACTATACCACACATGCACAGATTGCATGACCACACCATGTGCCATAATCACCAGCACACACTGATCATGTAAGATGCAAGACCCCTTGCTTAGTTGCTGAACTGTGCATGTATGGTCATGCCACTGGAATGGGGGCAGAATCCTAACATTCCAAACTTTTTGATTATTATAAAAAAAAAAAAAGCAGGTGAACAGGAAGAGGGGCATTGTTTCTCCTGCAAAAACTGCTTCCAGCTGACTTTGTGGGTGTCAGTTGACTCTCAGGGGGTAGGGAATGGGGGGCTTCTGAGGTAGACAGGTGTCCTGGGATGGTGGGCTGTTATCTACTGCCTTGGAGCTGTTCATCTTTCTTGGCTTGGAACTCTGGCTGCTTTTGTGTCTGACAGGATGCTGGTGAGACAGAGAAAAGCTTAGAAGAATTATTATTATTTTTTATTTTCCCTTTAGGGAGGTTCCCAGGGTGATAGAGGGGGTCCCAAGACCAGGAAAGTTTGGGTTTGGCACTTATCTTGAAGTAGATTCGAACTGTTGGATGGTTTTAAGCTGGTTTCTGGAGCTTGGGAAAAAAATTTTAAACATATTAAGAAGCAGCCATGAGAAAATAAGTCTTGGGCTAGTGACCATTGTAGTGTTTAGTACTCTGCTTATATTGGTTAGTGTTAATAAGAGAGAGAGAGAGAGAGAGAGAGAGAGAGAGAGAGAGAGAGAGAGAGAGAGAGAGAGAGAGAGAGATTGGAACATGTTTTTAATTTTTACCTGAGATTATCTTTATCAGAGATAGATTATTTTAAGGCACCTGTTTCCTTTATTAGTTTAGCACTCAGGAGACACAGGTGATCAATTGTTGAGAGTATTTAACAGTAATAGATGGTTATATTAAAGTCTGGGTTTTTGTTGTTTGTTTGTTTGTTTGCAGAGCCCAGACCCTTTTTGGTCTGGGGGTGTCAATATCTTTTAACTGTTACTGTTTATTTACCACCTGGGTATATACTTGATGGTCCTTGGACTCCAGCTCTATGATGACACTGTAACAATTAGCTGAGTAGTTAATTAGAAGAGGGAATCAGGAAGAGAAAGCTTGTGGGGTGAGAACTCATTCTTTGGAAATTGGGGACAAGGCAGTGGATCCTGATGTCCTCTGGAATTGAGAGAGATCAGGGCCCTGTCTGTGTCACTGTGCATGGGAAGCACTGCTGACTGGTCTGGAGTGAGGCACATGGAGGGAGCAAATGAAATGAAAGCTCCTACCTTAGCTGGAAAATCTTCCCATTACTAACCCTGAAAGCACAATTAAGTCTGGGGAGATGGGTTAGGCTGCCCCACTACCCCGACAATAGGGAAATGAGAAGGAGAGATGAGACCTCCAAACACCCTCAGGACTGAGGAAGTGGCTCCGGTATCCAGAAGGAAGGAAATGGGTCACCCAGATGTTATTGTTACTACCCTGGGTTCTCTGTATGAGATGGGAGTGGCCGGGCTGGGAACTGGGCAGCTTCAGTCATCGCTGAAGGCCAAGCCCAGGAAGTCAGCCGGAGGGTGGTCCTGATCTGATGTCCCTCTGCTGCTAGGTACACTGAGGCAGTCAGCTGACCAGTGGCCCTTCTGGCAGCATTTTGGGCAAGGCCCTATTGGTGCCCTTGTGGGGTGGTGGTGCAAGCCCGAGCCCAATGGCCTTTTTTCTCACACTTAAAACAGGGACCCAGCGGCTTCTGGGGAGCCGGTCGGATAGTGTGTGCCAGCATTTGGCAGTTTCTTTTGGGGGCTTTTTTCATCTCTCCCATGGTACACTTTAAATGTCACTGCTAACACTTCGGCCTGTGGGGTCAGGAGCCTTGTTCTTCAGATGCTAAGTTTTAGCTCTAATGTCAGGGAATTCTGGGAGATGGATTTTATTCTGTGTCTTGAATTTTTTTTTATAGTTTGCTGGCTTGAAGACAGCTTTAGGAAGACTCACCAGGAGGCAGGCTGTAAACTGATCTCTAGCTAAAGAGCCATCTACATTATTGTGATCCCCATGTGGGTCCTGATCATAAACTTATTTGCATGCATCCTAGCCTGCTTTCAGAACTGTCCATGCTTAGTGGTCCATCTGGTACCAGAGAACAGGTAAGATAAGGTTCTTTAGAGTCAGAGGTTCTTTGGGTTCAGGAAAGCACATAGACAGGAAAGAGAGAATCAGAAAGGGAACGTTTAGAGCTTAGGTAAAAGTGTGAGGATAAGGCAACTCTTCATTTGCCCATTTGTTGGCAGAAGTTAGATAATTCTCGTGAAATATCAGGTTCAAGCAGCCATTAAATGGCCAAATTTACTAGTATCTGGGGATATTTAAGGCATTTGTCGGAGGAGGAGTGGAACCATGAGAAGAAAACCCCTATGTCCCATTGCTGCAGCCAAGAGAAAAAAAATAAAATAACAAACGGGATCCCAGGCTCCTCTGTCAAGCATCCCTGAGGATAAGCAGCCATGGACCAGCATAAATTAACAGCACAAATTACCCAATCATCATCACGAAAAGGGCAAGGGCTGGGGCGTATTAACCGGAGGACTCCCTGGGGGCTCAGACAGCATTCAATACTTCGTCAATAGAGAATGTGTCATGGTACGCAGCCAAGGACCCCCGGGGGTCTAGTGCGAGGAATATATCTCAGGCTACAGTCACAGGGAATGGCAAGGGATAGGAAAGGGGAAACTCACCAATCTGATTAGCGGGTGTGTTGCACAGAGCGGTCCTGGCAGCTGGGCAAATGAAAAGAGAAGAGCAGGCAGTCGCAGCTCCAATAAACCACAGTACAGGATCCCAGATGCAGAGTCGCAGACACAGAGCACTGGAAGAGCCTGTCTCGTCATGGCACCAATGCTGTTTTTTAAAAATGATTTGGTTACCATGTGCAAAGGTCATGAGGCACAAGCCATGACAAAACCCAGTATCAGAGCTTTATTAGGAGGAAAGGGGAACAAAAGAACCAGGCCTAGGGAAGAAGCACGTGCAGAAAGCAGAGAGAGAGAACAGAGAAGAGATAGTGGGGGGGGGGGTGTCTGTGTCCGGCTTTTTAAGGCACAGGTGGGCTTATGGAGCTAAGCCATGCATATGCAGATTGCATGATCATGCCATGCTCCCATAATCATCAGTGCACACTGATGACATACTGAACTGCACATGTGTGGTCATGCAGCTGGAGTGGGGGCAGAATTCTAACACTCTCTTTATTGTATAATCTCTCTGCCCAGCTGCCACAGTGTTGCTGAGCTCAGAGGAGTTGGTATAAATGTCTTGTTTTAGGCTCAAAACTTAACCATCACTTATTCT
This sequence comes from Peromyscus californicus insignis, assembly GCF_007827085.1. Lineage (NCBI taxonomy): Eukaryota > Metazoa > Chordata > Mammalia > Rodentia > Cricetidae > Peromyscus > Peromyscus californicus. Next base: position 8,582,032 of record NW_026294458.1, on the reverse strand, counting down.
CAACACCTGCAAAGCCATGGGTCTCTGCATTTACCATTGTTCACTGCAAAGAGAGGGAGGCTTTTCTCATTAAGGACGATGGTAGCATTTGTCTATGGGTATAAATATAGCTATTTAGAAGATCATTACATGCTATGTCCATTTACTAGATAACAGTATTAAGTTCCCCCTATGTCCTATGATGTCCCCAAGCATATGCTTTTCACCAGATTTACAGTACCGTGTATGGGTTCTTTTCTGTGGAAAGGACTCAAATGTAATCAGAGTGTAGTTGGTTGCTCACATAACAGTTTGTCACTGTAGCAAAGAGGGCATATCTAGCCCAGGAGGATCACAGCTAGGTGAGACTGCTGAAGACTTTTCTCCTCCAGTAGCCAGTGTGGTTTCTTCTGGCACTATGAAAGCTAGCCAGCATGGAGGAAGCTTTCAGCTGTTTTCTCTGTATCTTCCAACCAAGATGGGTGTCATCTTCAGACATAGGTTCTTATCATCTAGTTGTAGAAGGCAACCAAGGTTAGAACTTGTGGCTTTATAGGGCTGGGAGAACCAAAAGCAAGGCAACTCTTCCTCCACAGCAAAAGTGGCTCGTCTCTGTGATCACCTCTGTGATTCTTACACATTTTGAATTTCTATTTCTATTTGGTGCTTCAGTTGCTGTTGCTGATGGGGTCACATAGTTCCCCAAGCATTGCAGGCTACAGCCCATACTCCCTGTTACTGCTCCCCCTAGAAACCAGCATTTCTTTACCTCCTTCCTACACTACTCATAGTAGCATGGTCAGAAGCCAATTCCCAGATTCCCATGTCACTAACAACATGGTTGTCTATCTGAGAAGTTGGTTTGGTTACAAAAGCCAATAATCAATGATTTGTGGATCAGAATCTTAGGAGCATTCTCAGGTCAGTGACACATGCACTTGGTCCTGGAAGGACTGAAGGCCTGAGAACTGGAGAGGCTGCAGGCCTGAGGAAAGGGGTGGCCTTGTTTCTGTTCCTCACAGAGAAAGGAGGGCCATAGAAGCCAGAGAGACACACATGAGCAGAAAGAGAGTGGGTCAGTGAGTGTGTGTCGGTGGGCCACTTCGGTGGGCCACTTCAGTGGGCCAGGTCGGCACTTTCCCCCCTTTGGATGCCTTCCAGGGTCTTCCTGTGCTTTCAGGCAGTGAACCAGCAGTGAATCTCCATCCACTTGCCTGGGTGTACAAGTTGTGTTAAGAGAGTTCCAGCAGCCAAAGAGAACAGATGTGCCAGGTAGATGGGTAGGTGCAAGGACCTGAGATCCCTCTGTCACACACTCTGTTACCACCATCTGCTTATACACCATCCCAGTCATGACCACAGGAGCAGGGGAGCCCTTCGCATTTGAGCCTGGGATAATCTTCCTGTCAGACTTCTACTCTGTGTTCCAAGGCAGTCAGATGGCTCCAGCCCTGTAACCTAAATAATCCCCAGATGGGAGGTGTTCAGGCCTGGCCTGAGATGAAGGGGAGCTAGACCTGGGCCTGGGAAGGGTGGGTAAGGAGCTGTCTGCCATGTTCTCTGAGTACTTCCCTGAGGCTGTGATTGTCAGGTAGATGGAGACCAAAGCCTTGTTTCTTCCAGTACCTGTGGAAGGAAGGCATGATAAAGAGGTGGGAAGGTGTCAGACAGAAGGACACTAGACTGCTTGGACCAGTCCTTGATCCAGAAGAACAATCCAAAAGGTAGAGTGCCTGGGAGTTGAATTGGTCTGCAGACCCTGGGAGGAGACCCACAGGCAGGCTGAACCATTCTGAGCAAAGCCAGAATATAGTTCCCTGCCCCTCCCCCATGCCTGCGTCCCTTGGCTGGAATTCCTGCCCCATCTCTAGCCTCCAGTCCCTGATGTAGACAGGAATATGGACACGGAGTCCTGGGTATCGCTCTCCAGCCTCTTCTCAGCACACATGGACTTCAGCATCTGGAAGACATGGAGGGGAACCACATCAGATTCATCAAGTTCACCATGATCCTCGGGAAACAAATGTGCTGCTTAGTGAAACCTGCAAGTCTCAGGGCAGACCTGCTCCATGAGCTGGGGCAGCTGGGCCACCACCCTGAAAACCGGTACAGAGACGTGGAAGTTTTCATAGTAGCTGATGGGGGCTCTGAGGGGTCCTGAAGCAGGCCTATCTGCAGGGAGTATGAGCTGGAAGCCCTGACTCTTGCCTTCTCACTTGAACACCTGAAGGTCGATGGCGATGCCAGCAGCCTGTGCAGCCTCACACAGCTCCATCACCTAGGTTCCATGCACCTTCTTCTGCCAAAACGCCAGCTTCTGCACTGTTGAGGCCTCCAGCCCTGTGGCTGTCCCGCATCCACCAGCTGCCACCAATACTGCAACCTGAAAAAGGTGAGCATAGGGTGGCCGCCAGGAGAGTCCACATTGCCTCCTACTGGCCACCTGTTTCCATGCAGGGTCCCCTCAGATCCCATCCATGCAGCTCCAGCAAGGAGGGCAGAGACTGGGAGGAATCTTTACATAGTTGATTGCTTGACTTGTACTGAGCACCTAGTGTTCACAGAGCAGTGTGTTAGACATGGGGATAGTGTGGTGCAAAGCAGCACCCAGAACCGTGCCTGGCATATACTGGGTTCTTGGCAAACGCCTGTTGGACAATGGGTATTCATGATTGCATGTAATTATCTTTTCTGCCGAGGGTCCCTCAACAGCTTTTACTTTTATGCGCAGCCTCATTCTTTCCCCCTGGAACGCATACATTTAGGCCGAAGGGGAAGCGGACGCCATCACTGCACATGCGCCTATGTAGCCAACTGCTCTTTGTTCCTATGCTCTGTGGGGTTTTGTATTGCACATGCGCGTTTCCCAGGCAGTTGTGGCAGTTTTCCTACTAGGCAGGGGGCGTGGCTTGATGACTCATTTTGATGATACTATTTCCAGGTAGTGTGGCTGGCTGGACAGTGGCGTCTATTTCTGAAGGTAGGTGGACTCATACAATGACCAGAGACGAACTCAGCAAGTCACCTTGGTCTGTGTGATGTGAATGGCAAATGCTTGACGGGCGACCATGAGACAGGTGTCACTGCCATCTGTGCAGAGTGACCTGAGGGGCCAGTCCAGGAGGCCCATGAAGGGGGAATGGGATGAGGAGGGGCATTTAAGATTTGTGCAGGTGTTCTGAGAGATGTTTGGTCTCATAATGCTTTGTTTGGATATTTTTAAACCTTGCTGGACTTTTGCTTATATATTATGGATTCCATTTAGGTGTTTTCATGGATTTTGTGTCTTTTTCTTTTCCTTTAATTTTTTTCTCTTGGTTTGATTTTTTCCAATGGACCTCTTTGTTTGCCAGAGATAGAGAAAGAAGACCTTGGGTTGAATAGGTTAGGAAGGTGAGAGGATCAGGAGGAGGTAGGGGAGGAAACCAGCATCAGATTATAGGGATAAAATTATTTTCAATAAAAAAAAGCAGTATGTGAGATGAATAGTCTCCAGTCTTAGAAAAAGTTGTCCATTATTGGGAAGGGGAGAGTTTAGAGCATCTGTTCAGTACTCAGCCTATCTCCTTTCTTCCCTGAACTGGACACAGCATCCCTGGATATGCTGCTCTTCATTGCTTCTCACCATTTATACTTCAGGGACCTTTGGCCAGGCACCAGGGTCCAGGCCTCAGGACTAAACCCTGGGGTGGATGCTCTAGACATGGCTCTCCATGATAAATGGGACATCTGTCACCAATGAGGATCATGGTGACGGGAAGCTGCTGGTAAGTGTAAAGAGCCAGTGCTGGCTGTGGGGATTGAGTTTGGCTCCAGGAACAGACATCACATGATATATGTGCATCTAGTCTGGCACTCACTTCACAGAGTGGAACATCCAGGTGTTTGCTTGCAGGATTCCAGAATATTTCCTCAGGTTCTTGCATAGCTGTGGCCATGATGTACCTGTAGGCCCTGCCTCTTTAGTTTCTCGTGGGGTTGCTGGCTTGAGTAGGTAAGCTGGTGATTCCAGGATGCAGCTCCTGTTGCTCAAAACCCCCTAGAGTATAAACAGGAGGGAAATCCAGATGTTGTGCAGTAGTATCCTAGCATAACAGCTGTCTCTATGAGATCAGCTGTGCCTGTTTGTAGGTGTATCACCTCAGCCCACAGATGGCAGTATTCCTTCCTAGAAGCAAGGTCAAGGTTGGCTCATTGGACCCTAACTTGAGTAACTCCAACTGGCCATTTGCATATAATTCTGCCTTAAGCACACATGGCCTGGACTCCAGGAAATGCCAGAGGGTGAGATTGAATAGGCTGAGGGAGGTGAATTGAGGGCTCTTGTACTAATACACACTTAGGCACTCAAACATTTACACACTCTCTTACATACATTAGCATGCTCACAGATAATCATACACACACACACACACACACACACACACACACACACACACACACACACACACTTGTACTTGGAGTTGGCTAGTGTTTTGTCAGCATAAGATAGAGCCATTTTGAAGGGGAACCTCAAATGTGAAAATGCCTTAAACACATTGGCCTGTGGCCAAGTCTGTGGTGCATTTTTTGATGGATGATTGATGTCAGAGTGCACAAAAGACATGTAAACATGGTCGTATACACACATAATCAATCACACAATCATACCTTTACACATTCTTCATAGTCCTTGCACTAATGATACATTCTGTGCTAGTTAGTTTTTATCAGCTTAATGCAAACCTAGATATTAAAATAAAAGAGATAATCTCAGTTGAGGAACTGTCTCTTTCAGTTTGGTATGTGGTCATATCTGTGGGGCATTTTCTTAATTACTACTAATGAAGGAGGAACCAACCCACTGTGGGTGGTGCTATTCTTATGCACATGAGCATGGTCTATATAAGAAAGGTAGCTGAGCACACGAGAAGAAGCAAGCCAGAGGAAGCCAGCCAATAAGCAGCTTTAGTCCATGGTTTCTGCCTTCAGGTCCTGCTTTGTGTTCCTGCCTTGGCTTCCTTCCCTGCTGGATGAACCTGCAAGCTGAAATAAACACTTCCTTCCCAAGCTGCTTTTGCCTTGATGCCTGTCACAGCAACAGAATGTAAATTGGTCATGATGCTACAAACTTGAACACTACAAAACACACGCTCAATATACATTCTGCCACTGATACACATGTGAACTCACACACTCTTCCATACTTTTCTCCTCTCACCCACACTCACACAGTCACACTTACTGTTGTGCTCATAAACACATGTTCTTGCATGGTGTCACTAACTCCTTACATGCACAACTACCTCACTGACACTCGCTTACACTAAAGATACTTATACTGTTGTCTGCTATACACTGTCACTTCTATGCACTCTTTCATTCACATACACACACACACACACACACACACACACACACACACACACACACACACCACTGTAATATACTTCCAAGCACATACCCAAAGAAACACAATTCTATACTCAAACCCAAGTTCTTCGAATCATGCTCATATAGGCATGAGCAAACTATGATCATATAAACACACACATCATGATACATGAATGTACTATTATACACACCCGCACTCATGCTTATACACACAGTCTCACATAAGCTCACAGTGTCAATCAATGTCTTAAAATCATTGACCCTAATCTATCCCTAGCCCAGTAATGATCTTAACCACAGCTCTAATTCTAAACCAAACCCTAACAGTATGACTAACTCTAACCCTATCCCTATCCTTCCTGCAAGATGCACTAATGTAATAGTGGCTTGTGGGAGTCACCAACCAGTCTGATTGATTTAAGGCCCAATCCATGAGATGGAATTATCCCTGACATAATGTGAGGGCCAAGAACCTGAGACTGCATAGCCCAGGGGCTTGGGAAAACAGAATAGTACTGTTCTGGCAATGGAAAATAGCAATAAAAATACTCTAATGACATTCTGCTATCTCATAGATCAGTGTCTCCTAGGCAGCCATCAGAAACTTCCTCCTGCAGTGCATGGGAACAATAAGGAGACCCAGATCTAGACAATGTGCTGATAATGAGAGACATTAAAAACTCAGTCCTAGATGGGATGTCTCCACCAGAACTCTCCACTCAGGCCTCAGAGAACTCTTAGAGGAGGAGGCAGAAAGAGTGTAAGAGCCAGAGGGATGGAGGACACTGGGAAACAACTTCTTCTATACACAGAAGAAGCAATGCATATATGAACTCAGACTGTGTGATCACACAAAGGGCCTGCATGGGAGAGGGCCAGATGGGGTCCCAGGGTTGAGAGGAGAAGAGGACACAATCTCACATTCTTACCCCAGTTACCTCCACTTGATAACTGCTCACAAATGAAAAATTAGTTATTTCCAATGGAATCTCCATGGGTATACAACCACTTGTGTGGACAGACCCTATGACCAGAAGTCAACACAAAATGAACTCAGTGGCCTTTTGGGATGTTCTTTGCTGCATAATGCTTTCTTGGGGCATCATATTTATTCATTTATTTGTTTCTTTAATTTTTTTAACTTATTGGTCCTTTGCATATATATTAAGTTCTCCAGTTTTGTGCTTTCATGGGATTTCTGTGTGCAAGTGTGTGTGTGTGTGTGTGTGTGTGTGTGTGTGTGTGTGTGTGTGTGTGTCTGCATCTATATGGGTTACTTGTCTTTTTCTATTCTTTATTTTGCTCTGTTTGATATGTTTGTTTTTACTCTATCAAAGACTCAAGTCTTTCTTTCTCTTTGTGACATATTGTGCTTAGAACATACCCTCTATCCTTAGGAGGGGACAACTGTCAAGAAACTCCTTCCACTCAGCTGAGCTGAGCCTTGGCTCATAGAAGTGGCACTATTCTGAGGTGTACTTCTGTTGGAGGAGGTATGACCTTGTTGGAATAAGTATTTCACTGTAGGGGTAAGCTTGTGATCTTCTATATGCCCATGCCACACCCAGTTGCTAGGTCCATTTCCTGTTGCCTTCTAATCAAGAAGTACCCAGCACCATGTCTGCCTGCATGCTGTCCATCTAACTGCCGTGTGATGATAATGGACTGAACTTCTGAACTGTAACTTGCCCCCAAAAAAGATGTTTTCCTTTATAAGAGTTGCTGTGGTCATGGTGTCTCTTCACAGCAATAGAGACATTAATTAAGACATTCTATAACAGAATAAGAAGAATGTAAGACAAATAAATGACTGAGTTCAGTCCTTCTGTTGAGTAATCGGGAAAAACAAAGAAGATTTACAGAGAGAAAAAGCAGCCCCCTTCCACCCTTCATCTCTTGGGATGGTGGTCCTGACTTTACCATTGGTAATAAAACAGGAAATCAATTTCCACAGTTTAGTAATAATGCAAAGGTATTTTGTCAGAGAGTAAGGATGGCAGGGCTCCATCTCCCATGGTACTAGAAATAAAACATCTTTGTATATAGTACTCTGGAATGACAAGACTTTCTCAATAATATTGCAGCCATCAATCACCAATCAGACCTATGGATTCTGATGAAAAATCAGCCCAGGTTCTTAAGGGACAGTTGTGATAAAACTTCTTCCTCACATACCCTTCGGTGCCTTGGAACAGAACATCTTAATACAGCATCTCAGTGTCAGTGAGGAACCACATCTTTTAAATACACCAGTCTGAGTTTTAAGCCAAAGGATCTGAACATCCTGAATATAGAGATGATGAGGACTGTAAAAACCAAGTGTTGATACAAAATTTTAGGTCACAATTCTCAAGTCCACTAAAGAACCCTACATAACTTCCTGACAAGTAAAAACCAGTGACCCTAGCCCAGGGAACCACAAATCTTCCTGAGTCTATCATTTTCTTTGTCATTATTTATCATTACCATTAAGGGCAAAAGGTCTTTTTGTCATGGGTTGAATATGATATGTCCTATACTGCCTCATGTGTTTGGTCCCTTGATCCCCTTAGATAGTCCTGCTTGAGTAATAAGAGAATGCTTGGATGTGTGGCCTGGCTGGAGGCAGTGGGTCCTTAAGAGACTTGGGAGACTGTCAAAGCCATGAAAACAGTTGCCTCACATGCTGCTGGCAATGTGAACTCACCACCAAGCTGTGCCTGTTACTCAGAAAGCCTAAGACAGAACAACTTCGGCCTCTCTGAAGTTGTTTTATGGCATAGACTTGAGAGGAGCCATGAAAAGACCTGGAGAATGGTGATGGGTGGCGGCTAGCTGTGATTTGTCTACAACTCATATGACCTCATAGGGAGCCACTGTGAGGAATGAGAGTCCGCCACCCATATAAGGCACCAGTGGGGCCTGGATCGTGTCCTTATGCTGCAGTGAGGCTGTCAAGAGGCTACAAAGCAGATGCACTCACAGTTTTGATTAGAGTTTTATTTTTAGCATCCATCTTTGGAATTGAACATCTGTGATCCCCACTGACCTGAACATAATGAGTTTGCTTCCTGGGGGGTTGGTTTTGAGGCCTGGACTTTGATTTACTGTTTGTAGTTCTGGATTTACTTTGTGCATTTGCTTCAGTTTTTTTATTACCAGTCATTTTCTATTGTCTACTCATTTATCTTTGCCACTTTGTACATTGGTTTATTTCTATACCTTAAAACTTTTGTCAGTATATATTAGCTGCAAAAAATCAGGAGTTTGACTATGTCATGCACTTGGATCCTACTCACCAGCTTTGTTACTTCCCACAGCATTTCCCTGTGTTTATCAATTCCCTTGTCATAGTAGGAATCTTCCCCTGCCACCATGCCACTCATGAGAAAACATCCTTTCCGGGATCTTGAGGGAGAGTACATTTCCTCATGGCATCATAGTGTCAAGGACAGGGTACCATCCCTTGATGCCCATAAATATGAGTAAAGATAAATGTATTGAGTATCATGACTGTAGAAACTAGGAGGTCTGCAGCAGTCAGAGTCATTAGAGAATTTGAGGGTCTAGGTGAAAGGGATGGTGAAGAAGCCTGTGTGATCACTCTCTACCTAGTGAATAACCACATCTCTCAGTCAGGTCAGCACAAAGCTCACTGAGTCCATTCTTGGTGCTACTGCTGCTCTCATTATAGTCAAAATGCCCTCCTTCAACTTTGAATGACAGCAGTCTCACATTGTCTTATATATCCAAATTCCTGATCTCTAGCAGGAGGTGCTATCTGTGGAGGTTGTGAAACATCAGAGTGTAGAACCCAGAATGAGAAATTGGGTCATCAGAGGTAACGGAACCTGCAAAAGCCATGTAAGAATGCTTTAGATCCATCTTCCCAAGTCTCCATCCATGCCTTTCCTGTCTGTTGACAGCCAGAGCAAACATAAACCTTATGTACCTTATGTTGCTTCTTCTCAAGGATTTGGTCATGGCCATGAGAAAAGAAATGCAGTACTGGCAGATACAAAGGGGAAAAAATTCTCTGGTTGTGAACAGCATGGTTGGTTTCTTGTAATGACCTCACTGGAGCCATTGTGAGGACTTTCAGACCCTGCCCATTTTAGGCACTGGCTGGGTCTGAGTCTTGTGCTCACACTGCAGAGAAGGTGTTGCTTTGTTGGTTGCAGGAAGGTTGGACTCAGAAATTTGGTCACGTAGACTTTGTTACTATTGATCACATGGAAACAGACATAATTGATCTGATTTGATCTCAAGAGCTACAGTTTCTTTCCTGGTTTGCTGGTTTTTATCTATAACTCTTGAATGGTTTTTGGATTAATTTGTGCTTTTTAATTTAGTTTCTTGTTTTCTACCACCCAAAATTCTACTCTTTCTTTAATTTTTTTTTATTTTTTAAATTTTATAATTAATTTATTTTTACATATCAGTCACAGATTCCCGTGTCCTCCCTCCTCCCCTCCCCCCCCCCCCCCGCCCTCCCCCTAATCCACCCCCCATTCCCATATCCTCCAGGGCAAGGACTCCCCTGGGGATTCAGCTCATCCTGGTAGATTCAGTTGAGGCAGGTCCAGTCCCCTCCTCCCTTCACCCAGGCTGAGCAAAGTGTCCCAGCAAAGGCCCCAGGCTCCAAAAAGCCAACTCATGATAAATGAAGACCCCATGGGAATAGGAAGAAGCAAAGTGCTAGAGAGGTCCCCAGAAATCCACAAAGATACCTCCACAATAGACTACTGACAATGGTTGAGAGAAAGCTCAAACTGATCTACTCTGGTGATCGGATGGCCGACCACCCTAACTGTCGTGATAGAACTCTCATCCAGTGACTGATGGAAGTGGATGCAGAGATCCACGGCCAGGCCCCAGATGGAGCTCCAGGAGTCTAATCGGCGAGAGAGATGAGCGAGAGATGTTGAGACCATGATTGGAAAAAGCACAGGGACAAATAGCCAAACTAGTGGAAACACATGAACTATGAACCAATAGCTGATGAGCCCCCCAAAATTCTACTCTTAAATGAGCATGATTCTTTGACATTTTTAAAATATGTTTTCTGATTTTAAATGCTTCACTAGTATGAAATAATTGTATAAAGTAAGGAGTTTCACGATGGCGTGCACTTTGAATGCATCACCTGTATGATTGTATCATAGTGAAAAAGCCATTGAAGCAACCTGTAGGTTCACACTCCAACTAGTCCAGACCCTCGTCTCTAATCCAGGTCAGCTCAGCATTCCTGAGTCTATCCTCCTTTGTAGTATGGGGTTTACCCCGAGTAAAGACAAAATGTCCTCCTCGAGGTTAGATATGAAAGGCCTCACACTTCCTCGTGTATTTAAATGCTTGGTCTCTAGGATGGAGCACTGATTGGTCTGAGAAATCGAAAAACACTGGGGAGGAGCAGGAGGAATTAGGTAACTGGATGCAGCAAGGGCCTACCAAAACCATGTAACCAGCTGCTTCAGACTCATCTTCCCCAAGTCACCTTCTCCAGATCCTCCAACTGCCATGCCTTCCCTGTCCTCTGAGAACATGGAGAAGGGATGCCTTTTGTCCCTTAAGTTGCATCTTGTTGAGGATTTGTTCACTGCCATGATAAAAAGCAATGCAGTCCCTGGGATCAGACAGAGAAACTACTTTGGGTTATTCCCTGCTGTTGCTGGTTCATCCCTGGCAGTGACATCATATGACCTCTGTGAGAAATGATAGAAATCTGTTCATACAAGACATTGCAGGATGATGGGCTTAATCCTGAAGCTGCAGAGAAATGCATGTTGGATAGAGAACAGTTAGATTCCAGCACTGGTCCTGATACACTTGGACCTTGTCTCATGGACCTTGACATTGGGAGTTCTCCTCTGTTGCTGTGGGTTTCATGTTCTGTTTCTTTTTGATTCACACAAACACTGCTTGTGTTTGAGACCTTGATTTCTGCTTGTGTTCATTTGCTTTTTATTAATTGGTCCTTTTTCAATAATTTTTCTTGGTCATGTTGTACTCTAGTTTCCTTTGTTTTTTTTATTTGAAACTTTAACTGTGCAGAGTAAGAAATATCCCTGTGACACATGTATATGTGCATATTGTGAACTTGGATCATTTTTACCTCCTGTGTCATATTGCAACAGCCCCCAGCATGTACTTATATTCTTCCCCTCTTGATTAAGATTCCACCTACCCATCCATGGCTCTAGTTAGTCTCAGTATATCTCTGGGACTTTCATATTACAACAAACTCTATGTCCATGTGTATTTTGCAAAATAACAAAATTTCATTCTTCCTGGCTGAGCATGGCCTCTTCCCTTGACCTTGCCTGTTTACTGTTGATCAGCTTTTGTGTGGACTTATCCTAGAACTCCATGATGAACCCAATGTGAACATGAGGTATCTCTGTCATGTGTTATTGAACAATGGTGAACAAGGAATCTCATTTCAGATGATGTTCATCAAGTATATTATATTATACATTGCCTGTGTGTGTGTGTTTATTATGATTTTTAGCATAGGGGAATAACGGCTTTTTAGAATATTTAGAGTGATGTTTCCTTGTTCTTTGATGAAGCACCTTAAGGAACATTGATCCCCACTGTCCTTTACAGCCAGCAAGGAAGCTCCATTATGCAATCTGTTGGTGCTGGGTTGTCCTTACTGGGAGAGATTATATTACTCTTTCAATCTTGTACTAATATTGATCTCTTTACATGTTCATAAGCTCCTGAATTTATCATCACACTCAGGATGTAGCAGTGGAAAGGCAGCAGGTGGTGCATTGTGATAACCTCTTCTATCAATGTTGGTGTCTTTTGTGAATTGAGCAATATCTCTCTGTAGCTGAAGTTTTCCTGTATCCCACCTGGCCCATGGTGGTCAGGACAAATCTCTCTCACCTGCCAGTCCTGCAGCCACTTGGACCCAAGTAAACACACAGAGGCTTATATTAATTAAAACTGCTCAGCCATTACTTCAGGCTAACTATTGACTAGCTCTTACCATTAAATTAACCCATAATTCTTATTTGTATTTAGCCACATGGCTTGGTACCTTTTCTCAGTTCTGCCTTCACATCTTGCTTCCTCTGTGTCTGGTTGGCGACTCCTGACTCAGCCTTCCTGTTCCCAGAATTCTCCTTGTCTGTTTAACCCACCTATACTTCCTGCCTGGCTACTGGCCAATCAGCATTTTATTTATCAACCAATCAAAGCAACACATTCACAGCATACAGAAAGACATCTCCAGCATCTCTCTTTGCAGATTGTCAACACTCTGGAATACACGGTTGTCTTGCATCCCCTACGGTTCCCATGGATCTTGCTCATCTCTTCCCTGTCTCACATCTCAATAATTTGTGTCTTCCTTTGTGTGATTCATATCAAGGGTTTGTCAGATTTTTACATTCTTTCAAGGGACCAGCTCTTTGTTTCTCTGATCTTTGTTTCAACCTCTAAGTGTCCAGTTATTTCCAGCTCTAATCTTTCTTATGCTTTCTCATAACTGCTTTTGGGTTTGGGTGGTTTTCTTTTTTTTAACTTTGACCCCAAGATGCACCATTAGGATTTTTGAGAGACCTCTGCTTTTTGTGATGTACAAATTGATAGCTATAACCTAGAGCTGATTTTGATTTTTTTTACTTCTAGTGTCTTGTGGGGGTACCATTCTCCACCTGAAAAGGTAGAGGACATGGCAGAGGAATTATCATGGAGGGATCTCAGCGATGACAATTTACACCCAGAATCCATAAAACTAGGTTCAAGGTGGTCCATCTCCACCCTGGTAAAAACTATGTGTTCCCTTAGCCACATGGCAGAGAACAACTTTAAAATTCCTGGAACAAAGAGACTTTTTGAGACCCTCGCCGAAAATGACATACTGTATGAGAGAAAAAGTACTTACGTCATTGGACAAATGGGAAATCATCCAAAGATTTCCTCCATCAAGAGGCCTGCACATCGTCTCATCCTCCCTCCCTTTCCCTTAAAGAGGAGATGGAGTGAGCTGGCTCTACCGACTTTTGTGACAACAGAAGAAGGCAACCAAGGGCAGGAGGTAAGTGAAAAAAGTAGCAAGGGCTTCTCTATGTCCAGCTCACCTGATTTACACATTAACTCACCTGTGAATTCTGCCCCACAGGGTGATGGTGTCAAGACATTGGACACATCTGAGGAGACATCTGCCTCACTGGGTGTAACATCAGAGAGGACACATATGGAGGCTGAGACTGGCCATACCATCACTTTCAGTCATACAACGCTGGATGTCTTGTACTTCCTAGAGGACACCACGTGCCAGAATTACCATGGACCACTGGATGGTGCTGGCATTATGGAGGAAACCACCAATATGGATTTGAATGACAATATCAGCCAGACGACAAGTGATCTCATGTTCACTGTTTCCCCTCCACAGCATGGGAGCAGCCAATATGAAAGAGTCAAAGACTTAATAAGTAGGGAATCACCATCTACATCTACCAATGAACAGCCCCAGGAGGTACCCATAGCCTCCAACAGGCACACGAGAAGGGGCTGGAAGGGCCTGAGGAGGCAGGCTCGGAACCTGTTTCGAAGGTTATGTTTCTGTTTCCCCACCCCAAGGAGGGGAGGCACGGCATCCAGGTAAGGGAGAACAAGGAATGGAAATTGGAGTCCCAGGGAAACAGAGCAGGTGAGGCCACTAAATTCATATTTGTATTTGATCTTTCCTTTTCAAAGGCACTTTGCCCCTGGCAGGCTGCACCCATTTATAGAAGATGAATCTCAATGTGTCTGTGACCCTAGAAGCAGCTTTCCCACTGAATCCTGCTCATGAGAAGTCTGGAGAAGTTGAGCCAAGAGCAGACAGCAGAGGGTGTTACCAGGGGCTGGGGATGCAGGGGATAGGAGGGAGGAGGGCTTGGTGAAAGGGAGCAGAGTTTAGGTAGGGAAGAATCCTTCCTGTGGAAAGCTGTTGTACCACAGGGCAGCTCTTTGCTAGGTCCTTCTATGTCAAAATCACTGACATTGCTTTGTTTGTGTCTTTTCAAGGGCTGAAGATGAGGCCCAGGCCTGTGGTTCCTAAACCACAGGTCTGTGTTCGGCCTGGTGGGGTATAACAGCCATAGGAGGGAACCAGGCCAGAACGAGAAAGGAGGAGGTTTGCCCCAAACCTCTTGTTAGCTGCCAGACACTGCCAGCAACCAGGGCACAAGCTCTGTAACCCTCCTCTCCTGCAGAGTATGAGGCTTAACTTAACTGGTCCCAAGCACTAGTGGCTGGACAGAGAAGCCAGCCACAGAATCATCTGGTGATGAAGAGGCATCCATCCTGCTCCACAGTCCACATGAGAGAAGTAAGTGCCCCACATGACTCTGGGTCCTCATCACCTGCTCCTCTCATTTCCAGCAACAGAATCAGTGGAGCAGATTCAAAGAAGTGCTTGCACTCTTTACTCCTAGGTGGTAAAGAGGCACAGAATAAGGAGGGGAGAAGAGGAGGCAAGTGGGAGATGTCAAGAGAGAAAAGCAGTAAGAGCGGGGGGAGGAAAGGGCATGAAGCAGGATAAGGAGGAGGCAACTTGCCCAGAGGAAATTCCAGTCTGGCAGCAGGAAAGTAAGGGATGAATGTGTGGCGTGGCAAAAGGGGCCACAGCCAAGCAGGAGAAGAAGCAAAATTCCCCTCAAGAGGACAGTTGGGGATCATGGGGCACAAGACGTGGTCTTCTCCTCTTGTGTACCCTCTGCTCTTGTCCTGGGGTGCTCAGGCAGGGTGTGGCT
Organism: Peromyscus californicus insignis; assembly: GCF_007827085.1. NCBI lineage: Eukaryota > Metazoa > Chordata > Mammalia > Rodentia > Cricetidae > Peromyscus > Peromyscus californicus. The sequence goes on along the minus strand of NW_026294458.1, from coordinate 8,566,943 downwards.
GTAGAGAAGAGAAGCCACATGCTTCCTGGGAGCCTCTTCCTCTTTCTGCTGGACCCCGTCTTGGATTGATTGGGTGACATCTGTGTCTTTGTCTTCACTGCCTTCTTTCTTCAGGGCCAAGGTGCTTGCTGTCTACCCATCCAAAGACTACTCAAACTTATAAATTTCATGTCCCATGGGGGATTCCTTGAATTTGTGAATAGGTGAGCAGTGCTTGACAGGGCTGTGGAACATCACTGCCCAGACAAGGCCAGCAAACTTGGGACTTCTTTAAGCCCAGTGCCACCTTCAGGGTTAGGATTAGAAGGAAACCTAATTGGCAAGGAGCTGTAGATGACAGCTGGTGGTATGGTGTAGAGCCTTGCTGAGTGAGCTGTCTGCAGTCTTCTCCTGCCCACCTCTCACATAGGGAACATCTTCTTGAGTCATCAAAGGGCACCCCAGCTGACAGAGGGTTGCAGGAGTCTAATCTTCCAGGATCATTTGGGTGTAGTAAATTTCTGTCCACTGTGTTTCTCCTTGTGGTGGAAGATGAGTTTCTACATCCTGGTCTTGATGTACACCAACCATCCCTACTGAGCTCCTTTCTCGGCAGAGGCTGATGGCCCTGGTCAATGGGAGTATGGTCCTTTGTGACACCTCATCAGTTTGTCTGGAATCCACTTCATTGGCCACATCTTGTACCTGTAGCCATGACCAAGTCCTTTATGCAGCATGCTCACCCTAGCCCTAGTGACAGTCATAGTATAATGGGTCAATATTTTCTTCTAATAGTTCTGCCTTTATATGTTACTTGGTCTTTTTCCATGACAGCTTTTAACATTATTCCTTGTATTGTTTTGATTGTTATGTACCAAGTGGAATTTCTTCTATGGTGTAGTCTATTTGGTGTTCTGGATCCTCCTTGAACCTTAATAGGCAGCTTATTCTTTAGGTTAGGGAAGTTTTCTTCTATAATTTTGTTGAAGATAGTTAACTGTGTCTTTGACCTTGGTTTCTTCTCCTTCCTCTATTCCCATTATTCATAGATTTGGTCTTTTCGTAATGTCCCAGATAGCCTGGGTGGTTTGTACTTGGAATTTTATTAGATTTCACATTTTCTTTGATGGGAGAATCCATTTCTTCTATCTGGTTTTCAGTGCACTTCTTAAACAGTTTTCTTTATTCAAATCCACTGTTTGTGTTACATTAGATTTCATTAATGGATTGATTCATGTCATCCTAAGGTCCTTGACCATGTTTATAATAACTATTTTGAAGTCCTTGTTTTGTGCTTCAGCATTATTGCCTTTCTCAGGAACCACTGTAATTGTGTTACTGAGCTCTAGTGGGGACACAGTGTCAGGACTATTTTGATTGTGTCCTTCTGCTGGCATCTAGGCATCTGGGTTTAGGAGGATAGCACTTCTAGAAGTTGATAGCTGGTCTTGCTTCTGTTGGGTAGGCTTTTCATTCCTTAGTTTCTTTTGTCCTCCCCCGATATTGGCCAAGTGTATTGTGGCTGTGGGTTGCTTGAAGGGAGTGCTCTGAGTCTCTTCCAGGTGTGGCCACTGGTGGTCCAAGGTAGAAAGTGAGTCTAGGTATTGGGAGCTTGCAGGAAAGAATGGGATGGGCTAGACTGACAAGGGGCTGAGAGGGTACATAGGGAGGATGGAAATATGAGTCACCCAGCTGGATCTGTGGAGTCCCCAGGAAATGGAGGAAGAGGGTGAAGTCAGGTCCCTCCTCAGCAGGGTTTCTGCTCCAGGGCTGGGCATGAGACTGGATGTTTGAAAATGGAGGACAGAGCAGAGAAGATTGCCTTCTTGCTTCCCTGGCCAGCATGGCCAGTGAGGTTGCAGTGGCAGACAGTCTCCAGTGAAGGTGGCTGAGAAAATGAGATGAGATGAGGAGTAGGCTGCAAGAGAGGATTTATTTACTCTCCCAGGATTTGGGAACAGGAAAAAGGAGAGGCCAGAGCAGGTGCCCTGCTACAAAGGTGAGAATGAGACAAGGGAAGTAGAAATGGAGGATGGGAAGGAGATTGAAGTTCACGTACCTGATTCCGTGCTCAGCATGCCAAGTGTGTTTGCAGGTAGAGAGTGTCTCTGGTGTTGCTGATGAGGACAATGTGATGGGATGTGGGGGGGGGGGGAATGTATAAGAAACAAGAGTAATGGTTTTTAGAATTTCTACATTGAAGAAATACAGAGACACTGGAAGTGAGTGCAGGAAACTCAGTAATGGCTGTCTGATCATGCATGGGAAGAACTGGACATTACTGGGGCACATATGGAACACTGGAAGTTCAGAGGTATAAACTAAGATTCACTGTTGTAAAGGCCAAAACATGGAGATTGTAGTGAAGTTAATTTATTTGATAGTAACTGTAATATATTTCCTTAATAATGGATGCTATGAGGAACCCAAAATATATATCTTCATGTTAAATTATATACCAATGAAGTAATCAGATATTTGCCATTCTTCTGTGGGAGAGTTAACACTTTATTATTTCCTTAGATTTTTGTAAGAGTGTCAAAGATTTCTTCTGGATGTGACAACCTTTACAGCAGATCAAAGAATATCCATGTCAGATTTAAAAATCTGAGTCTGGGATTATGGGTTCAGACAGTGATCTGGTGAGTAGTGGAATCCAGCTGGATTCTGAGGTCTCTGCACTATGGTAAATAATGATCCTTTGACTAACAGGGGGCACTGTGTGTCTGTGACATACCACTTCCACTTGCTGAGAGAAGCTGGCCTTAGGGCTCACCCTGTGCTCACTGAGGACACTCTGTCCTGTCAGAGTTCAGGGAGAAAGTGGCTCCACTCTGTCTTAGCTAGTGATACCTCCCAAGACTCTTCCTCTCCTGAACGTCTAACTGTCTCTGCCCCAGGTTGTCATGTGAGCTGAGTCCCACAGTAGGGCTCACAGATTCTTCTCAGTCTCAGTGGAGACATGACTGAGGGAACAGCCACTTCTCTGCAGAGGTGGGAAAGGAGGCCCGGGGCAACCTAGACTCCCTGTGGAGATCAGAGTCTGTGCCCACTTATTCTCTCTTGAACTGCTTCTTTCTCATTGCAGCAGTAGAGACTGGCCTAAGAGCTCTGGTGTCACCTGGCTATATCTGCTCTTGTGCACAGATCACTCAACACTTCCCCACAGCAGCACCTCACCTGTCATCTGTTAGTACCTATTTACTGCAAGTGACCTTCCCCATCCACCATCCTGCCCTTTGCACCTCTGCTAACTCTGCTGACTTATCTGAACCTTGAGCATCAAAATCAGTTCTATTGTCTCTATCACACAGTGATGCAAAACAAAAGTCAGACATCCGTCCTTCATATCTCCTTGGCTGCCCCTCTAGTCAATAAGAAGTGGTCCTGCAAGAAATACTAAACTCTCAACTTTCTTATCAAAAAGTGTAAAACAAATCTTGTCTTTCCATTCTCTTCCGTCAATACTGAACTTCTGCTTTCTCAGTCCTTTGATGTCCCTTACTAGGTGCCCACTCCTCTTCAAGATTTAGAAGTGTTTGCGCAGCCAGACATAAGCAACCTCATTTATTTAAATAATGCCTACAACAAAAAAGTGGAATGTTCATCCATCCAAGGACTTCCTCTCCCCTCTTCAGCCCCTGGGTGGTTCACAAGCTCTCCTGGGTTGACTGCTGTGTGCTCTCCCTGCCTATCCACATTCATCAGAGAAATATATCAGTGATGGCTCCACTAGAGCACATCACCGATTCATGTGTCTGAAATGTAAGGGGAAGAAAACACAGCAGAACTGATACATTGAACAACTGTGAAAGGTGTTGGTTGCTTTGGGACTTAAGGGAGTGTACTGAGTCTCTCTCTGGAGTTTCTGGAGGACAGGTACCCACATATGGTAACCCTAACAGAAATGGGGCCCAATGACTGAGTCCTCCACTTTTTGTGAGGACCTACTGTCTTACTGTGGATCTGAAAGAGATCTTTACACACAGTTCTGCTTGTGTTACCACCTGCTTTATATTCTATGGGACAAAGAAATTTACTTCACCTGACTTGCTGTTTTAGGAATTCACACTGTGAATAAATCACTAGGAGGATATCAGAACTCATTTGCATGACTAGCCCCTTTTCTGAGAGGTCCCTGGAGATGAGATACTGAGACAGCCCAGACAGAAGACCCTGGTCTAAGAAGAAGCTGTGCTGTTCTTACCATGGCTTGGACTCCTCTCATCTTCATGATTCTATCTTACTGTACAGGTAGGAACAGGCCTAAGAGTAGTGGGGAGGACTCCTAGACTCAGTGAGTTCCTTCTGCTTCAGATCCCCGAGAGTTTGCACCTCAGCTCCGCTGTTCACTGTGGTGTCCTCTTTTGCAGGTTCCTTTTCTCAGTCTATACTGACACAACCACCCTCCATCTCTGAGGCTCTTGGATCAACAGCCAGACTCACCTGCACTCTGAAGAGTGGCATCAATGTTGGTAGTAAAAACATTTACTGGTACAAGCAGATGCAGGGGAGCTCTCCCCAGTTTTTTCTGTACTACTACTCAGACTCAGACAGA